>NC_090929.1:1484976197-1485601197 GCF_040938575.1 Ambystoma mexicanum
GTTCAAATAGGTATAGTGTTTATCCATTGTCTTACTTTAAGCGAAAAGAAGGATGATAATCAACGAGCACCTCACGGAGATGGTGCTGGGTACCTAAAGGAAAGGACTGCTAAGGAACACAGAGACAATATAGAACTCTCAGAAAGTATAACAAACAATTGTGAAGTGTCACCATCACAAATAGTACTGGTGTATTCAGATTTAGGTAATAGGAGTAGATGTGATTCCGCCCTTCATTACATGGTATACCCTTGCCAAGACAAAGCTCTGAAAAAGAGGTTCCTATACTATTTGAACATCGAAAAAAACGGACACAAGAGTATGAAAGACTCCATGGTATTATATTGTAGGCCAAAAATTAACCCAGAATGAATGCAATTATGTGTAATGTAAATTGATTTGTCTTCATGTTTTTATATGTTCATGAAAAAGTATGTATAGGCAACCATAGGAATTATGATATTTTGAATAAAACATGTCTTTTCTATAAGAAACAGTGGTGTTTCTTATGTAAAGTGGTCTGTGGGAGTGGAAGCAATTAGCAACTCCTGAGGTATGTGTTTTGCTTGGATCTGACTATTATTAGTCACAAGAGAAACAGGAGCAGGAGGAAGTTTGTGGTTCATATATTGTTCTTATAGATAAGTACTTTATATACCGCAGGCCCCTCGAAAATAAAAAATCACGAGGTACGACCTATTTCCTACAGGAGGATATACCAGACAGAGTCAAGCGTACGACAGTAAGAGAAGAATCTCAAGGAAGATCCATGCCCTTAAGATTGTAACTAATTGTTAAGGTAGAAAAGAGCCTGGCAGGAGAGCATACCAGGTGATTTGCGAGTCTGAGAACCGCACCCAAATTGTAACACAGTGAAAAGATAATCCCAAGAAAGACACATGCTCTAAGGATTTTGAACTGTTTTGAATATAAAGAGAAACTTGGCAAGAGAGCCATTTCCCTCCAAAGAACTGTGAACCACCAAGAGGAGGTAAATTCTTGGGTTTACACAGAACTTGGATATTCTTTGTTGGAATATTGTTTTTTTGTTAAAAGGAATCTGGGCAAGGGAGCTATTCCCTGGAACTGTGAACATTGTCCACTTGGAACCGTTTGGTTGGATTTACCCCTCTGAACATTTGTGCACTTTGTGAACCAGAGAGAATATCCTTCAGAACTTAAAATTAGTTTTAGAGTGCATTTGCCAGAATAGGATTTTGGACACTTGACCTATATTTTGCTTTAGACATCTTGAAAAATGAGAGACCAATTTGTTTTGTTTAGTTCCAAACATGAGTCCTCTGAATCTGCATGTGATTCTTGGCTCCTCACAGCGTCTTCCTGGTTCCCCATAGGTACATCTTTAATCATTTATCTTCTTAAAGACATCTTTCTTAAATTCATACACCCACTTGAAATATCATGTATTAACACCATTAAGATAGTATTAATCATTTGTGGGAGGACTTCCATGAATTGGTATTGTAAAGACTGCATTTATATTTTTGGAGAGTTATATCTTCCAAGAAATAATTTTTTACAGAAATCCCGTTACCAGTACATTTATCTAGATCAAACTAATTGCTGTGGGACAACAAGTTATATAAAGGTAAGTGATTATTTCCATAAAAACTGATCATTGACCTATGCTAATGAGCAAACATGTTCAAAATACACGTATGCTTATTTTTTACATTATGATTTAAGGTACATTAAAGAATGAGCATTATTGACATAAGCAAGAATACCCAAGGGTATGTTTTATGCCTGTTCCACAGATACAAAGATCGCTAGAACAATAAACACTAATTGTGACTGTAACCACCAAGGGCGGAACTAAAGAATTGAAAACACCATCTCCCCTAAATGTTAAGAGAGGGGAGTATAGAGGAGAGACAAACTGATAACAGTGTGAAGTGAAATCTTTAAAAAGAGTGTCTAGTACACAATACTGTGTATTGTTTTCACAGGGGGAAGAGATCTCAAGTGGGAGTTCACTGTGATTTAAACACAGATCTCGAGAAGGGACTGCGAAATGTTTTCCCATAGGTAACTGAGGTCTATCGAAGGGGGAATTACTAAATATACCCCGATTTATACAAATAGAATTTATAGCCAACTGATTGTTTGTCTTTTTTGCGGTGACTGGAAATAGTTGTTGGAGAAAAGTTTGTTTTAAAGTAAAAACTGGACATACTGATAGTGACCCACAGATAAGCGCCTGAGGAATCTTCACCAATAAAAGGTTACAAGAACAGAAACATGTTAAGCGATAAATGGACCGATAAGACAGTGTTGAGTCCCATCATTCAGTTGAAGCTAACTGATCTGTAATCAAGAGACAGATAGTACACCTAGAGGATTATCAGAGTAATTTTAGCACGTTACTACGTTTTTGGGTTCTTTTTTAACAGGAGATTTCTAATTGTATTTTGTAATGGTTTTAGCCAGGATGTATGGATTATTAATTGATATCAACATTTTGTGAATAAAATGTATAGGTTGATCATATAAGGGTAGTAATTAACTAGTATTTCCACATTGATACTCCTACTCATTAACTATACCCACATCCACTAAAACAGAGACAACATGGGGTCATACCTTCATTTTTTCTTGAGATTATGGTCCGTATGGACATAAGTCTGACTCGCCCAACTTCTATTATATACAAGTTGGTCCGGAGTTTTCCAAAATTTATAAATGGATATTAAAATCATACAATATAGACACATACTCTGCAGCTACCAGTCAGTATATACATGCTATAGAAGGTTAGTGGCCACTGCAATTCTTGAGCATTGCTCTAGATGACAAACAAATACCTTAAACATATTTTATTTTGTCTTTGCAATAGGAGTTTAGGTATAACACACCATAATATTAATGATGCATACTATGCAGCTTCTGATTAACTGCGTGTAAATGTAAATCCTCTTGATGAGCCACTGTGACGAAACATGTGTTGAGGATATTTCGAGCAGGTGCAAGACTTTAAAACTGGAGTACGAGATGTCTTTAAGATTAAAGATATACTCATGGCAAATATCAACACTAATTTGGAATTGAAAATATTCCAATCATATACGTAAATTATAAAAATGAATTCTGAGAAGACTGAGGAAATTAATGATTTAGATGTACATATCTTGAAGGCAACACAAAATGTAATACCATTAGTCTCTTTGCATCTAAAAGCGCAAAACATTTTGCTTTAGCCAATTTAGCACAGTCTTCTTATTATGGTATTCCACTCTCTCAAACTTGGTGTTTAATGGGGTTATTTGTTGATTACGCAATACTAAATAGTACATTCATTACACTATCAAGGAAAAAAAGTATCTATATATTGGCTACAAACCTGTAACCCTAAACCAAATGAGTTTGAAACTAACTTCTGTAACTTATACACTATGCACTACGGGAAACATTACCTACCTACTCAGGTCACCTCTTGTCAGTTGTTGGTTACCAGAGCCTACTTGATGTGTTTGGAATGGAAATCTCACAACATAGTGATTCTCGGGGCTGGTTTTGACTTACCTAGATATAATAATACAGACACATACTTTTACTGCACTTGCACGCTCTGAATGTCACAAGGCCTAGTAGGACCGCTGTTCCTTTCTATTCATAATTGTCATTTTCATTGTTTATTTGCTCCCTTGTTGCCTTCCCTTGTGGTGCTTTGAAACAGTTTTGTTGTATACGCGCCTTATGAATATCCAATAAATAAAATAAAAATAATAATACGTCTTAAAAAAGAAAAATGAATATTCAAGCAGATAACTGATTAGACCCAAAATGGCATTAACAACCACCTCTGGTGCACTTCTTCACCAACCCTCTTTCCTACCTTAGATATCAAGCAGGTAGACAATGCCTCAATGGGCTCTTTATTCAAAGTCCCAAGACCTGTCAAAGATATAAATGACCCTCGACTAGCAGGCATATCCACTGTGCATGAAGATGGCATGGTCAAATCAGTCATGGACATTATCAACAGTTCAATCTTATCAGATCCCATTTGCAAAGGCCTAACAGACACTTTCAGTACCCCCTGCTAAATGAATAGTTCCTGGTCCAAAGGAACCAAATAGCCACAGGGAAGACTCCCCTTGATAGATAAAATCCTGGAATAATTGGAGACATCCCAACCCGAGACAAATGTTGATATCCGCTAGTAATCTGGCTTCTCATCCTCTCCATAAACAGACACAGCCAGAATAAAAATGCCACATTTCCATGCTTATTCTGCTCGAATTATCAGCTGTGTTCGATGTGGTTGACCACAAGATCTTACTATACTGGCTTCAACTGCAGGATACTCAGATCAAGATATTATATGGTTCACCTAGTCATTATCGGATAGAGAACAAAATGTGATACTGTCATATTGGGAGAGGTGATCTCACCAGCCAGACAGGTAACCCAAGAGCACCTAGCTCTACTCTCGCCTCTTATGTTCAGCATCAAACCCCTGATGAAACTAAGAGATCATCATCTACAGTTGCACTCATATGAACTAACACCCATATATTTCGGAGTGAAGAGGGCCAATTGAGCCATGTCTCTTCAAGGCTTTAAGAAATGTAGGCCTGGGTGAGCACAAACAACCATGAACACAAATTGATCAATGACTGATATACTTCCTCTGGCCACCTTTCTGCTCCTTAACAAACAGGCGGCCCTTAGCCATACACCCATCTACTTCAGAAAACCAGCCCCCATTCCAAAAGGTTGTACTCACAGATTTATGCTAGATGCCAATATGGCCCTTGGTGTGCACGCAAGCATGGTGGTGAAGAAATCATTATTCTGGGAAATTAACTCCTACCCCCTTCATCCAGAAGCAAAACCACACTGTCATTGTTGGGGCTTTCAGTAACTCATGCCTGAACTACAGCAATGCCCTTTATGTTGGGCTCTCAGACTATCACATATAGAGAATCCAAAATGTTCATAACGTGGTAGCCCACCTATTTAGGTTCAGGAAACATCAAAGCGTAGCTAGATACTTCAGAAGCCTCCAATAGCTTCCAGTTCAATTGGGAATCTCCTTGATCTTCTGCCGCACTTTTGAAAGTGTCAATAGTACTGTAACTTAATATCCAGATAACATCGGAGTCTAGAGCATTGCATAGAGGAGACAGACATGGAACTGCCTTTCCAAGCAACAAGAAAACGCCAATCCATCCTCTTGCCGCAAAAACTTTCCTTTTCAAATGCACAACGCTGCCCCACCCAAATCTTCCTTTCCTCCTACCCATCCCCTCATCTATCCCCTGGTAGCCACCAAACTCCTACAGGACTAATTTTGGGTATGAATCAACACCCAATTCATCGAGATCACTAACAATTACGTGTTGGGATTTCTTCAACTACCGACATTTGTAATATCCTTCATGGGAGACAAAACCTACCTTTGTAACATGTTGTACCACGTGTTGGTTAATCCTCATGCACCTACCACAGTGGTTTGCAGCATCAAAAGGCAAGTAGGTTGTCAGTATGTATTCAAGAAATAAACACCACACACCATGGAAGAAAGGGTGTACAGCGAGAAAGAATCACAACTGTTGAGAATTCCTTTCAGATTTATATCAACTGCAGAGTAGATTTATTTTAGCATTCTTTTCTACAGCAGCAGTCAGGAAATACACCAACACACAATGTCATCTTAACAAACAGACAAGGAGATGGCTAGAGCCTTTTATATTCTGAACCTTCTCCCCTGCCAGGGCAACACATATTACTTACTCGCACGCCTATACCATGAAAGTCACCCCACAGTCCAGAACACTACATAAGCAATCACTCAAAGATCTTCATCTGCAATTTGTTTTTTTACAGAATGTAATACAAAATACCCAGAAAATTAAGCATTTTACAAGAAATTTCTGCCAGTTATTTTCCTCCCTTTTAAAATGTATGACTTTCAAAAATTATTGCCCCATTTTTTCTGCTTAAACTGTATCGCTTCCTCCTGTCTGGCTCTATTGTATGACACCAGCCATAGACCATGGGATCTACAGAGCACTGCAATAAAATGCACTGAATTAGGAGAGGGTGATGGTTGTATCTTACGGTGTCTAATGGACTCTACTATGGTAACATGTGTTCTCTTTGGGACTAGGGTATGTAATGTTATATGGGGTGGAAGTGAGTTTGTCATCGCTCTTACCTTAAACTTATTAGTGATAGAGACTATAAACGCATTATCAATATGTTTAGAAAACATGTGTTTTCGTGTTTACATCGACCGACTCGGCCCGGACACTTCCTACTTGCTGCATTAACCGTTGCTACGCCTACACGGTAAGACTCCCCACCACACCCCAGTGGGCGCCCCTGCCTTCGCCATTTGGCAGCCTGTGGCCTGTATATCTATGGCGCTCCATTTCCGCATCTGAACTGCTGACTTTCACTACAAGTACTTTTATGATACGTTGCACCAGGACCCATGATCCATGATATCGTATGTAACTATATACACCCCACAATGCTTATATGCAACCAAGACACATGTGCATGAGCAGGCACTGATTGCTGCAACAAGCACGCAGTCCCATAGCCTGGTAATCTACGCTCTTCATGTCCCCATCTTTACATTTGGCACCTGAGATTCCGCGCTTGCACCGATATCGACTGCCCCCTATATGCCTAATCTACTGTTTTTGCTTTGATTGTATACCACCTGCCCACATTCAATTGCTGCCTATAACCTTAATCTATTATTTGCATTGATTGTTGCCCACCTGCCCACATTGATTGATGCCCACAAGCCTAATCCTTTGTTTCTGCATTGATTGTTGCCCACTTGATTGTTGTTCACTTTGACTGCTGCCCACAACCTGACCCTATTGCTATTGCATTGATTATTGCCCACCAGCTCTCACTGACTGCCGCCCACCCTAACTGACCACACCACCACTTCTATCCTGATCACTATTCACACGCTGACAGTGATCTTATTTTCCCTGGCGAATAGAGTGCCTATGATCCCTCCCTAATATTACCTAAAATATGTACACTCCAAGGGGTCTACTGCCTCTCCTTACTGTTGTGACTGCCTTAGTGTCCTTAGCGACCATACTGGTAGACTTCCACCTCAGCACCTTGAACCACACTATGGCACAACCACCTAACCCCACAAACAAAGGTCTACTAAACCCATTACACTAGATCTCCCACTGAAAACTCATCCATGTACTATGCCCGACAGAAATGGAAGACTCCCCAAACTCTATTAACCACCAGCGAGAACTCTTGCCCCTAGTAACAAAAGATCTACCCTTATGCCCGCTACACTCAGTTCGAAATCAAAAGTTCCATCTAGACCTACTGCCTCTGACCTTATCACCACCAGGACCCAAACAACCACAGGCTCCCCATCACTAACCGCAGCCTGCAACACTCTCAAGGGTGCTCTAATAAATCACTGAATCCTGGCTTGATGCCGCCGCAGGACCAGCGCTATCTCTAGCAATCCCCAATGGATATACCATCTTAAGATCAGATAGAGCTGATACTCGAGGTGGAGGTATTGCACTTATTGCACGAGACAATCTACCAATTAGACCAGTGCCATCCCCAGATAACAAATCCTGTGAAAACATGACAGCCAAACTCAACATAAATAGCTCCCAGACCCTTACGATCCATCTGATATACAGACCTCCAAGCCCCATTGGATCATTCGAGGATGACCTATCTAACAATGCTTCCAATAACCTAAAAAAACTCATCCCAAGTTGTACTACTAGGGGACCTTAACCTAGGCTACAATGACCCAAAGGATGTTGTAAGTGATTTCAATCCGGCACACACCCAAGTCAACGCCTAGCATGTAGTGCACAACTGAAATCCTTATTTATTTTTGTCTAAAAGTTAATTATTCTGAACGATATACCACTCATATCACGCCCTTCTCCTGGAACCCCCCCGGTCACACTGAACAAGGAATCAGGCTGGTTTGCAAAGGTAAATATTTATGTATTTAAAATATAAATCACAATATGTTTTAATAGGTACACAACCGTCACCAATGGGGCGATGTAACACTGAATAATCTCTTTAACCTCTTAAGTGCCATTGAGATTCCCCCCCAGTGCCAATGGATTTTTTTTTAAATCGCGGTATTCACCGCCCAAACCCGCCAGCATTTCCCCCCTCATTAACCCCTTAAGTGCCACCGACGGTGGCAACCTGGAGCGGTTTTTACCGACGAGCCGGCTCGTCGCTGGCATTTAAAGGGTTAATACACGAGGAGTAAGTAGTGAGCAAAACAATTCAGCACAGAAAATAATACTTTTGTGTTGGTTTAGATCAGATAGCGCTGTAGTTAGAGGTTACCCCTGCAACACCCCTCAACCCCCAATAGGGAGGAGAGAGCAGGTATTCAGGAATGGCAGAAATCAAACAGAATATCAATCCCATTTACCCCCAGCAAACACAAGAGAAAAACGGAATTGACGGTCAAGCTGTCAGAATGGCTTTTAAAGTTATCTTTAGCATAAACTGGGCAAAAACACAATATATGGTCAGAATTGCTGAAATTGTTATAAATTCTTATGGGAGCCGCTTTGGATAGTTGCACACAAACACAAGCAATGATTAAATCCAAGGAAAACATTTAAAATCTTCAATTTGAAGTCGGAAGCAATTAAAAGCTGTTTTACATGTGTAGAAATTTCCCAAGATGAACATTTGCAGCAAACTTTTCACGGCGCAATATTCGCGATAACGGGGGAATCGCATTGATTTGGAATGGGTGCTATGGATAGATATGGATGTTAGAAACTAAATTTCAACTACTTGTAGCTATCACCAAAACTGAGGAAGTTACAGACGTTTTAGTAAAGGTCGTTTTTCAAGATAGGTGCGAAAATGGAAAACAGGAGTGCGCTGTTAAAATTGACAAATGGGTTTCTTACACTAGAGGATGACTATGGAAAAAAAAAAAAAGAATACCACACAGAAACACAGTCACTTGATCAGGGTGACTGCCTGCTAAGGAAACTCGCCTTTTTCAGATGAGAAAAGGATCAGCGCAGAGACAGTTTTAACAATACTAGTTCTGGAGGAAAGATAGGATGGTTTGGAGAGAGGTTTCAGACAATGCAAAGATACTCCTAACAATACAGGTTCTGAATACAAAATATGATGGGTCTACGATAGGGCTAAGACTATGCAGAGTAAATATGCTAGTGACACAAATCTTCCCATTTATGCTCACTGGATACGTTTTTAAATGGGACCGTCAGTTCTGGTCAGGGGATTGGATCTGGTTTAGGAAAGACAGCTGGGCACATCGGACTGGGCAGGGTCAGCAAAACGTTCTGGACACAGAACGGCACAGGACTGGACTAGATCTGCCATTCTTGGTTCTGAGGATATTTCAATTCAGCAGGCCAGCCCAGCCCGGCGGTATTATGATGCTTTCTCTTAGGCCTGTGGGGTTCTGCTCTAGAATTTGAGGCCTAGCAGAGAATGGTTCAGCTATGCAATAGGCCCTTACTTTACCAAGTTTCTGGAGTCTGGAGCAAGGAAGATGTAGATTTCAGCAGCAGGGTGCGCCGCCAGCATCAGGAGAGTGGGTGAATCTGTCTGTCCTTTTGAGTGGTGAACTGTCTCTATTTATGCTATGAAATGACATCATAAAGGGGTGTATGTGGGCCAGTTTAGCCAAGCTTGCCCCTTTGAAACGTGATTGGGTCAGAGTCTACTGGGTCAAAGTCTACTCTCTGCCTTGATAGGAGAGAAACAGAGTGTCATCTTTATGGTGTAATTTTACGAGGCTGCGAATCTACCTCTAGAACACAAAATCTACTTTTGGCACAATACATATTTACACATGTGCAACCTCTATAGAAATCACATATACCGATTGCATATTTTACATAGCAGCTATTCCTCACAACCCCGTAGCTGTGGGATCTTGTCTCCGCTTTCCACAGAATTTTGCCCTTTTCACTATAAACACAATTGTTACGCTCACCTGGTATCCATGGGGATGCCACGCAGCCCTAGTTGGACGATTTGCACTCTCGAACCCTCTCCCGGTCCCTTGGTAACG
The DNA here is from genome assembly GCF_040938575.1 of Ambystoma mexicanum. Lineage (NCBI taxonomy): Eukaryota > Metazoa > Chordata > Amphibia > Caudata > Ambystomatidae > Ambystoma > Ambystoma mexicanum. Next base: position 1,484,986,276 of record NC_090929.1, read on the forward strand.
CCTCTGGTTAAAGATGGGTCTTAATATTGTAAAAGGTGGATTATCCGTCCTGCTCCTCATGGCAGGGGTGTGTAGATGTGGGGGCGAGCAGCGACCAAGTTCCTTCACTGGTGCAAGCCCCCCTGTAGGAATCCAGGCCTGCTGCGACTCCATAGGTTTGCTGCTTTACAGTCTTTATATGCAGTTCTTATGTTCCTCTTAGTTCAAATAATAATGTCTTGCTTCTTTCCTTTTAGGTATGGAAAGGTATTTTGGTGTTGTCATGCAGTTTGAAGATGAGCATGGGCCGGTAGGCGAAAGCGCGGTGTGCGCGATGCTGTCCGGTGAGTTATGCGCGATGCGCGGCGCTGTTTCGCCTTTTATATTGCTAACCTGTGTCTTTTCTCTCCTTGCAGGTTGCGATGTTCCTCGCCGAGCGCCGTACTGTTCCAGCAATGGTACTGACCAGGAGATGACTACCCAGGTAAGAATTGTGTGGCTTTCTTCATTCGGTAGGAAAAGTGAGTAAACGCTTACTAAAGCTGTCTCTCTTTCTCTTCTTTCCAGGTTATGGTATTCCAGGATGCATGCAGTGCTGGATGATGTTGTTCGTACCTTCAGGTGAGTGGAAACTGAAGTCAGCGATGGATTGAAGACAGGATACTGTTCCAGGTAAGTTTCATAGTGTTCTTTCCCTCTCTGCAGGTCCTTGGTTTCAGGTAAGCTGGCATCAAAGAACTGGACACTGAGCGTTACGCTGCCCACAGCAGAATAACGCAAAGCATGTTCTGCTGTTTGGGTGTGGTTTAAATAGTCTCAGGTAAAGTAGTCCAGGTAAAATAGTCCCAGGCCTGCCACACCCAAAGTAGTCCATGAAAAGTAGTCCCAGGCCTGCCACATCCAAAAGACTAGACCGCATAGCTCAGTTCCTTGTAACTGAGCTATGTGTGTGCCTCCATGTTGGCAGAACCCCCCCTCACCCCCCCAAGTTAAATAGTCCCAAGTAAATATTTCCATTCTAATGTTGGTCTTCATGATGGTTATGAGCCTGGCGCCAAAGGTGCCAGGACTGACTCCAAGAGAGTCTTGGATGAGGTTTTAAGGCCTTTGACCTGGCCCTAACTAGAAGGCTGACTTGCCAGTGAGGGCCAGGGGCAAGGGTCATGACAACAATGTCCGCTTTTTAAGCAAATTTCTATGTTCGTGTTTAACATGGGAATGAGTGTATAAAGGTTCACAATTCTAGCGGAAATACATTTTGCGAAAAATCACATTTCTTGCCATTGTTGTCCAGAACATGTCACACAGTTCTGGCGCCTCTTCACCCATGCAGCCAGAAATTCAATTAACAACTCTGTTATTTTTATATTTTTCACAATTTTAAATAGTAAGTCAGTCTTTTTAAAATGTGTTCTTTGTCAATGTTAAGCAACAAATGGTCGTTTGGCTCCACCGCTTGGTCTCCACCCTGGAAGCCCAGGAGCCATCCCCCATGTTTGTTCCTTGCAAAGGCCATTTACGACCGTCTTCAAACTTTGAATTTCCTGAGCTGCAGCTTGTTATTGTTCCTTTTCCCACTGTAGACCAGGTTCTTTCCTACCCTGTAATTAACGCCTCTCTATGATTTCCTGCTGGGGAAAAGACCTTCCTTCTGTGAGAAAAACCTGCTATTCCAGTTTGGCAGCTTCAGCCAGGTTTAATTTAATTGTTAACTCTGTTGACTTTTCCTTAGCACAAAACAAAGTTGTATCAAATAACAACTAGAATTCTCATTCAAGATTTTAAACCCATGGGATCAAAACAATTACAATATGGGTTACTATCAGTAACAGGCCTCTTAGATTGCAAACATTTGACTTTCAGTTTATACATGTTAAAGTTCAATCAGGAAGGCCCCTAACAGCTGTCATCACAGGTAGCCCTCTGCTGCACAGAGGTTTTTTTTAACAGATCCACATGCAGGCCACTTTTGCTGTGGAAATCTCTTTATGCTCTCAGCCTTTCAGGACCTTGTAAATTCACAATGATTTCTTAAACTAAGTGGATTGTAGCACCCAGCGAGAATTCTGAATATTTGGAAGGTTTTCTGTACCGGCATTCTGAAGTTTCAGCAGCAAAGAAAAATGATTTAAAGCAATGCTGGAGTTTCATTTAGCAAAGCACTGCTTTTTCCCCCATACCCGTATCCCCTGCTCCACTGAGTCCCACCCGGAATAAAAAGGATATATCTGTGACAACCTACTCCCTCTCATTTTACCCACACTTAATCCTTTCCTGGATAACATGGGACCTGATGCATTGGTCAGGGAATATAACCATATCATGATCACCTCCTTAGACGCTATAGCGCCACTTAAAATTTGACAAAGTAAACCTAAGGCCCACTTAATTCATGGTACACACCATATCTGAAAACACTACGCACCAAAAAGAGGTTATGTGCAACATCCTGGAAAACACAACCGTCTGAAGAAAATAAGACCAATCTCAATGCCATCACTTCCTTATACAAAAATGAAATACTCCTAGCCAAACGTGAAACTTATAATGCTAGAATATCCCAAGCTAAATCCGGTATGAAAGAACTTTTCATTATCCTTAAAGAGCTTGAAGCCCCTATCCCTGTGCCAGACAACTGTGCAAAGGATAAACTCTGGTGCTCGAATATACAGCAAGCACTAGCAAACAAAGTTACGACTCTACAAGTAAAAATTGCTAACAAAAAAGCCTCATGAACTAACAATATGCTGAGCAGAACTTCAGCAGACTCCCCTAATGACACTGTCAAGCCTCCTAGATTCAAGTTCTCTAAAGTCACCATAATTCAAACAGAAAAAAACATACTATCACTCAAACCATCCAACTGTCAGGGCGCCCCATTCCCTGCCCAACTTATAAAGGACGCAGCCAGAGATCTGTCACCCTTTATCACAAAACTTATCAACGCGTCATTTATGTCCAATACCATCCCAACTAACCTCAAGGAATCATGGGTGCTCCCATTACTAAAAAAAACAGACTCTAGACCCGTTGATTCCCACCAACCACTGACCCATTACTACGGTGCCATTTCTTTTGAAAATCTTAGATCAAATGACTTATTCACAAATCCAAGAACACCTGGAATCGAATTCCTTACTAGTGTCAAGGCAATCAGGTTTCATACCTCTGCACAGGACAGAAACTGCATTAATAGACTTGAAGGCCCAAATCGATTAACTGAGAGATAAGGGAGACTCAGCCCTTCTACTTTTGAATTTATCGGCCGCCTTTGATTTGGTTGATCACCAGGTCTTATGTAGCCATCTGGACACGGCGGCTTACTTCTCAACTGAAGCCATAGCGTGGATACAATCCTTTCTTAGTGATCGTACCAGGAGAGTTTTCTCACCTACGGCTGCAGCCGACCCCATTCCTACCACATGTGATGTGCCTCAGGGATCTTGTGTCTCAACCACACTATATAACATCTTCACCAAGCCCCTCTACAATGATCTGGATCATCTGTGTATCACCTACACCAACTATGCTGATGATACACAAATCCTCCTACCTCTTACTGGTGATTATGAAAAGGATTTGGCCTTGGTGAACAAGGTTTATCTCATCATCCAGGCATGGATGGCCACACATGGACTATGCCTGAATGATGACAAGACTGAGATCATCATCCTCGGTACCCCATCGTGCCTCAAAACATTGAGCCCCAAATATTCAGCCTTTAATATTGACAATAACATCATCTCAGTCGCCAAGGAAGTAAAAACCTTGGGGTTCTACTTGGATTCCTCTCTATCCCTCAACAAACAGGTAAACGCCATGGCCTCGCACACAGCCTACACCTGCAAACTGATAAGATCAGGCAAATGATTCCTTGCTAATGACAGTTGCATTACCCTGGCCAGAGCACTTATACTCTCAAAGCTCGACTATTGCAATGCCATGTACATAGGGGCGAACAAACAGATAACCAAGAAAATCCAATTCCTGCAAAACAATGCTCTTAGAGCTGCATTGGGAATTGCAAGAAGAGAACATATCTCTGAGACGAGACGAGCCAACAACTGGTTGTCTACATCTGACAAAATCAAACTAAAAAGTTGCCTTGCTCACTCGGAAATGTATAAATAAGGCAGCCCCACTTTATCTGTCAGACAGAATTGTCTTGAAACTTGCGACAAGAACAACCAGACTCTCCAATACGAAATGCCTTCTGATCCCCAGATTCAAATTAACCAGAGTGGGAGGAAGCAGCTTCCAGGTTAAGGCAGCCCAGCTCTGGGATTCGCTCCCCCCACCTTAGAATGGAGCAATTTTACGATAAATCCCGACAGAGTATAATTAAGTGGCTTAAAGACTCTGACCTCTAAGCGGCCTTATGACATCTTGTCAAATTGGCCCACTCCAGCCACTGGTCATTGCTTACATTCCAGTTAACCTGCTTTTCCACAGACTACACTTGCCACGATCAGCCCAGAGCTTTAATATCATACCTGTAAATATTCTATATGTATTCTATATGTAAATATTCTGTAGATATGAAAACTTACTTATTTTACTATGTGCAACTAGATTATATGTATGTATGTATATTTTTATGTGTAACTAAGCTTTGAGTGATCTTATGTAATGCGCCCGTATACCCTTGGGTCTGGCGCGCAATACAAGTAATAAACAAACAAACAAAACCGCCCACTTTGAAAAAAATAGTACATCATATGAGAGCTTGCTTTTATAACTTGCTGTGCATTATTTGATAGGCTTTCATGGGAATGCGGCAACTGGCATTATAATGGCTGACTTATTTCAAATCCTAGGCACGTGGGAGGAGTCACATGATCAAGACGATCAATGAAGGATTGCGGGTGTGTGCGAGTTGATAGAAAAGAACCAGTCTGTTTAGAAGGGGCAGCTAACCACTGGCCAACACCATTAGACTGAACTTTCTCGAAGGAACTAGATCAAATGAGGGATGTGACGAGTGCATCCACGTTGGTAGGGAACCATTTTGGATATCGGAGAGGGACTAGTCTGGGACAAGGCCCACGTTGCCTTCCCTTTCTAAGTTTTAATTTTAATTCACCACAGCCTGGTAGGTCTATACTAGTAATGGTTTCGGGTTGGGGTTGGGGGTTTGGTTGCTACAAGAAGGCACAGGGGAATATACTGTCTGATTCTGTTGAAATTCAACTCATCAAATTATATTGATGTATTCGAATGGTCTAATGCCTTGGCACAGGTTGGCACAAATTCATTGCTACTGGGCATGTAGAAGGCAATGTGGTCTAGGTTGATGACTTTAGAAACTGGAACAGGTCTGAACTAAGTCCAGCTCTTGACTAAAAGTCTTGTGATTCGTGTCATCTGACTTTACCCCCCAGCCCCCATATTGTACATAATTAAACATTATGGCATTATGTGGCCCTAGATCCCTAGTCATTTACTATTCTCTGGTTTTAACCAGGCCTCACGTACCATACAATTTTACAATGTGATGCATCTGCATGGATTGCCTAACGCCCATGCTGTCTTTTATGGATGTGGACCAGGAAACCAGATGCAATGCCTTGGCTTAAACTTCTGGAAATTAATCTCATCACTTGAGATGGCGTTGGCAGGCCCCTACTGCCTTCCTGGCAATGAAGGCAAGTAATTTGAGTGCCTTTAGACTCGGTCAATATTCACAAAGAAGCTACCAGGTTTATAATAGTCTGTTCCTTCTCCATCATATAATGTTCAAGTTGCAAGCTAGTAGCGAGACAAAAGAAGTCACTAGCCACCTCAATTCTACACACAATCAGAGCACAACATTTAGCTAGCTGCAAGTGCAAATTCTAATCTCTGCAAAAAGTACATAATGTATTTCCCTATCCATGTTCAAAGTCTAACAACAATCTCAACAAAACAGAGGTACTGGTATGTTTAGGGGTTATCCAGTGTGAAGTGGAAATGAATTAGACATATTGCACCTGGCCTCAACCCACATAACCTTAATGGTTATCAATTTGCATGCAAAAATACATATTAGAACACTCCTAGAGAATTAAACAGATATTTACAGAGATTGATGTAAACAAAGAAAGAAATATTTAATATCATAAAAAATTAAGTACATATAGTAAAAACCAACGTGGAAAAACATGTGTAATCAAGAAAACGAACATTCATTTCCCATTTATCAATTGGGTATGAGAGCTTTGAAACAATCTAAGAAAATCTAAGAAAATTGAAATTGGTACATCAAGGAAAGAACATAAATGAAAAGCAATTACAATATTGACAAAAAGCCAGTTATGTATCACTGGAATACTGGTTGAATCACAGAAAAACACAGAAGTACAAAGTAATGAGTACAATTAAACCTCTATGCAGTGTAATAGAACATATTAAGAAATTGAGAGTGGTATTCATTAGTAATTAGAATCAATTCCCGAAGTTAAAGATATTATGTGACGGGATAGGGTCTGCCAACGCTACAGGGGGAATAAAAAAACATATAGAATGTAGGTGTTTAATCTAGATGGCATGTTTCCATCAATGGATCATGTCACGTGAGCAGGATGGTCCTGGTGGTCCACAAATGACGCTGTGAAGGACCTTGTTTTCCCCTCTGATAGAAGAAAGCGTTTCGGCGGAACAAAATTGATGAAGAAATGTTTTATCATGTAAACAGAATCTACTCCGCCTTCATCAGGGCAATAATTAGCAGGACTCTGTATGAGTGGAAAAGGGGAGACAGAAAGAAACATTCGGTTAAAAAGAAACAAATAAGGGGAATGAGTCACCAGGAAGTGCATCTCTACAAAATGTATAATGCATGCAAAAGTAGAAACTAATCAAGAAAGGCAGACATCGATCCTGGACGAGTCTGAGATGTATCTCATGGCCACATGCGTACAAAGCCCCTTGTAGAGAGGGAAGTCTCGGAAAAAGTTCCGATGGAACTCCCCCCGAATTAGGGGCAGGAGGAGTCGATTGTGGCATTGGGTCCCCTTTGGAAGAGCAGTGCAGGAATCCCTGGTAGGTACCCGCCGGTCTGTATACCAAGGTCCAATACGGTGTGGTGAGGCAGGCTGGAGTGGTAAGGAATCGCTTACCTTGGATGGGTGGGAATGAACAGAGCCGTGGTGGGCTAAGTAGAGGTTGCTTGTAACTGAGGCAGGGGACCGGGAGGGTCTGCTGTGCAATGCTAGTTGGTCCCTCGGTCGTCACTACTGGACGGGGCCCACAGGACCCGAGGATTGGAAGCAATGATTAAAATTCAATTGGTAAAATGTGAGGAGCCGATAGAATATGCTGGAAAAGAGCTCATCAGTGCAAGGAAATTACCTGAGTAATGTCTTCTCAGGAAAAAAATTGAAGAAATGAAGGAGTGGATGTCGCCAGGTGTTCGATCACTGGAGACGTCTGTGTCCACTTCAAATTGTTGGCGGGTGAAATACCCGTTTGGTATTACGACACTGTTCCAAAGCGCGATACTGCCTAGGAAAATGACCTACAGAAAGGAGCAGACTTAGTTACTAGAAACATCTGCAAAGTGTCGTATTTGATGAAGGCCAAATGGCAAGCCCCTGAACTGGAAAAATGGGGGGGGGGCGCATGCTGCTGTGAACTGATATCTGACATCTGCCCTGTACTAGTGGACCTGATAGTAGAATATCAAGGAATTGCAAGAGGACTTGCCTGAGTAGGAGGATAACGACGTTCCTTGGACGTGGCTGGAAGCAGAATAAAACGTGCAGAGAGCCACAAAGTGTCTGCTACTTCTGAGGCTGCCGTGTAAAGTGCGTATTGCGGCGTGCGGGAAAGCCCGGAGGGACCGTTTGACCTGGCGACCGTGTTGAGCGTGTCTCCCAAGCGAGGTGGAAAAACCCCTTGCAACTCGTGCTGTATCCAGTCGGAGAATGATTGACAGATGGGTGTGGGCGCGTGTCGGCCAATAGCCGAGCTCGGTTATCTGTGTTGAAAAAGTGGGCTGGAGAAACCGGAAAACCAACGTGGAAATCACGTAAAGCCCTGGGTGTGTGTTAGGGCCAACCAACCGTGGCACGAAAGGGGCGGGAGGAGCCGGTCACGAGCTTCATTCGTGACTAGAAAGGAAATCAATGCCTGAAATGCGAGTGATGGCCTGTTGATCACCCTGCATGCTCCGTGCCGGAAGTCTAACAACATTCAACAGGAATACTTCCATATGGTCAAACAGCCATCTTCAGCCAAGGGCTTCCGTGACCACCCCACAGCCACACAGTCCTCATCCCCTACGTCACCTCTACTCTGGTTCACCTTTTCCTCTCTCACCAATTCAGTTTGATTCCATTTGTGATCTTACTGTGGTCAAAATCATGACCCTTGTTAATTGGGAATAGCTACAAGATCCCTGCTCTGATTAGTTATCTCAGCAGATGAGCACTGCAACTGCCTTGCTTTACCAAGCATTCCTAACTCTTCTCTCGTATCTGGAGTAGTTCTCAACACAGTGAAGCATACCATGCTGTTCACCGTTTTAAAAGAAACCTTGCCCAGACGAGTCATACTGTCCAGCTTTGGTCCTATTGCTCACCTTCCCTTCTCAGGGCAATTCCAGGTCACAGACATCATTAAGGAATTTTGTGGAATCCTCTTGATCTTTTCAAAGTGGGATGTCATCCAATAAATCGACAAAGAAAGTGTTGCAGCTGGTTCTCCACCTGGCAGCTGAGTCACTGCCATGATATGTTAAGTTAATCAGCACTGTTTGACAATTTACTCCATCTGCTGGCAGAGGTGATTATGAGCAGCACAGTACATTGGATCCGTTCCGCATTAGATTGTGTCCAGTCTCTGCACCTTTCCCAGTTCACCTTTTAATTAATCACATCCACTGATGAACATAGTGTCTCACCGCTCTACATGGTCAATTTGGATCAATCCTACAGGATCTCAGACACAAGAGGCTAGATTCTTTCCTCAATTCGGATAACCAGCAGGTCCAGCCTGTTGGCCAGAGCAGTGTTAAATACACATGGAAATGAAAGGAGTCTTTGATTTGATGCATACTGCAAGTCTATCAAGCTGAGTATGCAAGGGGGAAGAGGAGGCAGAACCAGAAAATCTTAATGCCCGGAAAAAACACACAGAGGAACTCTGCCAACACCCGACGGTCTAGGGAATGTCTGACACCGTCATTAGCAATAAGTAAGGAAGTGGGAACACCACCATGAAGGCCCACCTACAGATCGCAGACCAAAAGCAGAGATCACCAGCAGAGGGCCAGAGAGGAAGGAAAAGTAGCAGAAACAAGCAAAGAACATTTAAATGTTACTGCTACAGGGAAGACGTCCCAGAGAAGAGGAGTAAGTCGCTGATGTCCTATACATGCTCACAGGCATTGCTTGCGGACATGCAAAAACCTCCAAGAACGAAGAGGGAGCATCGCCAATTGGAGAGGAGTAGATAACCAAAGGCTTAGGAGTAATGCTGATCAGCACAAGTGACTGAGATAGGCCAAAGCATGCCATTTGCACATGGCGAACAAAAGCTGCATGTTAGGGAAACTACATCAAACATCCGACTGCGAATTGAAGCCAATTCTAAAGTCCCACAGTGAGTGAAAGTTGATGTACAAAGATTCTCCTCATACAGGGTAATGGGCTCCAAAGTCCAATTGCAAACCAAATTAATTGCTGCCCGATGGGAAAGCAGAGTGTATTGTATTTGTATTTATTTTGTTTATATAGCACCTTACACCAAAGCCCTGAACATCTGAACAACATGATACATAAAACAATAACAGTAGAAGCAACTTACAATAATGAATCAGTCCAACAAAACAGTGAGAAGAGCAATTAAAACAGGAGGGAAGAGGGAGAGCGGAGCAGTAGAACTGAGAGGCAGAGGGAGGGGTGAGGAGGAGAAGGGGGGAGGGAAGGGAAGGGGAAAGGGGTGAAAGTGGGGAGGAGGGAGAGAGGAAGGAGATGATCAAAGGAAAAGAGGAAGGAAGGAGGGGGAGCAAGGAGGGGGGAAGGGGTTTCATGGCAGTGAATGGAGAAGGAGAGATTTAAGTGATGTGCAGAATGAGAAGGAAGGAATAGAGTACATTGTGCAATGTACAGTGTACATTCTTAAAACAAAAATGAGAACAGAGGCCTTGTGAGATAAGGTTACAAGTCTCACAAACAAGAACCACTGGCAAGGTAGGGAATGACATGGGATCAAATGAAACCACAAAACATAGCCAATGGAGACAGGGGCTTGCTTGAATCACAAGCCTGCCAATAATTTGCATTTGACCTATATATGACAGAAATACAAAGAGTAAGAGGCAGAAGACTGATAAGGAGGAAACAATGGTAATAAGGCCAACAAAAATAACACAAACGTTCCTTAAGTCAGACATAACAATGCGAGATTCAGTCTAGGTCAATCTCGGTCAGATGGGTGTAGTGAGGAGAAAATCAGTAGCACCCCAGAGTCAATCGCATGTAAAATGAAGCCTATAGTTAAATCAGGTCTCCAAATTTGCACTCCCCAAAAGGAGAGTAATATTTGACACTTGGAAAGTGAGCAATTGTGTTCTGTGTGCATGTGAAGAACCGAGGTTGCAAGTGAATACAGCCTAGTATTTTGCAGCTTGAATGTTTTACTCCAGCTAAAAGCCCACATATATCTTCAGATGAGACAAGCAAAGAGGAGAACGGATTCATAAACCATGCTTGAAGAACATATGTCTAGATATGAAGCACAAATATCAATGGTGAAGATACCAGGTTGAAAGAGACTGCATAGGATTTGTCCAGGCGTATGTCCGGCTTAATGCCAACTAACTGGTATGTTCCTCTCACCTAATGTGAGAATAAGGACAGACAAGTAGAGTGACTCCCAGGTGGTTCAGTCCGGGACTTAATTAATAAAAGGCAAGTGATGGCCCTCCATGTAATTTAAAGGGCTGTGGGATGTATTGACCCACTCTGCTATACTACGCGGCCTCACTCTGATATCTATGGTGCAAGAAACATTGACATGGCGGCAAAATCTTGGGGCGCGCCAAAACCACGTTTTTCAACGCACACAAAGATGGCTGCACAACCTGCCACCCATGGTGCATGTGTGGTGGAACAGAGCACATGCTGCAGAAAAAGTGCCAGTGGGCTCCATGACAAGAAACAGAGTGCAGAGGGAAAAGCAGCGCTTTGCAAGTAAAACTCCAGATTTCACCTGTAATTGACATTTAGTTTGCTGCTAAAACTCCAAAATACCTGTACACAACACTTCTCAACACTCAAAATCTTGCTTGGTGCTAAAATTAATTTAACCTAACGAAGCACTGTGAATGTACAAAGTCCTGAAAGGTTAAGAGCAAAACATTTTTCAGCAAAACATGGATTGCCTGTGAATGACAGTTCCTGTCAAATGGGCTCTAAAGTTATTTAAACTAAAAGTCTGCCGGATTAGCAAATATAAAAGGATTGTTGCAGAAAGAAACACAGATTTCAGTTGTTGTTGATCCTACAGGTTTAAATCGAAGAAAGTAATGTATCTATGTCATTTAATGCAACAAGGTTTTTTTCTGCTGGATTTTAAGTCAAGAAATCAAGAATCAATTGGCCTGGCTGGGGTGCAAGAAGTGGAAAAACAGGTTTCCCACCAAGGGGAGGCCATTCCTCTTAGCAGATACTCACCGACATATGATAATTGTGGGGTAGAACAGACTTTTGTCTGCAGCTAGAGACTGAACATTGGCAGATTCTCCAGGCCAGGAAATGGACGTGTGAAGAGGTCATAAACTTGATTTACAGAAGGTTCCCAAAGGTGGGGGCTACTCCTTAAGCTCCAGGGAGAGACAAAAGGCAAACCATTTGCTGCTCAGAACATGTAATGAACAATTTTTGAGTCTCATAACATGTTATCAGAAATGGTGAAAAATATCAAAAGGGCAGATTTGTTAGTGTAAATTTTGGCACTACATTTCAAAATGTAGTGGAACTGTGTAGCATATTCTGAACAGAAATGGCAATATATGTCATTTTATGGGAACTGTATTTATGTTTGAATTATACACACACATTCCTATGGTAAACACACATATTTGTGGAAATTTGGAGAAAGGTTGGAAATTGTTTTCATGGAGAAATGGACAAAATGCTGCAGAAAGGCGAAACAAGATCTCACAGCTGCGAGATGTTGATGAACAGATACTACATAAAATATGGAATCCTTGTGTGTGATTTTTGTAGAGGTTACAAATGTATAAATATGTATTTAGGACAAAATTCGATTTTGATACTAGTGGCTAGGGGAGGTTTCTAAGGATTGTAAAAATCAAACCATAAACTTGACATCACCTGTGTTGGAGCCAATCACTCAGATGCAAGGCAGAGATGAGGCTCTGATCCAATCCCGGTCCACAGGGCCGAGTTTAGTTAAGCCGGCCCATAAACCAATTTTTGCAATGTCATTTGAAAGGATAAATAGAGACAGCTGACAACACATAGGACTAGGGATGTAACGGTATAACGGTATACTGTTAAAGATACCGTGAACCACTTAATTGAACAATAATAACTGTCACATTGTTTATACCGTTATACCGTTCATACCGTAAAGTGTGCTTTTCAATCTGATTTGGAAAGGCTGCAGTAAGCAAGTGCTGCGCAGTCTTGGTCTTGCACTGTTGGATGTGCCGTCTGCCAAGTAGTTTCAGTTGGAGCAGTTTTTAATGCCATTCCATAAACCACACGTGCCCGACACAAAATCAATATGTTAGCAATAGGAAGAATAGATACAGTGCCAAGAAGGAAAAGGGTTTACTTTGGGTTGGCGACTTTGGGGTTTATATATTTATAATGGATAATGTTCTCTAAACATATGGCAATGGGGGATTTCCCTGGTCCTATCATTGAATTTACATATAATAAGTCATACTGCGAAATTCACTCATCTCTGCGGGTATTCCCTGCTGCCATACCAAAGGGTAACATGTCCGTGATTACTGAACACCTTTTGGCCCGCAAGTAAACTAAAGGCGGTAACGTAAAGAGAGTGCGTCTGTGTGTGGGTGTGTGTGTGTCTGTGTGTGTATATGCGCACAAGCGTATACTACCATCAGCCTCCATTGATCGGTGTCATGCAGGTTATCAAGATGGCAACATGTTCATCTTCACCAGTAGCCAGTGGGGGAGCATAAAGCCTAAATGACCACTTAAGAAAAGCTATTCAGTTTGCTTTGCCAGTTGCAGCAGGCCCCCCCCCCTCCTCTCCACACGTGTGTTTGTGTTTGGTGGAAGCAAGGCATTTCAGTGGAAAGTATGTTGAAAAGCCCAATTCTGGCCCTGGGTGCCTGGTTTTGTTTGTGATGCTAAATCTGTCAATTTATGACCTTTTAGAAAATATTTGTTAAGATTATTTAACTCCACCTGCTATACCGCAATAACCATGATATACTGTCATTTGGCAAGAAGGTTATCGTACCGTCATAAAACTAATACTGTGACACCCCTACATAGGACTCACTCTTCTGATTCCAGCGAAGCACTTTGATCCAGTATTCAACATCCAGCATTCAACATCCTTCCAGATCCAGATGCCAAGGACCAGGCCAAGCAGTAGCTGAACCATTTTCAGTAAGGCCTCAATCCTCAAAATAATCCTTACAACCCAGTGAAGCGCTGTGGTTTGAGAAAGCATACTGAAACTAGCATCCTGAAACTATCTGGCTTGCTGCCATAATGCTTGCCTGATGAACTCGCCATCCCGCTCATTTGAAATACCCAGAAACAAGAAGGGCAGATCCATTGCAGTTCCGGTGACCGGCCTAGCTGATCCAATCCCACGCCTGATGTGCCGTCTTTCCTTGATAGATCCAATCCATTGACCAGAACCGTGACTGTCCAAAAATCTTTAAATCCCAGTGGATTGTGAGTATTAATAGGATGCTAGAGAACTGTTGTATACCTTGCATTATCTTGTTTCATTATGATCTCTGAACTATCCCTACTTTCCCAGGCAGTAACAGTGGCAACATCTTTAGTGCTATCTTATTCTGTCTAGTTGCTAAAGAGCCATTTTCATAGTCATTTTTATTTGTGCAACTTTGATCCATAAATCCCACTTTGAGTGTTTGGACTGGTGCCGTCGGGGAAGGTGATGGGGATCTGTTACTGAAGTCATGAATCAGTCTCAGAGCTTACTTCGTCCCAACTTGGTTGCCTAGCCTGAATGCTCTAGCCTTGAATGAAAGCATAAGCCATATTTTATGATTCTAAATTGAAGTCCTTGTCCAAATTTGAGTCTTTATTTTCGAAAAACACCTCTCACTAAATACTCTATAACTCCCTCAGTTTTTAAGATAGAAGTGAAATTTCAACTCCCACTTGTACCTAACATCCTTATCTACTCAAACGAAACTGTGCGATTGACCCGTTATATCAAAAATCGCATAAGTAAAAGTTTGCCGCGAATTGACATTTGGAAAAGTTTTACACGTGTGAATAACCTTTAAATTATTTCCCACTTGGCCTTTGAGATTCCAACTGTTTCCTTTTGATTAAATCCTTGCTTGTGTTTGCTTGCATCTGTTCAAAGTGGCTCCCATAGGAATTTATAATAATTTAAGCATTTTGAACATATTTTGTGTTTTTGCTCGGCCAATTTCAAAGCCATTCTGACAGTTGATAAGTCAAATCCGTTTTTCTCTTGCGGTTAAGGGGGGGGAAGGTGGGAGTGATATTCTGTTTGGTCGGCATTATTCCTGAATACCTGCTCTCTCCTCACATCTATTTAAATTGACTATTGGTGGGTAGAGAGTGTTGCAAGGGGAACCCCTAACCACAGTGCCATCTGTTCCAAACCAACTCAGAAGTATTCTTTTCTTTGCTGCATTCTTTATGTGTTCATTACTTTATTCCCAGTGCATTAAAGATATTATTCATTGTTCCTGTCACCCCATTGGTGATTGTTAACTATTAAAAATATATTGTGATTTTAAATTCTAAATAAATAAACAAATAATTACCTTTACAACTAGCTTGATTCCTGGTTCAGTGTAACCTGGGGGGTATTTTGAGGAGGGTGTGATATGAATGGTATACCATTTAGAATATTGAACTTATAGATAAAAATAAATAAGGGTTTCATTTGCGCACTACATGCTGGGCGAGACTTGGGTGTGTGCTTGATTGAAATCACTTACAGAGCATGATATTACAGTCTCAGTCACAAAATCCTAATGGTCAGTAGATCATTATACAATGCTAGAGTTAGCTACAAGCAAACCCCAGATCCTGATTTTTTACTATGGGCATAATCTAGGGGGTGGGGCGGATTGTATAAACACATGATCAAAAGGTCCCTATTTATATGGAGGGGAGTGCTTCAAGGACTCAATGCCCTATTGTACACTGTGAGAGGGACTTAGTTGTTTATCTTTGAACATTAAAAGGGTTAATCTTCAATTTTGAGACTGGAGAATCTTAATAGCTATTCAGGAAACCTGTTTCTTTCAAGACATATGGTCTGCAGCCCTGCAAAGTCTGAATGGTCATTTCCTGCGTTTTATGCTAGAGGTGGCACAAAGTAGAGAAGGCAGAAATTCAGGGGGGTGATATTTATATGTTTTGTAACATAACAGCTCTAGCACCAAAACAATTGGTTTCTTATATGCAGCCAGACAAATATATGTTTCTGGAGAACTTTTATCATAGCAATTATTCTTCACCATCATTAGAAAAGCAACTTGAGGGACTCCTGAAGCATAAGAAGGGTGTTCTTCCTTTCATTATTTTATTTGGTTTACAGTTCAATTTAGAACTCTTTCCTACAGATTCGAACAATGAAATGAAAATCGAAAACAGTATAATATAAAACATTAGAACACTCATTGTTAGTTAAAATAGTATAGAAAACATAAAAAATAGATATATTCCTTAATATCACAGTTAAAACTTTTTTACTAAGATCAGGTAAGATTCAGTGATAACAGGTACTCGACAGCCACTATTGTCAATGATGTATATCGGCCACTTAATAGAATATCCAGTCATTTCTCACAGGACAAGAGTATATGCTGAGCTTTAAAATTGTCAATAAAATAAAATCTTCTGAGTCGTACAATCTTCTAACAAATGGATCATTGTTTCTCGAGCAAGCTGACAGAACCTACAGTTTGCATCATGTAAGGGAACTCGGGAGAATAGCTTGTGGGCAACGCGCTCGCCTTGGAAGCAAGACGATGCGGAGCAACACAGGTTCGATCCACGGGTCCGCTCTTAGAAACCTCTGCGTCTTAAGAACATTATAAATAACCAATTATAATAATCTTTAGATCGGATCACCAGCAAATCCTGAGTTAACCAGACATGAAATCTAATTCCTAAAAATATATTACGAAAATGGAAATTCCGAAACTTTCCCAAATACTTCCGCAGATATTAAAAGCTTTAGCTCCTAGTGGGAAGTTTAATAATTCATATTTTTGACAGGCAGCTTGTCTAGAGAGCCAATTTTCTATCCAGAGTTTTGACTTGGATTGTTCGGATTAGTCAGCAAAAGATCAATAGAAATGTCTACCTTAATCGTATACGGCCAACAATCATTTTTCCAAGTTTCAAGCATAAAATCTGCTGCACTTTCCATCACAGGTTTAATTTTTTCAAAGCCAGAGTATGAAGTTGATAGCCAGCATTTTCTAAAAAGGGAAAGACGTTTCCATGCAATTATGCCCTGCAGAGAAAGGAGTCCCAACTCATAACCAGTGATTGCAATTGGAGTACTCATTGGAAGAGGTAAAAGTCGCTTCCAGAAGATAACTTTTAGATAGTGCCACTTTACTATCTCCGAGTTAATTAAAGTGTCTGCTCCATAAGTGATAATCGGAACAACGTTTTGCTTGCAGGACATAAGAAGAGTGCATAATGAGTACATACCGTATTTAATTTTTATTAATAATCGAAGCTTGGGCTGCTAAGGTTATTTGCAGAAGCAACTTCTCCATGTAATGATAATGATGTGTTATTTATATAGCGCCTTACTCCAAAGCGCTTTACAGACCACATATTTACATACAATATCACCCAACTGAAATTGGTACTCATTTATCGACCTCGGAAGGATGAAAGGCCGAGTTGGCCTTGCGGGATTCGAACCTGCGAACTGCAGATCATGCTCAGAGAGCAGCAGTAAGCGCTCAACCCGCTGAGCGAGATTCATCAAATTTGTTATTATAAGTAATCCCCAAATATTGGTAGTTTTGTACTATCAGAAGCGGTGTGCTGCTCAATGACCAGCTAAAGCCTTTCAAATTACCCTTCTTGTTGGGTTGGATTTTCATCACATTAGACTTATGAATATTGATCATTGCTTTAGGCATAGACCGAAAGAGCATCCTGCTGCCTCTGCAAGCAGACAGGTACTAGCTATCAACACTAAGTCATTGGCATATACAAACCATTGAACCTCCCTAGTGCCAGTTTTCTGAGGAAATGCTCAAGCAACTTCTAAATGCAAAGTAGGAGTAAAAATAAATTTAAAAGAGCTGGGGGCCAATAGGCAACCTTGTTTCAGTAACCTAAAGGTCAGAATGGGGGTGGGACAGCTCTCCCTGCTGATTAAGGCGAATAGCAACCGTCGTGTTTGTGTACATGGCTTGAATTAATTGCATCATTATTTTAATTGAAAGTTGGGTGCTGGTCGCCTTGGAGAGTGGGCCAATAAAGAAAAAGATGAGGTCGACTGGAGAATCCCTCAAATAGAAACCTCTAATCCTCTAATCTGTCGCAGAGGAATGGCATTCAACATATTCTTGTATGAAAAGGCTCTAAAAGTCGTTAATGGGTATACTTGATCAAACAGCCGCAGGCAGGAGGGGTCACTAGTTGACTATGGTATCCTACCTGCAAGCTATTCGCAAGTAACGAACGACCTGAGAATGTCTCTCCATCTACAGAACGATCAATGTTGATTGAGCATCTGAAACCTAAATCTAACAATGGGCTTCATGAAGGAGAATTGTCATCCAACAGACAGACCGTCCGCTGGGAAAGTATGCACCATGATTAGATCCATGCGATTATCTTGCGACAAAACTGGGTTGAAGTCATTGCATTGCCTTTCTTGTGAGCATGACCCCGAGAATAGGTATTTTAGTTGAATTGTTTAATAACAAAAAGAAATGAACGTTGTTACAATATCAAGTGTATGGTAATCAGCAACATGGCATAGGAGTTGGTTTAATGACCACTGTAAAGTCGCAAGGACGGAACTATGAGAAGCAGTGAACAGTAAAGAGAAGGAGCCCCTTTTTATCAGAAAGAAAAATAAACATTATACAAGACCCAAAAAGGAAAGCAAGCATAATCTAGCCTTATAACATTACAAGGAGCGTGCTCTTGTACCAAGAGAGGAGAACCTTTGCAGATTCTGTCAATTAATAAACTAAGCCAGAAAACCACACATTAACCATCAGCTTGAAACGAATGTTACTGTGAAAGGCTGGGTGTGATGCTTTGCGTCAGTTTATGCATTACCTCTAGAAGGAGTAACTAGTTCTGAACAGGCTAATACATGTGGCATGAGGTATGAGTATTAGAGAGGTCAATCCCTGAACTTTGGCCTAAGTGAGGTATTACTCTATTGCTATAGTTACACAAAGTTGAAACGAGTACTGGGCCGGATGTGATGGCAGCGAATTTATATAAACTCAAACATGTGGGTATCATGACTGGACTGTAGTTCCCCTCCAAACCCCCGACTCAGACTCCAACCTTTCCTTCTCATTGGACCATAGAACCCCTGGATAAACACCTCACCCCAGAGCACCACTGCCCACGAGTAGGTGTGGAGCAAACAAACTAGGGAAGAAGGTCAGGAGCAGGCTTTTCAACAGATCCCTAAGAAGTGAAAAAGGGCACAAGTTAGATGTCAACATCAATCAAAAGGACTAAGTATAAAGGACCTGCAATAAAGGATTTACCCAGTAGAGACATTACGGACACTGTTCCTCACAAACACCCACCTGCCCCTCACTGTCCCCGTAGTATAACAGAATGGCAGAGAAAAACCTTGAGGTCAAATGCAGGAATGCACGTAGGCACTCTAGAAAAAAGCATAGAGCTAAGGTGACTCAAAAGAGGGGAGCAAAAAAGTGTGCATATAGAGGGTGGACCACTGGAAGGGAATGCATGCTGCAGTGCAGCAGCACATGAGAAGTGTTGCAGGGGTAATTCGAAAAGGATGCAGGAACTACTACCAGACCCCACACCCACCTTAGAAATACTGCAAAGGAATGTGGTGAAACATCCCATCACTGAATCCCGTGAAATGGATGTGTCAGATGGGCAGATCCCAGCTCACAAGGTCCTCCAGATAGACAATAATGAAGGGGTCCATTAAGTCCCGAAACATGGCCATACCTGGTATAAAAGGCTGTCTTACATTCATTGCTTTCCTTTATTGGAACCAAGTTCCAACATGGGAAAAATGTTTTATGTACATAACTTGTCCATTAACACCGAGCATTGCATAAAAAAGCAGTGTTGCATAGCAGTGTGCTATGTAATTCTGTAGGTTTTCTAAACAGACACTTGTGTAACAGCTGGTGATTTAAATTACCCTGCTCAATGAAAGCACAACTCACTTTGCATTCCTCTCTTGCCACCAAGGCTCTCTCTGCCCTCTTTGCTCTGTTCACTGCAAGTTCAAAGGGGCTGATGGAGAGAGAGTGCAGCAGTAATCTTATCCTCCCCTCTTAAAAGTTCCAAAAACCTGTGTGGGAGTGCTAGCCAAGAAAGGTTTTCTTTTTCAAATATATAAAAACCAGAATGAATCAAGATGATACTTTTATTAGGCCAACTATATTCTGTTTAACAAAGACCAGCATGTGTTAACGTTATTTTTTTTAAAACAGTTCTTGAATTTCATTCCTAAAAAAATAAGCTGTTACATAAAACATAGTTAGTGTCCCTACTATAAAACACTGCATTGACTCCATGTTTTTTTAGTTATGATTTGGTTAGGGTATCTAAATCTCAGAGTGCCAACTATTTTTCCATTTTGTAGGAAAAGGTGCATCATATTGACGAGTGAACACTTTTAAAAATGTCCATGATCACACAGCCAAATGCATATGATCGAAATAAAATACAGGTTCTGTAACCTGCTGGTTGAATTCATCTGTGCAACTGGTGCTCAATCCATGAGCTGTTCTCAAACTCTTTGGCATACTATATTATAACCCTGCTGTTTTATACCAGCTACCCTGAAAGGGAGTTGTCGGCAAACTACAATTTTGCACCTAGGTTGTCCAGTTTTCTGCCTTATACACCATCCACTCTGTTTAGTCTCTTAATTTCATTCCTTTTACATCGTGAATACACAAATACACAAAGCTAACTAGATGTTTATGCAAAGCAATGAACAATACTTCCATCCAGTCTGTACATCTACAGACATACTGCAATACCATACACTTTAGTTAGGTTCCAGAGCTCGCTTTGCTCTACGATTAGGATTGCATTATATATTAGCTCCTGCAGGGGAGAGCTGGCCAATCTGGAGGCTGGGAACTCAAACGGAATCTGCAAGTAGCAACCACATTTCATGCTGGCCCGCTCAGCCTCTGCTCATCCTTCACCCTGTCCTTGGAGGCGGTGCCCCAGGCTGAATTGTCCACTGATCTGTGCACATCTATGTCCTGGAAAGAGTTCATTCCAATTGTGGACATGTGTAATTTATTTTTAAGGAAAGCATGAAATTGTGCAAAGCCTGGTTCCCTTAAAACAAATTTTAAAAAAGTATCAGCACTCCAGATGGTGACTCGCTGAGATATTAGCGATAATAAATAGTGCTTCAATGGCGTGCAGGGTTGGAATTATGCACTTGGCCCTGGCTCGAGCTTGTGGAAATTACTGGCCCTGCCCTCTCCAAAGTGGTATTTAATGCAATATTGAAAACTGTTGATGTCAATGAAAGGCAAGGGCCATCTTGTCCACCTGAAGTTGACAATTATCCTGCCTGTTGGAACACCTTAGTCTCTAGTTAGGATTTTCCTTTAACATTGTGAACGTTGTCCTCTATGAAACTTCTCAACTTTCCTTACGCAGAAAATGATGAGGCAAGCATACAATACACTAGACACTGACCCGTGCAACACAGGCTGCAACCAGCTGATCAGAGCCTTGTTTTCAGAGTCCTTTTTATTGTATCTATGCATGTATTTGTTCCCCATTCATCTCTACATTTTACTGATACATCTCACAAATGTGTTACTTGAGGAGGTACACAAACGCTATATTGTTGCTCATCTTATGTCCAAATAACTTCTGGAGACATTAAAAATATTACCAAAGAATTACTAATCAACAACATTTTAAGTAGCAAACTCTGCTAATCAGTGTTTGAAAACGAAATTATGCCTTGCCAATGTCAAGAATAAAGCCAGGTTCAGATGCACCTCAGTGGGTGACAGGATAGCTTTTCATGGTGCTGACAGTGGAATACTTTTACCTGTCACTTTGGGGTATGCCCGACACCCAGGGAATTTGAGGAAATAATTTATCGCTTTCCTTTTGACACAAGTGATAATGGAACATACATAAGTCCCTAGTAGTGTGGGATGATTCAATCCACTTTTGCTCTGCCATGCTTTTCATGGTGCTGACAGCAAAAGGTGCCTGTCTGTGAAATCTGTAAAAAATCTGGGCGCAGTACCCTCTGCCGCCTGAATGACAGCTGTCAGAAGCCTGCATTAAAACTGTAAACTTGTACAAACTTAGATCTAATGTTTGAAATCTAAGTGGCCTGTTCTTGAGAGTAATCTGTGTTGTAATTGTTTGAGCCCATGGTGTAGAATCTGGAATAAGTGTTCTAGCTGCAAGTTTGAAATCACAAGTTTATGTTAAACCAATAATGCAACAGAATTAACCTTAAATTTAAACCTGGCTAGAGAGCCACCCAAACTGGAATAACAGCTCTCTCTCTCCAGTCCTCTCCAGCAGGAAATCACACCTCTGTGCTGATTATAGGGTGGGGGGAAGAATTTGGTTCGCAGGGGGAAAGAGACAATGGACATCCTCCAGCTAAAAAGGAAATGCAAAGTGGGAAGAGTCATAAATGGCCTCTGCCCAGGAGAAACAGGGAGGAGATGCTCCTGGGTTCCAGGAAAGGTTAAAGGGGTGGATCTAAACAACCAGTTGTTGCTTAACAAGGACAAAAGACACATTTTAAAAAGACTGATAACTTCCTATGTAAAATTGTGCAAAATATATAAATAACAGCATTGTTAATGTAATTTTCGGATGCACGGGTGAAAAGGCGCCAGAACTCTGTGACATGTTCTGGGAAGAAACGGCGGAAAAAGTGATATTACACAAAATGTATTTCTGATAGAAGTATGACACTTTATACACGTATGCCTATGTTCAATGCGCACATTTGTAGAAATGTGCTCCTAAATTGGGCATTGTGTTCCGGATGAAAAGGGCAAAATTCTGCGAAAAGCAGACAAGATCCTACAGCGATGGGACTTGGAGGAGTATCCGCTAAACAAAATATGTAATCTGTATATATGCCTGTTATAGAGGTTGCACATTTGTAAATATGTATTGTATCAAAAATAAATGTTGTGTTCAAGAGGCTAGGGGTGGACTCTAAGACTCATAAACCCACATCATAAATGTGACATTCCTGTTTTTCTCCTCCTAACAAGGAAGAGGGGAGACCATATTTTAACTTTGCAAACCAGCCTGATTCCTGGTTCAGTGTGACCGGGGAGGGGGGGTCCAGGAGAGGGGCGTGATATGAGTGGTACATCGTACAGAATAAAATAACTTTTAGACACAAATAAATAAGGATTTCAGTTGTGCATTACACGCTAGGCGTCGATTTAGGTGAAGTGCCAGATTGAAATCACTTACAGTAGGCTAGCACAGTTGTTATTCACATTTCGAAGAGCATTGCTCTCCTCCACATGTCAAAAATCGTTGTAGAAGTGAAAACATTATTTGGAATATTAATATACTGATGAGGAAATGAAAAAGGTACAAGTGAGACACTAAGAAGAAATTAAAAAGGGAGGTGGTGAGCCCTACTTTATATAATACTGCTGTGCTAATCAAGGGGGGCAGAATCACCAAATGAGAAGTTATTTTCCAACTTGCATCCAAAACACCCAAAGCAAAGCTAAGATTTGAAGAAAACATTCAATGATTAAAGTAAAACTAAGGATAAACATTGACTAGGAGACGTAGGTGTACGTACCTGTAAAAATGGTAAGTTCCCCTTTCCGATGACCTTTTAATAATTTGTTGAGTTCTGGAAACCTGGTCCATTTGATGCCTGCAACCTGCTCCACATTAGCCAGCTCCCCAAAGACTTCATCCCGCAGCTGGCGAAAAGAAATAATTGACTTGTGGGAAGCAGGAATGGCCGTCTTGAGGATTTTATTCAAATTTAAACCTTGTGATAATGCCTCCAAAGGACTGGGCTGCTTTTCCCCTGGCCTGAGAAGAGAGCAACGTTTCAGGCTCAATTTCCGAGCAAAAAGTTTGGAGGCTTCCCATGAGCGAAGATCCCTCCCCAACCAGAGGGTGATTCTTTTAAACTGTTCCAAATATGGAAGGAGAGCTGGTGGCAAGCAATTCTCTCCACGGGGTAAAGCTATGGTAGGATATCCAGTGGCCTGGTGAAGAGCAAGACTATCAACTTCTCTACTGGTTATGATCACCTCTGTGTCTCTTTTAGCCATCAGGTGCAGGCCAAAGAGGTTATGATAGTTTCCAGGCCTTGGTAAAGTTGTTTCTATGTAATTCACAGTTTCCTCTTTGCATTCAGCAGATAGCAACTTTATACCTTTCAAAGTAGAGCCCCTCGGACAGAACCAGGGGAAGACCAAACAATTAGTGGGTTTAAAATACTTCACGCCAAATTTCTTTAGGGTGGGATTGGATATTTTGGGGATATTGAACATGATCTTAAACAGCCGAGCTTCCTCTTCTTCCAAGTCTGAGAACCAGACGGCCTTGTTCCATATCCTGTTCACCTCCAGGGTATCGAGCTGCACTTCTGAGTCACTTTCCAAGTAGCCAGCAGTGGTGTGTGGGCTCAGGCAGGGCAGACCTTCCTTCTGAAGCAGCTCCACACTGTCCTGGAAGTCCTCCCAGCTGCCTTCCACCAGGGTGGCCTTGCACAAGAAGCGCCCTGTGGTCTTGTCAATGAAAAGACTGAAGGCATCCCTCTCTGTACCCTCAACGAACAGGCTTGGTGTGTGTAAGCAACTGTAGCCATCATGGAACGAAATGTTCTTTGACCTCAGGAACTGGCGAATTTCTGTTATGGTTACGGGTGGCAAAGTGCAGTCCAATGCAGATAGCGGGTCCTTCTTAAAGTTCCGGCGAATGGGATCTCTTAGACTTTTCATTCCTTGTGCAGGGGTTCTGCAAGTCAGACCTATATATAGTGACCGGTAAAATGAAAGGGAAAGACTGGGCAACAAGCTACAAGAGGACGTAAGAGAAGGGAACAGGCAATGTACCAGCATACATTCTGCAGGTCGGAGCATGCCAAATGACTTCACGCACAGACCTAGACCCTTGTACATAATTCCAATTTCTTTTCCCAAAACAAAAATAATAAATATCTTTAACGAAGTGGCAATAAATACATGGCAGTATTCTGAAGTAGGCTTGATTATGGTAGAAGAATTCAAAACAGGCACAAGGATAGCTCTGCAAAGGTATTTTGAATAAACGGACTAGAGGATGACTTTAGTGCTAGTTATCTCCCCGAAAATCCGGGTTCTCTGGTCATTGCAGGGCTGCCAGCTAATTTGCACGTCACATAAGATTTGTATGAAACAATAGTTGCAGCCACTTCAACTGTAGACTCGCTCATGCCCCGAGAAATCCTTCTGTTTATCGATAATCAGTCGAGCACCACAGGGGATGCCACATAATCCAACTCTTCAAATGAGCCAGGAATGCACAACTCAAGATGCATGAAACAAAGCAATATATTGACAAATCCCACAACAAAAACTGCATCATCACCGATAAGAAAGTTTATTTCCAGTTCGGGTGATGAATCGTATTCCAACATGGGCTCGGTCTGTGCATTTTTGGAATTCCTTCTCTTCTTTGCATAATTGCATTCAACCGGTTTAACAAGTAAACAAAAACACGTGCTTTCAAGTGGGTCAGTCAGCCTCCCCAGTCGGAAAACAGTAAACACGGATAGATGTGCAACCGCATGCCGTTTCCATGGAGCGCGCTCCCTCTCGAAGATTCTCCTTCTATATCTCCTTGGCAGGTCTGGCTGCTGCAGGCGTGCTCATTCCAGAATTGCAAATTATCCAGACGAAGGAGCGGGTATGCTCACAGAAAAAGGCACCGATTTCACAAACATTCTGCAATCTTCCGTTGCATCTCTCCGGCCACGCGCAGTTCAGTATTATCTGCACAGAGATTGACATTCGGCGGGCAATCCACAATCTGCACGCAACGCCTGAAGGGCAGCTAGCTCTCTTTTGCACACATGTCAAGTGTCGTACAGAAGAAATAATAAAGATTGAGGAAGGACTACCTGTGAATTCCGACTGCATGTAAACACCTAGTACTGTACATTAATACGAGTTACACCCTCATACATGTAAGAAAAGTACAGAAACGACTTGATAAAGAAAAACATGGTGGACTCCTTTGTATAATCGATGGCTTGATGAAAAGCACGTATTTTGTTTACACAACATTTATAATTGTGCCCGTCTGACCCTTTGCTTCACGGTAAAACTTAATACAGATTGAAAAGTGCGCATAGATTTAAACCAGATTGTTCCAGATGGTTGTTGTGTTTTAAGTAGCTTCCAGTTCCTGAAGGCTAGAAGAAAGTAACACTGTTTCAAGATGGCCGCGTTTTTAAGAACAGAAACTTGATGGGAAGGAAGGGCATCTCTGCAGTTTTAATTGTGAATGGAAGAAATACCACAGTCTTTCTTTCCTGTCTATGAGGTCACTTGTGGCCGAGTGTAGAATATGTGTGTGTTGCCTTTCATGCTACCTCCTCTGAGCTCGCAGCAAAGCTACCCTACAGCATGACTTCGCGCGGCTCGCCCAGTCGATTTCTGCAGAGCGTGCTGCACAACGGGGTGGGACGTTACATATGTCAGCTTAAGAGGCTGACGCTGATCTTCAGCAAGGATGCGCGAAACTCACTGGGCGCGAGGTGAGGACCATGATGTCTGTATCGGGGAATAGATAAAGCACCCCCCCGAGTGAAAGAGAGCGGCTAGGCAAGTGCTGGAAATGGAGAAAGCGGGGGACCCCGCCGGGATAAGAAGGGGGTGATTGTCAGGTTGGTGTGGGCGTGGCTAGGTGTGGGTCAGTGTGGGAAGCCCCGATGCTTCATGCTTTGCATATCGCTCAAAGTGCATTTTGGGAATATAAGCAGTGCTTTCAGTGGGATAAGAAGTCTGCATCGTGATGCACATTTTGAGGGCTGTTTTGAAAGGCTTTTTTTGTATTTTTTTTTTTTTGGCTTCTTGTCCAAAGTAAAATGCTGTTCTGTAAAGTGTAGGTTATGTAACTATGATCTCTCCATTACTTATTAATATTTAGAAACAGTAAATGCTCTGTAAAAATACACTAGTTTCAGAAATTGTGGCTCTCTAAGTACACCAAGTGTATAGCGTTTTCCTTATGTACGAGGTCCCATGTGTACATCAAGAACTCTCTTGTATGTGATTCTGTCACCCTCTGGGTTGTAATATTCCTTGCTCTGTCTTATAAACATTTTCAATACACATTTTTAAATTTGTGAATATGTATATTTTTAGAGCCTGCAAGTGATGCTCTGCAAGTCGTTGCATGAATTTTTGTCATTTTGACTTTATACTGCACACCGCTGCCATTTTTATGGTCCCCAGGGGATCTGAAAAGGAAGGTTTAGTTAGTCGGACGAATGGGAGAGCGCACAAGAATGTTTGCTGTGTTGGTAGCTTCTGTTCTGAAGAAAATTGTCACTGGTCACTGTGTTAGGTTTGCTTCTAGTTGGTATGGGTGTAGTGTTATTTTGGTGTCTGACTCTGTATGACACTGTTTTGATAGTCTGGTTTAATGTTCTGTGGAGGATTCGTGTTTTGGACTGAGTCAGGTGTTGGTGCAGTTTGCTGTCTGATTTAAAGATCGTGCTATGGTAGAAGTATGTGTGTTGAGGGTGAGTTTGTAGGAAAATTGAAAGTTTTTGTAGGGTTGGTGGCATTAGGTCTATGGGTTGTTGTGGTTTACTTTGATTTTGTTGGGTTCAGTTCCTTGCATCGTCGTTGGTATTATGCTTTTGCTTCGTTGTGCCAGCCCAGATTTGGTAGGTTCGGTTTTGTTTGTTTTGGTTTGTGATGTCTCTCCCTGTGTCGTGGTTGGGTATTTCTCTTCTATACTACTTCAATTGACCCATCTAAAAAGGGAAGAGGTGTCTTGTAGGTTTTTCTTTTGTTAGGTGTTCTCCTTCTGTTCGTATTTCCCTGGAGTGAGTTCCAAGTTTTGCTGAGATGCAAGAGAAGGCTTATCCATCAAATTTCAGTTTTGAATATTGCTTTATTTGGTTCAAGGCTGATGTCAATGCTGGATCTCAGGACTCGGTTTGGTTTGTTGATGGATATTCTTTCCTGTATGAATTCTGTTCCTTGGCCGTGGATTGCATTGTGGGTTATGCAGAGGGGTTTGAAGTAAAACATTTTTTTTCTGTTAGCCAGTGTAGGGTTCTCAGTGCTCGTGTGTTGTTCTCTCTTTGTGAGTCTGCAGAGTAGTTTTGGAGCTGTGTTCTGTATTCGCTGTAGTTTTTTGGTGTGGTAGCATGGCATTCCAAGGTATATGCTGTTGGGTGTAGACTATTTTTGACATGAGAGAGATGACAGCAAGTGTTATTCATTGCATAGGTGGAAGAAGCACTTCTTTACTAAATTGACTTTTGGTTTGTGTGTTAAGATGGGTGGAAAATGTACAGTAAGATAGCCATGGAGACACCATAATCCAAAGAATGGTTGGCCGTACGCTCACGGAATATAGTCAACAAGACCCATGTTATTGATTCTAGTGGAGTATGCAGGGTTGGTGCTGAGAGTGTCTGGAATCAGAGCTTTGAGGCGTGAGGTGTCTGGTTGTCATATGAATGGCATAAGAATGTTGGGTAAGAAGGGAATTTCCCTGGCTGTGAATTTATATAAAAAAAACTTCAATCCCTAGACATGGGTGGGATGCCGGCAGCAGAGAAGAGAAAGGGGTTGTAGGCTTTTATTTTGAATGTCATGTTTTTGAATTTATTTCTTTAAGCTGATCTTGACTTGCATTCATTGATGTGTGCTATTGTGCCTTGCTTCCTTATATTCGTGTCCATGCTGATGTCTTGAGTTGTTATAATAGATTTTTATAACCTTTTAGAGGCAAAGTAAATCTCCCTATAAACAGTTGATATGTAGGTACTAGCTGACAGAAAATGCTGATTTCTTTTAAGGTGTTGTTAGTGAATATAGGTGAAGATTCTAAATATTTTGTGCTTTAATGAAATGTGCTACACCCTGCAACTTCAACACCATAATGTCAAATTCACTGGACCTTCATTCCTTTGTAACTACACTCCTGCACATCCCCAAAAAATCAATTACATTGCCCACACTCTTGGGAGCGCTCCGAATGGCAGACGTGTGGCGAGCTGTTCATCCTACAAGGAGGAATTACTAATTTTTCTCTTACCAAGACCAGACCAATTCACTTTATATTAACACTGCCAACTGACACCAGAAAATCCCCCTTGTGGAGACTTAACCTGGCAACTCTGAAATACCCTGAGTTTGTACAACGCCTCCTTTATGGCTTGGATTTATATTGGTCTAAAAACATAACCCACAATTTTATTACAGTTTGATACTGGGATGCATGTAAAACATATTTTAGAGACTGCTGTATTTCACAACGTTTGCACAAGATTCTGTGATGGCGAAATAAGGAATATTGAATCTCAATGGAGCTCAAACCTATTGAAGGCATCCATAAAAGAATTAGAGAGCCCAACCTTTTCCCAAAACTTCATAAGCTCAAAACTGATCTGAAGGACATTGCCACCTCACGCACAAATGTTTTTCATAAGACAGCCCAAACCTTTTATAGCACTGGGGATAGGCCCCTCGGGTTGATGGCTTTATCCCTAGAAATTATAGAAGCAATCCCAAATAAAAAGGGGAAGGCTATAATCTGTGCAGCGGATATAAATAACCTCTTTCTAGAGTTCTAGACAGAGCTCTATGCACCTCCACAGAACACAAATAAGTAACATATAATCAATTTCCTACAACTATTTTACCTCCCGTTAATCTCAGAGGTAGACTTGCAAACGCTGAGACAGAGGTGAACAGGGCAATACTGGACTTGCCAGCAGGAAAGCAGCAGGCCCAGGTGACTTATCAATCGATCTTTATGAAGCAATGAGCGAATCATTTGCCCCTAAACCAAGTATGATTTTGCCTGAAGCATGTGAGGAAGACTGTCCATGACCAAAGCTGCCATAGTTGTCTTTTACAAACTGGGCAAAGATCCATTGCGCTGTAGCTCATACAGACCGATTTTAATGACTAAAGCACGCATTGGTACAGTGGGAACTGACAGGCTTCGTAATGAACAGAAACTCAGTGGAGCATATGCATTGTTTGCTAAATATCATAGCAAGCCCCTCTGATCCTGGTGACGCTATCCCAGCCCTCAATGGTGAAGTGTGTTCGACAGTCAGACAAGACTATGGCCCTGATTCACAGAATGTTGTCCTATGGGATTGCGCCATTATAAAACACTTCCATGAATATACATTTGTTGTTTTAGAAAAGTTCAGGGGATTTTCAATAACCTGGTGAAGCTGCTATACCAATATCCCAGAGTGGCAGCGGTAACCAACGGCAATACGCCTCTACCCTCCCCAGCCCCCCATTTGCTTTGTACAAGGCATACATTCGTTTTCAAAAAATGATTAGCAGAGTTTGCTGATTAAAATGTTCTTCATTATCAAACCAACCCATTTGATTAGCAATGTTGTAACAATATGTTTAATGTCAACAGATGTTATTTGTACCCAAAACATAAAATGAGCATCAATATACATTTGTGTCTACCGCTGAAGTAAGAGATTAGTGAGATCAGTCAGGCCTGGCAAATTCTTTAAATTCTGCTAGACCTCCAGGTTGTGTAACTTGGTTTGTTTTTAAATTTGCAGCCTTTTAACACCCGACGGTGAGATCCCTTTATTAAATGAGATGATTATTTATTGGTCTGCTGAACCATTTTAGTGCTTGTTGGCATTGAGGCTGTCCAATGTATGAAAAGTAATTGTTGCCAATAACAAGTACCATGTTTATGCTTGGCAACCTGCTGCCACCAAGAGGCCAGCCATTCACATTGAAACCTTTTTTTGACATTTACTTCTTAACAAACTAAATGTTAAGTAAAGGTTTCAAACATCCCCAGCAAAATGGTACTGCCCTTCATAAAATCTACTTCAGTGAGCAAGTACACTTTGCAAGCCCTGGATGAGTGCGTGTAAAATGGTAAAGGTTTGCTGCACGAATGACGCATATGAATAAATCGATGAGACGAAAAGGCTCTGAAAACAGTTTGGTCAGCACTCTAAGGCAGGTACAGATATATATTTTAAAGCAAAGCGAGCTCTGGGGGCTAACTACAGTGTATGGTATTGCTGAAGATCTGTAGATGTACAGACTGGATGGAACTATTGATGACTACTTTGCGTAGACATCTAGTAGCTTTGTGTATTCATTATGTAAGAGGAAAGAAAGTAAGAGATTAAGCAGAGTGGATGGCTTGGGCAGAGAACTGCAAAATTAGGTGGAAAATTGCAGTTTTCAGCCACTTTCAGGGTAGCTTGTATAAAACGACAGGGTGATAATATAGAATGTCAATGAATATGGGATCAGCTCATGGGGTTAAGTACCAGTTGCACAGATATATGCAATAAGCATGTCACAGACATAGGTTTTTTCCACCAAAGCATTTGGCCTTGTGATCATGACAGGCGAGGCGCAGTATTCAGCATTTCCCTTCTAAGAGGAGTCCTCTATTCCAGAGTCAATTATGGGATATTGTTACCCATATACCACGGACCTAGAGAGTAATGAAAAATATCACCAGTCTAGACACATCAAAAAGAGGGTGAAGAAAATCTTTGTGTTTTTAGTTTAACAAAACTTTACACATCAAAATAAACTTAATCGGTCAATAATCAGATAAAACCATTTGCATAATTAATCACAATCTAAAATCTAATAAACCATACTACATATTCATAACAAATCTTAACCATTCCATTAAAATGCACATTGCATTGAAATATCACTCTCGTGCTAAAATGCATATCATTCTTATTATTATCCGTAAAAATTCAACACTCCTATCCAATACTTTACAGCCTACCTTACAAATTAGAGACACCGTTACAGGCCCAAATAAAGTTAATTGCTTATTTCAGAGGGAACACTCAATCTGACATAACTAATTTCTTAGCAACGATATTCCACACTATATATAGAGCCGTTTTTAGGGGTAAACTCTTTGTATTTACACAGCACCTCCAAAATGATAGCCTTAATCGTATCCAAATTATATACACATTTACCGAAAAATATTCACATACAAATGACCGAATCCTGGGCATTCTGTTAGGACATGTTTCAGTGTCTACAAAGTACAAGGATTATGGCATATACAACATTACCTATCTACTTCGGCCAATGCGAGGGACGGCCCTAGTGAGCATAATACCGGGAGTCGATTTTTGCATAACTGAAGTATAAATCTACGTAACTATTTAGACAAACGTATAACTAAATAAGGCTTGCTGTTATACATATATAGTATGTCCATAACAAAGGCATAACTCTTCAGAGTTGCTAAATGAGTGAAATTCTCACCCCAGTCCCATAAGTCCACCTGCATGTCCCAGGACTTTTAGCTCATAATATCCCTCCTCCCAATCAGGAGTCCATGACGTTTGGTCAAACAACCAACCCATGCTCGTCTTGTATTTAAGGGCACCTCCATTCTTATCAATCTCTCTCCCAAGGCTCTATAGCAGATGATTCTGAGGACTGCTTTTCATTTTAATATATAGAAGTGCTCGTTTCCCTGTAATACTTGAACAATGGAAAAGTAGCACTTGCGTATATTAGGAAAGTCCTTTTACTCGCATGAAGAGCAAATGCTGCTTCATATCCATTGTTAAACCTTTAAAAGCCTGTATCTGAAGGAGTGGTCGCGTGTCACTTATTAAGAAGGTTGAACGTTGCGAAGGCCATTACTGAAAACCTACCTTGATAAAACAATTGTTGTAACCTTTAACTTGCGAGAACTACATCAGTGTGGTCGCGTGTGACTCATTGTGATTCCGAGAGGAAGACTGAACTCTATCCTTTACTTTCCCACGGGCATACAATTCAATAAAAATCTTTAACCTTTGAAAGCTATATTACGAAGTGGTCGCGTTTTTCTAATTGTGATTCCTAAAGGAAGATTGAACTCATTGAAGTCCTTTTTTGTTTCGTATAGTTTGGGTTTGTAGATTTATTCAGACATTTCCGGTTCTTTCTATTTTCCGTGTGTTTTTTTTTTTTTTTTTTTTTTTTTGAAAGCTGGACGGTATGGCATTTGTGATGAACAATTGCAATATGAGTACGTTTTTTTATGCTACGAGTTGGCGGGTAATGACATCCCGGCAAGGTGGTTTGTTCATTTGGGGGTAGCGATCGCCTCCAGGATTGGCTGTTGTAGAGCTCTGCAGGTTCTGCAGCCTTGACCTCTGGGCAGATTTTCATGCTCACTGCACATGATTTTGAGTTTGATAGTAATTTGGTGGTAAATCTGCCGAATTACTGCCAAACTCGATTACCATTGCCACAACATGATCACGCATATCTACCACAGGGATTATCGTGGCCACCAGTGGATCATGCAGATCCCCCACAGGGATTACCATGGCCACTACTGGATCACTCGGAGCTACCAACTGGATTACCATTGCCACCACTTCATCACACAGATCCACCACAGGGATTACAAGTGGTGCGATGGAGGTGTTAATCCCCCATTTTTGGAGTCCACAGGACTTCATGGGGATTTCGGGAGAAACTCTCCATTCTGCCCATTTAATTGATTGTTTTTTTTTGGGGGGGGGCAGTAAGGTGGAGGATTTACGTCCCAGCTTTTTGTAAGTCCTCCACCTTACAAGTTTGCGACAATGCGGCGATAACGGAATTACTGCTGCATTGCTGTCATTTTTACCCGAACTGCAGTATTTGTAATGAGGCTCCCTGACTTTTACTGTAAGACATATATATATTTATTTTGTAAATGACCTCTTTGCCTAGTTTATGTCTCTGCTCTCTTCTTCTGCTTGGCATTCTACTCAAGATTTGGGTTGCATGGGCTGTACAGAGACCTTTTTTACTGATAGTTTTCCACCTATTGGGTGCTTTCCATTGATCTACTGAACCCACCACCATTTGAGGTATGTTGTGTTGTGAAGCATGATATAGCGACCAAACCTGTAGAGTCCGCAGTCATGCACAGTTTCCTTGTGGTTATTAACATATGCTTTTGCGAAAGAAACTGTGGCCCAGCTGTGATGGGTGAGTAGATTCCTTCCCTTGAGACTACGTGCTCCTTGTCAATTATTCCATTTGGTGCTTTCGACGTGCCCAGTGCTGGCATGCACCAGAATATCTGTATACCCGATTTACTGTACATGTTGTATGGTTCTTGTAAAGCATCTGACGCTCAAAGTTAATCTTCCCAAATGTTTAAATTCTGTGTTTTTCTTTTCTTCCAGAGCGTTCATAGAAGAAAATGTTGTGGATTTTGCCAAACAAAACCCTAGCATTGTGATGTATGTTACACCGCAGAAATGCAGCCATCCTAAAATAGTCGCAGAATATTGTAAGTACCTAGAGCATGAATTGCACCACTCGGAAACAAGTCTGTTATGCTTATTCACTGTCAGTTTTTTGGCAGAACACCTCTCTGTAGAACAAAGTATATGGGCCCGATAGCTCAGTGAGTTAAAAACACAATGCTGATATCTGTGTACCTGCAGTTAAGTTAATATTCCGGGATAGCAGATTCATTGTTTCATTTTTCTGATGTCGGAGAAACCAGGCTCGTACTTCAATTTTCGGATAATGGCAAATGGAGACCGTTGTATTCATTTCTTGCAAGCCAAGGTGAAACCACATTCTGCACCCAACGCCCCCGCCCCCACTGAATGACCTGACCACTCTCTTTAATAGAGCATTGGTCACCTGACCTGAGAAAGGTGGCGATGCCAGCACACTCCTCGCGCTTCCCGCCAAAACACAAATGCATTCATTCTGGGGTAGTCATTATTGAGGTTCCACTTCTGGCTGTGATGTAATATGACAAAGTCAGGTCCACAATCTCCCAGGGGCGTTGGACCTCCTCCAGCACCATGATGTCTTCCGGTCGCCTATGAGCAGCGGTATTGTCCTCACTGGTTCATACTAGTTCAATCTGCTGTATGCAGCTCTGCGTCCTTGACCAGTTACGCCAGGCCAGCACAGTTGCCTGTAGTCCCATTGGAATGGCGCATGCGCCAGGACAGTCAAGGACAGGGGCCTGCAGTCCCATTGGAATTGCGCATGCACCAGGCCAGGGCAGTGGCCTGTATTCCCATTGGAATTGTGCTTGCGCCGGACCTGGCCTGGGGAATGTAGTCCCATTGGAGTTGCGCATGCACCAGTGGACTGTAATCCCATTGGAATTGCGCGTGCTTGAATGAGTCCATAGTCCGAACAAGAATTGGCCAAGCGAAAATGGGTAGACGGGAAGCCTAATAAGAAGGTCTGCTAGAAAAACTAAAATCTAAGGGGAGTGGACAATACATGACATTGTAGGGGTGGGAACAATCATTCCAGTTCATGATCAAAAGCCCTCCTGGAAGGGAAACCTCCCACCCGTCTTTTTTTTTTTTTTTTTTTCTTTTCCTGATTTCTCCCACACTAAGGTCAGTGCATTGAGTGCTTTTAAAATTGGTAAGATAATAGCTATTGTTCATAGTGCTACACAACCACTAAACTAACAGAAGCAGCTGTATGAAAACCAAATTACACTGTTACTTGCCTTTTAATGAATGTGTACGAGAACAGAAAATACCCTCCCAACAGAGACTAGCCTGTATAGGAATGGAGATGGCCAGTGTCCACACAGCTGTAAGCATGGCTCCCGAGTTTACTGGCCCCCTCTGTGACATCTCCATGTCTTCCCATGTGCGTGAGGGCGTGCCCCATGTAAATATACTTTTAACTCCTCCGCCAACCCTGCCGTAATCAATATTATTTTACCAGTATAACAGATGAAAACTGCTCCCAAGTGAAGATTTGCATCCTTTGATTTGAGTGTTTTTTTCTAAGAGGGGGCTTACGTGCCCAACATTCCACGGTATCTGGGTTTATGGGGGAGTTTATTGGGGAGTTTAGTTTAGTTTATTATTTGTATAGCGCCGCCTGGCCCTAGGGCATCCAGGCGCTTGCGATGAATACAACAGAATAATACAACAGAAATGTACAAACCGATTACATATTTACAAATTTACAGTCTTGGTGCATGCTAGTAAGGTAGGGCTAGGCAGTTTACGTTTCTTTGGATAGAAGCCAAGTTTTGGTGTTGTGTCTAAATCTGTGAAAGGAAGGTTCTGATCTCAGCTCGAGAGGAAGTGAATTCCAAAGTTTGGAGGCAAGCACGGGGAAGCTGGAGCCCCCTGCTTTTTGGAGCTTAAATCTTGGGATATTTAAGCAATGTGTTTGAGCTGATCTGGTAGGGCGCGCTGGGGTGTGGTGATTGAGATTGTCGGATAGGTATCTGGGTGCTTGGTTAGCTAGGCATTTGTGTGTGAGTGAGATGGTTTTATATTCAATTCTTTGTGGTATGGATAGCCAATGGCAGGTGCGTCTGGCGTCCGAAATGTGTTCGTGTTTGGGTATGTTCAGGGCTGCTCGCAAGGCGTTGTTTTGTATGACTTGTAGTTTGTTGATGTTTTTCTGACTGGTTCCCAAGTATAACGCATTGCAGTAGTCAACTTTGGAAAGGACTAGCGCTCTGGCTAAGGTGATGCAGTTGGATGGTGAGAGGTAAGGTCTGGTGGCATTGATGAGTTTACAGGTGTAAGCAGTGGCTGATGAGATGGAATTGATCTGTCTTGTCAGTGTGAGGGAGGAGTCGAGGTAGATTCCTAGGGTTTTGACGCTGTTAGAGACGATGATGTTATTGCCGTCTATAGTGAATGCTTGATAGAGTTTGTCGAGTTTATTAAGTCTGGGTTGGGAACCTAGGAGAAGAAGTTCGGTCTTGTCGTCATTGAGGCATAGGCCATGCTTGGCCATCCATTCTTGGATAATGGAATAAATGTTGTTGAGAGCAGTGAGGTCGGTGGAGTAGTCGCCTGTTAAAGGGATCAGTATTTGGGTGTCATCTGTAACGGGGATCAGGCCCTAAACTGTACTCCCACTCCTTAAATGGAGGATGCAAAACACACCCCTCTCTATGCAGTGGAGAGCATTCCCTGTCTCATTCCTCACCGTCCTTTCCACCCAGAACTTGTGGGGTACACCTACCAGCCCAGCAGAACTCCCCTGCACCACCATACTGCATTTTCAGCAGTTAAAAAATAATGGCTGTGCTGGGTCTGCTGAGAATATATTCCCCTGCATCCCTAAAACCTGCGTTTTAGCAGTTGCAAAAGCAAAAGCAGCCTGGCTCAGTGCTGCTATGCTGCCAGCTCAAAGCTTCCAACTGAAAGAGCAAATGTTCTGTCTTTAGAATGACTTAAATGTTCTGTGTTTAGAATGACTTTGCACTGGTGCTATTTCCATCTTTTAACATTACACAGTTTGCTTCCAATAAAACACAACCATACCCATCTATCATCAGGATGAACACCATCAAATGAGGGCCATTCCTCCCTGAAAGGCAGTATGTGTCAAGTAAAATCTGTGAAAGAGCAGAGAAATTTGTTTCAGGCCGTATGGCAAGCGTTTACTTTTGCAACAAATTAACACGGGCAAAACTCTTCACAAGAAGCTCTCTCTCTCTCCCTTTGCTTATGTCAGTTTCAAAGAACCCTATTCTTGAACAGATTCCTGTTCATAAGAAATACATAAGAAAGAACAGATTCCTGTTCATAAGAAATTGACAGAGCTATGAAAATGTTCAGAATGAAGATGCGAGGAAAATCGCATTTGTAAATTACCAGGGAAAGTAAAAGGAACCTGTGTTGCACTGCTCTACAATGCAGTGGATTGACCTTGTACAAGCTAAATGGAATTAATACTGTAACATGCCCAGAAACAAAACTATATATGTTGGGAAGAAAAGCTGCCAAAATATAGGTAAATTGTACTGTGTAGTTTATTTTTCCCCACAAAAAGGACTTTAACATCCTGGCTAGGCCCAGGAATTGCTGTCCAACCAAATTGCAAGGCGGGCATTTCTAATGTACCACCCCCACAGGAAAGGAAGTTCCCTTACAACATGAAAGGCCTAGAGGTGTGGGAAGTAGCAACTTCGCCAGACTGACTGGCATTTCTCTCCCAGGAACATTGGATCAAGAGGAACTGGCCTTGTCACAGGCACGTGTGAATTCCTTGTGACACCTCTCTTCAGCTGCATCTGTCTGAAAGAAAGGGTTCTATGGTAACCCTGCTGCCCAGAGCTGACACAGTAGGGGCAGGATGGTTGGGAAATCTTAAGGGCTGCCCTCCAGTGACAGATGCCATCCATTTGATTTAAAAGACTTTTTATATCAATGTTTTTATTTCAGTAACCTAAAGCTGCAGTATTGGGAAATTAGTATGGTTTTAATGTCAATTTTGCGCCATTTAAATGAGATGATGTGGGTTATCCTAGCATGTGGGGGACGTGAACGGCATTAAAGTGACATTTCTGGGGAAAGCGTACATGGTACAGTTATGAAACTTAAATGCAAATATGCCCGAAACTGTTAGGCTCATGTGCATCTATTTGTAGGATGTTGATAAAATATTTTCCATAGAAATTGTGAAAGAATGCCAGGAGAACAAAGCAATATCGCACAAACTTGGCGTTTGGACAGTGTTTCTTGTGAAATATGGAATCTGCCTATCTAATTTTCCTAATGATGACATTTGTAAGTATAAGGGTTTTGCTCCATAACTGATTTTGGAAAAAGTAACTATGGTAGAACAAAGCACATTGTAAAAACACCCACACTAAAAGTGAGTCACTTTCTTCAGTCCAATCTGCTTACAGGGAGGCAGTGACATTTACAGCCTGACCTATGCCATTATAGAGGTATGTCCCGGCTATTTCCACCCACATAGTAAAAATCCTCTGTGATCCGGCCAATATAAGGAGGAGACATTCAAAAGTCAGGACATTCAAAAATCCGACATTCAAAAATCCAACCTGCCAAATCCAGAGATCCAGACATTGAACACTCATCATGCAAGATTCCAGATCCAGGAAGAACCCCTTATCCAGGGAGAACCCCTTATCCAGAATTGAACCCTACAAAAATCCCAATAATTCAGGGAGAAAGGGGGGAAGGCTGCTGACCCCTTTTGGGACAATCCAGTGACCAGACCTGCTTTGCCCAGCTGATGCACCTCGCTGTCCACTGAGACCAGACCCATGGTTGCCTCGCTGTGTCCCTAAGGGAGAGCTTTGCCGCTGCGCAGTGACCAGACCTTTGTCCGACTGTCCAGAGACCCGGTTAGCTGTCCAAACTACCCCATTCAAGTGCTTCTTGTAAGTATTACCCCTCCCCAATACCAAAAAGCTGTATCCATTGCTTTGTTACCTTGCATTATGTCCAATCCCATAGAAATCCTATAAATACCCTAGTAAATTCTTAAATTGTCAGAATCCTCTGTTTATCCTGTCCTTAGGATAATCTGTGTCAATAACCATGTGTTAGCGCATTTCTTTCCAAATCATTTCAGTCCGTTGTATAAGTCCTTAGTACTATTTGGAATAAATTAATTGATTCCCATATAAAGAGGCACATGGCGTGAATGGGTTAACATTGCAAATGAACCTTCTTGCGGGCAGTGTCCTTCTTTAATAATCTAGCCACTAAAATAATAGTCTCAGTACAACGTGTCATTTTCCTCTTAAAACCGATTTTGCCCGTGTATCTGCTTTCATTATAAAATCTGATTACTTTTCCTATAAAGAATCCCATACTGTCCCCATCCAGAGTCACCTTTTCACTTAGTATCATGCCTGTCATGTGCCTTTGTACCTTAGTATTAAAACCGATTTTCGATTCTGTCTGTTTAGCTTATTTCTGAAGTTGTTTGCCTATTTTAAACCCGTGAAACGAAGCAATTGCAATTTTGCCACAGGTGATTCTTGCTGCACTGTTTTTCCTTCCAAAGTCGATTTTCTAAATTGAATGCCTGTTGTTTAGTACCTTGCCTTGTATTCTGTAAGTTTTCTTGCTTCTGCAGTACAGCCATACATATTCTTGCCTTATTCTTT
Organism: Ambystoma mexicanum; assembly: GCF_040938575.1. Lineage (NCBI taxonomy): Eukaryota > Metazoa > Chordata > Amphibia > Caudata > Ambystomatidae > Ambystoma > Ambystoma mexicanum. Next base: position 1,485,025,794 of record NC_090929.1, read on the forward strand.
CAACCGCACATGTAAAATAACTATTTAGTAATTCCGGGGCCATTTTTCAAGGGAGCTTAATCCGATTTTGGCCTCCCATTCAGTGGTGGTAGGTCGGTTTTTCATTCTGTGTTTTGCCTAGTGTACCTTACTCCTTGCTACTTCTACCCACTCACACAAAACCTAGTTAACAGGGGTTTGAGGGAGTGTTGCAGGGGAAATGCCTAACTGTGGTGCTATTTGAAAATACTACCCAAAAAGTAATCTTGCTATCATTCATTTGTGCATTGTGTATCTAATGTTAGAAGGTTAAACTAAGTATATCCTATGATTTTACTGTGTAATTATCACCACACTGGTGATTGCTGCCCTATCTTGAATTTGTTTGATTTTTATTCGAGTGCTGCAAGCCCGGGATGATTGCACCCCGGGCAGAGGCGAGTCGTGCATCTGGGTGTGGAGCTTCTGTTTCGTGCATTTCTATGTTCTGCACTGTTTATGGGACTTCCCATAATTCCATGGATCCCAGGCCTCCATGTATAGGAGTGCTTCTTTTCTGTCAGCCGACTGAGTCAGCTTCTTCTTATTAAGGTTTGCTAGGCAACCCTGGTTTCCTGTGTTAAGAGGTTCTGGCACCTTTATTTAAATTGGGCTAGCCAGGCCTGTTTCCTGCTTATTTCTGCGTGGGGCTGCCATGAGGAAACGTGCTGCAAAATTGAGACATGTTGAGCCTCGTTCTCCTTCAACAACATCCTCCTCTCCCCCTCCAAACAGAAGAAGGGGGAGCATAGTGCCAGATGATAAGCTGCTACGATTCTTCAGGAAGGCCCTGCAGGAGGAGCAGATACAGGGACACCGTAGTAGGGGGTAGCAGGTCTTCCCTTCCTCTTCTGACACCTCATCCTCTGTCAGGGGGTACTAGATCCCCCCCCCCCTATTGCTTGTATGTAGAGCTCTGCATCTCGTGTGCTAGGAGTTTGCTGTTGCTGGTATGTGATTCTCATAATGCGCCCGTCCCCCAACACGCTGCACCCCACACCAAAGAGGAATGGTTACTCAAGGCTCCTGCCCTTGCATCACGGCCCGAGAACGCTGCCTGACGGACCGAACTCCTAACCCTCATCAATGCCCTCAAGATTCCTCATCACCCACCACCTGTATACCTCCCACTCTATTATTGCCACCAGCAACTATATGTCTAGACACCACTAACTTGGGGAACTGCATCTAACAGCGCTACTCACTTATGCTCGGTTGTCTGCATAACAAATCACTAATGTGCACCACCTGTGCATTGAGCGTGCCTGCTACTCGCTACATATACCGTGCAACCTCCATTGCCAGCACCACCGACCACGATTCTACTGCATGCCTCTCCACTACCCAGGCCTATGCCCTTCCTACCATCGGCGCTGGTGAGCACTACCCCCTCGCTGTGCCACATCACGGATGCATAACCTGCCCTTCCTAACTGAGGATCCGAGCCAGCTGGCCCGCAACAAACCGATCCCAGCCACAGTCCCAAATTTCACCAGCCACTTCTGACCATCACCTTCTGATGCCCAGGAATCTGGCACCCTACAGCCTGAGAGTAAATTCCTTCAGGGACATAGACCCCCCCCCCCACACCCTCTCCACTCCCTGCCGGAAAACGGTAGCACTAAGACTAAGCAAATTGCACTACAGAACAACCCCCACTCCTGCTTCTTAGGATCTCTCTAATGTGCACTTATAAATGCGCACTCCCTGGGAGCACATGCCATTGAAATCCACAACCTAATCTTAGACCTCGACCTCCTAGCCATTGCAGAATCCTGACTACACAGCGCCTCTGGCCCTCTCTTTGCACCCGCTATTCCCCAGAGTACACCATATTCAGAACAGACCACACCAATGCGGTGGGAGGAGGTGTAGCCCTCATCGCCAAATCCTCTGTAGCCATCCGCTGCTACCCTACCACACCCATTACGGGTTATGAAACATTTCTGCTAAAACCGCCCATCAATCCACAGACTACCTACAACATGCTTTTACTCTACCGTCAACTTAATGCGGGCATTCTTTTGCTGGTTCTCCACCCCCTACCCAAACCCCTCATCAAATATATCATCTTGGGTGACATGAACTTGGGCTACAATGACCCATCAGACTGCAAAACCACAATGTTTGCTCCGGCATTCAGACATTAACTTCGCTCAACTAGTCATGTCCCCCACACAACAAAGGTTGCATCCTTGACTGGATACTGTCCACCAATGCAGGCATCAATATTGCAGCCATCAACCCTGTGCCCTGGTCTGACCACCACCTAATAGAATATATTCTCCTGAACACCAAACGTGCTACGGAAAAACCTCCCAGGCAGAATCGGGTCATGGTTCGAAATACCAAGAAACTCACTCACAAAATATCAGGCCTGCGCTATTGTTTTCCCTTACCGACTCCCTGTTCAGATCCAGCAAGCCAGAAAACATAGCTGACCACTACTACCACCACTGCCTCCAACTCGCAATCAATCTTCATGCTCCATTAAAACTAGAAATGCCTGTCTCAGAAACGCACTAACATTTGCTTTTCCGATGAGCTTGTCACCCTCCGCAGATCCAAGAGAGCACTCGAACATCTTTCCAAGAGACACCCATCTCCGGGTAATGAACAAAGCAGCCTCCTATGACAAAAGAATATCCAATGCGAGCCCAAATACAAAGGAACTCTTCACCATACTAAGATCATTGGAGTCACCTGTGCCAACTAATACCCACACCTCGGCTGACACTGTGGTGCACTACTATTGAAGACACCCTTGCCAATAAAATTAAATTGCTGCACAATAAAATTAACCCAAAAAAATCCCAACTCGCACCAAACCCAGCAGTACGGCCGCATATGTAGAATGATATATATATAGCGACCCTGCCAACTGCAGTCTCGCTGCCACGTTTCGCCTTTTCCCAAGTATCCCAAAACATGGTCTCTGAAAACATTCAGACACTCAAACCCTGGATATACTTGCCCTGCGCACATCATCAAACTTTGGGCCACCACCATAACCCCCATTATCACGGATTCCGTCCATGACTCTTTCCAAACCTTCACTGTGTCCAGTAGCATCAAATCAGCATGGGTCACATTGTTTTTGTTTTTAAAAAACACTTTATATCCCACCATGCCTACCAACTACCATCCCATCACTACTGTGCCCTTCCTGCTTGAGATCCTAGATCGCATTGCCTGCTTATAAGTACAATTCCTTGAGCAGCACTTACTACTCGGAGCCAGACAGTGAGGCTTTTGTCGCAGGCACAGTACCGAAACTGCCCTACTCGACCTTCCAAATACAGCTAGACAGGATACGTGAGGTTATAGGTTAAAGGTTCGAAATACAATGGGGTCGAAACAAAAGGACCGAAAACAAAAGGTTCGAATTTAATTTTTTTAATTTTTTTATTTTTGTTTTAGGGGGGGGGGGGCAATCCCTGTTTTTGTGGTAAAAACCAAATTTTTTTACCTATACGGGAACCCAAAAAATATATATAACTCCCCAAAAAAAATTGAACCTTTTGTTTTCGGTCCTATTGACCCAAACCCATTGCATTCGAACCTTTTGTAATCACACCTTTAACCGGACACGATACGTGATACTGGCAATCTAGCTCTACTCCTTGACCACTCGGCTGCCTTCGATTTGGTAGATCACAACACACTCGTTCAACACCTCAGCTCTCACTTCTACTTCTCCACAGAAGCTTACACATGGGTGAGATTGCTCCTCTGCAACCGCACCTCTAGGGTTGCCATCGACAATGCAGCAGCCGACCCTATTCCAATCCCCAATGGTATTCCCCAAGGCTCCTGCCTCTCCCCCACTTTGTACAACACCTACACCAAACCGCTCTTCGATATCCTGGATGGCCCTGGGCATTACCTATACAAATTTTGCAGATGATACACTGGTCCTCATCCCCATCACAGGCAACTACACAGATGATAGCACCCCATAAATAACGACGGGATAGCCATGCATGACCTTTTGTCTCAATGATGAGAAAACCGCGTTACTCTGGTTGTCTTGTCCAAGAACCTTAAAACCCTAGATATATCTCTTACTTGTCCTTTCCCATTGATGGCGTTGCCATCCCTGTACTTGAACAAGTAAAAACCCTCTGGGTTTACCTTGATGCTGAACTCGCCATTACGAAGCATGTCAACGCCCTTGCCTCCACAACAGCCTATAAATCCAAGCTCATTTCCCTGAGCAGAAAGTTCCTCACCACCAACAACTGCCCTCTCTCGAGCCCTAATACTCAGTAAACTTGATTACTGTAACGCACTGCTCAAAGGCACCGCATCCTCCAATTTGGCTAAGCTTCAACTCCTCCAAAATAAAACCCTATGAGCAGTTTTAGGGCTCTGCCGCTCGGACCACATCTCTGCTGCATGCCGTGAATTGCACTACTTACCAATCAGGGCACGCATAGACTTTAAGACCCTCTCCATCGCCCACCACTGCATCTACATGGAAGCCCCCCTCTACCTGAATTGACACCATCACAAAGAAACAGAAGTGGCTACTTCAGTCCTCGAGCAACATCTCGCTTCACACTCCTCGCTTCAAATGTGCAAAAGCGGGTGGCATGAGAGTTGTGTTACTGCACCCACCATTTGGAACACCCTACCACCATCGGGAATTAACCATCCCATACCACATTCAAGAGACTACTAAAAACGTGGCTTTTTTACAAATACGGCTAACCTTTGTCGAGCCTGCATCACGTCCGCACTGCGCTCTCCGACTCTTGCCACCCATGTTTGCTAAATATCTTTATATTTACCTTCTTTCCACAATACCTCTGAGTTTGCTGCTGCTTGTATGTAGAGCTCTGCATCTCTTGCTCCCTTAGCTGCTATTGCTTGTTATCTAAAGCTCTGCATCTCATGTGCGCTAGGAGTTTGCTGTTGCTTATATGTAGAGCTCTGCATCTCATGCACCCTTGGGATTGCTATTGCTTGTATGTAGAGCTGTGCATCTCAGGCACACTTGGGATTGCTAATGCTTTTATGTAGAGCTCTGCATCTCGTGCATCCTCTGGGATTGCTATTACTTGTATGAAGGGCTGTGTATCTCGTGTGTGCCAGGAGTTTGCTGCTGCATGTATGTAGAGCACTGCATCTCATGCTTGCTAGGAGTTTGCTATTGCTTGTATGTAGAGCTCTGCATCTCATGCACCCTTGGTATTGCTATTGCTTGTATGTAGAGCTTTGCATCTCATGCACCCTTGGGATTGCTATTGCTTGTATGTAGAGCTTTGCATCTCATGAACCCTTGGGATTGCTATTGCTTGTATGTAGAGCTTTGCATTTCATGCACCCTTAGGATTGCTATTGCGTGTATGTAGAGCTCTGAATCGCATGTATGCTAGGGGGTTGCTATTGCTTGTATGTAGAGCTGTGCATCTCGTGTGCTAGGGGGTTGCTATTGATTGTACATAGAGCTCTCATCTCATGTGTGCTAGGGGATTGCTATAGCTTGTATGTAGAGCTCTGCATCTCATGTGTGCTAGGGGATTGCTATTGTATGTAGAGCTCTGCATCTCATGCACCCTTGGGATTGCTAATGCTTGTATGTAGAGCTATGCATCGCATGCACTCTTGGGATTGCTATTGCTTGTATGTAGAGCATTGCATCGCATGCACCCCTGGGATTGCTATTGCTTGTTTGTAGAGCTCTGCATCTCATACACCCTTGGGATTGCTATTGCTTGTATGTAGAGCTCTGCATCTCATGCGTGCTAGGAGTTTGCTGCTGCTTGTATGTAGAGCTCTGCATCTCATGCATCCTCTGGGGTTGCTGCTGCTTGTATGTAGAGCTGTGCATCTCATGTGTGCTAGGAGTTTGCTGCTGCTTGTATGTAGAGCTCTGCATCTCATGTGTGCTAGGAGTTTGCTGCTGCTTGTATGTAGAGCTCTGCATCTCATGCACCCTTGAGGTTGCTATTGCTTGTATGTAGAGCTCTGCATCTCATGTGTGCTGCTGCTTGTATGTAGAGCTCTGCTTCTCATGCATCCTCTCGGATTGCTATTGCTTTTATGTAGAGCTCTGCATCTCGTGCACCCTTGGGATTGCTATTGCTTGAATGTAGAGCTGTGCATGTTATGTGTGCTAGGAGTTTGCCGCTGCTTGTATGTAGAGCTCTGCATCTCATGTGTGCTAGGAGTTTGCTGCTGCTTGTATGTAGAGCTCTGCATCTCATGCACCCTTGAGGTTGCTATTGCTTGTATGTAGAGCTCTGCATCTCATGTGTGCTAGGAGTGTGCTGCTGCTTGTATGTAGAGCTCTGCTTCTCATGCATCCTCTCGGATTGCTATTGCTTTTATGTAGAGCTCTGCATCTCGTGCACCCTTGGGATTGCTATTGCTTGAATGTAGAGCTGTGCATCTTATGTGTGCTAGGAGATTGCCGCTGCTTGTATTTAGAGCTGTGAATCTCATGCATCCTCTGGGGTTGCTGCTGCTTGTATGCAGAGCTGTACATCTCATGTGTGCTAGGAGTTTGCCCCTGCTTTTATGTAGAGCTCTGCTTCTCATGTGCCCTATTATCTAAAGCAACACTCCCGCCCATGTGCTTCTCTGCATTATAGAGTGGAGATCCTGGCTGTCCCCATCCTCTGCAAGACCGTTGAGTTGGAAAGGACACAGACCTACAGAACCTGGGGACGCCCACGATCATTGCCAGTCTGCACTGCCACGGGTTTCCAGACCATAACTAAGTGTAAAGGTTTCTTAGAATCGCTGCCGCCTTCTTAAATACTGGTGTTTGTCATATTTATGGGTTTCTGGGCCCCTCTGTTGCTGTCTCTGGAATGTTCACAGTTTACTGGGGTGACTCTGGCAGCTGCTCTTGTGTTACCAAGGCCAACCTCGGGTGGCCATGAGAACGCCAAGGGTGTGGCATCACGCACCACTGGTCGGGGTATTTTACCCTGTATATTCATCACCCCGGACCCCTCTCTCCTCGTTACAGAGCTCTACGTTTAGGATGAAGCTAAATTGTTTTTTAAGTTTACTGAATTTTATTAGAAGAATAAGACTCGGGAGAGCCTCTTCTCTGGACGTTTGCAGTGCTGGTCATTGGGCCGGCTCTCGGCGGATCCGAGATCCGGCACCAAATCTGGAGCCGAATCTCGGGATACAGCCAGAGTCAGCCGCCCAAGCCCATGAACCACGCTGGAATACTTAAAAATAAAAAAATTAAATTAAAAAAAAGTGCTTGCGACGGTAGCATTGCCTTTTTACCGCAGGTTTTGGCACTGGTGTGTAATGCACAATGCTCGCTATATGTACAACTGAAAGGAATTAGTTGTACATGTAGCGAGCACTGTGCATTACACATCAGTGCCAAAGCCGCAGAAAAATGCAATGCTGCATCGCAGCGCTTTATTTTTTTATTTTTTATTTATTTTTGTTTTTTAGTCCAGCATGTCCACTACGACGCCCCCCCGTCTAGACCGCACCGCCCCCACCACCAAACTTCCCCCCCCCCCCCCCACCCCGACCCTTGTGTTATGGGATCTCCCCCACTGGACGTATGTGGGTGTTGGGAGGAACAAACCTTTGAGATGTAGCATTCCTGCTTTCAGGGGAGCCAACTTATGAATTTCCCGGGGGTGCCCAAATATAGGAAGTGACATCATCAGCAGTTATATGACCGCATTTGCACTTTGTCGCCAACTAGGTGCGGGGGGGGGGGGGAAGGGGGGCGCAGAACAATGGAAACCTTGGCTAGCATGTACTGCATATACTAAAGTCAAGTAAGAAGGTTTAAGCCTTCCAGTTGCATTCCAATAGGCCAACACTGCCCCTACTCCACCCCTCTATAATGATCCAGGTTGTAGTAGCCCTCAAAAGGCAGAGAAACACAACTAGGATGGGAGAACGAAATGCCATCCCATCCTGTGAGTGTGTCAAACCTCAGAACATAGACTGTGCGTGTGCCTCCTTCCTTAGAGCACAATCTCACTAATTTGGTGCAAATCTCGCAAGTGGGTACATGGAAATCCCATATATATGTGTGTGGGCTGCAGACCCCTGATCACATGCTTACTTCTTCAGTGTGAAACTCTGGCAAAGGCTCTTTGGGCAAGCATTCAGGATGGGTCTCGCACCTTTAAAAAGTGTGATATATTGAGTGGGCACCTCACTCCTTGAAGCATAGTTTACCCGTTGCTGGTAATCTCACAACTGAACGTACAGTTTCTCTCTTGGTCATCTCAGTGACCCCATGTATATTAATGGAGTCAGTCTCCCATCTGGGAAGACGATTATATTTCTGTTAAAACACTCTGAATTCTCACTCCGGTTTTCTCGATCTATAGATCCATACCATATTCATTCATTGTGTGTGCAGGGGTGATAACTTGTGTCTGAGAGCCCATTCTTTCATCCAGGAGAGCTAAAGGGGTAACAACCACCTGTATATGGGATCATGCTCATTTTGCCCCATGGCCCCTCACTCCAGAATGAGTGAGCAGGTTTTAAGACCCTGCTGAATCTGCTATCCTATAGGCTTGAGCCTTCCATCCCTTGCCCCATCACAGCTTCCAACATTCTGAGCGGCAGTTTATGTACCGTAGGCAGCTCGGGACATGCCTGTTGCCAATTGAATGTTGCCAGCAGGGGCGTTGCTAGGGGGGGCTAAGGGGGCTATAGCCCCAGATCTTTTGGTTGTAGCCCCTGATAGAATCTCAGGAGCTACAGCCAAAAGTCTAGCTAGCCCCCAGTCCCAACAGTTCCGACATTAGCGTAGCCCCGGGTCTTTTCCAGACCTAGCAACTCCCTTGCCAGATCTACTATTTAGACACTTGGAGAGTGTCATGAACCCACATTGGTGGTGAAGAAGCACTCGACATATAGAACACAATGGTATATTTATTATTTATTATAGTGTTGCAGTCCTGCTGAGAAATTACAATTCGGTCTGTTTAGATGTAAAGCAGAGTGGCTGAGTGCACACACTGTGCCATTAAAAATAAAGCAGCTGTGGTGGGTGGAAGTGCTGCTTCGGTGGCATCAAGAGTATGTAATTCCCTGCAGAGTACTGATGGTCATTTCCTATTGAAATATAGCAGTCCTATTGAGAAATGCCATTAAAAGTGAAGCTGTCCAGTAGGCTGGATCAGTGCTGCCCCATAAAAGGTGTAGAAGCCTCTGTGAGAAGTGGCAGTACTGTCCTAATGGTGAGAAGTGTAGTATTTTCACATTAACTATGCTTAAGCACTTTGGGTTATTGAATAGTGCTGCTACATTCTGAGTAATTCCATCCCTTTTAAATATATTAGTTCTTGTATAACCACGACAGTGTTGAGTTATTCTGATGATGATGATGATGTTGATATCAGACTTGCTCAATAGTTCTGGTTCTCTATCATTAAATGTACTTCAGATCTTCAGAGTCTCGGGAGGATAGCTCAGGGGCAACGTGCTCGCCTTGGAAGCAAGACGACATGGAGCAACACAGGTCCGATTCCTCAGTCCGCGCAACACAGGTTCTATCCCTCGGTCCACGCTTAGAAGCCTCTGGGTAGTATGTGCATTATAAATAACCAATTAAAATAAATAAATCTGCTGAGAAGTGCTGGGGCCTTGTCAATAAGAGTGTAGCAGCTCAACTGAGAAGTGCTGATGATGTCCCATCAAAAGTATAGCAGCCCCACTAAGATGAACTAGCATTGCCTCAACAAAAGCATAGTATTACAATTATAGAAGCCCAGTTGCCAAGAGGGGTGCACAGATGTACAAATACATCCAACCCAAAAAGATTTTTAGAAATTGAGGGACAGACTTGCTTTGCAAAACTCGTTTTGGGTTGGGTGTACCTCTACATCCGTGCACCCGGGTGCACAGATGTAGAAGTATACCCAAACCAAAATGATTTTTAGACCTTGAGGGACAGATGCAAAACAAGAGCCTCTTGCTTTGCATCCGTCCCTCAATTTTCAAACCTCGTTTTTTACCGGTCTTTCACCCGGACCGCCAGAGAGACACAGTATGGATGGAACAAAGGGCCATCCATACTGCGTCTCTTCTCTGCTGCCCGGGGAGTTGGGGGATGGGGCTCAGCCCCAACTTCATTCTGCTGGGGGTGCCCGGGCCCGGAGCACCCGCATACTCGGCGCCACTGCCTGTTTTAATGTGCTAAATCGGGATGACTTGACTGTTACGTTTCCACCTGCTGTGCTCCTGTTGGAGTGGTGTTGGAAATACTCGCCTTGCGTGTACAGGTGGCCCCGCAGAATGACAGCGTGAAGAGCCGGTACTGTGATGTCTGCGCTGTGTCCGCCGGGCTTATGCAGCAAACCGCGAATGCTTGACGCAGTCTAATTTACGTTAGGAAAAATGCAAGGCCGTTTTCGAAATGCCTCTGCGTTTACGTGACTCAAGGAAGGTCACCAGCCTGCTTTCATTAAAGTTACAGTTTTGGGAAGGGCCGCTAGTAGCGTTTCTTTCATAGCAATTAATATATTCGAATAAGTTAATTGCCCGAAAGTCCGTTCTTGGTACACTGTTAAATTCAGTATGTCCACCGGAGGGCGATGTGGCACCGTTAATGAAAGAATGTTTGACAGCAACCCACACACAAAACGGCTGAGGAGGACAGGTTGTTCACTCTGGTCTCATGGACTGAATTGGTTTGTAAAATGGGTTCTGGTAACTTGATAAAATGTTGGCCGGCCAGTCATGCAGACAAGGTCTTTCCTGTAGCCGCGTAAATACCACTTGCCCTGCTAGCTGTAGAGAAAAGCAACCACCTTCAATACACTATGGTTCTACCACATCAATGTTGTGTTAAAAATCGGACTCCCTGTTCTTCATTGTTTACATTGTGAGAACATCAGTCTCTTTTTCATGGCAAAGATTTCTATCGCAGTTTACTGGAGCCGATTTGTTTTGTTCATGAACACTGCATGCTGTGTCCACGATTGTTGTTCGCATAAACGGTGACGAAAAAGTGGCTTTACGCATTGGTGAATCGTCGTGTGCGGTGTCGCACCGCATGGCGCTGTAAACGAACGCTATGTTCAAGAGACGCTATCCATGCTGAGTGACGCACTTGGCGCCTTATTTCTGCTTCCAATATGTGTCACGTGGGCTCTACATGCTCCTGGAAGATCCTCCGACACCAAGATTGTGTCCTAGAATCCTTCTATGCGTGTTCTCTATCTGCTACTAAAATTGGATTGTGCCTTCAGGGCCATCCCAGTGCTTTACGCGGGATGAGGGGTCCAGGGCTGCACAGCCAGTCATAAAAGCATCTTTGGAGGCCAGACCTAAGAAGTGGCGGGCGCGGCCATGGCAAATGGCGAAGGATTCTTTAAATGACATGTGGCCAGTGCTGGAAGTGGGGTGAGAAATGGGGGTGGACCTTATGGGGTCTCTTGGTCAGGGCCGACAACCCTAAACAACACCTAACCTTTCAGGGGCATGGGAGGCAGGTGGCTTATTTTGTGTCCCACTGCACGGTCTTGTTGGCATCGATTCTGCAATGGGAACCTGACTCACTCCGCATCTCACATGAACCAACTTGATCTGATATGGCATTTATAATGCGCCTATGCACAAGTGTTTCAAAGCGCAACGAGGCAAGAGAGGGGGAACAGAGGGGAGACGGAGACCACGATCTCACTAGGCCAGTTGACATTGAGATCGTGCAGGGGAGGGGGAAAAGGAAAAGGGGAAAGTGCGGGGGGGAGGGATAGGAGCCAGTGCAATACATAGGATCAACAGTAAATGGAACAGTAGGTAATAGGGCGGCCACCTAGTGGCAAATGCAGGGATAAGTGCAGCCATCAAGTGTCAAGAGCTGGTGGGGGCTGTAGGGATACAGAAACAGCCCCCAAGTGCAGGGGTTGCCCGGAAGGCAGTGCATGAGTGCAGTTGGCGGGGGAGGGGACGTGGGCCCCGAGATCAGAGGTTAGCCAGGTGACCAGTGCAGTTTCAGTCAGGAGTTCAGCGGGGGAGAGGAGGAGAGAAAGCAGAAGCAAAGGGGAAGGTCTTGAGGTGATCTGGAACCGTAGATGGTTTTCCTCAAGTTTCAGGGAGGCGGTTTCAGAGGGAGGCCCCAGCCAAAGAAAGCGATCTACCACCAACTCATTGCTTGGAGAAGTGACTGACCCTGAGGGATTTGGAGGCAGATGAGCGCAGAGCTGGTAGTATGTCTTCTTATAGATGTCAGAGATGTGAGGAGAAGAGGAGAGAGTGGAGTCGACCCCAACGTTTTTAGCCTCACAGGAAGGAGAAGGAACAGGGCCAAGAGAGGCTGGCCAGAGTGCAACAGGAAAGAAGGGAGCAGGTGTGCTGATGAGGGGAATGTCAGTCTTACTGGCATTAAGGCAGAGATCGTTCGTGGCACACCACTCCTGGATAGCAGACACAGTGAGAGAGGAGAGAAGAAGAAGAGGTGGCAGAAGGGAGCCTGGAAATGAGCCGAGTGTCATCCGCGTAGCACCGAGTTGGGGCAGATATCGGCAATGCAGTGGGCAAGAAGTGCCAGGTATTGGTTGAACAGCCTGTGAGAGAGGTTAGACCCCTGGGGAACATCACGGGTAGAGATAGAGGAGAGGAAGGACCCAAGTTGGGCCTGGGATGGTCGATCTGAGTGGAAAGAGGTCATCAAGCCAGGGCCTGATCGTTTGATACCCAGGTTATCACAGAGACGGTTGAGCAGGATGGCATGGTGGACCGTGTCAAAGGCACAAGAGAGATCAAGTAAGATGAGGACACATGAGGTATTGGAGTCAAGGTTGGAGAGCAGGTCTTCACTGATGTTCAGGAGAGGAGTTTCTGTGCTTCTGGCAGCTCTGAAGATAGACTGATGGTCATGCAGATAACCAACGGATTCAGTGTGAAGATTAAGCTGGGAAATGGCCAGCTTTTCCAGGCGTTTGCCCAGGAAAGGAGTGATGGAGATTGGGCGATAGTTAGCCGGGCAGGAAGGGTCGGCAGAGGGTTTCTTAAGAATTGGGTGCCCAAGGGAGTGCTTCAGGGGGCAAGGGAAGACTCCAGTGTCAAATGAGTGGTTGCAGGGGCAAATGAGTGGTTGCAGGAGCCAGGGTGTCAATGTGGTCCTTGATGGTTTTAGAGGAACAGGGGGAGAACCTGTATTGACAAGACTTTCATAGATCGGACTTGTCTAGAAATCTGGTCTGGGGAGAACGGTGCAAAGGCAGAGAAGGAGGGAGTGAGATGTTTGAACCAGCCATGCTCTTATTGATGTGATACCAGTTGCGGTCCCGAATGCATCGTTCTGGAAATCAACTAGTGGGTTTCAATGAAAAAGTGGTCCTATTTTTGACGAGTTGAGATAACATGTTATCAAGATGAACTGTGCAGATGGCTATAAAGCAAGAAGCAGGGGCAGGATTTTTGGGTTTCACACTAACTCCACACATCTAATGTTGCTTGGGAAAACATATCGGCACTGCTAATCGTGATAGTGGGGTAGGTTCCAAAATCTCTAAATATAAACATTTAAAAAACAAGACTACGTTGCAATAGACTACACTACAAAGAAAGAGTATGTTTGCAAATCTTCAAACCAGATTAACCATGGCCTGGTAGCAGACCAAGCAGGGCCAACTTGGGTGTGACGGGTGTCCATTGAGCTGCCCGAGTGAAATGCCCACATGCTGGAACACACTTGCTGACGTGGCTTTCATACAAATGTATATGACGTCCTCTTGAACTAGGAGTGTGACAGCGGGGGGGGGGTTGAACTCTGTGTCCATGGCCCCCCAGCTTTACACCGCTGAGCATCCCGCTGTGCCTGCTACTGATGGGAATGAATCCATGAATCCTGCAGGCTGGCTTCTGCAGGACTGTGACTTTCCTCATATTGACTGGCTGAGGGGTCCCCCGCGTCCGGCTGCTACACCCTGGAAGAACATACTTGTAGAGCAATATATTGTTAAAAATGAATGGGGACCGTAGTAACGAACAAAGATGACACACTTCTCGTTTTAGCCACATGATGGCGCCAGCAGACTAGGCACAACATTATTTACTTGAACAATCGGCAGTGAGAGCGCCCCGGTTGTGCCCTAGCTCAAGAGCATTTTCCAGATACCGCTTGGCTTAGCTCCTGCACACTTAAAGCCGTGGGTGTGGCCAATAAAACTAAAGGAATGCTCAAGTTTTCACACCTGGCGTAAAGGGGAGACAATTCTATTGGAAATATTGTAAATATAATAGCAGTAAATAATTGACTGCAATATGGAACCAAATCAAAATAAGTATATGCAAGTTACAATCCCTGAGTACTTATGAAAGAATAGTATGATTCTTAGTTTTTTTTAATTTTTAATTTTAAATTTAATGGCAAGACGTCGGCTCTGCTATTAATAGAATCCTGATCCGTCATAATTTACTATGACTCGTCGATATGTGTTGAAATAATCAAGTTCTATTGTATTTCCCCTTCTGAATATCACGAAACACCGTCGCCCACCCCTCAACCTTTTGTATCGCCACGTCGGGTAAAAACGCCCGATTTTTATTTGTGGCGGGTGAGTGCCCATTGAAAGGCATGGTCGTGCAGAGGCTTTGGCGTGTGAGTCAGCTGATTACAAGGCAGCGGCACTGCCCAAAGCGTGTGAGTTGAGAGGTATGCTGTCTACCCGTTGTTTAGAATCGCATCTCCTTATCGTACAGGAAACCAGGCCCCCTGGCCTGAGGACAATGGTGGCACCCTGTCGACGCTGTGGCCTGTGGGGACTTTGTCCAGTGATTCCCGGGGCAGTCAGTCTTCGGAAGGGCGGGCTGGATTAGATGTGTTCCCCTCCCCTTGAATATTGCTATTTAATATACGCACATAGCGCCGGAATGAAAAAATAAAATGGCGTTCGTTCTTGGTTATTTGGATGTTTGGCGGGTACCACGAGGATGGGGTACCACGAGGATGCAAACCGTATTGATTGCAACGAGTGGCTGCTCAGTTACTATTCTGCTTTCAAATCTGCCCCGCAGGCGTTGTGCATGAACGTGTTTCTTCAGCAAGTGGCTTTTACAATGTTCTCATGAATTGTTTGTTCCCCAGCCAATCAATCAGAAGGGCACATTCACTTTGCCGTTCTTCTGGGGAATTAGGGGTTGTTACCCAGGAATGCGTTGGTTTCTTTGGTAGTGAGTGAGCATCACGGAACATGACGTCAGGGACAGCAGATGGCAATGCTCCATGTTACGAAGATAGGGTGAGGGGTGCTGGATGTGGCAGGCCCCAGGCATGGAAGGCGAGCATGTACTGCATAATACAGATTTTCCATACATTTGTTAAAGAAAGTCATGATTCTATTAAAGACTCGGAGGCGAAAGATTATGCTCTCAACTTCCCTTTACTACTAGAGCAGCAAAAATGTCAACAAAACAATTATGAAAAACAATAACGAACTACAATTCCCAACAAAAACATTGAATTTGTAGTCCGTTTTTCATAAATTAACATCACGTGATTTCAGTCCAATCACAACTCCTCACATCCTCCATAATAGTAGCTGTCATCATAGTCCTTCCTCTTTCTTTTGCTGAACGAACATCCAAACTTGCGCCCCAACCGGTAGACAACTTTAACTTCACCTTGTTCCCCTCTCCAGGCGTTGTCTTCTGCTCCGCCCATGTTGAAACATGTATAAACCATCACCAATCTCCTCATGAACGGGTGGGCAATCGCATAACAATAACATTACCATATCAAATACAACATCACATTGTTTTCCAAATACTATATTTACATATTGTAGCGATTGAAATTGGATGGAATAATCTTTTGCCTCAGAGTCTTTAATAGAATCATTATTTTCTGTAACAAATGTATGGAAAATCTGTATTCTATGTCAAGGCTCAGAGTCTCGGATTATGCTTGTTTAAAGCTTACTTACCACCACCAACGACGCTACTTGTTCTACCGGTCTAACATAACAATTCTTAAACGTTTCCTCATTAGACCAGTCTGCCGCCTTCAAAATATCTTCTAGGCGGGCTCCTGCCATAAAGGCAGACGACGCCATAGCACCCCTTGTGGAATGTGCTCCCAACTGACCTACATCTATGGCTGACTCTGCCATGCACCACCTTACCCATCTAGACAAGGTGGCTGATGCTACTCCTTTAAAAGGCTTCCTAATGGCTATGAGCAATTGATATTCCCCATTCGGTCTCACCAAATTCGGCCTGTCTTCATACACTTTCAAGCATCTAAACGGACACAATTTAGGTTTCCCCGGCAAAGCCAAATACTCAACCGATTTAATTTTTGTCTTTGTTCTCTTCTCTATATAGAATACTACTCCCGAAGGTGAAAAGGATTTCCTATTTACCTCTAAAGCCTTCACATCAGACACTCTCATGAAATCAAACATAACAAAGTAGTCCACTTAGCCCACAGCGCTTTCCTAGACAAATACTCATTGTCTGGCCAAGTCTCAAACATCTTTAATACCACAATCGCATCCCACAAATGGGAATATCTAGGTGTGGGTGGTCTCATGCATCTTATCCCTTTCAGAAGCCTACATACCAGAGGGTGCTCACCTACCGGCCTACCCTCAATGTACACATGACCTGCCGATATCGCTGATCTATAATTGTTAATGGTCCTGTAAGCCTTTGCCTGAGCCGCTAAACAATTCACTATGTGAACTACATCTGTTCGTATGGGATCAATCTTTCTCTCCATACACCAGTCACGCCACTTACTCCATGCCACTCTATAGGCCTTCCCGGTAGCTGGGGCCCATGACTTCCTAATAAACTCCTGAGCCGTCCCCGAAAGTCCTGGCTTAGACCAATTTTTCCTGAAATCGCCCATGCTATCAGGTTCAAATTCCCTGACCGTACCAATGGGTGAGTTTCTCCTGATGGATTTAACAATATGTCCTCTCTGCCTGGCAACAGAATTGGAGCCTCGTAAGACAACTCCAGAAGGTCCGAAAACCAAGCCTGACCTCTCCATTCTGGTGTCACTAGAACCACCGTAGCTTCTTGTCGCCTGACTTGCGCCACTGTACGTGCTATAGGGAAAGCATATTCTCTTGCTGGTCCCCTAACCTGGAGAAATGCATCTGTTGCTGTCGCTTCCGGATCCGGTCTCCAGCTGTAAAACTTGGAGATCTTCCTGTTCAATCTCGACGCGAACAGATCTGTCTGACACGGACCTCTGCGATGCATTATCTCTTGAAATACTGAGTTGTCCAGTTGCCAATCGCTGGAGTCCCTCAAGTATCTCGAATTCCAATCTGTTACCAGATTGAGATCTCCTAGCAGGTGTTCCGCTCTTACACTGACTCCCTTCTGGAGGCATATCTGCCAAAACTCTTTGGCCATCTCTGTCGGCATCTTTGATCTCGTTCCGCCCAGTCGATTTATATATCTGACTGCCGAAACATTGTCCATCTTTAAAAGAATGGCACTATTCACTCCTTCCCGAGCCCAACACCGGACTGTGAAGGATCCTGCCAGAAGCTCCAGGCAGTTGATGTGCAGACCCAGCTCCTTGCTCAACCATCTCCCCCCCTGTCGATTGGTCTCCACATCTGGCTCCCCATCGCCTGGTATCCGACTCTATCACCAGGTCTGGGGATGAGCCAAACATCGCCCTGCCCATTCCATGCCTCCATGTGGTAGTACCACCATTCCAGGTCCAACTTTGCCTCCTGCGATATAACCACCTTCTGTTCGTAAGATAGATCATCTCAGGAGAGGTCTATCTTCAGCCTCTGCAACGCTCTGTAGTGCCGACGTCCTGGAAATATCGCCTGAATTGATGATGAGACGACCTACCAATCTCGCTATTTCCCTCAATGAAATCTCCTGCTTTACCATCATACACTTTATCTCCTTCTTTATTGAATTCACCTTCTCTAATGGGAGTTTGAGAGAACCCTGAGTTGTCTCTAAACTGAAGCCTAGGAATTCCTTTCCCTTCACTGGTTCTAATTCCGACTTCTCCCAGTTTATCAAAAACCAGTTGCTGCAACAAAACTGTAGTTATCCGAACCTGCTTTACTAGAATCTCCCTGTCCTGACACATCTGGCAGATATCGTCCAGATAATCATCCTGATGCCCTGCTCTCTCAGGTATCTTACTACAGGTTTCAACAGCTTGGTGAAGCAACATGGAGCTGCCGCCAGACCAAACGGAAGACATTTGAACTCCAATTTCTGTCATTTCCATATGAACTGTAACAGCCTCCTCTGATCCCTTTGAATCGTAGTCGTTAAGTGTGCATCTCTGAGCTCTATCCATGCCAACCAATCTCCCTTCTGGAGGACATCTCTTAAGAGATGAATCCCTTCCATCTTGAAAGGTCTGTACACTAGGAAATAATTCAATCCTTTTAGATTTATCACCGGTCTTACCTTGTTTTTCCCTTTCACTAAAACAGGTTGCTTATAAAACCTCCCAGACCTGAGGCTGGACCTATTGCGTTTTTTGCCTCGAGTAGCTCTACCTCTCTGTCTAGAAGTTCTTCGTCCTGTTTGCTGAACCTTATCTGCCTTGGCAATATTACTTGATACGGTTCTCACCAGAACTCCAACTGAAAACCTTGCACAGTCTGTCTCACCCACTCATCCAAGGATAACTCCTCCCATTTTTCTACATGCAACTCCACTCTTCCCTCCTATTGCAGGAATACTCGCATCCACCTTTTCTACTGCTTTTATTTTTCTCACCTGAATTATTCTGGTGCTGTTGTCTATTATTACTTCTCCAACCTCTACCCCTGCCTCTTCCCCTGGAAGGGAAGAAGGGGTTACACCTTTGGTGGTCTTGCTTCCAATTGGATCTGTCACTATAGGGCCTTCTATATTGGCCACGGCTGGACGAGCGGCCCTTTCCTCCTCCCCTGTCAAAAAACTTACATCCGAAAATGTTCTTAAATGAATATTGGGCTCTGTCTATCGACACGTGTGTTGGCACACTTTGCCATATCCTTGATAAACGGGTCCCCAAACAGCTTGCCCTTTGCTGCCATCGCCTGTTCTGATGTCGCCATCTCCCCTAGCCTGGTGTCCAATTTCATTAAAATGGACCTCCTTCTCTCAGTGGCCAGCGCTGTATTAGCATTACCCAACAGGCACAGGGTCCTCTGCGCCCAACCAGCCACAATGTCCGGATCCATGGGCTCCTTCTTAGTTTTGGCTTCTTCAGCCAACTGCCAGATTTTTGTAATCGGCCCCAACATGTCCAATAATTTATCCTGACGGGACCTCCAAGACCTGTCAATGCCTCTCTTCACGTCCCTGCCATATCTGCCCAGGAACGTGAGTATCCTGTCATCAATCTCTGGGGTCTCGGCCACCCCGTCCGGAACCCTCGGTCTCAGGCATTCTGCCTTTAGCTTGCTGCTTGCTTGCCTGCTGAACGGAGGTCTCAATCGTCTCCTGATATATTCTGCAATCTTTTCCAGAGGATCCCACTCATTGGACCTTGGGTGCACCAGGTCGTCCGGATTGAACTCATCCTTCAGTAGGTCCTCCTCTTCCCTCCTGCCTTTTTTGCTTTTGAGTTCCCATTCGTCTTCATCTGGGGAGGTCTGAGACTCTGATGTACTGTATAACTCAGATTTTGAACTGCTTCTGCAGTAATCTTCCTCAGACTCACTCAAGCTTGTGACACGTCTCTCCCGAGACCTCGCCTTCCTTTTCCATGCTTTGCATCTGCGATTTGAACGCGGGGGGGTCTGGGTGCTACATTCCCTACGGGTCTTTTTCATTCCCCATTTTTCCTGTGCGCCTTGCCTTGCGACAAAGCCGCCAGGTCTTGCAATATGCCCCTCTCCCTATGGGGCCTCTCGGCACTATCCATTCGTTGAATTGCTTCGCTCATGCGTAAGCCGCTCACATGAGGACCTTCTGATCCCTCTGAGTAGTCACTCATCTTGATCAATGTGCCGTATAATATATGTGCAGTTTACCTTGGCTGCCCCCGTCAATATGTATATACTTGTAGCTAGGCGAGTCTCTGCAGTAATATATAGATTGTCTTGGGACTAAGCCTGTCAATAAGAGACTTCTAGTTCAATACCTTATGGTCTCACCTCCCAGCCAGGCAGTTTGTGAGGGGTCTGCTCCTAGTTTTTCTTGTCACTGAGCCCGTCGCCTCCTTATAACAGCAGTGGCTACCTGCACCTACGGTGCTGCTTTCCTGCCACTATGTGGCTTTAGAGGTCTATAGAACAAGCTCCTCTTACACTCCCCTTTTTTTCATATATCTGTGGCTATTCCGCCTGCGCCTCTGCTCTCTGTCCACCAGATGGCGCCTGTGGATCACTCACGATCCCTCTATGCAGCTCTTTATATCAAATCCTTCAGATAACACCATGCACAATCTTTCAGCACTGCTCTCCCTACTCACGAACGTTCGTAACGGCGCGGGAACCCAACAAGCCCTGTTGCGCCGTTATGAACATCCGCTCCATAGTGCCACCTGTCGTTATCCCTAAACGCCAGAATTAACCGTCAAGTTCTTGCACTACGCGGATATGCTCCGCCGTACTTTCTGGACGCGCTGCGCTTGTATCAATCCAAATACTCTTGCGATCATTTCAATAATAAACATTTCAATTATAAACATTTCATTCACCCAGAGTAAATCACAGAAAACCCATGTACTTATCTCGGTTGCTCGAGCAGCAAAGAAAGAGGAAGGACTATGATGACAGCTAGTATTATAGAGGATGCGAGGAGTTGTGATTGGACTGTGAAATCACGTGATGTTGACAACTTATGAAAAAGGACTACAAATTCAATGTTTTTGTTGGCAATTGTAGTTGTTGTTGTTTTCCATAATTGCTTTGTTGACATTTTTGCTGCTCGAGTAGTAAAGGGAAGTTGCGAGCATAATCTCAGCCTCTGAGTCTTGGCATAGAATAGCGGGTTGGCACCTCAGACACCTCAGACACCTCATAAGCCTGCACAGGTGGTGAGGGGCTTAATGCGTCTCTGGAGGATAGCTTAGGGGCAACGTGCTCGCCTCGGAAGCCAGATGACGCGGAGCAAACTAAGCGCGTTATAAATAACCTATCATATCAATAGTCACAACAGGCGGATGATGACACAGAGCTTCTTTGAGAGAGGGTGCGCTTATTTAGTGCTGATCTGAAGTTGTGCATTCAGGCTATGCCCTGATTTTGAGGAGGAGTGGGATTCCTGTGGCAGCGAGCAAGGAGGGTGTAGGAGTGGAAGGCACGGCGCGCAGGCTGGGTAGCAGAACAGAGAGGATTGTCAATGCCTGGGAGGGGTGAATGTCCTCGTCAAGAGCAGGTGCCTTGAGTCTGTGCCTTTTGCAGAATGGGTGCCACAGCTCATGCTCTAGTAAGTCACATGGAGTGTGCACCTCTTGGCCTGGAGTGGTACTTTAACCCACTTGTGATGTAGCAGTGGCGGGTGAGGAGCAGAGACCAGAACGGAATGTGACGTCGGAACATGCAAGTTGCCTGTGGAGCCCAGTGGACGGTTCCTAGAAAGACAAATGAAGCTTCCATTAAGAAGGCTTCAGTGCTCCTCCGTTCATGCTGTATCGCGGTTAGGAGTGCTCCTTCGTTCATGCTCTATCGCGGTTAGTGGGTGTTTTGTTTGTTTTAAGGAGCTTGTGGCTACCTTTTCCATTTGATTGTAAAGCTCAGAATGTCTTTATTTCCCCATCAACCATGGGGGAAATGGAAAAAAGTTGGTGGGGGAATCCCACAAGGGCTGGTGTGGAGTGGGAGTTTGGGGGTGGAGGGCGGTGTCTGAGAAGGCGGGGCTTAGAGGGGGTGGAGCTTGCAGTTGACCTCCGATCAAAGGAAATGTCCAAAATAATAGTTTAAAACAGCAAAATAAAACCTTCTGGCACAAAAGGAATGAATGGCCATGTGCAACTGTGGGCCACTTTTGCATTGGAGCCGACACTATTTTATGCCCCAGTCCAACCCTGGCAGCCAGTATGCAGACGCATAACACTTACCCACAGCATCCCTCACAAACCACACTTTTACTCCGTGCACAAAACAAGTCAAACTACACAGGGTCACCGGAGTCGGCACACATTAAAATCTGGCCTCTAAAAAATGCAGCACATTACATAATATATAACGTATCTGATGTGCTGCATTTTATAGAGGTATGATTTGAATGTGTGCTGGCTCCGTGTCTCTCTCTGGTGTTTGTTCTTAGTTGGTTATACAAGTAAGTATAACCAACTAAGAATAAACACCAGAGAGACAAAGGAAACGGGTGCACAATGAAAATTAAAGCACCCGAGGGGAGAGTACAAAATAAAAAAATGCTCTGTACAGTGTGCACAGTCCTCTTGCACCATGGGACAGATTAGACTCCGAGCCCACCAAGGTGGGGGTCTCAGAGATCTAATCTGCACTGTGCACAATGAGTACATGGCAGATTAGATTGCAGGGCTCGGCAAGGAGAACACCCCCTCGCTGTCGCGAGTAAAAAAAAAATAATTAACCCAGCAGCGCAGAGCATGGGTTTGGGGGCTGTCTCTGGCCGGATCCTGAGATCCGGCTCCACATCTGGTGCCGGATCTCGGATCTGGCAAGAGCCCGCCCAATGGCAAGCGCTGCCCAGCAATACAGGCTAAAATTTGCCTTCAAGCTTTGGTGTTAAACTTGAAAGAAGGTGACGGAAACAGTAATCTATTGACTAAGTGTACCCTCAGTCAACGAGTTGCCTAGAACTGTTTTATTTTAAGCCTAGTTTTTAAAAAAATGTAGCGAGTTTACCCTCCAAAGATTGATATATTTTATTTATAGCGCACCTATACACAAGTGTTTCAAGGCGCCACGAGGCGGGGGAAGGGAACAGGGGGGAAAGAACGATCTTACTAGGCCCAGTGATATTGAGATTGTGCAGGGGAGAGGGAAGGGGAAAAGCGCCAGGGGAAGGGGAGAAGGAGCAAGTGCAAGACATGGGATCAAACATGGAAAACAAGAAGTGCAGCCAGCAGGTGGCAGTGCAGGGTCAAGTGCAGAAAACAAGTATTAGATAAGCACAGGTGGGGGGGGTGGTTGCAGGTGCAGCCCCAAGTGCAGGGTTGCCAGGAGACAGTGCAGGTCTGCACTGGGAGGACAGGGACCTGGGTCTGTGTTTCAAAGGGTAGCCAGGTAACCAGTGCAGTGTCAGATAGGAGATCAGCAAGGGAGAGGAAGCAAAGAGGAAAGTCTTGAGCTGCTTCCGGAACCAGAGATGGTTCTGCTCAAGTTACAGAGAGGCAGGGAGGCTGTTCCAGATGGAGGCGCCAGCCAAAAGAGCCCTAACTCCTTGCTTGGAAAAGCAACAGACCCTCAAAGAGTTGGAGGTGCAGGAGTGAAGAGCTTGAGTAGGAAAATACTTCAGAAGAGAAAGCTGGAGATATTTTGGTCTCGGGCCCCAGAAGGTCTTGTGGACAATGCAAAGGGGCTTGAATTTGATCTTGCGGCCACTAGGAGCCAATGGAGAGATTTCAGTGCTGGAGAGATAAGATCCCTGGGCTTGAGGCCAAGGGCAAGTGTAGAGGAGGAGCCAAGTACCCCCACCAAACACCCCCACCCCCATGTTGCCTATATGTTGGGAACCGGAAATGGCCACACGAGCAGTACCAGTGAGGATGCCTATACCGCAAAGAATTTTTGAAACAAGGTATCCATTAAGAAAACCCTAAATGCATTCACGAGGAAATAGTGCTCTCCTGGAACCCCGTTCAGAAGAAGTGTGAAAATGAATGGGAAAGAAGACTGGTGATGTCATATGAAGAAGAGCTGACGCACCTTGGAAAGCCACATAAGACGAGAAGACATGGACATTCTATAGACACTAAAGATGAAGTATTGCAATTAAGCAACATTTCGGGATCGAAATGAAGATGCTTGTGCAAAGAAGCACCAAAGAAAATGCAAAGTCGTTTTACACTTGTACAGATGCAGTAACGCAAGCAGACAAAGTATTCATAAGGCTGGCTATGTAGTGAATAGATTGCGGCGATGCACCAATGTATATACATAGGAATGTATAGAATC
The DNA here is from genome assembly GCF_040938575.1 of Ambystoma mexicanum. NCBI lineage: Eukaryota > Metazoa > Chordata > Amphibia > Caudata > Ambystomatidae > Ambystoma > Ambystoma mexicanum. The sequence goes on from NC_090929.1 coordinate 1,485,049,814, forward strand.
TGGATGTTCCCCAATGCATTTTAGCAAGGCTTGAAACTCCACGATTAGAAAGGATTTCACTGTGGCGCAGTTGTAATAACTGATGGCAAAGGAGAATTTTGAGAAAGGCTTGGCTGGCCAAGAATCGAGGCCACAGAGAGCCTGGATGTTTGTCAAGAAGTTACAGTGAACGTGAGAATGGAACCAACATCTGTTTGAAGCGGTATGAAAAAACTCTCAAGGCGTCGAGAGTTAATCATTTTAATAGTATTAAATGCTGCAAAAAGCTCAAAAGAGTGGTCTCCGGTCACATGGTCGAGATCAAAATAGCTCTGGGTCAGGCTACACCAAAACCAGAAGACAAGACAGTACCACACTCCCTTTAATTCTCAGGCACAAAAGCTACTGCAAGTTCAAAGCCTTAATTGACTGGCGGACTGTGGGAGTGATGATAGATGTTGGGCTAATTGGTGGGGAGGCAAGACCACGCCAACCGTCCATGCAACTGGGATGGTAGCCTGCGTACTGCTAGCGTGTGGAATATTCCAGAAGAGTACACGCGTACCAACCAGTTGTATAGGGCCACGTATTAGGTAGCCCTTTAGTTTGTGTAACAAATGAGTCCTGTATTTTGTGACTATGAAGATGAACGTCACTTGGGATGGGCTTAGTTGTCCACCTGACCATAGAGACCCAATCACTATCCCCGGCAATATAGAATGTATACTTGGATGGTCCTTTTAAGCCAACCACAATTCCTCGTAGATTTTCTGTTTGCCAGTAGTGTGATGTCAATGATGACGAGTTTTTTTTTATATAAAAGTTATGGTTTTTACGAAATTCTTTGAGATCGTGCTATGCAACGTCGGATGATGTCCGTTGCACTCCCTGTTTTAGGTAATTGTTTAATAATAAAACAGAAGTCATTTTGATTATTGATGTTTGAGTAACTTCTGCATCCCCATCCACCTCTAAGTATTGTTGCCTCGTTTTAAAGGACCCAGGTCTGTGGGTTGACATGGTAGCAGCGGGAGGATGGTTAAAGTCTGCATCAACCCAGTAGGCTTTAAAGGGTCTCGGATTATCGTGCGTCCTCCGCCATTTAGCTGGAGGACCGCGAAGCTCCCTGTGGATAGCGGCCAGTAGAAAAAACCTGAAGTCACTAAAGATAGGTAGGACGGGTCCCTCTTTCACAGCATTTCCCTCCTGGTTTCTACAGGCAGCTGAGCAGACCGAAGGCTATGGTGGTCGGTTGAGGAGGCGACGATCCCGAGGGTCGGGAGCTGAAAAGCGAATGGTGAGTAGATTGGGAAAAGTGGCAAAAGAATGTTGCATGGGGAAAATGAAAACAGGGAAAAGTAACAGAGGGTTGTTTGAGCATTTGAGTTAATGACAAAGAGCATCAAGTAGAGATATATGGACGAGGAGCGATCCATAAGATGAGCTCAATCCTACGTCAAGGACGTCTAGAAGGGGTTGTTTCAAAATCCAAGTGGATATTTTTAGGCTATAAACAGACAGGTCTGTTAAAAGAAACAATTCAAACTCCCTATCAGGAGACATTTAGGGGCAAAAGAGTTGGGCCGGCCAGTTCGTCTGTGTATTGTATGTTATGTATTTTATGTATAAGAGAAAATGAGATGTCGAAGAGCAACAAGTAATAGATTGTATGTTTTAGTCATTGAAAGTATTGACTGAAGAAGTAGATTGAAGTAAAGTGAGACATAGTGGTTTGGAGCAGCGACAATTGGTGCATGCTCATATTATATTTTTCTGAAAAGATTTTTCTGTTTAAAAGAACAATAAGTATTCGACAGTCGATTGAGACTTGGTCACAATGGAGGATGTTACTCCGCTCATGCATTTGTTCAAACAGTTGACAAAACACGCACCCAAGCTTAAGCAGTACAGTGCAGAATGATGGGTTAAGGGCACAGCAGATAAAATGTTTATACCATGGCCACAAGGGGGATCGCTGTCAAAAGCAGTGTTGCAACACATGACTACGTATTTGCATGCTGCGTACACGGGGAAGAAATTGGAAAAGAGGTTGGCTAGTTTAGAGCTTTGGAAAATGTACCAGGAGGAAAAGGAAGACCAGTCTCCTGAAGACTGGATGCTTACCCAGTGTAAAGAGGGGCGTGTTGAGCCTTTGGCCCCCTCTACCGCACCTGAAGTAAAGCTGGCGATAGTGCAAAAGATGGAGTATATCATTAAGAACGCTTAAAGCAGCGGCAGGAGATAGTAATTTGACGTATGAACCGCCTGCTTATAGCAGTGACGAGAGCCCATAGAGGGCTCCACAAAAACATGTGATCTCTCTAAAGTCCCACGGGACAAAGAAAACTGAACGACCAACTGTGACCCTCGATATAGAAAGAGAAATTCAGAGCTGGATAGGAGAAAATGACAAAACTGACCAGATAGCGCTCATACAGAATGAGTGGATGGGGGGGTCAGTTATTGCTCAAACTTGATGAAGGAGCATTGAAGAAGTGCGGCAAAGTGAAGATCGAGATGAGCAAGATAAAAAAGACAGGGAATGGAGAGAAACAATTAAAAGACTATTCTAAATGAAAGAATAGACAAAGACTAGAACAAATGTATCAGGAAGAGCAGTTAAAGTAAGAAAGGGCAGAGGAGCAAAGGAAATATGACAATAGGCAGAGAGCAATCTAAGAATGAGACGGACTAGAAAAGAAGAGATAAGAGGAAGAGCAAGATGCAGAGATGAAGAGGCGCGTAGGGAAAATGAAAGAAGAGAAATGAAGAGAGGGATAGAAAAGAAGCATAGAACCGAAGGGCATTTGATGAGGAAAAGGAATGAAAGAGAAGACAGAGAGCACGCGACATTGATCGCATTGAAAAAGAGTTAATGGAACCAAATCCAGTAGTAGCATGGAAGGACATAGAGGAATTCCTCAAATCGCAAGAACCGATGCCAGGGACCTCTACGATAAACCTAGAGGAAGATTTTGAGATAGGGAGACAGAATTGAAAAAGCTTATCAAGAGATGAGGACAAAAAGTGAATTGAAAAATAAAGGGATTCAAGATTTACCAGTCACCGGGAAAGGAGGGAAGTCCATTTAGTTTAGAGCACCAAACTTTGTCTTTGGACAGGCTAACTCCTAAACAGGGACGAGCGAGGACAGCCATAAGAGTTGGAGACAAGACATGTCAGACTAAGACGAGGAAACCTTCCATGGGGAGGAGTGAGCTGGTGCATACGGTCTCGAGGGATGTTTTCAAACAGACAAGCAAGTTAGATGGTCGGATCTGGACCTGCCTAAAGAAAGGTCGTCGGCGTGTTCAAATCCATCTAAAGGGCGTTCCCATAGTGAGAGGGGGGGGAATCGCTGCCATATGTCAGCAGATTAAGGTCATTACCAGGAAGAAGACTATCAGGAACCATTGTCCCTACTATGGATAGCTATGCTTGGGGGGGGGAAAGGGCTGAGATTTGAACGAGAGCAGGATAGTCTGGTGTCACTGCACGGAACACAGTGCACAATGGTGCGCCATTTAATAATTGTAGAGTAGCAGTCTGGAAAACGCTTGGAGTACAGTATCCCGATACGTCAGATATGGGTGCAATTATGGCAGGTAAAATGCAGTACGGCGAAGATCTGCTTGCTTACATTCAACATTTTCAAGAGCAGTGGTCCTTGGAAACTCGAGAACTGTGGGGAGAATCGATACCAGTATTCTATTATATTCTATGTCAGGGATTGCCAGAACAAGTACAGAGACCGCTTAAGAAGCTGGTCGGTATGGAAGCAAAGCCATGGCCAGAAATGCAGCTGACCATCGCGCACCATTGCTGATTGTTGCAAGAGAAGAATCGGACGAAAGAGGATACTAGGAAGCTCGAGGAAGGTAAACTAGTACAGAAAAAGCTGTCGAAATATGCTATAAAAGGGGCGAGGCTGACTACTGGAAAAGGGTCAGGATCACAACAGACAGCAGGTATGCCGCAGGTGAATAACCAAAGGCAGTCGGATCAAGGAGGAAACGGGTTTGTGCCGAGAGGGGCAGGAACAGGTTTCAGAGAAAGGGGAGGCTTCCAGAATAACCAAGGTGGTTTTCAAAATGTACAGAACGATAATCAAGGCCTGCAGGGAGGGCAGGTTAGGAGATTCCCTCCTGTGTGTTGGAAATCTGGAATAACAGGACATATAGCGCGAACATGTGGGAGCCAAGGGTATGTACAGAATGGGCAATTCTCAAGAGGTGGGACGGCTTATCCTCCAGCTTATAGCCCACAAAGTAGGGATGGGTTCGTCCAAGATCAGACAGTATATCAGATGCAAGCACCGAGAACACAACAGGCTTAGCAGGCACCAGTGAATCCGCCGTAAGGGCAGTCGCAGCATGCACCCATGCAGATTCAACAGAGTGCAAATACAGGACAGTTATTGACTCCCAGAGTAGGTGGTGTCGCCATGGAGGGTGGGACTCCTTTTCACAGGTACGGGAATAAGTATGTACCCACAATAGGACAGCTCACAGGGTGACTTGGGTTCAGTACGATAGGTGAGCCAAATCCTCAAGAGGAACCAAGGGTTGACGTTGCAATAGGAGGCAAATCCTTCTCTTTGCGAGTAGACACTGGGGCAACTCGCTCATGTGTACGAGGAGGGAACCTTTTCATTGTCAGGAAATGCCATGAATGCTCAAAGGCCTCTGAAGCTACAAGTAGAGTTCCTTTTACCAAGAAATTGCCAGTCTCTACAGGAGAATGTGATATGTCTGTCCCATTATTGTACTCAAGGCAGACTCCAGCGAACATACTGGGTCGATTAATGACGAATTCACTGATGAAGGCATAGTGTGTTCAACACCAGGAATACATTATTTAAATGTAGGTGAATTTTAAGATGCCATTTACTGGGCAAATAGCTTTGTGGGGAACGCAGTTAGAAGCTGAGCTTTTTCACTATGGGGTGCGCATTTTGTTAACATGGCTACCTGGTTTAGTGTGAAAGGTTATGAGAATACCTGATTAATTTCTTTTCAGGCCACAGACACCCATGGACGAAGATGGGGGGGGGGGGGACATATTTTTCCCCTGGAATTACAGACATCTATAGTACGAGGAGAATTGGCAATACTCAAAGGTTTTGGTGACGACGGCAGGACATGGAGAACAGTAATTGCTATTGGAGAGGGATACAGATTGACGGTCACTGACGAGGACCTGTTTAAAGACGTCCCGTCGGATGATGAAGTGGTGTTTGAAATGAGCATCCGTTATTGGATCAGGACAGAAATACGAGAGGTCCCACAGTGAATGGTGATAGTGCGGCAGCGTCCCACATATTTTGATGAGGACATTGAAAAAATACCAATCTCCTTATGTACTACGGGCCCTTATGACCGAGGCTTGTTGAAAGGAGTAGAAGTTAAGATAGCGGGGTCAGATAGCGAGATACCTACAAATTCTAAAACTTTGGGGCTGATAAATTATATGGTAGGTGTATGAGGACAGTGGAAATGCCCTTTGGTGAAGTTGGACATAGATGCCCCGAACCTTTTAGTAATGATAACCAAAACAACAACAAAATATATATATTTTTTTCTGTAATTGGGAATGACCTACATCAATGAGCAGCTGCTACTAGCCTCTTCCACCCTATGGCTACATCAGTGAGCAGCTGCTATTGGCCTCGGCCATCCTGTAGCTACCTCAGTGAGTAGCTGCTACTAGCCTTGTGCACCCTGTGGCTACATTAGTGAGCAGCTGATACTAGCCTTGTGCACCCTGTGGTTACCTCACTGACCAGCCGCTACTAGCTCCATCCACCCTGTGGCTACATGAGTGACCAGCTGCTAATTGCCTCATCCACCCTGTGCCTACACCAGTGAGCAGCTGCTATTGACCTCGTCCACCCTGTGGCTGCCATGGTAAGCAGCTGCTACTAGCCTCGTCCACCCTGTGGCTACCATGGTGAGCAGCTGCTACTAGCCTCGTCCACCCTGTGGCTACATCATTGAGCAGCTGCTACTAGCCTTGTGCACCCTGTGGCGACATCAATGAGCAGCTGCTACTAGCCTCGTGCACCCTGTGGCTACATCGGTGAGCAGCTGCTACTAGCCTCGTCCACCCTGTGGCTACATCGGTGAGCAGCTGCTACTAGCCTCGTCCACCCTGTGGCTACATCATTGAGCAGCTGCTACTAGCCTTGTGCACCCTGTGGCTACATCGGTGAGCAGCTGCTACTAGCCTCGTCCACCCTGTGGCTACCATGGTGAGCAGCTGCTACTAGCCACGTCCACCCTGTGGCTACATCATTGAGCAGCTGCTACTAGCCTTGTGCACCCTGTGGCTACATCAATGAGCAGCTGCTACTAGCCTCGTGCACCCTGTGGCTACATCAATGAGCAGTTGCTACTAGCCTCGTGCACCCTGCAGCTACCAACTGATCTCACTGTTAAACCGTTTTATGGCAATTGGGAGTGAATTGGCGGGGTGGTTCTTGCATGTTTATAGAAAGGCACAACATGGGTAAATGAGAGATATCTGGGGTAGTAAGAGCAGTGGATTGCAGGTCGGTGGACAGAGAGCTGGCCAGGATCAGAAGATACCTTCCCGTTAAATCTTGCCAGGCCTGCAAACCCTACTGTGAATATACTGGACTGCCCTCTGCTGGCAGGCTACTAACAAGCCAGGTTCTCAAGATCTCCAACTTCAGGAAGGCAAATGTGGCACTGCGATTGGTTTGCGTCCATGCAGAATCCATGTGGCACAGCTTGGTACGCTGCAGAGTGGGGCTTTGTCGTATGCTTTCGAGCATTGAACCTCACCGTGACCGGGTCACAGGGAGCGTCCTCAATTTTGTTGTAGTGGTAATCAACAGCGAGCTGAACATAGGAGACGCTTTGGACTTCTCATTTTCAGTTTGATAGCGTGTAGCCCTTGTAATGTGGAGTTTTAATATTGGGGAACTTTGCACATTCATCTAACGGCACGGCTATGGCCCCATGCAAATTTGCATAGTACTCCTTTTTAATGTATACAGATATTTTTTTATTTTTTTTAAGGAACCCAGATTTGTAACTCTATTTTAATAGAGGTTCATCGTGATTTGTTGATTGTTTCCATTTTGTATCAAGGTTTTAATCAGCTTAAGTAAGCTTAGCACTCTAGCTGCAAGGTGCGACAGGCGCAGGAGTGTTGTCCATGAGGCCGCCAGCTACAACCGGACATCCAGGCGGGGAGAAGACTGCAGTGTGTCCAGGGTGCTATTCAAAGCCCTGCTTAGTACCATACCACAGCAGTCTCACTGGAGATTGTGCCCTGTACCCTCTTGGTCCGGGTGAAACGGGAGGCTGCCTGGGGCACATTTGCCCCGGGAGGCGGAATTTCTCTGGCTGGCGAAATTTCCCTCTCGGGTGCAATTGCCCTGGGACTCTGGGAGGAGTAGCGGGAGCATGTGCTGCCTCTGCCTCTTATGACCCACGCAACCTTACGTGAGTCAAGAGACACTCTCTGAACCTGGAGCACCATTTTTTGAAGTGTTGCACCGCACCAAAATCTTTTGTGATGGTTTCCAGAATCCACCACTTCAGCCGTATTGATCAGTCCTCCAGCGACCTTCCTTTTGAGATGAAGTACATTTCTGCTTTCTAAAAAATAATAGTTTGGGAGGGGGAAGGGCTCTGTATTGGTTTGAAAGTGTGTTTAGTTCTTCTGCGGAGAAGACCTAACTGAATTGATTGGATGGTAATCAGCACTTAAGCATGCTTGCCACATTCTGTGCCCAAAAAGATGTAGGATTTTTCAAGTTTCAAAAATACTTCACATAAAAATGACATCACAGGTAATTAGAAAACATACATTGTTGGCAACACTGGAGCATTCTAAAATGTACAACACATCAAACAGCACAACACGCAAAGATGCTCAAATGTTTAAAGTGTATAATTGTGAATGGTAAGTTAACACCATATTCAATTACCTAACTTCACAGAAAATAATCACAGAGAGCTGGTAGGCAACGTTTGCCACTCCTGGGCAGTACATATGTATTCCTGCAGTGCAACTTCACTACTGAATGACATATGATACCCTCTTCAGTCTGATAGGCAGATGCTGTGTGATGGTGGTACGCTCTGCCACTTGCCTTCACTGGTGGTTCACCTAAGGTCTGTCCCGGCAAGAGTGCAGGGCAGAGTCATGTAGCTGTCATTTCAATGATTTATCTGAGCCCATCACTGAAATGTATCACTTACCCGCCCACCGCACAGACAGATTAATTGCCTGAGAGCCGCATAAATTACCTGCCACGGTAAAAAGTAGTAGGATCTGCCACTCAAATCTGTAGGCGGTAGGACTGCCTAAAAAGCAGTAGCCTACTACCGAAATCAGTAGAGTTGGCAAGTATGCTTTATAGACCGCTGCAAACCGTTTTATATTAAGGGTGCTCTTCTTATGAATACACAGCTTGTGAGTGGGGTTTGGTTATTCACTCGCCCATTGTCCCCCAATGGCCGTGCTAATCCCTGCAACCATTCCCACCCACTACCTGCTCCTCCCCGCCCAAAAATGTGTCTTCCCAGAATATATTTGAGCTAGTTCTGTCAAGTCATAGACTCAACTGTGTGGTTTGGGGCTTGCTAGTTTTATTGTGGGGTACTCTGAGCTTTAATGGCTTAATTGTTGCAAATGTGCTACTGGTGCAATAACAATAGTCTTAACGAGGCGTGCCTTCAGTCACTTAATGTCTATGCAGGAGGTGTGTCCTTGCATCTGTTCTTTGCACTGGAATCTGGGGTTGGGTATAGGCACTAGACAGGAATTTGCCCATGTACTCCTAATTTTCCAGCTGTTTCCATCTTATGTCCCGGTAGACAAACAGTGCTGGAAATGGAAAGGTTTACTCTGGGATCTCTTTCCTCCTGAGGGTTGGGGGAGTGAGGATAGGGAGTGGAGCGGATGGGGACAAGTGGCCTGACCATAAAAGCAAAGATCATTTTGGGAATACAAGAAAGCCCACAATTTTAAATTTGAAACCAGTTTGTGATAGTGATTCAGCAAGAAACCCTTTTGAGCGAGTAATGGAAGTTGGGCCGTTCTTTTATTTGGTCACAATACTCACCCTAACTAAACCATTTCTGTAAATTGGAAATCCTATATACCAATTTGGACTCCTTGTGAAAAGCAAGTTTTGGCTGTTTCTGCATTATATCTTGCATGGTAAATTTTCTGAAGTGTGGGCAACTCATGCGTGAGAGCTCGGCATGGGAACAGATTTGGGAGTTTACTAGGCTAACCCCTGAGCCTCGTCGCCATCTTGTTCCGGCCCATTTCCTACCCGGCTGGCAAACGCCCATCACATGCCATCACATGCCATCACAAAACCAATGGTTGCTTCTTATTATAGAGCACACAACAAATGTTTGTTAGAATTACTGAACTCAATGGTGGTCACGTCATTAGCCTCAGTAGGGTGGAAGACTGTGGTTCGAAAATTGTGACCTACCTTTACGCACAGAACAGATCTTCCCGCAGAAACATCTTCTGGCTAATACACTGGTGCTGTAGCACAATGGTACTTTGCAGGATTTACTACGGTGCCTGCACTGCTGCCTGCTTCTTCTAGGGCCTTGTTGCCAGTCAGATCGTCTTTGCTGTGATCCTACTGCTGTTCTAGGTGCTCCTCTACAGGCCCTGTTGCAGTTTAAGGTGCCACTTCAGGTCTCCAGGATTCCAGCTGCAATTCACTGCTTTCGCTCGGGTCCACTGTCACGCAGGGAGCCCTATGGCCGTGCATTATTTTAAAAGCACAAATGCTGTTGGGGCGGTACTGCAGCTTAAGATGCCCAGCTCTAGCCATGGGAACATAACGTTTCCTGGGAGTAAAATGGAACTGCTTGAAACAAAAGGGGGCGGCGGGAGTGGGGGGTGCTTTTTATGGAATTGCTCAGTGTTTTGGATTGCACACACTTTCGTCTTGTACTGCCACGGGGGCATGAAGAGATCTTCTGCTAACATAACATGACTTACTCTATAAATGTGGCGTGTGCAGCAAGCATGAAAATTACGCACTGTTGTACAAATTGCCCCATCTCAACCCATGACTACTACCTATGCCAGAGCCATACCCTACCTGTAATAAGATGTCTCCCACAGGAAGGTGGATGGCTGTTGGGTATGTGGAGGAGTAGAGTTTGCATGTGATGATGTATGCGTGTCCGACAGTGCCCATCAACGCAAACCAGGTCTGTTGATGCCCATTCTCAACCCACCCAATTCAGCAGAGGTCGGATACAATGAGACCCACGTAAAGACCTGGAATACTATCGCGCATGTGGGTCTCTTGAAGAGTAATCTCAGATGCCTCCAGGCACAATGTTGCACTCCTACTTGCCCACAATGGGCAAGAAGAGAGGTAACCAAAGTAGGCAACAACTGTGACGGAGATGGGTGTGATCAAAACAAGGGACTGGCAACGTGCAATGCGCTAGTGAACAAGTGCACATAACAGCCAGCTCCAACGGTGCGCATGGAACAGCAGTCAACAAAGCAGCACCTATGCCGGGCCTCGGAGACACACGTGTTCTTCTTGGTCCCAGGTACATTTTTAAATGTTATCAAAATGGAGAGATTGCAGGGCCAGGAGGCAGGGTATGGGGAAATCTAAGGGGAGCAGAGGCTTTGGGGGCCGAGGGGGTGCAATAAATGCTTTCTCAGCAGCAAGTCAAGGAGAGTGCCCTTAACATAGACTAAAAATGGCCCAAAAACTTTAAAAACCAAGACTAGTATTTACTCTTTGTGTACTCCGCTTTGTCTGAGAAATGACTGCAAAGGTCTTGAATCACAATGTAATAAAACCTGTTTCTCTTTTATAGCAGCGATTTGTTGACGTTGGGTAGGAGTTACTAACCGTGGAGTGGAGTTTGGGAGTGGCCCTCAAGGGAGTGGCACATTTTAGTGTTTCGCTCGGGGCAGCAAATTGACTGGAAACTGCCCTACCACTCTACCCACTATGTGAGGAAGGGTGGGCGAAATTAACGCAGGTGAAGTAATATTGATGGATTTCACCATACATTTTGCCATGATTATTCCGTGAAACGCTGGGCTCCCGCGCCATTCGAAGAATGGCATTGGCGGGGGGCCTCCCTTAGTGCCGACCCCCCCCCCTCACTGGGCACGGCGGGGTCAGGGGGGCGGGCCCAAGGCCGGGTGAGCACCGCCCAGAGGAGGGTGACGCAGCACGATGCAACGGGGCGCAGGCCTGGCCCTATAAAGGGGGCCGCAGGCCGTGGGCTCTTTTCTGTTTCCTGTTTGTTGCTGTGTTGCAGCTCCAGTTGCGGTTTCTGTTTCGGGTGGCTCCTGGTGAGAAGTTCGAGCGTTGGGGTCTGTGTGTTCCGGATCCAGTGGTTTCGGTTCACAGCAAGGAAACGAACTAAAGGCACATGTGAGTGGGAAAGAGTCGGGTGCATTAGGACGGGATTTATGTGTAAAGTACGACGCCGGTGGGAGTAGGTTTGGGGGCATGGTAGCACGTCGGGAATGCGGGGTAGGAGGGGGTTGGTACTTCAGCATTTGGCTGTGAATGTTTTAAGGCATGGAACAAGAACGATGCCTGGGGGTGGTAGGTGCTGCAGGGCTTGTTCAGCCAGGCGTGCGGTGGGTTTGGGGGACTGAATAGCTGCACGCGGCCTGCAAGGAGCATTGGGCGGCCTGCTCTTGCCCCTCGCTGAGGTTAGGAATGGTTGGAGCAAAGGGAGGGCAATTCAGCAACAGAAGGGGAGGAGATGCAGATGGCAGCAACCCGGGCTTTGAGGTTATGGGAGCAGGAAGTGCGGCCGGTTACTATGGGCATTATGGATGTGGCGGGGCAGGGCACACGGAAGGTGGCTGAGAGACCTCTCAAGCGGATGGGCAGGAGTTTTATGTCGAACGACATGGTGTCGAACGGTTAGGGGGGGCAGGACGTTTTTACATAGGCAGAGGGAGTTACATCAGACAAGGGGGGTGAATGGGGATGGTAAAGGTGCGGGCGGGCATGCTACGGGTGTTAGATTGAGGGGCGCTCACGGTGATTGTTATAAGGTTTTAGAAGGATAAGAGCTAATAGTCTCGTAACAGCTGGGTATGGTTGGGTGCGCAGGATGGTTTAAACCACATGCAGCGCAGCTAATGGGGTGCAACGTTGTATTGCAAGGACATTACCTTTATAATTGGTATAGGTTGATCCCTGACGCAACACAGGCGGGGCTCTAATGTTAGAATAGAATAATGGTGTTTTGAGACGGTGTAAACGTCGGGCAGTGGGGGGGGGGGGGTTCAGTTATAATTAAAACACAGCCAGCTTGTAATCATGAATGGAAATGAACCGGGGGCGGGGAATGTGTGGCAAGATGGCATGCGCTTTGGACCCGCGGGGCGGTGCGGGCAATAGATTTTCGTACTCTGGTCTAATGCATTGTGTCTGTGTTTAGAATGGTGGCAAACACGGTGGGGAGTGATGGTGTTTGTCAAACTGTAATCCAATTACATGGAATGGTAGGATGACAGTTTCATGCACGGTGCTGAAAAAAACATTTCGATGCATATAAAAGATTGTGCATTTTCACAGGCAGCACAAGGCAATTGTGGTTAAATATAATAATGCATCTGGTCTGCGTGTTAGGCAGAAACCTGTGCAGTTCCCTCTGGGACCACTGCAAAAGATTTGACTACAGGTGTTTGGCAGTAAACCCACTTGGTAGCAGTCTGTACCACACAGATTCACTTGGTAGCTGTGGCTGAGCAGTCAGACTTACAGAGCATTCACAATAGGTCAGAAGAACACAGTAGAACAAGTAAACGCTGACCAGAGCTTGGTGTAAAAGAGATATAATTATTTAAAACCACATCTAGAAAAACAAACGGGCACTAATAGTAAGCAATTCAAAAACACGGTCACTAAAAGATATACACTCCCTTAGAAGAATATTAGACAAGTCTTAAGTAAAGCCCCACTTATTTCCAGACAGCGGTGAGTGCTTAACGCAGATGGCACTCTAATAATTTGTTTTTAACAGGGAGAGAAAAGCAGAGTATAAACTGAAACAGATCCCAACCCTTTTTTTATTTTTTTAAGAACACAACAAGAGAGGAAGGCAAAGTAAAACCGTGAGTTTAGGGTTCAGTAGGCCGGATCCACTTTAAGAGGATCAAAACGAAATGTGTCCAAGGTCACACGGTTGCAGTGCACAAGAGGTTTGCAAAGGTTCAAAAAGAGTTGGACCAAAAGAAAGGGACCAGTTGGAGGGTCAAGGCGGCCAGCCCAGTCCAGAAGGTTAAGGGATTATTATTACCTTGTAGCAATCTTTAGAAAGGGAGGCCTGGCGGACACGGTACCTTAAAGTGGTGAGAATACTCCAGCGGGGGCAGTTGTTCCTGGCAGCGGATGTAAGTCTGTGCTTCATCCGGGGGAAGAGCGGATCTCGTCGGGGAGGAAGACAGGAGTCCGTTGCACTGCCAGGGAAGAAACCAGCCATGGAGTTCTCAGGTAGGAGCGGTCCTTTTATTTGCGGTCCAATGGGAAGTGGCTATCCGGTTGCCGGGGTGCTTGGCACTGGCAATTCGACCACAAGACGTCCTGGGATGCGAGGAAAAGAAGGTAAACTGGTTGTGCCCACCAGTCAGGGGAAGAAGCCTCTCCAGCCGGGCGATCTTCTCTGTCGTCGGGAAGTGATGAGTCTGTTCCGCAGGGCTCCACCAGTGGTGTCGTCGTGGTAGGTCGGCTCAGCTTCTCCCTCGTCGGATTCTCAGGTCCTGTGGCGACTTCTGAAGTTCCAGTCCCCAAAGCCCTGCTTTTATGCAGCACACCCCCATTCACTCAGCCTAGCTGTCAATCAAACATGCCGGCTCACCACTTGGGCCAATCACACAAGAGTGCGACTTGAGTTACCAAGGTAACTCAGTCCAGGGTGCCTAAACCCCCTCCCACATCCCCTGTGGTACCCAGACAGAGTGGCACCACTTTTGGAGGCTTCTGTGGAGAAGCCCGCCAAAAAGTGGAACAAAGGGCTCGACTTGGGTTGGAGTCACAGAAGAGAACACAAACGCCATTTTAGAATCGAGCCCTGGCAAAAAATACCAACCAGCGAATTAATATTAAATAAATAAACCGGCGGTATGTTCGAGGCTATGAGAATTAAATAATTAAAGTTGGTAGCCTCGAACAATGGGAAAATCCCATAGGGATATATTTGCGGTTGAATATAAAAAGTAGTATCCACTGCCACCAGCCAAATCTCTATCAGGGGGGGCGGAGACGTGTCCCCTCGACTAACAGACCCCAGGGCAATCGAATTGCCCCGACCAGTACGTCCACAATATGATGGTTTGTACTGGTTTCTGTTCATAATTTGGGACTAGCAAAGCCAATGGTGACTTTACATGCCCTGGGAGACAGTAGTCAGTCCCAGGCTATGACACCCCTGTGTTACTGCACGGAGGGTGCTGTGTAACACACATATTAAAAACACATGAGACCCTATGGAGTAAAGGACCCCATAGCCCATAAAACACATTAACTGTCAAAGGAACACCATAAATCATGTCCAAGAGTGGGAGAAAAAGAGTCTCACTCTTGGCAGGAGAAAAAAACAAACTCCAGAAATCCAACAAAGCTGCTGGGGACTCACTAGGTTAGGAAATTCAGCCTAAAGAGAGAATTCTCCCTAACACTGCGCTTTCGCTATAGTTTATTGTAGCAGGTTGGAGCTCAATAATGGTTTAAACCACAGCCCAGTTGTTTTGTCTCAAGAGTGTATTTGGCATCATGTTGTGTATTTTTTTTTTTTAAACGACTGGAACCACGGTGCGGGTGAAGGGTTTCGAATGCCGTAATTTACAGGCACCAGGTTTGGGATCTGCGAGGGATTACAACCACGGTGTTGGGATCAGGGTCAGAAGGGTACTTCTGCTCGGGTTTGTGTTTAAATGTTGGGAATAGCAGTGCGGGTCACGGCTACAGGAGGGATTGGGCTCATTGTACATGTCAATGCCTCTAGGAGATTTGGGAAGGGGTCAAATGGCATCAGTGAGGTTTCATGTATGCTTAGCAGCTAATCACGGAACAGTTCAGGATATGAGTGCAGTGCGTACAGACCCACTTAGGAGGCAAAACAACAAGGAGCAACAATAGGCGCAACTTGCGGTCCTGACATTGGGAACTTCTGGGCACCAGCAAGTCATTAGCGCACTATAACTGATACAACAGCAAGCAGGTTTGCTCATCAGGCAATGCCCTCAGTTTGGGCGGTGCAAGCCATGGTGGTGGGCTAGAAAGGGTGGGGTCAGTGTTAGAGGGGAAGAGTTTACACGGGGGCGAGAATTGAAGGTCTGGCCTGCTGCCCAGCAAGGATAGGAAAGGGTTGAAGCCCTCGGGCCAAGGGGTTTAGTGGGGGCACTCCGTGGCGTCTTGCGTGCTCACCATGATTTCTTTCATCCCCCGGAGTACGCCGGACAGACGAACCAGCAAAGTCAGGAATAGTGGCTATTACTACAAAAGGTCAGTTGGAAGAAAGATCGCCATGTCTCAATCACAAAGCCCGGACCCAGAGGTTGTGGCAGAAGAGCAATTGGAAGTGGGGACAGTAAAGGTGGAGACAGCCTTTTTGCCATCTCGGGGACAGCCACTGGATGTGGAGGGCTGGGCCAGATTTGTAGTGCTGGCCAGGACCGTAGGATGGGAAACGGCGGTGGCCAGGATGGGGGGCCCGCAGCTGGCCGGGGCGGCAAGCAACACCCAAGCTGGAGCGCCCCCCGCACCCACTCCACCCACTCCAGCTCGGTATCTCCCACAGGGGATCTAGGCAACCAGGCGGGTCCTCCGGCCGCTAAGCCTGGTGACGCAAGGACAGAAAAATGGGTTTGGGCACCACTACCAGTAGGCGGCTGTTCGGGCAGCGGTTTATTGGATCACGTTTACAGAGGGTATGACACTCTGCAGTCAATTGGGGGCAAGGTGAAGGCCGGGAAGAGGGTGAGGCCGGAGGAAAATCTGCAGAACTGGCTGGCGGCATTCAGAATAATGGCGCAGATGATAATGGAGAAAGACCCTGACCGGGGGCCAGCCTTCTACCACTACAGGAGATGCGCGGTGGAAGAGCACAGGAAGTGGGGAGGAAGAGTTTAGCTGCAGAACGACCTCAAGTTCAGGAGAAGCATGGAGAGCGACCCCAGCTTGAGATGGGAGCATAAGAGTGTGGAGGATTAGTGGGCAGGTGGGAGGGGGGACTTTGGAGTACAATAGAAGGAAGCAGTCAAACAGGGGATGCTACTGCCGAACCAAATGATGTAAGTGGCCAGGATGTGTCCTGCCTTTGTACTAATAAAAGGTTTATCTCTCTGAAAGGGGCACCACTGATTAATACGGAAAAAATATCCAAATCAACAGCAATCACAATATGGCAATGAAGTATAATACTAATTTGAAATGTAAAGTAGTTGAATGTGGAAAACATAATTAGGTTGGGTATGAATTATGATGACACTATCAGGAGGATGGTTTTGCTGTGCACAATTTCAATCTCGTGGAGTTTCAAACGCAAATTAATAACCAATAGGGATACGGAGTCGCAAGCTTTTCTTCTGCTCCCCCGCCACCCAGACACCAAACGGTGATCCTATTTTCCGGCCGGCTGAAGCTTTCCTCCACTTCACACAGGGTCGAAACGACCTGCATTAAATGAGCTTTGCTCTGCAGCTCAATGGAAGTGCACCCATCCCTGTACTTTCCCTCACTGCATAATCACGTCACAATACTAGACCAACCATAGGAAGCATTTTCGGATGAAGTAACCATTTCAAGAGGGACAGTCTGGTACGCTCCTACTGAATGCGTTCAAAATGCCTTCATGAGAGCTCTAAAGGTGTCATATGGCAGCAGTTAGGTTTCCTGTATGGTTAGCTTCCAATCACTGATTATTTCAGGAGTAGGCGTACAGGTGCAGCACGCCCGCTTTGGAAGCAAAACGACAGAGCAACGCAGGTGCAATCTGCGGCCCGGACCTATGAAAATGATGGGTACTAACTCGCTATTAGCACACCAAAACGGATACGCCGGCAAGCAGGATGCTAAATTGGGCAACGCAAAAACGAAATTGGCTGGGGCGAGCGATGGTGAAGGCAGGGTGCGCAGGCCAGATCCCCCCTCTCCCTCTTGCAGGGGAGGGGTGCTCTGGCAGGCATAACAAGAGGGGGCAAACGTGGGGGTTTTCAAGGAAGGGGCAGGAAACAGCGCAGTGTCAGAGGACCGGAAAGAGAGTGGTGAGGGAACAAATGGGGTGGGGGGGGACATGGAAGGAAGCGTTGGCTTCTCAGACAGATTAGAAAAAAATGGAAGAAGTTAAATGGATATCAAGGGGATTATAAATTACAATGGAAGGAATACATAACTAAGGGCAATTAAGTAAAGGCAGATTAAGGGGACTTCAAGGGTGGTAGTCGGCAGGCAATGACAGAGGTTCAGATGGTAGGGAACCAATGTTGCAACAGGAGGAGAGGACTTGCTGGCAACGAAGGGGCACGCCGACCCAGGTGGGAAGGGGGTCCAGGGGCACTGAGTACTTTGGTCAGAATTACACCCAGACGATGGGGACGGGGGGCTCAGGGAAGGGGAGTTAGGCGGGGGAAAACTGATGGAAGAATGGAAAAGGTGGTTTTAAATAAATAAAAATAAAGAATTAAGCCATTGCTTGAATAAATAAAATAAAAGAAGGAAGCTATTGCCTACAATTAAGGGCCCGCCTGGAAGGGATCATAATGGCCGAGCAAGGCCCAACACGCTCCCCTGTCGGAGGGGTGCCTCCTACAAAGGAACCACACGGTCAAAGGAAGACCTTTTTCCAATATGCCGCTGTCAGGACAGTTGGCCCTCCAGCAATGGAGTCCAAACTAGTGGAGCAGCAACCTACAAGGAACGCCATCACACACGGGTGACGGTCGGGGATGGCGATCCCCAGCACAAATCATTACGCCACCGGCAGAGTCCGGAGGGCCAGTGTGTCCGTTGTGAATGGAATGAATGAGGGTAGAAGAAGTGTTTGGTCTATAGCGGTCTTGGGCAGTACAGGCGACCAGGTGCCTGAGCGGAAACTCGCTGCTGCCGGTTGCCCGCAGTGAGTCATGGCGGAGGCACCAGTCGCAGGACTAGGTGTCTGTCAGACATGCCCAGCGGATGTTACCTGGTGTTCCCTTTAGAAAGTACTGGCGGATAACACAAGGGGAACTGCACAGCCAGCAGCTTAGAATGAACGGCACCGAGGAGTATTAGACTCAAGGGAGGCCCCTATAAAAGGGGAGGGATAGGGGGCTTGGAAGACCTTCCAACTCCAAACATGGGTGGGGGGAAAAAGGGAAGTGCATTGATGGGGGGGGGGGAAGAAAAAGTAGAGTAACAACGAATACAGCAAGGGGAGGGGAAGGAATGAAAGAATTTTAAACAGGGTCGGCAAGGATGATGGAAAAGTTGGGGGGGGGGGGGGAACCTGGGATGATGGGTCAGCTAGTGGGGGTTAGGAGGAGAGCTGGGGCAGTGTACAAGCGACCACTCAGTAGGGAATGCCTGGGAGGGGGATACTTGGCAGCCGGTGAGTAGTGGCCTAAGAGGAGCAGGGGGTAGAGCTGGGGAGGACCTTTTAAGCGATGGGTAAGGGGACTAGGATGGGGAAGGAATGACTTTGGGCTCCGGGGGGTAGGTAGCTATGGTGGGGGGGGGGCTCATGGGATCAGGTGGGTGCATAGGAGAAGGAGGGGCCTGAGGAGGGTGGGGACAGCTTAGGCAGACTGGAGTTAGGGCAGCCCTGGTTTTCAATGTAAAGGGGGAATCCCGACGGGCAAAAGGAAACATTTAGGGGGAGCTAAAGCGGTAGGAAAAAGAGACCTGCAAGGGGAAAGGGGAAGAGAGGGAATCTTGGAAAAAGGGAAGCATGAGGAGGGAAAATGAGGAGTGGAAGGGTCCTAAGAAAGGAGAACAAGAAAACAAGGGAAAACGAAATGGAAAAGGATAAATGCAAGTAAATAGAAAGGGTAAAAGAATGAAAAAGAAAAATGAAAAAATAAAAGAAAAATGGCCAAAGGGTAGTGAGGGACAAGGCCTTGATGGTTCTGCAAGGACCTTAAGGGGTGGCGGCGGGGGTTAGGATGCTATTCCTCACCACAGAATCCTGATGGTAGCGGCAAAATGAACACCTGTAAGTTAATTCCTAACTTTATGTATGTTAATAAAGTTTGCTGCGGCAATTTTACTTCCACTCCGACAACTGGTCATACCTCTCATTTGGGACTGCAGGTGGTGGGGAGGGGTTCAAAGGGAGGAGGGTAGTGGGTAAGAAAGTTGGGGGGGAGGGGTGTGTGTGTGTGTGTGTGAGAGCAGCAGGTGTAGCCGTGCCCCCACTGACGGTATCCGCGCTAAGAATTCATAGTGCCGAAACCACAGCACACGAGACGCACAAGATATGCGTTTTGAGATTCCAGTTGCAAATCTCTATTTTGTGCAGGAAGCAGTCATTTTTGGCAGGGTGAAGTTCACCAAGTGGGAGATTTTTCCGTGAACTACTATAAAATGTTCTGGGCGTGAATTGTGGGTGTTCGCCCATCGCCCTCCCCCAGTAGGGATAAAATCCACTGCCCGACAGGGCGCCCCGCTACTAATGTCTCACTCAGGCTACAGTTTCCTCTAAACCACGCGCGCACGTGCGTAAGTCAGCGGATCATGGGGAAATGGCGCTGTGGTCATTGGCAACCGTACTTCCACGCTCTCCCAGCGTCTTGCGTCAAGGAATTCGTTACCTTACTGTATTTTACGACCGTTTCAATGGACGGAAAGACATTAAGTAGAGATACCTCAACATTAACATTTTCCAGTCTTCTTGTAGAAAATATGATAGGTAGGAAGGCAGATTCGGCGCTAAAAATGCAGCACTGTAAATCTTATTGACGTGCTGTAAAAATGTAACCGGTCCCTGGAACACGAGCCTTTACACGCGGGGAACGAGGAGGGAGACTCGGATTCACTTGAATCGTTTTAATGGCTTCGTGGCATTTATGAAATGGAAATAGATGAATACCTCGAGTTATTCATGTTTTATGCATTGTTAATTCCAAACAACTCAGGCAGCCGCGGTCATCGCAAAAAGTGGGTGGTTCGCTTGTTTGGAGTTTTGAAAAAGAAGTGTCCTGGACCAGGGTTAGAAAGGAAGCGGTGAATGGGACACGATTCCACCATGGATGCACAGCCCTTGGGACACGATTCCAGCATGGATGCACAGCCCTAGGGACACGATTCCAGCATGGATGCACAGCCCTACGCTAGGCGTCTCGCTCAATATTCTATTACTCTGCTATTATGAATGCAGTTTATGCTATATTTTAGACTATGGCCTACCGCAAAACCAGTTCAATCCAGCAGTGCACTACCAAAGGGGCTCACTCGATTCTACACGGTCACCCCCTGTGCAGCATAGCGCTTTACAAATGGCAAATAACACAAGAAAGGGGAGCTAACCTAGCGATTGGAGTCTGTTGAGTGCACTGGAGGAACATTAACATTGGCAAACACAGTATTTGAGAGATGGTATGGTAATGAACATTTCTCGAAGAAGGAAGCTCAAAGATCATCTGGGGGGGACTGTTCTTCGGCACCTCAGCCAGTAGACTGTGGTGTTCCACAGGGCGCCAGTTTCTCGCCATTACTCTTCAATCTCTATCTTCGCTGTCTATGTTCCCTGCTGACAAACATGGGTGTCTATTTTACTCATTTTGCAGATGACACGCAATTTATGGAGTGGAAACCACACCCTAGACAACCATATGCTTTCAGCCATATATAATTCCATTGAAGTATGGAAGAAATCAAATATGGATTCGGCTTCCCAATGCCATTAATGAACTTGACGCAGCCCATTCCTCCTTCATAATTAAAGATACAGCAATCAAAGTCGTAGACCAAGTCAAGACACTTGGAGTCTATTTGCAATCATCACTGGGAGTGGAGGCCCAAGTAGCCTATCTTGAGCACAATTACCAATATCACCAAAGGCTTCGAAGACGCATTAGGCCATTATTGAACCATCAAAATAGCGCAACCATAGCTAGAGCAACTATCCTTTCTCGCCTCCACTGTGGCAATTCACTGATGTTAGGAGCCAGTAACAAATGTATTACGCGATGCCAAATAATTCAAAACAATGCCGTGGGAACCATCACAGGCAAATCCCAAAGAGAGCACATCGCCGACGACAGAAAAAACCTCCACTGGCTAGCAATAGAAGACCAGATTACTTTCAAATCCCTGACGCTAGTCCATCATTGTCTATATGGGGTCGCCCCCTCATACTTAAAGCAGGAATTCACTTTGTATGAGCCCAGCCGCAGTCTCAGATACAGAAATCAATACCTTCTGAAAGTCGGCCCATCCAAAAGAGCCAAGGGATTAGGCAGAGCCTATCACTTCAAAGCAATCATAAGACGGAACAAACTACCTAGCCAATTGAAACTTGAATCTAACTATCCAAGATTTAGAAAGCAGCCCAAAACCACCCACTTTAAATACGAGCTCACTGAGCACTCATATCTCGCCTCCCTTCTTCACTATGACACAATAGTTTCACCACTGCATGTTGTCCTGTCTCCCCAAGTCAAGGGTTATATGTCAGCGCCCTGATGCCCACGGGCTCTGGCGCTATATAAATATATCAAATCAAATTAAAATAAACACAATTTTAGTCCAATATCTAGCCTATTGGACAAAGAATTTTAATGTTTATATATTTTAGTTTTGACTACTAGGTGGTGCGTTAACACCACCTATTAGCTGCAACTATTGTATTGGAATACTGAGGGAATGGGGATGGGATGTGAGGAAGGGACACATCACCTACGGGCGGTGTTTGGTTAAATACCTTCCCATTAATTCCCCATAGCCAAATGAATCCCTCTGGCTGTGCCCACCCACTGCCTGCTTCTTTCTACTCGGGACACACCCACCCGGTATCTCTTTGAGCTAGCTCTCTCACACAGTAGCATCAAACTCTGTGCTTTATAAAGTCTGGAAGTGTTATTTCTAACGAAGTCTTCTGAGATGTAATGGTATAATTGCGTTGTAAATGAGCTCCTTGTGTAATGAAAATGTCTTAACCAAGCGTGCCTTTAAACACTTGATTATAAGCAATGTGTGTGCGCTTACCTGTAATTTGGACTGAAGTTCTGTGAAAAAAGCAGCATTGGCATTAAACTTGCGTGCAGTTCTTAGATACGCATTTGCCAGGCATTGGTATTCTATGCGCAGGTACTTGTATCATTTCCAAGCTCCTGCCACCTCGTTTCCAGGTAGTAACATTATGGCAGTGCCTGCAAATGCTTATCCCAAGCCTACACAAAAGCCAAAGCGGTTGCCTGTGCAAGTGCTTGTTTTGAGTCGATGTAAGTCTGTGAGGCGTGTGACAACCACGAGGAAAGATCCAGTGTCTGCAAGGTTTGGGCAATTTTGGAGGCTGCCTCTTCATTGAACAGGCAAGCCCTTGCTTCCGTCCTGTTTTCCAAAGAACACAAATGGGTTCTGTGCAATTTTCATTTGCAAAGGGCCGAACAAAGCTGCCTCTAATTGGAAGCAAAGCTGGCTGACACTGTATCACGCTGATACTGAATGGGAGAAGGTGCCTGCGGCCATGTTGACGTCCTGCATGAATTGGCGGCGTTCTCCAGTTACCCGTGCAGGAGAGCTTGATGCTGGGCCAGAGCGGAATTCTTTTTTCTTGGCACTGATCACCGAAGAGCGGATACGTGCATAGTTCAGATTTCGTTCTCGTTTTGCTTCCTGTCCCCAATAAAAATACAATAACTTCATCGGAAGAGCCCGCCAAAGATGTTCACATTCCAGACCGTGCTGACACGGGCACAGCAACCGGAATCTTCCTTTTCTCCGCTTGCATAAAACATGTTCGCTATTCCTAGTGCTTTTAAGGGCACAGCTTTGGGGTTGACACTAATTGGGCTTCTCGATAGGTTGGTCGCGATGCATCTATTGACAAACTACCCAACTCGATTTGAAAATCCAACAGGTACCAAATCCTGAATTCCGACACCATAAACCACTACATCATGTGAACACCGGATGGATGCCATCTGCCTCGGTCTACACAACACAGTTCATGAACTCCACTCGCAGGCTTCAGGAAGAACCTTGGCAACAGCCTCATTGTGCAACCACACCAGGCTCTTGCTCTACAGGACGACTGAACGAACCAGTAAACCCATTGCCCAATAGCAGCCACTAAAACCTCCTTTCTGGCTCGGGGGCCATGTGCAGGGTGACGCAAAACGCCAATAAATAAAGCTTGCCCCCCCCCCCCAAAAAAAACACATATTACTGTACACAAAGGGACTTACCACGATGGCCATTACTTGTCTACAGGGATCGGAAACCCAGTCTACCTATGCCTCCCTCCAAAAAACCTACATGGCCAAAAAGCCTGTGTGTCTACAAACAGAATACATTACCAAGGCAAGAATCAACAGGCCAACACTTGTAGGTCTTCCTAAAGGTATAATTGAGGCTTTAACACCTTAAACAAAAAGAGGCCCCCCCGCTAATAATGGGTTATAAACACACAACTAGCTGGATACTGTTGGGATTCTCACACTATTGAAAACAGTTCACGTGTAGAGAAATAGAAGTTCTAGGAGAATACAACCTGACTTCACCAATAGTTCTGTTTTAAAAAGGATACATTTTAATAAAAATAGTAATTGCATAAAAACAAATGCATAAAAACGGACAAGACAAAAAACTGACAAGAGTGACGTGCTTCAAAAAGTGCCAAGTGCTGGTCACCAAACAGCTGGCAATGTGCAAAACTCACAATTGATCTGCCTCTCTTATCTGAGATACTATAATGAAATCAAGTGTACAGGTGAACGTATAAACGGATTCAGGTACTTGTAACCTTAATTCTTCATTAAACAGCAAACCACACAATATATAGAAACAGAGACCATCATTGTATAGTGTCTCTAGTTACGATGCCTGAGTCAACATATACCTAAAGTGCATCAAAAGTAGTTAATACTAGTCCAGATACTTCTCAGTTGTATCTATGAAAACCCTACATTTTTCGTTCCTTCAGTCTTTCAAACTAGTTACAGGAACTTCTTCAGGGGAACTTGTGAGCCAGGGCCATACGGCACCCACAGCCCAACTTGTGGTGCTATCAAGAAGACACTTGAAGAGTTGGAGTTGACATAAGTGTGAGGTCTTGAGTAGTGTATCCCAATGGGCACTTAAATGGAGTAAGAGTTCCAGTTCACTTGTATTTACTACAAGGGAGTTGATCCAGTGTAAACCGTCTGTCGGTTAAGCATCCTCGGGAACAATAAATCTGAGTCGCTGTTCAAAAGTATCCTTTACTAGTGCCTCGAGTTTATATGAGCAAGTTTTTGGTAAGGCAATTAAATTAGTTCATAGGGGACTTCAAGTTGGCAAATTAGAGGATCGACCTTAGTAAATTCAGGCTCTGCAAGCACTTTAACCGTAGTGCTGCTCTCTGGGCTCTCTCCGTAACTACTGGGGAAAAAAATGTATTCAACACCACCTTGACCATACCCACAATTATGGCTGACGAAACTCCTTGCGTTCTAAAAAGTTAGACCACGCAACAAGCATTCCTTCGGCAGAACCAACCATGCATGGCAGAAGCACTGCCACAAGCAGAGCAAGAGTGGCACGGGGAGGGCAATGTCAGGATCCAAGTAATGGAATTCTCGCTCAGTCACCTTTGCAAACGAAAAATATAATTTGCAATTGTTTAGAAAAATCTGATATAAGGCAATGCACATGAAACATCAGTGTGTGTGATAAATAAATAAAACATACAATTAAAAAATTTGAAGCCACCACCCGCGTGTGTAACCCCAAGGGTTTCAGGGTTATGTAAACCTATGCATACAGAACTTTCTTCAGGGTTTATTGAGGACGTTAGGACCTTGTTGTGTTTTTCATTTTTGAGGTAAGCTTTATCCAAGTATTTTGATAGATTGCGTCATCAGGGATTCCAATCCATTATTTGTGCGTCTTGCTGCATCTCTTAGTATGATACATACTCGTGCAACATGTGTTTTTCATCCTCCACTCAAGGCATTGCTATTCATTGAGTGCCGAGGGTGAAGCTTATAGAAGGGTGGTGTGGCATTTCTCTTTTTTTTTGGGTAGTTGTGCATGGTCGTTCGTACAGAATAAGTTGGCTGCCCCTTTGCGCACGATCCCTGAAATCCCTTTCGTTATCGCGTGGATTCATTGTAAGCTAGATAGCGAGTGTCTTCTCCCCTAATGCATCGATGCTGAAATGGTCTCAATAGCAGGAGCGCTTGCACCATAAATGCTCAGTGTTGCGACGCGGACTCGTCTGCCGCCTTAGACTGTGTGGCGAGTCCCTGCAGCAGTGTCTTTGACGAGTGTCTCTCTTCATGAGGTGCAGGAATGAAGCAGGGCCAGCCCGCTTGGAGAAATGACATTCCTTGTGCCTCTTGCCTCCTAGCCTGGCCGTGTTGTTCCTTCTGGTTGTGCGTTGGTCCCCTGTGGTGGTGAGCTTTACTGCCGTCTCTGAGGGTGTGGGGGGCGCGTGGCCCTGTAGGTGATGCGGGCTGATTTGAGCTGAAGCTCCAGAGGGGCAGCCGGTGCAATGAAGGTGACGTGGTTGAATTTCTTCTGGCTTGTGGTGAGGTGGGATGTGGCATGTTGGACTTCTTGGGTGCCAAGGCTGTTGCCCTTTTCCTGGTGGGAGTCCACCAAACTTGGACGATGGGTCTGGAATCCTAAGTGTGGTTGTATGGCTTTTTACTTCGAAGTATTGATGTATAACCAGAGAGTGACGTTTGTACATATTGCTGTTTTTTAATCTGGAACAACACTCCAGACCACCGTTTTGTTCCCAATGTATCTTGGATGCATGCCATGCACAGCCTTGGGGGACGCGTTTGACCATTTAACCAGCGTGTGGCTCCTTTGCATTCCCGGGTTTGGGGGAATTCACTCCTTTTTGTGCCCGTGATGGACTACAGGGGTGTGACGTAGACGTCCTTTCAAGCACATAGACGTTTGAATGTTCATCACTGCCCAGGAGATTGGTGGCCTCTGGTTGAAAGCCAACCTGCTGCACCCCGATAGCATGGCTATCGGGGTTCGAATCTGGTGCAAGCTTTATCAACTGAGCCCCAGGGTTAGATCTGCACCATTGATGTTCACTTTTAATGCACTCAGTAAATCATTCATTTTCCACCTGTAGTATTTGTTTGGTGTTTTGATTGATCCACTGCATTTCTGTTTATACTCTTATTTTGGGGTGCAGGAAAACAGTATTTGTTTTATTTATTTCCCCTCTCCTATTTTTCCAGCACCTGCGGCATATTCCCAACAGAAATAATCTGCTGCGTAGCACACTTATACTGAGGTATTGTTGCTCGGCTTGGCTCGGCTCCCATGGGACCCATCTGATGTGCCGACTGTTGGCCTGCTTTGGGGGTCCTGTCCAGAGCAGTGTGGGGGTGAAACTCCTCTCTTCAGGATCTAGAGATGCCCACATTTCTGCGATGTGTCAAACTGGCTTTGTTAAATTGAAGGTGTTGAGGAAGATTCTCCCTATTCTTCCTTCAGAATCCCGCATTAAGGTGGTCACTTCCTCCATTAATGGTCTCCATTGACTACTGCAATGGCATCTATCTAGGACAGCCTGTTCTCTTGCTTCCACGGTTGCAGATCTTACAGAATGCAGCAGCCCTCCTGGATCTTGGAGCTCTGAGGCTTTCCCATTCTGCGGATTACACCACCAAGTGCACTGGTTACCCATTCATAGTTTGATTAAATTTAAAATCTTGTGCCTGGTTCATCGTGCCATGCATGGCACTGGCGCACATTGTCTGTGCTATAAATTGGTCCTTTATAAACCTGCTAGGCCTCTTCATTCATCCTCCTAAAACTTGTAAAAAATTCCTTGCTATCGAAGAGTACGAGCAGGAGGACGATCATTCTCTGTTCTTGTTCCTACCATGTGGAACGCTCTACAGAGAAGCAGATGATTACCCCTAGTTCCATAAGAACCTGAAACCCTTCTCTTTCGAGGTTCCTTTTTCCTCCCCCTTTCACTCCTCACCCTGATCAGTCTGTACTAGCGCCTTGATGCCTTTGGCCCATTGGTTTGTGCTCTACAAGTCTATTTACATTACATACATTATTTCTGATGAACCCTCCAGTCCACCACATTGTTCAGAAGTGGAGTTCGGTTAAAGCTCCACTCTCTTCATTCACCCACGCCCCCTCCCAGCCATTCCTACCTGATAGCAGCTAGCGCCCATGTGAAAGGTGCAAACACCTTGCAAGAGGCCCTGCATGAGGTTAACTCTCTGAATGAGTCGCAGCACTCGCTTAACCACCACCAAAACCTCCAAGAAATGTATTGTCTTTCTGTGCCCCATATGTTAGTATTCAGTATTTTGATTGTTTTTGACTTCTAATTGCTTGACGTCAAAACAAACGCAAAAAAAATAAATTCCAAAAGTTGTCGGATAGTGTTGAGCTGAACTTTGCTGGCTTCTTGCCTTCAGATGGAAACGCTCTCACCGCTGCGCAGCCAGAGACGCCACCATGAAACGAGAGAAGCATAGATGAGTTTCATCCCATCCCCTATTGCCGCATGGCACTTTCCTACAAAGTGGCAATCACATTGCATCGCACTACAGAATGCAAGGGCTGTTTCTGCTCCTAGAGAACATGCACACAGGCTACCTGAATGCACCCGGCCATGGCCACAAGCCAAGAAGTCAGTCACTGAGGCCAGGCTCTTATCAGGAGAAAGGCTGCAATAGGTGTACCGTGTGTTGTGGGAGACCTCGAATATCCGTGAGCAGTGCAGTGCTTCATGGAATCTGCGTAATAGCGCTGCTATTATTCCATTTCTCCATGCTGCAGCACAGCATACACACACCACACCCTCCATGCAGCCAACGTGTTCCGCACAGTCCTTGTGGGTTATTACTCTGAAGAGGCGGTGCATACACGTTTTGTCATGTTATCCTCCCTTCTGTCATTAGTGTGAAATGGACCATTCACACTGGATCTGTCTTTATTCCTCCCCTTTTAACTAGCCCCGACTGTACTTTGTAGCCGATTCTGGGTGAGGCACTACAGACTTTGACACAACCTGCTAATCTATCATTTCTTAACCCCTACCCAGAAAAAACATTGCATTTGCCAATGGTTTCCAATCAACCCATTAATGGACATTTGGTTGCTTCTCTCAGCCAGTTCCATAAAGCTCCTCCAGTCTGGCACCCATCTCTGGGTCATGCTTTCACCGAAAGACCACACCAGGGTGCGAGCAGAAGCAGAGTAGGGAAGGTGGTCCTGATGGAAGAATAGATGAGGGGGCGAGGAAGAGAGAGCCTGTTTGGATCTGAAGTTGAGAACTTTAGTCTTAGTGGAGTTGAGCATGAGTGAGTGAAATGCCATCCAGTATTTGATAGACATTTTTTGACTGTAGCTCGTCAGATCAGGAAGGAAAGGAGAAGATCTGAGTGTCATCAGCAAAGAGATGATAGGAGAAGTCATAGGAGGAGATAAAGGTTCCAAGAACAGAGGTGTATAGAGAGTGAAGAGAAGTGGACCCATGATTAACCTTGGGGAACACCAACAGTAAGCAGGGGTGAATAGGGAGGTAAGGCTAGGACATCTGGAAGTGTATGGGGGCAGGATATGAAGCAAATTAATTGAGGGCCTTGTCCCTGATGCCTAGATGAGATAGTGTTGGGAGAAGGTCTCAATGGTAGACGGTATTAAAGGCAGCAGAGAGGTCGAAGAATAAGAATAGATGAACAGTTAGCATGACGAATGGAAGAGATGTAGTTTTTGATATTGAGGAGTGCTGACTTAGTAGAGTACAGCAGTTGGAAGCCAGATTGAAGAGGATCCAGGAGATTGTGTGTCAAGGAACTCTGTGAGTCGGTTGAAAACACGCTTTAGGGTTTTGGAATAGTGAAATAGAAGAGCAACTAATAAAAGTTGGCAGGACAGTTAGGATCTAGGACAGGTTTCTTTCGGATAAGGATGACAGTAGGTGTCTGGTAGGATGATGGAAGAGTGGCACGGTCAAGAAAGGAGTTGAAGAAGGAAGTAAGATATGGAGCAAAACTGGGAGCTGTGAGCTTCACCATGTGTGGGGATAAAGGAGCAGGTCAATAATCTCATAAGGGTTAGACCTTGTCGCCAGAGTAGAGGGTAGAGGTGGTGGAGGAAAATGAGCAGGTGGGGGTGGAGTAGAAGATAACATGCACAGGGTATTTTGAATGTTGGAAGAAGTTCTTGAAGCAAAGTAGAGAGCTTGGTTAGCAGAAAGATGAGAGGAGTTGAAGGAGGGTTTAGGTGGTGACAGAATTGAGTTGAGCTGTTTGGAGGTGCCTGGGTTGAGAGGATTGAGACTAAATGAGAGAGAACTAGAAATCGCCTATGCAAGAGTTGCAAGCATAGGAGTAGTTTTGAAGAGCACTCGGATAGGGTTGGAGATCCGAGGAGTGTCTAGATCTTTGCCAAGTGCAAAGATTATTCCTCCTTGTTTTCAGGGTCAGATGATGGGTGTAATCCAAGGCCCTGAATGTGGAGGGAAGGTTTAGGAGTGAATGTAGTTAGAGGAAAGTGAGAAGAGAAGGAAGCATTAAGAGCAGCGTTAAAGTTAGCGAAGGCTTTATCGCCGGATGCAAAAGTGACTTTTGCATGGAAGGATAGCAAGTGGTGTAGGTCAGAGAGGTAGATAGGGAGGAGGGAAACTTGTGCTTGGTAATCAAAGTGGTAAATGGAGAGAGTGAAGATTGAATCGAAGACGATGGCATGATCAGTGGGAGAAAGAGCAGTGGAGATATTAGAGGCAGAGAGTTGAGAGGAGATGAGAATAAGGCCCAGGGTGAATGGGTGTGTAGAGAGTGGACATAAAAGAGTGAGTGGTTAAGCAGAAGGGAGCTAAAGCTAGTGCGAGAAGATGAAGTATGATCAACGTTAGGGTTGGTAGGTGAGCGAGAAGAGGGGTGACATCAAGGAATAGAGATGATGGGAATAGAAAAATAATGGAAATGGTTTTGAGCAGAAAAGAATGGAGAGAAGCGGAAGAGAAAGAGATGGCAACAGTGCATGGTGAGGGCGCGGCTGAGCAAAGATGCAACTGGTACTTGCAAGCTATTAGCAGGACACAGCAAAGCAATAGCTCAAAGGCAAAGAGGCTGCATGTTGTCCGTTAGCTGTTGGCCCTTACTTTACTGGTCTCTTTAAAATGCGCCCTAATACTCCTTTAGATACATTTCCAAAGATTGAATGTCAGATGGGCACGTTTGTGTTGCACCTACTAGCCTGGAGAGTGCAGTCACTCTTGGTGGCTATTGGTGTCAAGCTAACCAGGCCCTTCTAGGCTACAAGCAAAAGCTAAAATTGCTCCCAGCAACATTTAGTTACTCTTTCACTCCAAGAAATGCAGAGAAGTTTGTGAGAGAGAGCCTGGGCCACTGCAATGCATGAATCCCACCGCTCATTAAATGTATTCTGTAAGGTGCACTGGAGGTCGTACCATCCACTCATGTGCGGTATCATTTTCTATCCGTCTAGTGAGAATGTAGCAATGATCCCACGTCTGGGGGCTTAGATGGCCATTAACCGCTTGCTAGCCTGGGCCTAGGCAGCCCAGAGCGAGGACCTGGGCGAGGGCTATAGGCTTCTACCAGCCATGTACGCACCCCTGACAAGGGTGTGATGGCTTTTTGCACCCTGCGGTTTTCCTAGGGTGCACATCTTTTAGTTTTTTTCTTTTACCGGGTGATTGGCTCTGCGTATATTGTGTAAGTCCAATCTCCTGTAAAAAAACAAAAAACAAAATGGCCACTGCCATCAGAAGGTGACTCAGTTCCTTTTCTGTGTCCATGGTGGCCATGGACAGGAGTGCCAGAACTGGAGCACAAACTCCGGTCCAGCAGGTAAGTGAGGAGAGAGGGGAAGGGGGGAGGAAAGGATGTGGGGTGTCTTTGAGGTTGGGGGCCGGGCATGGCAACAAGGAGAAGCTCTCTGTTGTCCCCCACAATCAAGATGGCACCACCTGGGTAAGAGCCTCTGGTGGCTGGAAAAAGCAGGTAGGCGAACAGTGTCTTCTTGCCTGCTTTTCTCAGCCAACTGATTGGCCAAGCACCCTTCCCTGGGTGTGAATGGTGAGAACACTTGTCTGAACTTGGTTTGCATTCTAAATATATATTCATCGATTGCACATGATTTTTGTTTCTTGAAAACCACCTTACAATCTCCCAGCACCATGCGTGCATCGAATTTTGTGACACCTGTTAGTATCCTACCAGATAACATAAAATAAAGGTATACCTTTCATTTCCATTAAAAAAAGAAAACGGACTAAGAGGGTGGTGGTACATTGAGAAATTGTGAGCAGTGGCTCAGTTATTTCCTGAGGGCTTAGTGTGTGCTCAGACAAACTATGAAGGTATCTTTGTAATCTGTATTTTGCTTTCATAGAGTTTCGTCTGGCAACAGTTTTTCACAGTATTTTTTGTTTATTTTTATTTTGCACTTTTATGAGAATTGGCAGAAATGGGATTTCGTCCTACCAGCAGCTCGCTAATCTAAACTTTGTCTATTTTTAGAAAGAGATGTACATCTTTCATTGTTCCTTTGCCCATTGCTTTCCAACTGCTTCCAATGTATTTAAACTAATAAAGAGGCCACAGGGAAAAAAGGTAAATGAAAAAACGTAACCCGGCCCCTTTTCAGAAAGATGGTACTTTTAGACATGTAAAGCTTTTATTGATGTCATTTGCAGGACAAAACACTTTTTTTTTTTTTGCTCAGCACTTTAATGTTCAGTTTTCTTTTTTACACTGATCGCTTGGCACAAGTGAAAAGCATTAAAAAAATCTTAGGTGTGATTTAATGACTTTTCTTTCTTTCTGGGCTGGGTAAAGAAGCTCATTGCCACCCGAGGGGTTCATTACATGTCACACATCATGTTGGTCTATTAGCAACTATTTTAAATAGCACAGGACAGAAGCTAATCGTACTCCTGATTTAAGAGGACAAATCCATGTCATTTGAAATAGCACAGTGTTTGGGTGTAGAAGGAGACTGACACACAGGTGGCATAGTGATTGCTATAGACTTTTATTTGTCAAGAAAATAAAGCGAAAACCTAACTTTCCATACTTCTAGATGGGGTTTCCCTGCCTCAAAGTGCTAATGGATTTGTCAGAATGTCCTTGTAAATTAAAGAGTCCACCGTCGGTGTCAAAGTCCTTAATTCTAACCCTTACAGTTATAACTAAACAAGAAGGTTGCGTCAATGTTCTTGGTACAGGAGAATGTCCCACAGTACATCACTCCGCTGCTCTCGATCCACGCCTGCGCTTTAAACAGTAAAATACAAATAATGACTCCCTTCCTCTGGATCACTGGTTTGATCCTTCTTGTAGACTCGACTACCAGGAGATTGCCTGCCTTCTCCTGGTATCTTGATATCAGTCACTTCACACTCAGCACTACCCAGGGAGAATGACTCCCTTCCCCTGGTGCTCCTTGTAGTACACATTTCTTGGTTTGACAACAGTTTAAACACCAGGATGGTTCTTGACCCACCTTTCCCCAGTATGGTCTGCTTGGTTTTCTGGCTTGTCAAGTACTGCCACTAGGCAAAGAGTTGTACTCTCTTGCCTTCTTTTGTTGTGGGTCCCAGACCCGTATTTCCCTCTTCGGCTTGTTGGAGAGACCTGGTTCACTATCCTGCCTGGTACTGTCATGAAGATGACATACAGATCCCTCTGGGCTTCTTTCACTGCCCCTATTCTCTGGTTGGGCTTCTTTGACACTTTCCCATTAAGTGCCAACATTTCCACCAACCTGCCAGTTTCTACCTTTTAGGGAATGTTTTGGCAGGCTCCGGACTGTCCTGGAATAATCTGTGCTTCGGGCTGCTTCCTTGTACCTCTCCCACTCTGCAGCTGCTAGCTTGCTCCAGCATTCTCACCCACTCAGGACCCCCGCAGTCCTTCTGCTTTCTCCATGCTCTTGCACCAGCCACTGCATAGGTCCTTCCACGTCCGACCTGGTAGAGGCACCTGCTTCCTTCCGACAGCGTCCCTGTCGGCAGCCTTCACTTCTTCCGGTGCCGATCCGTGACTCAGCCTTTCGGCTCCTCCAGAGATAGCTTGACAACTGTTGTCCTTCACTTTTTATGATTATGTCCATTAATTTCCAGTAAAAAACTAGAATGCTCACGTATATTCTTGTTGGCAATCGTCATAGTTCTTCACCTCTTCCTCGTCTCGGTCTTTGTCATAGCAATCTTACTATAGTAATCTGAACTCTGCTCCATCTCAGCGCTGTTTAGACTGGTGGCCCTACACACACACATGGGGTAGTGAGGTATTGTGTTGGACTGCATTATGTGTCGGGGGGGGCCATGAGGAGAAGATTGGAGGTGATCATGCCGTGTTCTCCCTAGATGTCCGTCCCTGTCCCCAGAGGGGGAGTCTGTCTTCTCTTTAGATCCTTCCGCTATGCACAAGACAAGGTGTACCTTTTGGGATGTTTAGTAAGGATCTAAGAAGAGGCTTCCAATTTACCTCCTCCTGGGTAATGTATCTGACTCGTATACTATTTTCATAGGTGGTAGTTGGAAATATCTTTCTCCAGCATGGGGTCTGGCATGGATTCACATGCTCATGAATATTCCCAGTCGTCAGGCTGGGAATCCTCGGTAAAGAAAAAATCAGTATCAGTTTCGTTTCTGATCTGTCTTTCGTAGTAGTAACCAATCACTGATCTCTGCGTCATACTGACCACAGCCAATGACTGCCCTCTACCCAAGCCCCGCCTCTGGCAGCCATCTTCAGATTTTTACTGCACGTTCAAGTGTTGGGAGTCCTCGTGCTTAGCTCTCGAGCTTTTACTGCGTGTTTCGCGCTTTTTCAGGTGAATTTTCACATTTTTTTGGTTAATCGAGCCTCAAGCTCCACCGTTTCTACTCCCGTTAACGGCTATCCGTTGCAGGATTTTCCTACGCCCCTCAAGGGTGAAGATTTCGTCAAATCAACTTCTTGGAGGATTCCAGAAGATTCGCAGCCTACTTCGAGATGGCCCAGGATGCGAGTTCGTCACCCGGTCCCAAGCTGTTTCGCAGCTGCCCTGGATGCGGGCTACAGAATGTGTTTAAGGAAGACGAACATTCGCGATGCCTCTACTGTCTTCATGGGGACAACACTCATGTAGAGAAGGACTGCCAGTTCTGCAAGAACTTGTCGGAGCGGACCATGAGGGACCGTCGATCCCGTCTCGCAAGCTGGTTGGAGAAGTGCTCGACGGGTGAGAAGAAGAAGAAAGGGTCCGAGCGGGCTTCTAAGTCCTGTGCGGGCGCCCCGGGGACGGGGGCCCAACACCAGGCCAAGCGCCGCGAGTCTGCTGGCTCCGGGAGCGCCGAAAGGTCGGGCTCTTCGGTCGCCAGGCAGGGCGCACCTTCCCCGGCACCGTCAACTACGAGCCAACGCTCCGGTTCAGGGAAGAGGAAGTCCGAGACCCAGGGTATTCTTCGGGAGAAGCCCCGTCCGATCTCGGAAGAGGGGGAGCGAGGCGTCGCCCCTCTCCCGAAGGAGAGGGCCCGGGACGCACCTAAGGTGGTCAAGGCCCCTACCCAGCAGGCGAAGGCCTCTATCGAGTCTATCGCGGCGACTCTGGCCAAGCCGGCAGAGATACCGCCAGCAGAGACCGCCTCCGGGACTAGAGTTTCCCTGCCGCCAAGGAGGGAATCCTCTTTTCAACCCATCGTCGTGGCCGCCATGATGGAAGAAGCGAGGGGGGGCACTGTGCCCTCCTCGAGCTCGGAGTCAGCCTCAGAGGAGGAACTGACCGAGGCCGTGAGGAACCTCGAAGTCCAATTCAAGAAGGTTCGATCCCGTCAGGAAGATCCTCGGGAGATAACCGAGGAAGACGACGATGGTGTGGAAGAGCGACCTTCCCTTCCGGCGCAGCCGGATCCTAGGCCTCAGGATGGCTCGGCGGCCATTTTGTCGGCCATCCAGTCCTTATGCTCTGAGATAAGGACGGGATTCTCACGGCCCAGGCCGGAGGACCCGCAACCGGGCCCGTCGGGAAGTCCTCAGAACAAACTACGGAGGACCCAACCCTCTCCTCCTCTCGCCCCCGTAAGGTCTGGGAGATGACGGGGCGTTGGGCTCGACGACGGGTTCTGAGGGCGACGACGACGGAACGGGACTCCCGTCTCCCGTCGCACGGGCCTCGCCGCCCGACGAGATTGGCTCATTCCACGCCATGATCGCCAGGGCGTCCGAATTGTTCCAGCTCTGCCCAGAGGAGCAGAGAAAGGAAGGTTTCCTCTATCAGCGCCGGGAGGCCAAGAGGAAGACGGTCATCGCGGTGCCCCTAATCGATGACATCTGGGAGGAGGGCCTGTCGGTTCTCAAGAACCCCTCCACGGCACCAGCCAAACGGGACCGGTACGAGAAGAAGTACCGGGTCCCCGAAACCGCTCCCCTGTGCCTCAGGGCCCAGCCAATACCAGACTCGGTCATCTCGGCGGCGGCGAAGAAGAAAGCGGCGGGGTCAGGAGCCTCGACGTCTAATTCCCTGCCGGACGGCGAGGAATGAAGTTGGTCGCCATGGGGCGGCGGGTCATTTCGTCGGCGGCAACGACGATCAAAGCGGCCAATGCCCTGGCGATCGTGGCCCGTTACGACAGGGAGCTCTGGTTTAAGCCGGGCCCCATATTGGACTTTCTGCCGGACGACAAGAGGTCCGAGGCCCTGGAAATACTGCAAGAGGGCGAGGTGGCGTCGGACCACGCCATAACGGTGGCAACCGATATTGCTGATACCGGGTTCCGCCAGCTGGGCAACGGTGTTTGCCTACGACGACGGGGTTGGCTCCGGGCGACCGACTTCCGTCAGGACGTCCAGACCAGGGTGTTGGACATGCCGTTCGAAGGCAGCAACTTGTTCGGGAGGGCGGTGGACGAATCCCTCCAAGCCATAAAAACGGACACGGCCCACGCCCTAGGAGCCCTTCAGCAACGACGGCCCTTTCGGAGCTCCGGAGGCAGACAGGGTGCCTCCAAGGGATCCAGCGGTGGCTCGTTGTCCTACTGCCAGGCGGCACGCTCCTCGTCTCAGGAGGCCTACAGGGGTCGCGGCAAGCACGGAGCGCCTCGCCGCCATCGGCAAGGTGGCCAGGGCGGCAAGGCCACCACCTCCAAGCAGGACTGAACCGTCCGTGGTCTCGGGCCCCCACCGAAGCACCCCGGTGGGAGGCCAGCTGACGAACTTCGGCGCGTGGAAGTCCATCTCCACCGATCGTTGGGTGCTGGATACCCTGGCAAGAGGAGACGCTATCGAATTCCTGAAGAAGTGCCCTCACGTTCCACCTGTGGCCAGGAAGGAGAAGCACGTCCCGCAACTGCTGCTGGAAGTACGGGCAATGCTCAGGAAAGGCGCCATCGAGCTCGTCCCTATGAGGCTCCGGGGTATACTCAAGGTACTTCCTCGTCAGGAAAAAGACGGGCGGCTGGCGCCCCATCCTGGACCTTCATCGTCTGAACAAATACATCAGATCACAGAAGTTCAGGATGGTCACCCTCCAGCACGTACTGGGTCAGCTGGAGGAAGGCGACTTTCTATCGTTGTTGGACCTGGAGGATGCATACTTCCACGTTCCCATCCTCAAAAGTCACCGAGAAGTTCCTCAGGTTCGTCGTCCAGGGACGGCACTACCAATTCAGAGCACTGCCGTACGGATTGAAGTCGGCCCCCAGGGTCTTTACCAAGTGCCGAGCACCAGTGGCGGCGCGGCTGCGCCTGCAGGGGATTCACGTCTACCCCTACCTGGACGACTGGCTCGTCCGCTCAAGAACGAGGGAACTCGCCGTCGAACACATCGCGAGGACCGTCCAGCTGCTCTCAGACCTGGGATTCGCCATAGACTACCCAAAGTCCCACCTGGTGCCGTCGCAGGTGGCCCTGTTTCTGTGAGCGAAGCTCGATACAGTGAGGCGCCTGGCGGCCCAGTCGGGAGAACGGACGAACACCATTCTAGGCAAAGTCCAGCGCCTGCTTGCCACGGACGTGGCCAGGGTGAGGTCCATCAAGTCCCTCCTGGGGATGTCCTCTTGCATCTGCCTGGTGCGCCTCTGCAGACTACGGATGCGCCCTCTTCAAGAATTTCTCGACGCCCGCTGGATGCAGGCGACGGGCACCTTCGAAGACAGGGTCCCCCTCAACGAGGTGTTCCGGCGGGCGATTCAGTGGTGGGGCGTTCGAGCACACCTCACGGCGGGCAAGGACTTTCAGACACCAGCGTACCAGGAGACGGTGACGACGGACGCCTCCCTGGAAGGCTGGGGCGCCCACACCGGAGATCTCCACGCGAGAGGCCTCTGGCTCCCGGAGGAGAGGCTCCTGCACATCAACGTCCTGGAACTCCGAGCCGTGTTCTGGGCTCTCAAATCGTTCCTCCCGTCGCTCAAGGGCAAGGTGGTGCGGATCTTCACGGACAACACCACGACAATGTTTTACATACGGAAGCAGGGAGGCACCAGATCCCCATCCCTGTCCAAGGAGGCACAGGATCTGTGGCACTGGGCGGTCGCCCAGGGGATGTTGCTGGTTCCCTTCCACCTGGCAGGAGAAAGCAACACCATCGACGACTCGCTCAGCAGGGAGCTGCGCACGTGTCACGAGTGGGAACTGCGCCAGGATCAGGTGGATCGACTCTTCCGACGATGGGGCAAACCCCAAATCGACCTGTTCGCAACAGCGACAAACTCGAAGTGCAAGAGGTTCGCCAGCAGGTTTCCCCAGCCGAGAAGCATGGGCGATGCGTTCTCGTTCCCCTGGGACGGCCTATACCTGTATGCGTTCCCTCCGTTGCCGTTGCTGCTTCGACTCATCAGCCAGCTCAAGAGGTCCCGGTGCAGGATGATCCTCGTCGCACCGGCGTGGCTGAGGCAGATCTGGTTCCCGGACCTTCTGGACTTGTCGACGTCCCCTCCCATCAAGCTGTCGGCGGACGCGGACCTTCTCTCAAGAGAAGGAGGCGCCATTTTCCACCACGACCCGGCGTCGCTGAACCTGCAGGCTTGGCTCCTGCAGCGCTAGAGTTTGGAGGCTACGATATACCGGCCGATTGCAGAGAGGTTCTTGCAAAGGCCAGGGCGTCCTCGACTCTCAAATGCTACGGTCATAAGTGGAAGAGGTTCTCTGTCTGCTGCCGAGCACAGAAGATCAACCCCCTACGGATTACGACCCCTCAAGTGCTGCCGTACCTGCTATCGCTGGCAAAGGCTGGGCTAGCCCATGCCTCCATTAAGATTCATCTGGCGGCGATCTCCAGATATACCAGAACCACAGGACGGACGTCCCTGTGGTCCCATCGACTGGTAAAAGAGTTTATGAAGGGACTGTTCCGGTCGTTTCCGCCGGTGAGGGCCCCGGCCCCGGCGTGGG
Organism: Ambystoma mexicanum; assembly: GCF_040938575.1. Taxonomy (NCBI): domain Eukaryota; kingdom Metazoa; phylum Chordata; class Amphibia; order Caudata; family Ambystomatidae; genus Ambystoma; species Ambystoma mexicanum. Next base: position 1,485,088,328 of record NC_090929.1, read on the forward strand.
AACTTAACGTGGTGCTGACCAGGTTCATGGGGCGCCCATTCGAGCCGATGCACTCCGCACCGATGAAGTTTGTGTCGTGGAAGACTGCATTCCTGGTGGCCATTACCTCTGCACGACGAGTGGGAGAGATCCAGGCCCTATCCTGCAAACCACCGTACTTGAGTTTCCATGCCTCGAGGGTGGTGCTTAGGACGCACCCCTCCTTTATGCCCAAGGTGCCGTTGGACTTCCATCTTAACGAGCCCTTGGTGTTACCTGTTTTCTTCCCGTCTCCTTCGTCTCCGGCCGAGAGGACTTTGCACTCGCTGGATGTGGCTAGAGCGCTGAAGTTCTACGTGGACCGCACGAAGAGTTTCCGGAGGACATCACAGCTGTTCGTGAACTTTGGACCTGTGAATCAAGGGAAGGCTCTCTCGAAGTCTTCTATTTCCAGATGACTCTCCGGCTGCATCATGCACTGTCACCGGTTGGCAAACCGACCGCTTCACCAGAGCGATCGCAGCTACCACAGCGTTCCTATCTGGTGTGCCCTTGCTGGATATCTGCAGGGCTGCTACGTGGAGGTCGACGCACACCTTCACGAAATTCTACTGCGTCGATCGGGATTCCAGGGAGGAGTCCTGGGTCGGCCAAGCAGTGCTGCGCAATCTGTTTGCCTAAGGTGAGCCTGGTGAGGAGGTAAGAATTGCTTAATGTTGAGTTTGATGTAATGCTCAATGTTGAGCCTTTGCCACCTCCCGTGGTTGTGCATGTGTGTACTGCTACCTATTCTTTATTCATGAGCATGTGAATCCAAGCCAGACCCCATGCTGGAGAAGGAACAAGTTACTTACCTGTAACTGTTGTTCTCCAGCATGGGTCTGGCATGGATTCACATGCGAACCCACCCTCCCTCCTACCCCTCTGCGGCTCTTCACTTGGTCATACTGCCACTTCACGTGCTACCAAATCTGAAGATGGCTGCCAGAGGCGGGGCTTGGGTAGAGGGCAGTCATTGGCTGTGGTCAGTATGACGCAGAGATCAGTGATTGGTTACTACTACAAAAGACAGATCAGAAACGAAACTGATACTGATTTTTTCTTTACCGAGAATTCCCAGCCTGACGATGGGGAATATTCATGAGCATGTGAATCCATGCCAGACCCATGCTGGAGAACAACAGTTACAGGTAAGTAACTTGTTCCTTGCCTTGCATTCCTTGTTGTTATTTTCTGGAAAATGTGCCTCTAATCATGTGAATACGTCCCCAACCCACAATTGTCACTGCTTGCAGGTGCAGTTAGCAAGTAATCCCTCTAATCGATTTGGGAGAATCTCAGGTCTCGTCCACATAAACCTCTGTGTAATTCAAACTCTACTTCGAGCAATCTTTACTCTGGCCAAGGACCCGATCTTGCCTTGCTTTGATTCCAGTTGTCAATCCTTGAGGTGTGTCCATGCATCAAACAGGCTGTTCTGCTGACCTCTTTGTGTTTCCTTCAACGCAGCAGTGGTAGTGGCATTAAGCTGTGATCCAGACATTTCTTTACCGTAGCTTGATGGGTCCGCGTTTGGATCTTTGTCTTTTATCCAAACCAGCTACCAAAATGATTACAAACGGTGTGTCTTAGCATGTTTATCTTTTATTGTGTTTCAGGCAGAGCATCAGTAAAACTGTTTTCCAGTGGAAGTGTGCTTAACGTTTTGAGGCCACATTGACATTGGTTATAAATAAGGGGTAGGGTTCTAGGTTAATTTATCGAAATGCATTTTTTTGATGGGTCTTTCCCTGCATTTTATTTTTCTCAAAAATCCATATAAATTATTTTCTTTCTCTTTGGGGGGGAGGGGGGTTCTCCTCCTTAACCTCCCACCCCTTTATTAATATAACACTATTCCAGACCCCCACCCCTTATGTGCCCTTCTTGACAGCCCCATATTTATTTCAATGGTTTTTTTTAGAAGAAAAAAATCTGCAAAAACCCCAATGGGAAAAAAGCATGTCGATGAATGGACGTCGTACCATAATTCGAAGGCTAGAATGGTCCCACCTTAAGACGAGTAGGAATTTGCATTTGTAATAGTCTCAATCTTTCTACCGGTAGTGAAAGGAGGGACATAGAATAAAATACCATCAGCATGTTAAAGAACAATTCTGAGATGTTCCAGCTTTGTCCCATTTTAGGCACAGCAGTGAAAATAATGAATCTGACAAGTGCCTCCTTTTTCTGTAGTATTTTGGGTTTTTATGGGCTTCAGAAATCCCCCAAAAGGGCTTAACTGGCACAATGGTTCCTTGCATAGTTTCTCGCTTCATAGGTACGACTCTATCCTGGTTTGTGCTATTTGACTTGCCTAATCTACATTAATTACGATCTGTCAGATCAAATGCTTGTATGAAATTGTAATTGGTTATTTATAACGCGCTTAATACCGAGAGGTTTCTAAGCGAGAACCTGGGGATCGAACCTGTCTTGCTCTGCGTCGCCCCTTGCCCCTGCGCTATGCTCCTGGCAAGCCATATAATGGGTATCCCATATAAAGCCATTTAAAGGGTATCCCTCCCTTGCCAGAGTCTTTATCTCAGTAAGGCGGATTTGTTGTACTGAGTGTTCTAAAAGCCTGGAAAAAGATGCTGGCATTCCAGAATTGCCCCGGTCTCCCCAACCTTCTCTTCCAAACTCAGCAAGATCCTGTTGCTGTAGATCTTGCTGATCGCATCTAATTGAGAAATTGATCAGTAGCTGTGTACGGTCTACTGCTATTATGATTCCATATTTCCAGGAAAGGTCTTCCTTTAAAACAAATATGGTTTCCACTGTAGTGACTAAGGTTTAATCCACTAACTGTGTTCAGTAAACGTGATCAGATTTATATTAATTTGGGCCCATTCCATTTAAACAATTTACAATTGTAATTAATAGTATTATATTTTTATATCTTTTTGCATCTTTTCTGTCCAGTGATTTTAAACCTTTTTTTGCGGGGGAAGGAGTAGAGATTGGAGTGCCATTACAATTTAGCACTTTTCCTGAACCCTGCCAGATCTTGCTCAGTAGCCAAACTAAGCTCTATTGTCTATTCCTATTCAGAATTGTCTAGAATATACACTGGAAAAATGTGGCTTTGGCTCCCATTTCAGAGCAGTAGTTCTGTACAATATGGCTAGGTCTGCAATCTCCGCTAATGGCATTGAATCTAATTTGGTCTGTTGTAAAGCAAACTCTGCCATCACTTGTATGTCTATATAGTTACTTTATCACGTTACAAGGTTTCCTTTAGCAAGTCCATTAGATGTTACATGGAGGACCCACCACCCTTTCCCACCACCCAGGTCCCATCTCTCCAACGGATTCTCTCTCCATGGGACCCTGGGATAGTTCATATGACCTCACACTCCCTCAGAAATCATTCACATCAACATTCAGGTATTCAGACACAAACACATGAGACAGATGAAACATTTTCCCTCTCCTGCATGGGTGTAATATAGGGCTGCTAACTCTTCCCTTATTTTTTAAAATGTGTCTGTAAAGCCACTTCTTGTGAATATTAGGCAGGATCCAGACTTTAAGGGCATATCTCCTGGTATGCTGAGTTATGAAGCACTTCTAATGTTGATGATTTGATATTGTTGGTATCCCTCCCTGACAGTGCAATAATTTGACTCAAAAGGTAGGTCAGCCACAAAATAAACTGTCAGAAGTCAGAGATCCTTCTTCTCTCACTGTCATACAGATTATTGTAATCATTTGGACTTGTGTCTGTGCCCTCCTTGCACGGGACGTTCGGTCCACAGAGAGGTGCCAGAGCGGAATCCGCACAGCGGGCAAGGACGGTTGAGTGAGCAGCATGGCTGGAGTCAGCAGAGCACCTTTCTCCTTGTATGTATACTTTGTAATAAATATACCAGTTAACCCACCTCGGTGTGTTGAGCCATTACAGATTGGTGACGAGCGCCCACTCACACTGGGAGCCCTGCGACTTGTTCAGTGGTAGCCTCTTTGAGTCCCACCAGAAGTGCAAGTAAGGTCGCTAGCATTCCTGAGGCCGCTGAAGACTGCGTGCAGGTGCGTTCAAACCCTATTGCACGGGTGCATTTCTGCATTCATTTCATTCTAAGTGCTTCCAGCCATTGTGCGCATGCGCACACGTTTCCGCAGTCGACACCAGAGGATTGGGCAGCAGTACGTCCTGATGCTGATGGAGCCAAGAGCAGTTCCACTCTTCCTTGCTACAGTGCTTTGGACCTGTATAATACACTTTTGCTTGAATTGTGAATGCATTTCTGATCGCTACCAATAGAGACAGATCAGGATTTTTTTTTTCTTTTCTTTCTCTTCTCCCTGAGAATCCTTGAACCCAGCCACTACGTGGGCACGAAGAGGTACAGGAGACCTGGCCCTCTACAGGGTTCCGCCTCCACCATTTTTCCTTCCTGAAGTAGGGGAGCCGAGTATCACATGGAAAAGGGAGCAAATCATTCGAACATTTTGCTAATGTGATGTGTGGCACCAACTATAGTGTGGAGAGGAGGAAGTCTCTGCTCTTGGACTGTCTTGATCCAGCAGGGCAAGACAAATGTGAAGATCTACCAGAGCTCTTGGAGGAGGGGTGGGCTGACCTCCACGAGTATGAAAAGTCTATCAAGAAAATGGCGAAGCACTGTGGGGCTAAGTTGAGCACTATATTGGAATGTTACAAGTTTGGAAACGCACTCTTGAAGACGGAGAAAATGTAGAACAGTTTATTACAGCATTAATAAAACCTGCCAGAACATGCAAGTTCAACCAACAATTGGATGAAAAACTTGGGGACCAATTTATGTTGGAGTGCAGCAGTGGGAAAGTTTGGGAGAAAGGATGACCCTCCCCTAGACACCGTCCTATGGATTGCTAAGGAGGTGGAGCACATGGAGAAGTGTGTTAAGGTCTTGGCAAACAGATTAAAGAAGTCTGCTATAAAGGCCGAAGTAACCAAACGCACACTCACGGCAGTGATTCTCACCACTGGAAGTGGCAGTGTTCCTTCAGAGAGGAAAAATTCCTCCCAACGACAAATCATACAGCGGGAGGAGGAATTTTGAGACCAGAGGGAGATTCAGCTCTCGAGGTAGAGGCGGTGGTGACACAAGGAGTCGTTTGAGATGTGATGGCCCATCACACTGGTCGAACAACCCAGCCGTGAGGATTATTTGCAGAATCTGCAAAGGCAAAGGACACCTAGCGAGATGTTGTCATAGCGGAGGAGCCGCAACCAACTGGATGGAAGGCGACCACAGTGAAGAAGAGGAGTGTTTTTCATTGGTGATTGATCAGGATGAAGATCTGGAGAGCCCAAGAATGCCCGTTTCCTTTAATGGCATCACGACCATGATGATGATTGCTTCGAGGGGAATGGGGGGGTAAAGTACACACTAATGCCGAAGAAAATTTGGGAGGAAACGGGGTCCAAATATCTGAATGAAGTTGATATATGCCCCAAGGCGTATGGGGGTGTGACTTTAGATCTTGTAAGGTGATTCTATGCGACACTCAAAGGTAGAGACACTGCTGGTGAGGTATATGTCTCAAGGAAAGGAGCCACGCCATTACTGAGTTGGTCGCAACAGAAGAAGCTGTTGGTCAAGATGGATCCCAATGCAGAAGATGTTATGCTGTATCATACAAGGGGATGAATATAATGAAAATAATATTCCAGGACAGAGTTTGATGTTTGCAGGGATTTGTTCATAAAATACAACGCAAGACTGCACGTCTGTGGCATACAAGATGCAGAACATTCCCCTATCGATGAGAGATGAGGTGAAGGCGGAGTTGAAGTTATTCGAACAGGACATCATTGAAGGTATTGATTCTTTGGAGTGGCTCTCCCCTTTTGGATGTTGTGAGGTAACGTTTAGGGAAGATACGTATTTTCGTAGACATGAGAGAATTGAAATGAATGCATTGTGCCACAGACATTCACTGCCCAACCTTCAAGAAATAATTTCGACAATGGAGCCCAACAGGTTATTTTTTCACATTGGCCCTCACCTCAGCCTACTATCCGGTGAAATTGCATGAGAAGTCCAGTCATTTAAGATCTTTTATAACCCCGGAAGGGTTATTCCAGTATAAACATATGCCCTTTGGGTTCATCTCCGCTGCTTGTTTTCAGAAGATCATGTTGATGGAGATCCGGGAGTCCTTTTCTTTCAAGAGGATATCCTGGTCTATGCTGACAGCCTGGAAGAACACAACAGAAGGCTTCAGGGAGGTTTTGAGAAACTTCACAAAGCATGAATGACAGCAGAAGTGTACATTGAATAAAAGTGAGATTGAGTCCCTTGGACATGTCATTTCAAAGGAGGGCATCCGCCCTAAGATTAATCTAGCTGATGCAATTGAAAAGATGCCTCCGCCAACTGGCCAAGATCAGTAATGAACATTTTTATTAATGGCTGAATACTATTCAAAATTCATTCATAATTTTCCCACACACACTGCTTGCATGAGGGAGTTGGTTAAAAGCAAAGTTGCCAGGAGCAGTTTGTACTCGTTAAAAAGGCGTTGGCTTCAACTCCAGCTTTACAGGACTATAAAAGAGGAAGAGTCACCATCATTAATACAGATGCTAGCAATGTGGGCCTGGGGGGAGAGTTGACCCAGATGAAAGGCAACACTGCATACTTGATCACCTTTGGCTCCAGACTATTCAAGGAAGCTGAAAATAATTATGCCACAATTGAAAGGGAGGCTTTAGTTGTCGAGTGGGTGGCTGAAGAAATTCAGAGTTTTGGAGTTTTGTGTGGAACAAAGTCCGAATTTCATACGGACCACACACCCTTAGTGGAAATAATTGCATCAAAAGGGTTGGACAAGGTATCGGTGAGGATCAGAAGATGGGGCTCTCGCCCACTGCTCTATAAAACATTTTCAAGTGGGAGTCATTTACTCCCTATTTTTTTTTAATGTTGCAAGTAAAAGGATTTTTGGGGAGTACAAATGTAAGCCCATTTCCCAATTGGAGTATTTTATAAACTAGTAAACATATTTTTGTGATATTATTTCTTTGCGCCTAGTTATTCATGCACATTAAATGCATGTTTACTTCTTAGAATCATGCAGTAATAATAGTTTCCTCCTGTGGTTCTATGTGCACTACTGGTCAAAACATATCCATGGAGCTGTTTTGGTGAAAGCATGGGCACAAAGTCCTAAGTATCTGTCTCCTATTTTTTGTTGGGAGTATTTTACTCCCTATTATTTTCTGGGGAGTATTTACCTATCTTTAGGGAGTAAATGGGGCTGATCTCGCCTGCCGGAATAAGACTGTGTCATAAAATACATAGTGGGTGCTGAGAATTACACTGCTGATTGCTTGTCGAGTATGTCTTATAACGAAGAAAATGGAGATGAAGAGGAGGGGGAGGAGCAAGAGGTGGTCCTGGAGATCAGTCGCGACTCCACTCCCCGAGAGGATTCTGAGAGAGAGCAATGCGAGATGACGACAAGCTGTACCAAATCATTAGTGCTGTATCTGAAGGAAGCCTCAATAGAAATCAGGCAGAGTATCTGGGCCTCGGGTGTTGACCTGAAGGATGAACGGCCTATTTAGAATGTTATGCTGTGGAGGGGCACCAAATTATTCCTCCCGAGGGTGTCGGAAAACACCTGGTAGAACTTGGTCGTGAACGACATCAGGGGATTGTAAAAAACAAAACTGAGAATCCGAAACAACTACTGATGACCAGGCTGTGACCTTCGGATTGAGAGGGATGTCAGGGACTGTATCCTTTTGTAAAAGAAGTGACAAGGTGTGCATGAGTAATAAGTGCCCCATGGCTGTGAGACGTTTCCACGCAGCCCTGGGACAAGATTGGTATGGACATAATTGGTCCAATCTGGTGTGATGGGGTGCAATCGTTCTGTCTGGTGGTGTTGGATCTGCTCACTAGGTGGGCGGAGGCACTAGTGACAGTGTGTCCTCCAGAGGTGTGGTTGAATTCCTGGAGGAGTTCTGTGAAACGGAAGGTTACTCTAGAGTGTTCAACGATATTGGTACTTCATTCAGATTGAACGACGTGAGCGACTTTTGGCACATGCATGCCATCACGCATAAGACCAGCGCCATCTATCACCCCAGACCAACTCGGTGGTAGAATGCTTTAACAAAGTGCTGAAGGAAGCAATAAGGTGATCATGGGCAAATGGGTGTGACTGGAAGGCTGCTGTGAAAGAGGGGCTCTCAGATTCACTCCACACAGCAGCACTGGAGTGTCACCTTTTGAACTCCCAGGGGAGAAAGGCTAACACTAAGCTTTTTCCCTCGTAGATTGGTTGGCCTGTTTTGGCTCATGGGGAAATTGGAGCGTGTGATAGAGAATATCTCGACGAGCCAGTTGAGAAACAGAGGCAAATGACCGGTGGGGAATCAAAATGAGGGTGCTTCTGAGAGTGGGGGACTCAGTGAGGATCAAACTACCCTTGGTTCTTGGGGACGGGATGTGCAAATATTCAACTCAAATTAGAGTAAAGGAGGTGATCAGATTTTCGGTGAGGACTGAGGATAATAGGGTATGGAATTTGGGGCGAGTGATGATTGTGAGGAATGGTAGCTCTGCATCTGGTGTATCATCCTTGCGGGGCACTACAGATGGGGAGCCATCCAACTCCAGAAGTGGAAGGAAGCTCTGGTTTGATGCAACAGCTGGGGAGACATCCAGTTCCAAAAGTGGAAGGAGGTTTTGCAGTCTTGGATATCTCAGACTGTGCCATAAAGCCTTGAACTGCAGCGGTCCCCTTGTGGGGGTGGGGAGGGTCTTTGTGAGGAAGAGGAGCTGTGTTAGTTGGCTGTCATGAGCGACATGCCTCTCCGTGGTCTGTGCGTCGCTGCACACAAATTTTGGCACATGGAGAGGTTCCATAATAGAATCCTCAGGGAAGGACAGTTGAGAGCAGTGCCACCGGAGTCAGCAGAGCTCCTTTCTCCTTGTAGGTATAATTTTTAATAATTATACCAGTTTAACCTACATCCGTGTGCGTCGGGCCATTACAACCTAACTGTCTAGGGAGGGAAATACATATTTGGGCTATAAACCTTTCCCATGACCAAGCCAAGATGATGTCCAGTGTAAATAAGGTACTTCAAGAAGTGAGTAATGACCTGAAGGGGTGATGTAATCTTCATTTTACCTTATGGGGTAAAAATGGCGATACTCAAAAACTGCTCTCTGGTTTTAGTGTGTTACTACTGCCCCTTCTGAGGCGCAACTTGAAATCAATTTATAAAATATTTGGTCTTTGGGCGATGGAGGAAAGATGAATGGGACGGACCTGGAAAGTCCTATTCAGGGAAGCAAGCAAAGATGAGGTTGGGTTTCCAAATGGTAAAAACAGTCATACGACATTCAAATTGCATGCACTGCACTATAGGATCAAAGATCTTATTTATCAGAGTCTGGATTAGGCAACTATGGAAAATACTTGTGCAAAGGCATTTTTGTCAGGGGATGGAAAACGAAAGACCCTTCTGCCAATTCCACCATTGCTTTTGCGGTTAAAACCTAAAAGAATGTGCCTCACATTTTGTCCTGTAGTGCCCTATACCATGCTGCAACGTCATTGTGGGTAAATCCAGCTATCACGCGTTAGAAACTCTCCTGGCGTTCGCGGGTATAGGATGGCAGTGATCCTTTTAATGAATGTGAACCAATGGCCCCATGGAGGGATTTGGATACTTGAGGTGTATGCGTGAGCTACAGACCACAGAACTGCAAAGATATGCATTAAAGATGGCGAACAATGTAAATATTTAGACTTGATGATGGTCCACAATTTCATACATTTTTAAAATTCACCCTGGTGCCTGAAGGTGTCACTTACACAGGTTTCCCATGATGCCTTGTTTCAAAAAATGGAGGGAGGATCTGGGTGCGCCCATTAACAGAACCACTTGGCAGGCTTGCTGCAGTCTGCGGAGGATTGAAATGTAGTAAAGTTGATATAAATGTGAAACTCCTCATGCAGAGAGTTCTTTCCTGTCCCTACGGGACTTGAAGTAGACATTTTAGACTGTGCTTGAAAGACACTGACCAATGTGGAGAGGATTGTGGCTCCTTGTGTCAACTGTTACAGAGATGCAGGAGAGTTCTACTTCTAAGGCACACGCATGCCTACCGCTTAGATCTGATGTTTGCTCCAGGTATGCACCAGACCCCATCTGCAGCAGTGTTGAACCGGATCTCATGCACAGGGAACCCTTCTGCCATTGTTGAGGGATCTGTAGGGTCTTGTGTTGTATGAAGAAAGCAAATGACAAATATGGAAATCGAATACGAAACCATCTATTGAAAAATGCATCCATGACCTGCTCTCTCTGGCAGCTAACAAATCAGTCCTGCTCACACATCATGGCAAGCAGGACATGTGACCCTGCAATGGGCATTGTTTGTTGGCCCCTCTGCCTAATCAACTGACTGGTTTGTACTTGCCCATTGCATAAATGTTGCATTCCACTTCCTTTTACCCATTTACTGGTCTAATCCCCCTAATACTTGTGCTCTCTTGCTGTGTATTCCTGGTTTACATGTACACCCAGCAGGGCTTGGAGTTACTAGCTTCTTGGAGGCCTGGAATAAGTATTGTCACTTTAGATTCATTAGGGGAGTGATATGGTTTGAAGACCAATGGTAATATGGTCTGTGTTACAACATAACATAAACCAATAAAACCTCTAAACCAATAAAACCTCTAATTTCTGTTATGTATTCTTGCAACACAACATGCACCTGGACTTCATTGCTCTTGGATGCATTGTGAACCTTTTGACTTTAGATAAAGTATAGCTATCTATTGGTATACTATAATCCTTTGCTGCTCGACTGTCTGCTCAAAGGCAATGATTTTCCCCCTATACATGACTCTCAGACTTGGGTGGGTTCTTCTCTTGTATTTAAAATTGCATTGTGAAACCTAGCCCTTTTCCCCCTAAACAGGACTCTCAGACTTGGGTGTGTTCATCTCCTGTATTGAAAATAAAAATTGCATTGTGAAATTAGTGCTGTCCTGTGGTTTTGCATCCTAGCAAAGCACTCATCTAGCGAACCTTTCTACCATTATCTAAGCACCTGTCGTCTTCTCCAATTGTCAACTTGTCTCTTTCTTGCCCTGTGTCCTTCCCTAGTGTTTCTCCCCACCGCCTCCCCTTCCAAACTTTCCTCTCCCTACCAACTCTATGGTGCTCTCTGTCTCTCCTATGTTTTCTAACTGCTTTTCTTTCGACTATCCTGCTCTCCTCACTAAATATGATAGAAAGAAGTTTAAAAAGGACATCCTGGTCTCAAACCTAGGCCACCCTATTGCTGATACCTATACCAGTGCTTCCTCTAGGCAAACTCTCACCGACATCCTCTTTTTCGTTCCCTCGCCAGACGTTTGGACTCTACATATGGTCTCTGGGGGCTCTCCTTTTTCTTCCTCTCCCATTAATGGTGGGAGGCCCTCCTGGCCTCCTTCCACTCCTCTAAGGTCATCATTAATGTTTACTTGTATGGTACCGTCTTGATCCAGGGCCCTCAAGCCAACCTTCTCCTATTTGACAGACGCGCCTCATCAATTTCCTTTCTTCTCCTGCTGTCCCCTCTCTCCCCTCCACGGCTTCCTCGCCTCCCCCTGATGTCTCCTCCTTGGCTACCTTGCCCTCTCCTGCCCCCCTCGAGCTTCTTCTACACCTCCGCAGGGCATACCTCTGATTTGTACCCCTCCCCAGAAATCTTTCAAGGATGGCAACCTTCTCCATATTGCCACTCTAAACTCTTGCTCTGTCAAACACTCCTCTGACATCTGCCACCTCCTCGAGGAACTTGACCTTGATGTCCTCGGTCTCACCGAGACATGGCTCAGGGCCACCTCTGTCACAAGCTTTGACACTCTCCTCCTTGATGGCTACAAGATCCTCTCTCCGCCAAGACTCAACCGTTCCGGAGGGGGTGTAGCCCTGATCTTCTCTCAGTGGATTCCTGGCTCTGTCATTCCTACGCAGGCCTACTCTTTCGAATGTCTCGTCTGCAGACTCTCTCCTAGCCATTCCCTTACTGTGGCTACCATCTATCGGCCACCTGGTCAGATCTCCTCCTCCTTCTCTGAGTGAGCGGACCTCTCCTCTTCCCTCCTGGTCTCGACCACTCAACTCCTCCTTCTTGGAGACTTTAACATCCACCTGGATGCTTCCTGTCCTTCCTCTGGATGCTTTAGCAACCTCTGCGACTCTCTCACATTCTATTCTCCCCTGTGGCCCGATTCACTCTGCAGGGCACACTCTGGATGTTCTGATCTCACCTTCCCCTTTCTATTCCTCTCACCACTCCTCTCCTGGAGTGATCACTTTCTCCTTTCCTCCCAGCTCACCCTTTCTACCCCTTAGGCCAAGCCAACTCCGGCACTGCCACCTAACTTCTCGGTTATCCTACCAATGAACCGTGTGTCAGCTGAGGCTTTCACCACCACTTTCTCATCCCGCTCCCTGCCCCCCCAACCCCCATGGCTAACTCACACCCAGACACAGCTCTTTCCATGCTCCACTCGGCTATATCTGATACTCTCGATGTTCTTACCCCTGTCATGAGGATTCGCTTGAAGCCCAAAGCCAAGTGCAACTCTTGGTACAACTCAGACCTTGTCACCCTTAAATGCAAGTGCAGGGTGGCTGAGAGGAAATGGTGTGCTTCCTGTACATCCTGACATACTGGCCTGCCGCCTGCTCCAAAGGCAATCCCGGCTCTCTGTTCACACCAAAAAGAGAGGCCCTCATCCAAGTCTGTGTCTCTGCGACATCCACCAACTCGGCTGAACTCTTTTAAAAGCTACAAGGAGCTGGCCAATCCTGCTGCAGTCTCTCTCCTGTCCCCTCCGAGGCCCTCTGCACGGCCCTGGCTTCTCATTTCATCTCTAATACTCAGGACATTCTGTCCTCTCTTCCTCTTCTCCTCCCACTACTGCCTGCTCCTCTGGCCCTTCTGTGGCCACCCCTCCTCCCTCCTTCTCTGCCTTTTCCCTGTTCTCCCCAGACAAGTTTTCTAGACAAGTCTGATCTATGACCGTCTCGTCAAAACAGGTTCTCCCCTGTTCCTCTAAAACCATCAAGGGCAACATTGACACCCTGGCTCCTGCTTTGGCTGACTTCTGCAACCACTCCTTCGCCAGTGTGGTCTTCCGTGCACCCTCTTCTCAAGAAATCCTCTGCCGCCCAATCTCCATCACTCCTTTCCTGGGCAAACTCCTGGAAAAGCTGATCTCCCAGCTTGATCTTCACACTAAATCGGTTGGCTGTCTCCATGACCATCAGTCTGGCTTCAGAGCTGCCAGAAGCACGGAAACTGCTCTCCTGAACATCTGTGAAGACCTGCTCTCCTACCTTGATTCCAACACCCCCTGTGTCCTCATCCTACTTCATCTCTCTTCTGCCTTTGACACGGTCAACCATGCCATTCAGCTCAACGGTCTCTGTGATAACCCGGGTATCACCGATCAGGCCCTGGCTTGGCTGACTTCTTTCCTCTCCGATCGACCCTCAAAGGTCCAACTTGGGTCCTTCCTCATCAATCTCTATCTCTACCTGTGGTGTTCCCCAGGTGTCTAACCTCTCTCCCTCGCTGTTCAACCAATTCCTGGCACTTCTTGCCCACCGCATTGCCGCTCTCTGCCCCAACTTTCAGTGCTATGCGGATTGCACTCCACTCATCTTAAGGCTCCCTTCTGCCACCTCTTCTCCTTCCCTCATCTCTGACTGTCTGCCATCTAGGAGTGGTGTGTCGCCAATGATCTCTGCCTTAATGCCAGTAAGACCGAGATTCTCCTCATCGGCACACCTGCTACCTCCTTTCCATTCACTCTCTTGGCCCTCTTCCTGCTCACACCTCTGAGACTAAAAACCTTGGGGTCATCTTCGACTCCACACTTTCCTTCTCTGCTCAGATCTCTGACCTCTCTAAAATGTCACACTACCAGCTGCACCTCCTCAGTGGTAGTCTTCCTTTCCTCTCCGTCCCCCCAGAACCTCACTGTCTCCAGATCTCTGGTTCTCTCTAGGCTGGACTACTGCAACAGCCTCTATCTAAATCTGTCTGCCTCTACTCCGCCCTCTGCAACTCATCCAAAACAGGACTGCAAAACTTGTCCTTGGCCTCAAACCCAGGGATCGTATCTCTCCAGGACTGAAATCTCTGCACTGGCGGCAAAGATTAAGTTCAAAACCCTCTGCATTGTTCACATGGCCTTCTGGGTCCTGGGGGCCTCAATACCTTCAACTCTTGTCTTCCTAAATATCTTCCTTCTCAAGCTCTTCGCTCATCCACCTCCAACTCCCTCAGGGTCAGTTGCTTCTCCAAGCAGCGAGTTGGTCGTTCTTCTGCTGGGGCCTCCCTCTGGAACAACTTTGCTGCCTCTCTAAAACGTGAGAACCATCTCTGGTTCCGGAAGCACATGAAAACCTTCCTCTTTGTTCTGCTTTCTCTCCTCCTCTCCACTGCTGATCTCCTGACTGAAACTGAACTGGTTACCTGGTTACCCTCTGATCTCGGGAACAGGCCCCCTCACCGCCAGTTGCACACCTACACTGCCCCCCTGGCAACCCTTGCACTGTTTCTGTATCCCTACAGCCACCTACCAGCACTTGACACCTGATGTCTGCACTTTTATTTATTATCTTTATTCATTTTACTGTTATCGTATGTACTGCACTGCCCCTCCCCCTCTGCACTTTTCCCCACCCCCCTGCACTTGCATCATCTCAATGTCACCTGGCCTAGTAAGATCGTTGTCTGTCTTCCCTCTGTCCCCCCTCCCTTGCCTCTTCGCCCCTTGAAACACTTGTGTAAATAGGCGCGTTATACATGCCATATCATATCATAACAGTGGGGTGAATGAAAACCTTCCCTTGCTTTGGAAGTGCCAATATATAGCACGTCTGTTGGCCACAGAGGCACATTTAGGCCCCGATAAGGCTGTGCTCTTGGCAGATTTGTGGCTTCCTGCTCTACTCCCTCCCAAGGTTACACTCCCACGGTTGCCTTTGCTGCAAAACCTTTGGGTTTCTTGTTGGATTCTAAACTTTCATTTGAATCCCATATTCTGAAAAATCACAATCTGCTTACTATCCACTTCACTTGCTGCACAAATGAAAACCTTTGCTTCTGAGGTGTAGAATTCTTTTCAATTAAGGGTAGGGTGACAAGATTTAAAAATAAAAAAAGGGACAGTCCATAGACATAAACGTAGGACTAAAGTAAATACAAATACAATTGTAGTCCCACTTCTATATCGCTGGCTTGTTGCGGGGGCGGGTAGGGGGTGTTCTTACAGGCACACTCCTCTCATTGGAGGAGAGCGCCGGGGAGGAAATGGTGGAGTGAAAAGCATTTGAAACCCCCCATTCGTGCAGGAAGAGTCTCTCCGGGACACGACTTCGGGATTTCAAAATCGGGTACCGGCAAAAACCGGGACTGTAGTCACCCACCATTGCAAATCCGGGACATGGTTTGCAAAATAAAAAAAAACTCCCAGGACGGAGGGCGATTTCCCTGGATTGTCCCGGGAAAACCGGGACGTCTGGTCACCCTAATTTAGGGCCCTAGTTTATAAATCATTCAAAAGGGGCTCCCAAAGTATCTTGCTGCCAACTGCATCTTTTAGGCAAGGATCGGGAGCCTGTGTTGCAATCAGCTTACTCTTTTGATCCCCAAGTCTGTGAAATCTCTAACTCGGAGGCAGGCCATCTCTGTGGCTGGCCCTTAACGTTGGAACTCCCTTCCGGTCTTGCTCAGGCCTATCCCCATCGCTACTGACTTTTTACCACCAGCTGAAGACTCGTTTGTTCCTGTGAATAATGTCATGTTTTGCTTGTATCTATAGTTTATAATTTATTTCTGTACAGCGCTCTGTGAGCCCGTTGTGGAGGGTACACTCTTTATTAAAAAGAAGCAGTACATTATATCCCATCATTAGCAGATGAGTGGGGCAGGAGCGGGAATGTGTAATGCACTTGTATGGCTGCGACTATCGGTTCAGTGCCAATGGCCAGCAAGAAGCATAGATTCACATGGGCCGAGAATGGACACTCGAGCAATGGCATGACTTGCTGTGCAGCCTCTAATATGATCTACTGCAGGTGCATTCCTCATGCCACATGTACAATTTCCAGCGCGTTAAAGAATGAGGCCTACATTGCGAATTTGCTGGTATTACCAGCGTGATACTGGCAAACTGCACTTACTGTCTCCGCCACCTGTGATATCCCGGTATACCTGGGATATCACGGGCGGCGAGTGCCGGTAAATTCCCATTTCCATGGAGTCCCATAGGACTTCAACGGATAGGATTGCCACAATTACCAGCACTGGTTTTACAGGTGCCGGTAATTGCAGCATTTCTTTGCCAGTATGGGCATGATCTCTGCCGGTAGATCAGTGGCACCCACCAGCAAACTTAGTGTGCCAGTCAAGTAAAAATGCCAGAGCATGTATTACTGGCATTTTGTTCAGGCATTTTTCCTGGACCGGCACACTTATAATAATGACCCTGCATGAACCTGCATGACTCTGATCCTGGAAATGCAGGTGGCTGGACAAATGGCACAGGTCTGTGGCCTTGATAGTGGTACCAACCCATTGTGTCCCCCCACTGCCTCCTCAGTAATGCATCCTTAATGTTTAGCTGAGGTTGAAGTGAAGACAATCCAGGGTAGCTGATCGGTCGCCACATGCCCCGCTGCCTGGGAGCAAGCAGTGGCAAACTCTAATGGCTTTGCTGCCGATTGGTGTGTTGGGGTCAAATTATGGGAATATTGAGGGGTGTGTTGATGGTCAAAGATGGGGTATGCTTGTGATGAGACTGTTAAGGAGTGTGTTGGCGTTGGGGAGGGAGTCCTGATTGTGAGGGGAGTGTTGAAGGATGTGTCGAGTTCAGGTGTGGAAGGAATAGGGCTCTGTGATTCTGTTGTCACCTAATCCATTCCCATTATATTTTGGTTTGCACCAAAATGAAAATGACGTATTGACTTCTTCAGTGGCATCGGGCTGCACAGGTGGCTGGGGTACAGCATCACCTAGTCATTACTGTGCTTGCCCTCATCTGGTGGCATTGGCACAAGATGCTGCATCACCATGTTGAGGAGCATATAGCATAATACTCCTGATAATTAGTGCTGTCTCCAGTGCTGATCAACCCTACCACCCTCTCCTCTCCTTGTGAAATCTACCCTTGCGTGGTGCAAATACATGCTTTGTTGTGTTGCATGCCTTTACCTGCGAATTAACGGACTCAAAATGTGCACTTGCCGTTGACTAGTGACCATTAACTCTTGGGGTGTAAGAAATGGCGTGCTGTGTGTTTGTTTAGGACTGAGATGGCAAGTGAATTTTAATGGCTGGCTAGTAACTTGCATCTTGAAACCAATACCCAGTTTCTGTTCTGTCCTTAGTTGCTGTATTGGTGTCGACAGCTGGTGGTGGCTAGCATGGCCTGGAAAATAAATTATGGGGGTTGGTGCAATGGACAAAATGCTGCTACATTATTACCACTGGAGTGCTTGGGCGGCTTTGGACAGCTGTGAATTGATGTGCTGTTTCCAGGGTTGCCATCTTTTAGGGATACATAGGGACGCTGTAGATGAATGTGCTGGCACACATGATGTCATACTAGAGAGGATCACATGACAGATTTCATGGGTACACGTTTCGTGTTGCAAGCTACTATCCAGGCCTAACGTCTCTCACCTCCTCAATTTTGCACATATGCACAGAATACCGTTTCCAACTTGCCAAGAGTTTATTAACACTAGCCAATGGATAGTGGTGAGTGCACATTTTGAGCCCTTTGCACATTTGCAGCCCTGGAACTTGTTTCATAGCAGCCAATTGCCTCTACCCATGTATGACTCCCATCAAATCTGGGAGGCTGGTGCTGCAGTCGTGAAGTGATCCTGGGAATTAATCTTGTAAAAAGTTTCAATTTTCTCGTGAACTTAACTGGGAGATGCTGCTGCTCCTGTGGTGCTAATTTGAGTTATTTTGTTCAATTAAGGTATAATCGTTTAGTTCAATCTCCACCTAACAATCTCTTGACTGTGAATCTGCGTGATGGAGGTGGATCTGCAAGCTTCTGGTGACTGTCATTGAGGTATATGATGGACCCTGATAAATTAAAGGATCAGGGTTAGAATCAGTCATGGAAATGTTCGAGGGAGAAAAGACAGAAGATTATTTTTCTGAAACTAACCTTCAATCTTTTCTCCCCTGAACATTTCTGACTTGGACCTACACCCCCACCGCTAACTTACATTGCGACGGCACGCTTCGCTGTGCGCCGCCGACTTGCTGTGTCCCTGCGACGCCTGTTCCCTTTCATGTGCTTGATCGGGAACTGGCACTGCAGGGTCCTTGTGAGCCTGTGTTTTAGACGGGAAAGAGGATGATTGGGGGAGGAGGTTATAAGAAAGAGGGATTGGACAATGCAACCAACAAGTTGCAAGACAAAATAATTGGTACAAGGTTGCTGGGATATGATTGTGATAGTGTGGATAGGTGTTTCTGAACTGTCGCTGTCTGTATGCATGAGAGTAGGTCTCAGGAAAGTGTGCCTCGATTTAGAGCAGAGCTTTGTGTTGCCAGGTCTATACCTGGCACAGCACGGTACTAGATTTATTTTGTAAATGCAAACTGTGATGATCAATAAGATAAGTGTTAATGTAAGGGTTGCTTCAGGACTCCTCGCTGCCTGCAAGGGCTACCAAACACATTCCCATATAATCATTAAACACTATTTTACCTGTTTGGACACCCGTTACATTCCACTCTAAACATCTTCTCTCCTTTGTTTTTCAGTGAATGGAGCAGTGAGGGAAGAGTTGGTCGCCCTTAAAACTGCAGAGGAAATTGTTGAGTTGGTTCAGAAAATGGCTAATCGATCCGGACTGGACATTATCCGAATCCGCAAGCCGTACCACACGGACAACCCCAGCATCCAGGGCCAGTGGCACCCTTTGCTGAACAAGCCCCCGTCTCTGACTGTGAAACCCTTTGAATCATTACCCGCTTCACACAAGGAACACCCAGAATAAAGTCTGTCAAATGTGCTGCATGGCGAGTTCTTGTCTCCCTTCTTTCTTAAGTGACCTAGGATGTTGCATTTTCCCAAAATCCCACTGTCCTCCTGCATTGTAGTGTCACTAAATTATGATCTGTTGGGTGTTTGCGTTTTTCTGCATGGACCAATTCTGCTCCTAGCAGAAAATGCACCTGCATTTCCACCCGCATTGATGTCAACGCCTGGAATTCAGCCTGTTTGCACGTGCAAAACCAGTCTGAATGCATTGGAATTCATGTAAATGCCTTCTGCACGGATATGGATTCTTGAGAATGGACAAACTTTAGACCCATGAGCGCAGGACCTCCTGGAGTTTCGTGCTTAAAGCACACCGTTTTTTTTTTTAAAAAAATTTTTTTTTAAAAAACTTGCACAGAGTGAACTGCTTAATTTACACACAATTTGCGGATTGGTTAAACTAGTAACCTTCCACATTTAGTATAAAAAGACAAGTTTAAAATATGAATAACAATTGACAAGATTAATACATAAACTACAAACACGCAAATTACATAGGTTACACAAATCTAAATAATTTTTGGATCAAGGTTTTGACTTGATATCACCCAAACATTTGTAAATCACCATGGTTTAAAGATTTTCATTTCCACTTGGCATTCTGAACCAAACGTCCTGTGTAGTTAACCAATTAGTATTGTTATGTTAATTTGCATTTATATAGCGCCTTACGTATCATTGGTATGATCTCAAAGTGCTGGTAGGTTGAACGCCCCTGGGGGGGGAATGGGGGGAGGGGAGGAGATGGGATGGGATGGGATGGGATGGGATGGGATGGGATGGGAGGGGAGGAGATACATATCTGTACTATGCCACACATTCAACTAATAAATGTTTAAATGTATCAAAAGTTGCCCTTTTAAAAGGAAAGCAGTAGGGGGTGAAGGTATGATGGGTATGGAGGAGAAGAGAGGGGTGAGGTGGGGGGGGGGGTGTGTGTGTGTGTGTGTGTGTGTCTCGTGTATCGTCATTTGCTCTCATGTCGCCAGGGAAGATCCTTTATTGCAATACTTTGTTGCTTTGAACTTGCGCCTTGGCATGATGGGCTCTTCTGCTGTGGGTATCAGTTTTCAGTCATGGCACCTAGAGTGCCGTCTCACTGCACACACGCCACTGTGGAAGGGTGCTCTCGCCATGTGAACTACGAGCTTCATACTCGAACTACATATCCTAGCTAGAGGGGGTAGTTTGTGTGCTTGATGGTATCTATTCCGGTGTCATAGGTCCTCCTTTGCTCTACAGCGTTTTCATCCTCTGTACCAAGGACTTTTTTTATATATGTTATCAATTGAGTGCATGTTTCCTAATTCCTGTTTCTTCTGATTGATTTCTGCCTTGTACAGCCAATAGCTCCCATTGTTGCCAATTATTATGCTTCAAAGCTTTTCCATCCACCGTTCTGCAGTGCTGCTAAGGTGCTCACCTGTCCCCTAAACAACCCAATACATTGTTCAAAAACTATTGGCAGTTACGATCTCGTCACAAAAAAGAAACACCACCCACGCAACATAACCTCACCACGCCTTGGTCAACAAAAAAATGTACCAATCCCATCTCGGGAGAAACAGTTCGATACAGGGACCATGCTACCTTGACAACTGGCACCGTAACGTCTCATTGAGTCGACCATTGAGCAGCAAACCAACATGGTACACACCACCTCTATTCATTTCCCATTCCACCTGTCTGCACCTGCTCACTATGTAGCTCCCTATCTGGAGACATGTTGCCAATACTGGTAAACCAGTAACCTACTTGCAATGAAGGGCCTTCTAGAAAAAACGTGACAGGTCCACTGTTGAACACTGCTCCTAGACCATCATTTCTGCTATTTTTTTTCTATATTATTCAGCCCATTTCACACTGGCTGCCTGAGAACTAATCCCGCCCCTCACTGTGGCCTTCACAAACATTATGTATTCTTTCCCTGTCTGAGGCAGCCTTTGCTGTCTGGGACAGAGCATGTGTCCCATAAGAAACACTTCCCTTGCAGTAGTAAGCTGCCAACTAACTCATGGCACTTCTAGGTCCCTTATACGATCCTGTAGTTCCATACTGTTAGTTGCAATAAGTGTCTGCAAGCTTGCTCTGCATCTCTTCTTTGCCTTGCGTTCTGTATTTCCGCATTTGGCTAGTGAGGAAAATAATAGACTTTCGACAGTCTGTATGTGTATTTGTCCTCTATCTACAGAACTGTGTAAGCATGTTCTTCCTGTGTTCTTCATGTGTGCACATGTAACTTTGTGTGTCGATGTGAGTTTGCTTCATGGCTAACGTTGCTATGTTGTGGGGTGTCTAATGACGTCAGCACCGCAGGATATTTGTCATTAGTCAATCATGTCCATCAGGGTGGTTGGATCCACGATAAGGGTTGGGGGCACCTGTATCCATGATGACGTTAGCAGGCTAAGGTTTGAATGGCTGTCTAGGAGAATATCTGTTCACATATGTATCTGTAACTGGCCCTCCTGGGGGCTGTCCAGTCACTGGCATCTTGGATCTCTGACTTTTGCAGCTGTCATGCTTATGGGGGCTAAGAGTGGCATTCCATGGACCCTCTATTCAGTCTGCCCTAATTTCTTCGGAGAAGTGTTCCTGTAGTTTGCTGTGGAGCAAGAATATGCTAATTCCCCGCGCTACAATTGGTGATTGCCACTTGGGCATCTTCCTGCAGAAGAAGACTTCCTTATGCCAATGCTGGAGTGCACAGTTGCAGCACATAAGCATTGCAGGGCCGAGGTTTCCCATGGGACTTGAAGAGCAAGTAGTGAGTACCACACATGCACGTGTGCTCACATGCACACACTGTCGGGCGCAGAATCCCTTTTCCACCATTGCCCCCTGACGCACACATCTTTTTTTTGTGATGGGGTTTCTAAATTGAACATTGAAACATTTACATGTTTAGGTCCAGTATAGTACACCATAGGACATCAGAGGGGGTAAGTTGGTGGATCGACCATTGCATGGGGTTTCATCTGAAACGCCTTGTTTGCTCATGCCTCAATCCACACTGCTTCACTTCTCCAGCATGGGGTCTGACATGGATTCACATGCTCATGAATATTCCCCGTCGTCAGGCTGGGAATCCTCAGTAAAGAAAAAATCAGTATCAGTTTCGTTTCTGATCTCTTTCTTAGTAGTAACCAATCACTGATCTGAGTCATACTGCCCCCAGCCAATGACTGCCCTCTCCCTAAGCCCCGCCTCTGGCAGCCATCCTCAGATTTTTACAGCACGCTCAAGTGTTGGGAGTCCTCGTGTTTAGCGCTTGAGTTTTTTACTGCGTTTTCACGCTTTTTCAGGAGAATTTCTTTTTTTTTCGGTTTAATCGAGCCTCCAGCTCCACCGTTTCTACTTCCGATAACGGGGACACGTTTCGGAATTCTTCTATGCCCCTCAAGGGTGAAGTTTTCGTCGAGTTTACACTTCTTGGAGGATTCCGGAAGATCTACGGCCTACCTCAACTGACATGGCCCAGGACAAGGGAAGCGCGACGCCCGGATCCAAGCTGTTCAGGAACTGCCCTGGATGTGGATTATATAACGTTTTCAAGGAGGACGAGCATTTGCGATGTCTCTACTGCCTCCATGGGGACAAGACGCACGTGGAGAAGGACTGTGCGTTCTGTAAGAACCTTTCGGAACGGACCAAACGAGATCGTCGTTCCCGCCTCGCCACCTGGCTGGAGAAGGGCACAGCAGGTGAGAAGGCGAAGAAGAAGTCTGAGCGGGCTTCTAAGTCCTTTGAGGGCACCCCGGCGATGGGGGCCCAACAGAAGGCCATGCACCGTGAGTCCGTGGGTTCCGGGAGCGCCAAAAGGTCGGGCTCTTCGGTTGCCGAGCAGGGCGCTACTTCCCCGGCACGTTCGACCACAAGCCAGCGCTCTGGTTCGGGGAAGAGGAAGTCCGAAAACCCAGGTAGGCTGCTGGAGCGGACCTGGTCGATCTCGAAGGGGGATCGAGGCGCTGACCCTCCCCCCAAGGCGAACGCCCAGGACGCACCTAAGGTGGTGAGGGCTTTGATCCACCCGGCTAAGGCCTCTACCGAAGTGGTCGCTGCGACCCTGGCGGAGCCGGCTGAGACTACGCCAATGGAAACGGCCTCTGGGCCCAGAGTATCCCTGCCGCCGCGGAGGGAATCCTCTTTCCAGCCCATCGCTAAGAACCCTGTGAAAGCCCTGGCTGAAAAAGAGGGGGGGGCCCGGTGGCCATTACAGACTAGGAATCAGCCTCTGAGGAGGAACTGGTGGAGACCGAGAAGGGCCTCAACGAAAGGTCCATAGGCCTCAACGAGAGGTTCATAAACCACAACGAGAGGTTCGAGAAGGTTCGATCCCAGGGGATGGTCCCTGCTGACGTGATCGAAGATAGCGACGACGAACAGGGCCCAGTGGAGCGGCCATCCCGTCCGTCGCAGCCATTGCCAGAGCCCCAGGATAGCTCGGCGGCCATTTTGTTGGCAATCCAATCCTTATGTACCGAGATAAGGACGAGATTGCCACGCACACCGACGGAGGAGCCGTAACCAGGCCTGTCGGGAAGCCCTCCGAACAAGCGGAGGAGAGTCCACCCCGTTCCGCCCTTCGTGCCTGCGAGACCGGTGGACCCCTCATCCCCCTCGCCGGACCCTAGAGAGGATACGGCGACGGGGACGGACGATGACGGCGGCGATGACACACTGGACATCCCGTCGTCACCCTCCCACCCCCCGCGGGCGTCCCCAGCCGACGAGGTTGGCTCTTTCCACGCCATGATAACCAGGGCATCCGAGCTCTTCCAGCTCTGCCCTGAAGAACAGAAAAAGGAGGGGTTTCTGTAACAACGGCGAGAGGCTAAGAGGAAAGGAAGACGGTCCTCGCGGTGCCTTTACTCGACATCTGGGACGAGGGGCTTGCTGTCCTCAAGAACCCTGCCATGACACCCGCCAAGAGGGACAGGTACGAGATGAAGTACCGAGTCCCCGATGCCGCCCCTTTATGCCTCAGGGCCCAGCCCAGGCCGGACTCAGTCGTCTCGGCAGCAGCTAAGAAGAAGGCAGCGGGCGCGGTGGCTTCAACTTCCACTTCCCCGCCGGACAGCGAGGGCAAGAAGTTGGACTCTATGGGACGACGAGTCATCTCGTCGGCAGCGACGACGATTAAGGCGGCCAATGCCTTAGTGATCGTGGCCCGCTACGACAGGGAGCTCTGGTTCAAGATAGCTCCCCTGCTAGATTTCCTGCCTGATGACAAAAGGGCGGAGGCCCTAGAAATTCTGCAGGAGGGCGAGGTGACGTCGGATCACGCCATAACGGTGGCAACGGACATTGCCGATACCAGATTTCGCCAACTGGGCAACGGAGTTTGCCTTCGGTGACGAGGATGGCTCAAGGCGACAGACTTTCACCAGGACGTCCAGACCAGAGTATTGGACATGCCGTTCGACGGCAACAACCTTTTTGGTAAGGCGGTGGATGAGTCTCTACAGGCCATCAAGACCGGCTCGGAGACGGCCCGGGCCCATGGGGTGCTTCAGCAGCAATGGCCCTTTCAGAGCCCCGGAGGCAGACCGGGTGCCTCCAAAGGATCCAGCGGTGGCTCCTCCACTTACCGCCAGGCGGCCCGCTCCTCTTCCCAGGAGGCCTACAGAGGTCGCGGCAAGCAAGGGGGTTCCTGCTGTCGTCGCCAAGGAGGCCAAGGCTGCAAGGCCGCTTCCAAGCAAGACTGACCCGGCCGGGTTGTCTGGCCCCCACCGAAGCACCCCGGTGGGAGGCCGGCTGACGAAGTTCGTCAGAGTGTGGGAGTCCATCTCCACCGATCGTTGGGTGTTGGACACCCTGGCCAATGGGCACTCGCTGGAATTCCTAACAAAGTGCCCTTGCATTCAACCCGTGGCCTGGAAGGAGAATCGCGTCCCTCAACTGCTGTTGGAAGTAAAGGCGATGCTCAAAGGTGCCATCGAGCTCGTCCCCAGGAGGCTCCGGGGCTCTGGAGTGTACTCGAGGTACTTTCTCGTCAGAAAGAAGACAGGCGGTTGGTGCCCCCTCCTGGACCTGCCTCGGTTAAACAAATACATCAAGGACCAGAAATTCAGGATGGTCACCCTCCAGCACGTGCTGGGACAGCTGGAGGAAGGCGACTTCCCATCGTCGTTGGACCTGGAGGATGCTTACTTCCACATCCCCATTCTAAAAAGGCACAGGAAGTTCCTCAGGTTGTAACGCTCACCTGATTCCCACGGAGGCGCAGGTCTGGCTTCGAGTGCTGATGCTTCTTCAATGGTGAAGCGCAGGACTCTGAAGATGGACAGGAAGGGCCCTCTACTCTGGCTTCTCCGGCTCGCAGGAATATTCCCCTGTGCGTGAAAAGGGGGTATTACCTACTGACTGAGTTATGCTCAAGCCTCCCACTCTTTCAACCCTCCACTATACCCTTCCACGATTCCCCGTGAAGTCTCACCTTAGGGTCAGGAAGGATGAGCTCTCCATCCTGCTTCAGATGCAGGGGCGCGTTGAAACCCAGTTACTTCACTGGATTGAGGATTGATGGGAGTTCAGGTAAGCTTGACTATTCAGGTAAGGCTCTGTAAAAGTTCTGTTGCAAGTTCAAAAGTCCAAGCTTAATAATAATGTTCATTGTCTTATTGCAGCAAGCGCTAATGCTTATGTCTTTTTTTCCCCTTAGGGGCCGGGGTTCGGAATGCCGGAGATATGGCGCCGACCCGAAGTGAAACGTGCAGTTCCAGTAAATGGCAGGTTAGTTCTGGATGAGCGCTCGGGAACTGTCTTTGCATACGCTCATTCAATGTCTTTGTCTTTTTTCCCCATAGGGGTAGGGGGCCGGAAAATGCCTGGAAGCGGCAAGACCCGAAATTAAATGGGAATGAACCAACAGGTAAGTCTTATTCCCTTCCTTCTCTCACCTCTTATTCTTGTCTTTTTCTCTAGGCTCTGGGAAGTGGCTGTGTATCCGGATGATCGCTGCTGAAGATGGAGGCACCCAGGAAAGGTGAGTGAAATGCAGCGCTACAGCGATTGTAACGAAATGCTTTTAAAAATGATGTCTTTCTTTTCAGGATCGTCGGTGTGATGTCTCCGTGGTGCAGATTTAGCTGGTAAGGTCTCTTGTCTCCCTTTGCAGGTGACCCAGGATGCTGACAGGCGTGGCTGAAGTCCAGATGCAGGAGCTGACACGGTGAGCGTCCAGCTGCGAGGAGCAGAACAACGCGAAGTGTGAGTTGCTGATCGGGTGTGGTTTAAATAGCTTTGGAAGAAGTTCCAAGTGTGTATCCTTCCTCCGATCAGGTATGTATCCTTCCCCGACCACACCCGGGTGGAAAGTAGTCCCACAGGTAAAGTAGTTCCATTCAGGCCTCAAGAGGGCCTGGATGTGGCAGCATGGTCTGCATCAGGTAAGTGCACATTAAAACACTTGAACACATGTCTAGCTTTATGAGCCTGGCGCCTAAGGCGCCAGGACAGAGGTCCAACATGAGCCTGGCGCCTAAGGCGCCAGGACTGCGTCCAAAGGGCCCCAGCTTGGGCCTGCTGGCACTCCCCTGGGGGAAATGATGCCAGCCTCTGGGGTTGCTTGGTCGGACCTGGCTCCTTGGAGGTAGGCATCATGACAGTCCCCCTCCCCCAAGGTTCTTCCCTCGAGGGGTTTGGGCATGTTCGGAAATCTCAAGGTGAAACCTTTGTACTAATCGAGGTGCGTGGGCATGGTTACTAGGCTCACACGATCTCTCCTGAGGTCCATATCCCTTCCAGTCAACAAGATAGAAGAGTTTCGACTTTACCGCCTTGGAGTCTAAAATGTCTTTAACTTCGAATTCTAATTCCCCTTCAATTTGAACTGGATCTGGAGGCTTGGACAATCGGGTTCCTGGTTGTACTGGCTTCAAAAGTGATGCATGAAAAACTGGATGAATATGCATGTTGGGCGGTAGATCCAGTTTAAAGGCCACTGGGTTGATTATAGCTTTGATGGGATAAGGTCCTATGAATCTGGGATTGAAGGTTCGCGGGCCCTTGAGGGGTAAATGTTTAGTTGCTAGCCATACCTGGTCTCCTACTTGGTAAGGAGGAGTTTTACTTCGGTGCAAATCAGGGTTTTCTTTATACTTTTTCTTGGCTTGCTGTAAATGAGTTGCTGCTTCTTTGAAGGCTCGGGTTATTGTGGAATGCAGATGATTTACTGCGGGCATTTCCAGGGTCAGAGGTGGATCTAGGTCAGAGGTCCGAGGATGGTGACCATACAAAGTATAAAAGGGGGTTTGTCCGGTTCCAGAATGCACTGAATTGTTGTATGCATATTCTGCGATCCAAAGGATGTCTTTCCAATTTAACTCGGATTGGTGTAACATGCACCGAAGATATTGCTCGAGAGTCTGATTGGTTCTCTCGGTTTGTCGGTCGGTCTGGGGGTGGTGGCTGGTGGATAACCGCAAATCTATTTGTGCTATTTGGCAACACTTCTTCCAAAAATGTGAGATAAATTGACTTCCACGATCCGAGACTAATATGGAAGGGAAACCATGTATGCGAACTATATTCTCCAGGAATTCCTTGGCCAAGGTGGAAGCTGAAGGCAAACCCTTTAAAGGGATAAAGTGGGCCATTTTGGAGAATAGGTCCACAATTACAAGGATTGTGTTGTAACCAGCACAAGGAGGCAGGTCTGTTATAAAGTCCATTGACAGGGTGTGCCATGGTGCCGGTGGAATATCCAAGGGTTGTAGTAGGCCGGCTGGTCTTTTCTTTTGAGCCTTGTTTTGGGCGCAAATTCCACAAGACAGTACAAAAGACTTTGTCTTTTCTCCAAGAAGGCCACCAGAAGTGGCGTTTGATTTTTTCCTCCGTTTTAGCGATACCAGGGTGTCCTTCCATTAAAGATTCATGATGATGGGCAATAACAAGTTCTTGCAAATTTTTACTTGGCAGAAACAACCGCTCCTGGAAGTAGGGTAAGTCATCCTTAACGGTGTAATGAGGACCCTTTTGACTCCATTCCAGTAAGGTTGAAGGGTCTAGAAGTTGTTTTACTTGCATTTGGATATCCTCAATAGTTTGCAATGAAGTTAAGCCTAAGATTCTTTGCTCAGGTATGATGGGCACAGGTTCTAAGCTCGAATTAGGTTCTTCCATGCCAATCCGGGATAAGGCGTCCGCTTTTCCATTCTTGCAGCCAGGGCGATAGGTAATTACAAAATCAAATTCCGCAAAGAATAGAGCCCATCGGAGTTGTCGTGAAGATTGAGCTTTGGCCGTCTTTAAATACTGTAAGTTTCTGTGGTCCGTAATTACGGTGATGGTGTGTCTTGCCCCGAGAAGGTAGTGACGCCAAGCCTTGAAAGCAGATTTGATGGCCAGTAACTCTTTATCGGTAATTGCGTAGTTGATTTCAGGAGGAGAACATTTTCTGGACCAAAAGGCCACTGGGTGTAGTTGGTTAGTTTTTGGGTCTCTTTGCGACAGGACAGCTCCCATGGCCGAACTGGATGCATTGGTTTCCACTATGTACGGGAGATCTGGGTGCGGGTGCTTCAATACAGGTGCAGAGGTGAATTTGGTTTTCAGGTCCTGGAAGGCTTGTTCGGCCTCAAGAGTCCATTCGAAGCGTTTGTTTTTCTTTAGGAGAGTGGTGATGGGTTGGACTGTTGGAAAATTCCGGGAATAATCTTCGATAGAAATTGGCAAAGCCGAGCATGCTCTGAACTCCCTTCACCGAGCTTGGAGATGGCCATTTGAGGATGGCGTCCACTTTTCGCGAGTCCATTCGGACTCCTTGAGGTGTCAGGATGAATCCGAGAAACTCAACTTCTGTGGTATGAAAAACGCATTTTTCAAGTTTTGCAAATAGTCTGTGCTGGCACAGTTTCTCAAGAACTGCCCTAACATGTTTTCTGTGATCAGATTCTGAAGAAGAGTACACCAGGATGTCGTCAATGTAAACAATGACACAGACATCGATAAGTTCCTGAAGAACATCATTCATAAAGTACTGAAAGGCGGCAGGTGCATTGCACAAACCGAAGGGCATCACCTGATATTCGAAGAGCCCAAATTTGGTGCAGAATGCAGTCTTCCATTCGTCGCCTTCTTTTATGCGCACCAGGTGATAAGCTCCTCGGAGATCTAACTTGGTGTACACACAAGCGTCTTTCACCTGGTCGATAAGCTCAGGGATCAAGGGCAGAGGATAACGATTCTTAATCGTTATTTGATTTAGGGCGTGATAGTCTATACACGTTCTAAGGTCGCCTTCTTTTTTCGGCATGAAGAACAGAGCTGAAGAGACAGGAGACTTGGACGGGCGAATAAAACCATTGGCTAGGTACTGATCTAAATACTGACGCAAATGCAAGTTCTCAGGTTCCGTAAGAGCATAAATCCTACTACAAGGTAGTTGAGCATTGGGTACCAGATCGATTTGGCAGTCATAAGACCGATGGGGAGGTAACGTGTTAGCCTGTTCTTTCTGAAAAACGTCTTGGAATTCTTGGTATTCTGACGGTAGCTGTACAGGGGTGGAAGTTGCTGAGGCTAGACTCATAGCTGGATTTCTTGGATAACAAGTTGGTTCACAATCAGGAAAACTTATCTTCTTTGCTCGCCAGTCAATTCTGAGATTATGTGTTTCTAACCAAGGAATTCCAAGAATTACTTGAAATTGTGGGGCCTTGATCACATCAAACACGATTGCTTCCCGATGTCCATCCTGACCCACCAGTGTCACTTCAACAGTGGAATGCGTTCCAGGCCCTGAGGCTATTTCGGTTCCATCTACTGTAGTAATGACATCTTGGGTTACTTTCGGGCGGAAAGGAAGCTTAATCCTGGAAGCCAATTCACGGTCTATGTAATTTCCAATAGCGCCACTGTCGATGTATGCTTTTATAGCATGCAACTGCTGAGGCTGTTTTGGGTCCACGAGCACCATTGGCATGACAAAATGCGAGGTCAAAGAGTTTGTTTAAAAGCTCGGCAAGCGGACCCCTACGCTTGTCGGGCTAGGTCGTTTCCCGAATCAGGTGTCACTAATTCGTTATCAGTAGCTCCAACCACCTTCTTAAGTGGTTTAACTGGACAATTTCGAAGAAAGTGACCGGAAGTCCCGCAATACAGACAAAGTTGCATTTGCCGCCTTCTCTCTCGTTCTTTCTGCATTAATGGTCCTTTAACACCACCGATTTGCATAGGTTCAGCTACGTCGGTACTCTTGGAGTTAGCGTGGGTTTTGATCGGTATTCGGTTTTCATACTTGAACCGATCTGCTTTTCTATTTTGAAGTCTGTGATCAAGTTGAACCACCAAGTCAATGTAGTCTGCGCAGACCTGGGGTGGGTTTACTATCTGAGCTAGAACATCCTTAAGCTCTCCGTGCAGGCCTCGATGAAACAATGTGATCCTTTTGCTTTCTGGCCATCCAGTTTCCACAACCAGTCTGTTAAAGGTGGCAATGTAGGACAGAAGATCCTGATTACCTTGTCGTAAGGATAGCAGTTCGTTATCAAGGGCCTGTCCTTGGGAGTGTCGAGCGAACAATCTTTCCATGCTGGCCTGGAAGCCCTGAAAATTCTGGAGAATGGGATCATCCTGATTTACCAATGGAATAGACCAATCGGCAGCACTGCCACTCAGGTAAAATAGTATAAAGGCTACCTTGGTCTGGTCGTTAGGGAAGGCTCCGGGTCTGCATAGAAAGTGTAAACGACATTGGTTCATAAAGACGGCATATTTCTTGGGATCCCCCGCAAAACGTTCAGGCGGGGCCAAAGGCATGTGTCCAGGTAGATTAATTTGTACCGGGTTACTCAAACCCATTGATGTGGAAATGTTTCTGGAATTAGGTAAAGGAGTGTGCCCTGCCTGGGCCTGTAATAACCTTTTGGCTCGGTCATCTGTTCTTTCCTTGGATAAGATCAGTTCTCTTTTGAGAGCGTTAGTCTCCTGGCGGGCTGAGTGCACCTCTGCCCGTAATTCCCCCAAAAGCTGGGCCAGCTGGTCAGTCTCGGAAGTCTCCATAGCGCCTGGGTGGGAAATTGTGGGTAGGCTTCGTGTTCTGTAACGCTCACCTGATTGGAGGCGCAGGTCTGGCTTCGAGTGCTGATGCTTCTTCAATGGTGAAGCGCAGGACTCTGAAGATGGACAGGAAGGGCCCTCTACTCTGGCTTCTCCGGCACGCAGGAATATTCTCCTGTGCGTGAAAAGGGAGTATTACCTACTGACTGAGTTATGCTCAAGCCTCCCACTCTCTTTCAACCCTCCACGATACCCTTCCACGATTCCCCGTGAAGTCTCACCTTAGGGTCAGGAAGGATGAGCTCTCCATCCTGCTTCAGATGCAGGGGTGCGTTGAAACCCAGTTACTTCACTGGATTGAGGATTGATGGGAGTTCAGGTAAGCTTGACTATTCAGGTAAGGCTCTGTAAAAGTTCTGTTGCAAGTTCAAAAGTCCAAGCTTAATAATGTTCATTGTCTTATTGCAGCAAGCGCTAATGCTTATGTCTTTTTTCCCCTTAGGGGCCGGGGTTCGGAATGCCGGAGATATGGCGCCGACCCGAAGTGAAACGTGCAGTTCCAGTTCCAGTAAATGGCAGGTTAGTTCTGGATGAGCGCTCGGGAACTGTCTTTGCATACGCTCATTCAATGTCTTTGTCTTTTTTCCCCAGGGGCCGGGGTCCGGAAAATGCCTGGAAGCGGCAAGACCCGAAATGAAATGGGAATGACCCAACAGGTAAGTCTTATTCCCTTCCTTCTCTCACCTCTTATTCTTGTCTTTTTCTCTAGGCTCTTGGAAGTGGCTGTGTATCCGGATGATCGCTGCTGAAGATGGAGGCACCCAGGAAAGGTGAGTGAAATGCAGCGCTGCAGCGATCGTAACGAAATGCTTTTAAAAATGATGTCTTCCTTTTCAGGATCGTCGGTGTGATGTCTCCGTGGTGCAGAGTTTAGCTGGTAAGGTCTCTTGTCTCCCTTTGCAGGTGACCCAGGATGCTGACAGGCGTGGCTGAAGTCCAGATGCAGGAGCTGACACGGTGAGCGTCCAGCTGCGAGGAGCAGAACAACGCGAAGCGTGAGTTGCTGATCGGGTGTGGTTTAAATAGCTTTGGAAGAAGTTCCAAGTGTGTATCCTTCCTCCGATCAGGTATGTATCCTTCCCCGACCACACCCGGGTGGAAAGTAGTCCCACAGGTAAAGTAGTTCCATTTAGGCCTCAAGAGGGCCTGGATGTGGCAGCATGGTCTGCATCAGGTAAGTGCACATTAAAACACTTGAACACATGTCTAGCTTCATGAGCCTGGCGCCTAAGGCGCCAGGACAGAGGTCCAACATGAGCCTGGCGCCTAAGGCGCCAGGACTGCGTCCAAAGGGCCCCAGCTTGGGCCCGCTGGCACTCCCCTGGGGGAAATGATGCCTGTCTCTGGGGTTGCTGGGTCAGACCTGGCTCCTTGGAGGTAGGCATCATGACACAGGTTCGTGGTTCAGGGACGCCACTACCAATTCAGAGCCCACCGTTCGGATTAAAGTCGGCACCCAGGGTTTTCACCAAGTTCCTGGCACCAGTGGCGGCGCGGCTGTGCCTGCAGGGGATCCATGCTTACCCCTACCTGGACGACTGGCTAATCCGGGCAAGGTCAAGGGAACTCGCCGTCGATCATATGGCGAGGACCGACCGTTGCTCACGGAGCTGGGGTTCGCCATCAACTACCCCAAATCCCACCTGGTTCCATCTCAAGTAGCACTGTTTTTGGGAGCGAAGCTCGATACAGTGGAGCAGTTGGCCTCCCCTTCAGAGGAGAGTACCAAGACCATCCTGGGCAAGGTGCAGCGCCTGTTAGCCACGGACGTGGCCAGGGTGAGGTCCATCAAGTCCCTTCTCGGGATGATGTCCTCATCCATCTACCTTGTGCGCCTTTGCAGAGTTCGGATGCGTCCGATACAGGAGTTCCTCGACGCCTGCTGGTTTCAGGCGAGGGGCTGCTTCGAGGACAGGATCCCTCTTGACGAGGAGTTCCGTCGGGCGATCCTATGGTGGGGCACCCGGGCTCACCTCACTACAGGCATGGACTTTCAAACCCCGGCGTTTCAGGTGACAGTGACTATTGACGCCTCTCTGGAGAGTTGGGGGTCCCACACCGGAGATCTCCACGCAAGAGGCCTTTGGCTCCCGGAGGAGAGGTCTCTTCACATCAACATCTTGTAGCTCCGAGCAGTGTTCTGGGCGCTCAAGTCGTTCCTCCCGTCCCTCAAGGACAAAGTGGTGAGGATCTTCACCGACAATACCACCACAATGTTCTACATACGGAAGCAGGGGGCACCAGATCCCCCAGCCCTATCCAAGGAGGCCCAGGCACTGGTCCGTCGCCCGGGGGATGTTTCTGGTTCCCTTCTACCTGGCAGGAATAAAAAACACCATTGCCGACTCACTCAGCAGGGAGCTGCGCTCGTGCCACGAGTGGGAACTGCGCCAGGATCAAGTGGATCGACTCTTCCAACGATGGGGCAAACCCCAGATCGACCTGTTCGTGACAGCGACGAACTCAAGTGCCAGAGGTTCGCCAGCAGGTTCCCACAGCCGAGGAGCATGGGCGATGCTTTCTCGTTCCCTTGGGACGGCCTGTTTCTATACGCGTTCCCTCCATTGCCGTTGCTGCTCCGCCTCATCAACCAGCTCAAGAAGTCCAGGTGCAGGATGATCCTCGTCGCACCGGCGTGGCCGAGGCAGATCTGGTTCCCGGACCTTCTGGACTTGTCAACGTCCCCGCCAGTCAGGCTGCCGGCGGACATGGATCTTCTCTCCAGAGAAGGAGGTGCCATTCTCCACCACGACCCACAGTCGCTGGACTTGCAGGCCTGGCTCCTGCAGCACTAGAGTTTGGAGGGTACGATATCCTGGCTGATTGCAGAGAGGTTCTTGCAAAGGCCAGGGCGTCCTCAACTCTCGTGTTACGGTCATAAATGGAAGAGGTTCTCTGTCTGGTGCCGTGCACAGAAGATTAACCCTCTGCGAATTACGGCCCCTCAAGTGCTGCCGTACCTGCTGTCGCTGGCCAAGGCTGGACTGGCTCACGCCTCCATAAAAATACATCTGGCTGCCATCTCCCGATATACGCACCCCTCCTTCATGCCCAAGGTGCCATCGGACTTCCACCTCAATGAGCCCTTGGTGTTACCAGTTTTCTTTCCGTCGCCTTCGACGCCGGCCGAGAGGACTTTGCACTCGCTGGATGTAGCTAGAGTGCTGAAGTTCTACGTGGACTGCACAAAGAGTTTTCGGAAGACATCACAACTGTTTGTGAACTTTGGGTCTGTGAATCAAGGGAAGGCTCTCTCGAAGACTTCCATTTCCAGATGGCTCTCTGGCTGCATCATGCGTTGTCACCGGTTGGCAAACCGACCGCTGCCCGGCCGTCCGAGAGCCCATTCGACCAGAGCGATTGCTGCTACCACGGTGTTCCTGTCTGGTGTGCCCCTGCTGGATATCTGCAGGGCTGCTACGTGGAGGTCGACGCACACCTTCACAAGATTTTACTGCGTCGATCGGGACTCCAGGGTCGGCCAAGCAGTGCTGCGCAACCTGTTCGCTTAAGGTGAGCCTGGTGAGGAGGTAAGAGATGCTTAATTTTGAGTTGTTGTATTGCTTAATGTTGAGCCTGTTGCCACCTCCCGTGGTTGTGCATGTGTATACTGCTATGTATTCTTTTTTTCATGAGCATGTGAATCCATGCCAGACCCCATGCTGGAGAAGGAAAAAGTTACTTACCTGTAACTGTTGTTCTCCAACATGGGTCTGGCATGGATTCACATGCGAACCCTCCCACCTACCCCTCTGTGGCTCTTCACTTGGTCATACTGCCACTTGGCGTGCTACCAAATCTGAGGATGGCTGCCAGAGGCGGGACTTAGGGAGAGGGCAGTCATTGGCTGGGGGCAGTATGACCCAGTGATCAGTGATTGGTTACTACTAAGAAAGACAGATCAGAAACGAAATTGATACTGATTTTTTTTCTTTACCGAGGATTCCCACTCTGATGACGGGGAATATTCATGAGCATGTGAATCCATGCCAGACCCATGCTGGAAAACAGTTACAGGTAAGTAACTTGTTCCTTCCCTCACAATAATGAGGGTTTCCCCGGTTTGCCTTGAGCGGCGGCCACTGTGATAATAGCTTCACCACCCATCAAACCAGGACAAGCACCCTTTTGTAAAATAATACCTCTTTTAGGGTACATGTATAAGTCCTAAAGGCGCACA
The DNA here is from genome assembly GCF_040938575.1 of Ambystoma mexicanum. Taxonomy (NCBI): domain Eukaryota; kingdom Metazoa; phylum Chordata; class Amphibia; order Caudata; family Ambystomatidae; genus Ambystoma; species Ambystoma mexicanum. Next base: position 1,485,123,690 of record NC_090929.1, read on the forward strand.
ATGTTTACAATGCAAGTTCTACTACTTGGTTATTCCCCTTGTGCCTTACCAAGTGTTAGTTTTTCATCAGGGGTTGTGGTTTCAAATTCAATATTACGGGGGAGATTGTTGGGCAGTTACTTGCGAGGAACTCCAGTTCATGCCAGTTTAAGCGAAATATGTCTTTTACTCGGATGAAGTGCCTACCATGGGCTCCATGCCATCCCTGTAGCTGCCATAAAGGGGCACTTTCGTATGCATCATTTAACTTTTAACACATTGATGTAATCCCAATCAATGCCTTAAATTAACTGTTGATGTTGGCAGCCATTTTACAGTAAACCTATTACTTGTGGCATGACCTCGGTCATGCAGCTCTCCAAACCAGGCAAGAACTCATTCCTACGAATCCAGGAATTTGTTAGCCTTCTAAAACTCCAGTAGGTGAAACCTGCATTCTGTGAAGTCTCCATCTACCCATAATGAGCCCATATTTCCCAGTGCCCTAAATGTGCCTGCAATCTAAACAATTGTTGAATTCCCACATGTTAGTTTCCTCTTCAATGAACTCCTCTATCGCATGCATAAAGCTCCCCACTACATACTTCCCGGTGCTACAAATTGTACATTGCACAAGGAATTATATCCATGCTACTGCTACTCATGTTGCTGCCTACTGTGACTCTAAAATGTATCCAACTAAAACACTAGTAACTCTCATTCTCTGGCATAGGGTCTGGCATGAATTCACATGCTCATGACTATTCCGTGTCGTCAGGCTGGGAATCCTTGGTTAAAGAAACAGTTTTGCTTTCACTCTGACTGTATTTCGAGGGGTTTGGGTCCTCCGACGTATTCCATATCTGACAGTAATCACCACAGCTGTGCTGCTTTGGAAATTCTTTCTGCGTCCTGCGTCGATGACGTTGATACACCGTCCTCGAGAACCTCTGCCGACGTCACCAGATGTTATAAGTAGGACGCACAACGCCCGTAGCCTCAGTTCTGTTTTTTCCGCGAACGTGTTCGCTTCGGAGATCTCGGCGCGTCTCGACTCTTTGGAGTTTCTGTTCTTTCGGTTCTTCGAACCTGTTCGTTGTGAAGTTTATCGGGATGTCTTCCTCTTCTTCCACCGCGCGTCCGGGCTTCAAGAATTCTGGGGACTGCGGGTCCAAGATTTCGGTGACGGACTCGCACAACGCCTGCCTCTGGTGCCTCGGGGATGCCCACACACAGATGATTGTGTAGACTGCCAGTCGCTTACGTCCAAGGCCTTGCGGGAGCATAAGAAGATGCTGTCGGTCGGTAAGGTGTCCAAGCCCCGGAAGTTGAGATCCACTGGGCTTTCGACGGACGATTCGAGGAGCGACTCTCCGCATCGTCGTCGTAAGTCTAGGGGGGGATCTCGGTCCCGGAGTGGGTCCCACCACTCCTCTGCCTCTTCGAGGCACTCACGAAAGCGCTGTCATCGGTCGCCTTCCTCGTCTGAGGACACCGCCCGTAGGCGGGATGCTTATCCCACCAAGCATGCGACTCCGGAGGAATGGGCTTCCTTCGGTAAGAAAATGTTGGTGATTCTTGAATCGCAGGGCACCGGTGCGTCCGCGCCTCCGAGTGGGGCCCTACTAGAGACACCGCTCATACGCCTTTGGGCTCGGGTGGTCGACACGATTCACGGGAAAGGTCCCACTCGGACAAGGGGAATCGTTCTAGTCATGCCTGTTCCAGGTCCCGGTCCTCGACGCGCTCGAGACTGTGTGCACCTGTGAAGTCTTCGAAGAAGATATCGACGCCTATGGCGCCAAGGTCGTCGAGGCTTCGCCTCCGAGGAAGTCTTCGCTGTCGAAGGACACGCTCGGGACTCCGGCCTCGAGGCCTGTGTCATAGCCATCGATGCTGTCGCGCCGCGCTCTACATCGCCGCCAAATCACTCGACGCCCTCAATGCCTTTTGAGGCTGTTTTGTTGGAGGTACCCCGTGGCACGGTGGAACCCCCTAGAAAGGCTCTGGCCAAGGCCAAACCTGTCTTTGTCCCCCATTCTGTGCCCACTTTCCACCATCTGGAATATATTTCTGAGGTGGATGAGGGTTCTGAAGATGGGTTGGTTCCTGATTCGGTGCCAGACAAGATTGTCTCTGGTCATAGCCAGATTGAAGACCTGCCTCAGTCACTGCACGACGCCAGTGGTCTGGGAGGTGGAGTTCTGTAGGCCTGAGCCTGGCACCCATGCCGAGTCCTCGTACCGGCACCTGATGTTGAGGGTCACCGAGTATTTGGGGTGGTCTATTCCACCTGGAGATTTTCTGTAGGGTGACCTGACGGATATCCTCGACCAAGGTCCACCAACTGACCCGGTACTGCCTTTCCATATGGCTCTGCAAAGAAGGGTGGCGGCGGCTTGGACTGCTCCAGAGAGTCTCCCGGCAGTGGGCAAGTCTTTGCCGCGAAAATACCGCCCAGCCAGTAGCGGCCCCTGCTACTTGACCACGCACCCCACTCAGGAGAATTTGGTGGTGCAGACGGCTATGGCCCCAGCAAAGCAGGCATCGTATCCTGCCATCCCTCCGGATAGGGACGACAAGCGTTTTGATGGTTGGGCGAAGAAAGCATTTACTTCAGGGGGTATGGCTCTTCAGGCAGCCAACTCCGTATGTGCCTTGTCACGTTTCACGCACTCTGTGGAACTGTTCCCTTAGCGGCTGAACATATTCCTGAGGGGACGAACGGGATGGTCGTCTTGCTATGATACAGGATGGCAAGGATGCCATGTGTGAGGCCATTCAGTCGGGTCTGGACATGGCAGATTGCGTCAGCCGGTCCATGGCGGCGAGCACTGTAATACGCAGGTTTGCGTGGTTGCGGAAGTCGGGGTTTGCTCCTGATGTGCAAGCCCAGCTCCTCAACATGCCCTTTGATGGTGTACATCTTTTTGGCAGCAAGGCTGACGAGAGCCTTGAGAGGTTGCAGACCTCAAAAGCTGCAGCAAAGACGTTGATCACTGCAGTTCGACAACCTACGCCTTTTCGTCCTAGGGGACAGCAATGGAGGGTACGTTTCTTTCATTATTACTCATCCTTCAGTAAAGCGAGAGGAGCTGCTAGTCAAAGGGGCCACCGTAGGAGTGCCAGAGGTGGAAAACAAGGTACTCGTGGTGCCAAGTGCGCTCGGGCAGTTGCCTCTTTGCCCTCAGGCAACGCCGCAGCCACTTCAGCTCAGTCATGAGGCCATGTCCCATGGTTCGCCGTTTGGGGGAAGGCTGGCGCAGCATCTTGTAGAATGGCGTGCCATTACTTAAGATGTGTGGGTTCTGGAGATCATAGCCCATGGTTACTGTCTTCCTTTTCGGCAGAGGCCTCACGACAATCCACCAGGAAATCTCTTTGAAGAGTCCGGATCCGCTCCTTGCTCAGGAAATTCAAGCCCTGCTGCAGAAAGGCGCCATAAAACTGGTGCCTGTAGCAGAGAGGAACAAGGGATGGTATTCCCCTTATTTTTTGATTTCAAAGAAAGACGGGGGATTGAGCCCCATCATGGACTTGCGCGGTTTGAACAAACTCCTCAGGAAGGACCAGTTCAAGATGGTTACTCTTTCTCAAGTCCTCCAGGCCCTTCAACTTCAGGACCGGTTGGTGTCTCTCGACCTCAAGGACGCTTACTTTCATGTGCTGATCCATCCAAAGCACAAGAAGTACCTGAGGTTCGTGGTTGGCGACTTGCACTTTGTTTTGGTCCTGCCGTTCGGATTGACCTCCGCCCCGAGAGTCTTCAGCAAGCTCATGGTAGTGCTGGCAGTGCATCTCAGGAAAGGGGGGATTCACATCTACCCCTACCTGGACGATTGGTTGATCAGGGCGCGCTCTCCCGAGCAAGTCCTGGATCATCTGTCCGTCACCTGCCACTCCCTCCACAAGCTGGACTTCTCCCTCAACTTAAAGAAGTCCCACTTGACGCCAACTCAGCGGCTCCAGTACATCGGAGCAGTGCTTGACACGTCCCTGGGGCAGTGTTTTCCTCCCAAGGTGAGGGCTCATCACATTCAGCAGATGGTGCACAAGTTTCAACATGCCCAGAGTCTCCCAGTGTTTGAGTTCTTGAGGTTGCTCGGTCTCATGGCATCCTGCATTCTTCTGGTGCCAGAGGATCGACTGTGGATGAGATCTTTGCAGTGGGCACTCAAGATGCAGTGGTCACAACCCTCCAGCAGGATGTCGGACCCCGTTCAGGTGCCGCCCTCGATTGCCCAGGACCTTCTGTGGTGGGCTGTCGAAGGCAATCTGATGAAGGGGGCTCCATTTTGGCTTCCCTGGCCGGAGCTGACGATCGTGACGGAAGCATCCCTCACGGGATGGGGAGCTCATGCCAACGAGTTGATAGACCAACGACCGCTGACTATCAACTCCAGACTCCATATCAATCTGTTGGAGCTGAGGGCCATCAGGCTTGCCCTGAAGGCTTTTCTGCCGACTGTGAGAGGAAAGACTGTCCTGATTCTAACGGACAACACAGTGGCCATGCACTACCTCAACAAAAAGGGGGGGCAGGGTCACTTCCTCTGTGCAGGGAGGCGATGCAGCTCTGGTTCTGGGCCATCCAGCAGGAAGTTTCGATCTCGGCAGTCCATTTGGCCGGAGACAAAAACAAGATGGCGGACGCTCTGAGCAGGCAGAGTGCGATCTCTCACGAGTGGGAGCTGGCTCAGGAGATTCTCCTGGAGATCTTCGCCCTTTGGGGGACCCCTCAAGTGGATCTCTTCGCCTCCAGTGTCACCCGGAAGTGCAAGGTTCTGCTTGCAGGAATTTCCTCCAAGAGAAGCCTTAGGAGACGCGTTCGTGGTGGAGTGTCCTCCCCACTGCTGTACGCGTTTCCTCCAGTCCCCATCATCCCGCAAGTGCTGCGGAGGTTACGCAGGTTTGGTTCCCGGATGATCCTCATTGCTCCGGCATGGGCCCGGAGGATATGGTACCCGGACCTTCTCGACTTGTCCATCTGCCCTCCACGTCGTCTTCCCTACTGAGACTCTTCCCTACCGAGACTATCTGCTCTCACGGGAGGGGGGTCAGGTTCTCCATTCAGAGGTCAGATCCCGCAACCTTCACGCTTGGCTTCTGAAAGGGTGAAGTATAAGGATTGGGACCTCCCTGAAGACATGATGGAGGTGTTGCTTTCGGCCAGACGGCCTGCAACAAAGTCCCTGTACCATTGCCGTTGGAGAAAGTTCTGCGATTGGTGCAGGGTTAAGAATGTGGATCCTCTTTCATGTCACATTCCTGTGGTTCTGTCTTTTTTGCTTTCTTTGGCCCACAGTGGCCTGCAAGTGGGTACCGTTAAAGGTTACCTGGTGGCGCTGTCCATATTTAAGCGCTCGTCTGAGGAGTGTTCTTATTTTAAAATTCCTTTAATTTCTCAGTTTCTAAAAGGGCTCACTAAAGTGTTCCCTCCGTCACCTTTCCAGGTGCCCGGTTGGGATTTGAACCTTGTTCTCAAGTTTCTGATGGGTGCTCCATTTGAGCCTTTACATTCTTGCCCTTTGAGACTAACTCTTAAAACTGTATTTTTAGTTGCGGTCACTTCCGCTCGCAGAGTGAGTGAGTTACAGGCACTTTCAGTTAAGCCTCCCTTCACTGTGTTTCATAAGGACAGGGTTGTCCTTGGAGTTCGTCCTTCTTGTCTTCCGAAGGTGGTGTTGGAATTTCATTTGGGCCAGAAGGTCATTTTTCCGGCATTTTATCCTCCTCCACATCCTGGCAAGGCCGAGGAGAGGCTCCATAGGTTAGACCCAAGGAGAGCTTTAAGTTTCTACATTTAACGTATGCCTCGGGTCAGAGTGGACGATCAGCTCTTTATTGGTTACGCTGGAAGGCGTTTGGGACAAGCTGTCACTAAGCAGACTGTCTAGATGAATTATCTTGGCAATTTCTGAAGGTTACCGCTTGGCGGGTAAGGACCCTCTGGTAGGCTTGTGGGCCCATTCTACTAGGGGTATGGCTGCCTCTACTGCCCTGCAGGGGTGTTCCTATTTGTAACATCTGTGAAGCAGCCACTTGGGCTTCGGTCCATATTTTTGTACGTCACTACTCCCTAGATTCCATCCATGGGCAGGATCTGGCCTTTGGCAAGGCGGTCCTTTACTCTGCAATTTGATTGGGCATTCTAAATTTGTATATTCTAAATTCCTTTCCCACCTCCTTACGTTGGTACTGCTTTGGGAGTCTGTCATAGATATGGAATACGTCGGAGGACCCAATCCCCTCGAAGAACAAGTTACTCTCTTACCTGGTAACGTTCTTTCGATGGGATGGTCCGACGCCCATATCGCTCCCTCCCTGCCTACAGAATTTCTTTTGCGATTGCAGCTTACATTTCCGCAAGGCTTTCTGTGGTCAGACTGGCGGAAGATTGGTGCACATGTCCTGGGGAAAAAACTACAACTGAGGCTACGGGCGTTGTGCGTCCTACTTATAACATCTAGTGCCGTCAGAGGAGGTCCTCGAGGACGGCGTATCAACGTCATCGACGCAGGATGCAGACACACAAAGATTCTCCGAAGCAGCACAGCTGTGGTGATTACTGTCATAGATATGGAATCCATCGTCGGACCATCCCATCGAAAGAACATTACCAGGTAAGAGAGTAACTTGTTCTTCTCTTCTAAACCAATCATTGTCCTCTGGGTTCTACTGCCCCCATCCAATGATGGTTCTCTCCTTAAGCCCCGCCTCTGGCATCCATCTTCAGATTTTTACCACACACTTCAGTGTTGGCAGTCGTCGAGTTGCTCTCCGAGCTATTTTGTACTTGTTTCCAAGTTTTTCGCAGAAAAGTTCTATTTTTGTTCCATCAGAGCCCTATGTTCATCAGCCAACAAAGGGGATCTGTTGTCGGTGTTAGTCGAAGTTTCTGGAAGGCCGCCTTGGGCCTACTTCTTGCCCTCTGACCATGACAGAGGAGAAAAAGGAGGGAAGGACACTTTTCAGGCCCTGCACACAATGCGGGCTAAGGACCGTCTTCATGGGGGACAAACATCCAAAGTGTCTATACTGCCTGCACCCGGACTACAACCAGGATGGGTGCGAGACATGGCTGGGTTTCTCAAAGAAGACAAAAAAGGCAGGTATGGATTAAGTTGAGCAAGGCCTCTCGCCCGTGCTCTGAGCAGGGTTATGCCTCACACAGGACCGGTCGGTCGAGGAGCGGTCTCCTTCTGGGAGGAGGTTGAAGTCCTTTGAGGACGCCCCATCCGTGGGGGTCCAAGACAAGGCCAAGACTGATTGCGCTGGGTTCGCCACTGATGGAGGTCCCAGGTCGGATGGACGCCAATCGCCGTCCGCCTCCTTAGCCAGCCTTCAATCTGGTTCCTCCTCAAAGAGAGTCCTCCACCCCAGCCAAGTCATGAGAGAAATGGAGAAACATAGCCTGGAGAAAATGCCTCACAGGCTCATCAGGCACAGCCGAAGATGCCGTTGACCGCTTCGTTGATATCCTCTGGGCGACTGCTGCGCCGAGGGGTACGAACCCGGCGAGGGTCGTCTCTACAGCGCAGTGTGTCCCTATCTCCCAGGTGCGATACAGCTGCTGAGGCAGCAGCAAAGGCTTTGGGCACCCCTGGGGGTGGTAGGGGAGGCACCGGTTCTGGTCCTGGTACATGGCCCCAGGAGGAAAAAAGGGGGGGGGGGCGAGGAGGCCCCAAAACAGCTCTCCAGGGTTTACGTTCAGCCAATGAACATCTCCACAGATGGTGACCAAGCGTCCATCCATGCAGTCCAAGAGGACGACTATTGCGCAGGGCCTACCACTCCCATCATTCCTTCCTCAGCCGAGGAACATATTCATGGACATCCTGTCAACTCTCCACACCCTTGTGACGGAGATCCAGCAGAGGTTGCCTCCAGCACCGGCATCTGTTGTTCCTCAGGCCCCTGACCAGCCTCCACGCAAGAAGAAGCGTCAACCGATGACGCCGCATCAGCCTCCTCCACCATGTCATGACCCGACTCCACCGGTGGACCCGGATACACACACGGACACTGGCATGGAAACGGCTACGGAAACCGACACTGATGTGGACTTTGTCCCGGCAGACGGCGAATCGCTGTACCTGAACGCCCCTCATAGAGGCTCTCCACCAGACGAGGTGGGATCATTCCACTCGATCTCCAAGACCTCTGGGCTGTTCCAGCTGGTGCAAAAGGAAACCAAAATGGAGGGCGTCCTATATCAGCAACAGGAGACCAAGAGGCAGACTATCATGGCTGTACCATTTTTGGATGACTTTTGGGAGGAAGACCTGGCCCTCATGAAGAACCCATGCACAGCTACAACCAAACAGCACAGATTGGAGAAGCAATACAGGGTAGCGGACTCCGCGCCCAAGTGTTTGAAGCCCCTCTCAAGACAGCATGCCTCATGGCCATCACCTCACCCAGAGCATTAGGTGTGATCCAGCCTTGTCCTTCAAGGACGTATCTAACTTTCCACTAATCGAGGGTGGTGCTGCTTATGCACCCTTGTTTCATGCCAAAGGTTCTGTCGAATTCCACCTCAATGAGCATTTGGTGTTGCCTGTTTTTGTCCCAAAACCTTTGTTGCCAGCGGAGAGAACCTTGCATTCGCTGGATGTTTATCGTGCCTTGAGGTTCTACGTGGCTCTCTTGGCTCACAAATAGTTTTCGTAATACTTCTCAGTTGTTTGTGAACGTTGGACCTGTGAATAATAGCAAGGCCTTGTCCAAGGCTTCTGGCTGCATCATGCACAGTCATTGGCTGGCTAACCGGCCTCTGCCGGGCCTTCCGATAGCTCACTCCATCAGAGCAATCGCTGCGATGACAGTGTTCCTTTCTGGTGTACCCCTCCTCGACATCTGCAGGGCTGCGATGTGGAGGGCCATGCATACCTTCACAAAATTCTACTGACTCGATAGGGATTCTAGGGTTCACTGGAGACGAGTCTGTTCCAGGGGTAAGTGTTGATTACTTCTGTTGAGCCTTGCCACCTCTGTGGTTGTGTATTGTGTACTGCAGTGTATTTGTTGTTCATGAGCATGTGAATCCATGCCAGACCCCATGCTCGAGAAGGTTTAAGCTACTTAACTGTAACTATTGTTCTCCAGCATGGGTCTGGCATGGATTCAGATGCAAACCCTCCGTCCGGCCCCTCTGCGGCTCTTCTTGCTCATACTGCCACTTTATGTGCTTACCAAATCTCAAGATGGCTGCCAGAGGTGGGGCCTAGTGAGAGGACTGTCATTGGATGGGGGGGCAGTGTGACCCAGAGGACAGTGATTGGTTTAGATGAGAAATACAGAAAGTGGAACTTTTTAGAGGATTCCCAGCCTGATGACGGAGAATCTTCATGTGAATCCATGCCAGACCCATGCTGGAGAACAATAGTTACAGGTAAGTAACTTGAACCTTTCAATTCTTCTAACTGCGTTTAACACATAGTTAGCTGCAACGTCATTTCTAACCCAGCCACACCATGTCGCAGTATAATTTACGTAGTGTGAACCTCGTCCTGTGTTGGGACCTAAAACGTCTACCCACAATTCCATTTGACATTAACGTTTCAGTTGAAATACTGGAAATCTCAGACGTTCGCACTAGTTCAATCAAATAAGAAAGGGAGGTTGCAGTGTTGCATGGATTCAACCTTTATTCAGGAAATGTACCCAGATTATGAACAATCTATTTTAATCTACTCTTGTAATTACTCTGGACTATCCAGGGTCGGAACAATGAATGACACAGTAGCCAGGTGTCTGCAGTGATTAACTGGCAAAGGTATTTGCCATGTATCCAGAACCTTTTCCCGTGTACGATCTAAGGGTAGCTGAAGCAAAAAGAAAGCTCTGTGTCTCAATTAGGAATCTTGCATGCCAATCTCTAGAGCACATAATTTTTTTAAAAGCTAAAATACAGATTTGTTAAAAGTACAGGAATGTTACTTAAAGCCTCAGGATACAATTATGTATAAATGATAGCCAAACACACTGTTACCTTGCCAATCTAAATTATTATAGCTTTTGGCAATTGACCAATACTGTTACAGAGAAGGATCCTTTGTCTAAAGTTTGTGTCGTAGATGAAAATGAATGATGGGTATCGTATTATGGTCAGATTTATGCTAAGCCAACTGATGTCTCAGTTTCTGACATACCTAATTTAAGACTGATCTAGAATTGTGGTCAAATGTTCTTACAATTTCTTTTATAGAAGTCATAAGAACTAGTACACTTCCTCCCACTTGGCACTTGTCTTATATAATACCCATATTCAAAAAGGGTGAATGTGCTAATCCAGCAAACTACTGCCCAATAGCCATATTCTATGCTATGATTAAAATCTTTGCATCATTATTGATATGATATTTTATTTGTATCCCGCTCATACACAAATGTTTCAGAGCGCGAATTGGAGAACTGGGTTGATCAACGAGATATATTGAGCAAGTTCCAAGTGGGATTTTGTAAAAAGAATGTTGGTACATCTCTAAATGGGGCAACTATGGCCCATACTCGGGCCTCTATTCTCAAGTACAATAAGGGATTGGTTTAAATGGGATCAATGAACATGTCCTGTGCCTTTTGACAGACTTAATCGACAGAGGCTTTGGTTAAAACTATTAAATATAGGCGTACCTGGAGTCTTGGTTACGTTTTCATCCCTATTGCATGAAAATACCTATGCAAAGCTAAGTTTGACAAAGGATGGTATGCTATCAAGACCTATTGAGACATTTGTAGGGTTGATGCAAGGCTTTGTCCTTGCCCCACTACTTTCATTGCTGATGTTGACCGCTTATGAGATTCTGTTAATGCTTATCCAGTCAGACCGTAGACCATGTGACTCCATTAGTTAGCATTCACCGATGTAAGGAACTCATGGTGGCATGGGTGAGAAAAACACCTAACCTAAAGCTAAGATGGGAGCAAGATACAACCATCAAATAATAAGGCAGTCCTAGTAGTGTTGTGTCAAATAAAGGGCCTATACTAAAAAAAATAACTTGCCAATCCTTACCACTAAGTTATAAAAAGGGTGTGGGATAATGTTCACCAGAAAAGATAGAAGTGTTCACAAAATGAGAAGTTAGGATTGTATGGCTGGGTCTCCCACGTTTCAAGCATGGGACAAGGCGGAACTCCTGAGCACAGCACACTCCTGGGCTTCTCCAGCACGAGGCTCACAAGTCTATTCAACGATACCAGAACTTTCAAGGGCCAAGTCTCTTTCCTCAAAGTCTCTTGCCTTGGAAGGCCTGCTGATCAAAAACAACAAGTTCTTTTGGTGGCCTTACACCTTGGGCAATTGTTCTTCGCCTCTAGGATCTCCCTCTGCTGGGCTCGGATCCTCCTTGCAAAGTGGGTCTCCCTCCATCGGGTTCACTATGGCCTTCTTTGAAACACATGTCAGGAAGTTCCAACACAGTTCATGATTTGCTCATTTTCGTCAGAAAGCGTGGGTTCCCTTCTAGCTTTCTTTCGGCATTCCCTCTGTCGGTTTCACACTTGCCTTATTCCACAGTTCACAATCTTATGTGAAAGCGGGGTTCCCTTCCCCTAGCTTTCTCCTGGCAATGGGTCTGAGACTTTCGATTGTACAAGGGATTTGACGTGACTCTTGTAGGAACACTCTGACGCCTCACGCCACCCTTTCCTAAGGCCTTCTGTTACTTGCAGTTTCAACACAAAACCAAGGGGCCAGCGAGAGTCCTTCGAATTAGCACTTCAACGGCACCTGACCACTCTGCCGCTGGCCCTTGTCTGGACTTTCCCAAAAGTTCAAACACACACACACAAGTTCTTTCTTCTCACGTTCCTTGCGTTCATATAATGTTGCTACTTGCAACCTTGGGCTCAACAGTTCGGTTTGCTATCAGCTTCCTCTGACACACCGGCTGTGTTGAACACGTTGGCTTGTCTTGCTTCTGGAGTCAAGGACAGTACCACGGTAGCCAGCCTGCCTTCTTGCCTGTGCTATCAATGTGGGAGGCCCCTGTGCATCGTTGTTATCTGTTCCTCCACGCCAGCTGTAACTCCTAGTCTTATAATTTCCCTTTCAGAGGCTTCGGGGGTCTGAGTTGAAAGGACAAGGGCAGTTCCCCCTTCGTCATCCCTCCAGGTCTCGCCACTTTTCTCCTCTGCTTGAACTGCCGGTTCGGTGTAGCTGGTTCCTCATGCGTTCAACCTTGCTTGTGGTGTGCTCTCGTGCTCCGCCTTTTATCCCTGTGGGGAAGGTAAAGGGCCGTCCGGTGTGCATGGTTATTTTCAATTGCCGGACTCTGCCTGACCCATGTGTTGGGACATGTCAGGTAAGAGTCTGTTGTCTGTTATGGTGTAAGAATGTGTTTGTGTTGGAAAATGGGGGGGCGGGATAGAGCTTCTAAATATTCTACAGGGTAGGATGGGGACAGGTGTTGCAAGGAAGAAGGTACCGCGTCTCAACCTTCAGTGTCCCACTGCCACTCCCCGAAGACCTCTCGCCCAAGTGATACTCCCCCACCGGTCCACCCGCAGGAACTGGATCCAATAGTGAAGGCCATGTCCTGGCCACCTGGACGACTGACCTCTGGGGACTAGCAGGTGAGACACCTTCAGGTTTCTCACACCGATGACTTAATAGTCTTTGATCCTACACCTTTTTGGTCTTCAGAGGAGATTATCCAAATTTGCAGATTATGCAGCTGACAATAACTTGGCTGTAAATGAGAAAAACATCTATAGTCCTAGTATTTACAACAAGTGAGGAAATGTTCAGTTGGTTGTGCAAATTTGGAAAGAGTACACTCTATTCGATACTTAGGTTTTAACATCTCAAGTAACAACTCAATGTCCAAAGTAGAACAGGGATTGAGGGTCTATGGACGACTGAGTATGTTTTTCCCCTTCCCAATTTTGAAATTTTATCTGACCAAAATCAGTCCTGCTATAACGTATGGCTCGGATATTATTTTCTTTGCTCTGCTCTTGGAGAATAATTACATTCTCGCCAAGGACTTATCTGGAAGAAAGTTCTGGGACTACCCTCCTTGTTACCCAACTGTGCCATTAGGCACAAGTTGGGCTTGATCTCACTTGGGACAGTCATATTATGGCAGAAATTAAGTTTTTATCTTAAACCTCTGAAATCAGTTTATAGACTTTAATTTGGCTTTAGTTGAACAATTCCATCTCTTACTCAATTTAGTGAAAATATTTCTGCACTTTTGCACACTCCCGAGTCGGCTAAGTGGAACTGGTCAGAAATCCAAACAAAACCAAGAATAATCTCTGGGCTTTGTGAAGGCATCATGAAGTAAGACACAGACAACAGATTCACTTTTCTTAAATAGAGCTTTTTTTTCTCAAATATCAGGATGGAGTAAGGCCTAACTTGCCCTAAACTAAGGTGGGCTTTCCCAACCTAAAGAAACTAAAGGATAGTTGGTGTCATAAAGTTCAACTCAAAAGTCTGTCTGTGTCCAAAACCTATGCTTGCCGTCACAATTAAATCTATGCAATGTGGAGGGATGTCAGCAACCAAAGAAACAGTGTTCAAAGTAAAGTTCTGAGCTTCTTTCAGCTCCTGCCTTTTTTCAGCTGCTTCTTCCTCAGGTTCAAAACAGTTCCACAAAAGAGCTCCCTTCCCCAAGTTCGACAAAGTTCAGTTAATTCAACTTTATCAGCTTTCAGTATTTAGGCTTTTTAACAATTCGCTTGACTCTTCCATCTCTACAGTCACTTCCGGACTGGTGAGACAAAACAACTTCAATCTCTGTATTTTCTTTGGCTCACTCCAAGTAGGGGTTACTCTCTCTAGGCGCCGTTGTTGGACCACACAGTCCACCCATTACAGGTGACGCAACCGATGACCCTTGGCACTTTATAATGTTCACTGATTCTCATTGGACTCCTTTGCCACCATATTTTCCCTCTCTGCATATGTGACATTAGTCCATTTGTACTCTTGTTTCTCCTTGGCAATCTCTTGACTCTGCCAATACGTTCCTTTCACACTTTACTTCACTGTTTATTCCTTGTCATCATTTTGCTTTCACATTAACCAATAGTGCTTCTTATTTGCCTTTCATGTGCTTCACCAATTCTCATTACTGGTGTTCAGTTGGCTTTTCGCATCCACATTGTTCAAGAATGCTTTTTCCTTATTTTCACTCTGCTCGTAAATACACATCACTTTCTCTCCACTCGTGTGTTATTTTCATATATTGTGCATAGCTTTTCTTTAGTTTGGTGTTCGCATACTTATATGATATTATACTATCAGAAGGCCTAGTAGGAATGTTATTGTTGTTTATATCCTCTGTTCCCCCCCCCCCCCCTATTGCCTTGTGGTTCCTAGAAACACTTTTTGCTGTACAGTGCGCCTAATAAATGCTCAAATAATAATATATTTGTGAAGTGCTTGGCTCTCGGTACTCCATGTCCGTCGGGTCTCCAGTCCCATTCATTATATGGATTAATTTGTTTGGCAACTTCTTTGGCCAATATTAGGTTTCCGGAGCGCCCCGGTATACGTGCTCTTTCCATGTGACTCACAGGTAAACAGCAGCTCCTCCGGGTGCTTGCGTGATCTCTTCTGCTTTCGCTCCCTCTCCTCTCTCACATCGGGAGCACAGTCAAACCGCGCTAGTCTCTTCCGGCCTTTCTTGTTGCCTCCTGCAGCGTATTGGAGATTTCTGTGTCCCCCAGCTCCAGCTGGGGACACATGGCCTGGAGCTCTGCAGGGCTCTTGACTCTCTCGTGGCTCTCTCCAGCCTCAACATGCAGCAGCTGGTGTCCTTTTCACTGGTTTCTCCTCTCCAGCCTGCTCCACGGCGCCCTGGCTTCCCAGGTGGTTCCTCTCTTGCATGTGGGTCACTCCCTTTTTATATGTACCTGTAGCCTCTTAAGGAGTTGCAGATGCAAGAACTTTACCTGACTACAATTAACTCTATCACTGTGACATGCCTGACTTTCAGAATGGTGTTCTACAGTCCTCTTCCTCGTCCCAGCACCAAGGTGGTGTGCAGGTGGAGAAAGTGTACATTCCTCCTAGTCCCCTCTTCCTCATCCCAGTCTTAAAGGGACCTGAATGAGATGTAGTTTTAGTGGGGGACAGTGGGGAAGATGGATCATAACCTAAGAAGGTAGGATGTATTTTGACAATTTCTTGATCTACCCAGAGGAGGTGAATGTTGGTCTGGTCTGTCCATAAAAGGTGATGTTCTCCCTCTTGTTCTGTTTCCTTTTTCCTTTATAGGGATGTTTTACCTGTGGTTTATTTGGCAAAGATGGAAGGAAGTGGGGTTGACAACCTATAAAAGCTTCATGGACTGAAGATTCATTGTGGAATGGTAATGGGAGGGATACCGCGTCTCAACTAAAGGTGACTTTCCTCCACTCCCCAAGGTCCCTCCACCCAGGTGATTCTCCCCCACAGCACCACCCCCAGGGACTGAATCGGGAGGTGTCTGTTGTGTCTTGGCCGCATGAGGAGTACTCGATCAGGCATTTGGGACAAATTGTAGCAGATTCTCCACAGCTATTGATTGGGGTAGAATGATTGATCCAACTAGACAAATATACTTTATTTGCTGAGTATTTGAAATTTGCCAGGAAGCGTGATAAGTTGTAGAAATATTTGTTTGCATGCAGTGTGGTTCTCTACACCTATATCGGGTTTAAGTTGAATCAACTTCCGACCCTGGAGTGTGTTGGTCCCGTACTGGGACAGAATGAAGCATCTAGGGTCTGTAGGTTGTGTATGAGGTGGTCAGTCATAATGTCGAATTTTTTTTTTTTAGAAAACAATGTTGAATTTTTTCGAAAAAAAAAAAATATATATGTGTGTGTGTATATATATATATATATATATATATATATATATATATATATATATATATATATATATATATATATTAAAATGTGTTGAGGGTGGGGGGTGTTGGGTGAGGGGGGTTGGGGGGGGACCCCCCCTAGTAAATGATACTCTTCTTGTTTATTTATTGATAGTGCTAATTGACATTTTTTTTCGACATTTCTTTTTCTAAAAATTGACTCTTCATTATATGTATAGGTTTTCGACATTGTTTTCTACATTTTTTTTTTCTACATTTTTGTAAGTCGACATTTTTTTTCTACATTATGACTATAAACCTGTGTATGATTACTGAACACTTGCAATCACTCAAACATTTAACTCTTCACTGTTATAAAAGAGGTAAAAAATGGCAATTGCACTTTAGTCCTTTTGTACGCTATCAATTTGACCAAGCTAGTGAATCGCTCTTATCCAGATTGATAGAAATTGGTAGTATTGCACTTGTATTGGTGCTTTACAGATTTTTTTTGTTGTTTTTTCAAACTTCTCCAAACAAATATCAATTGAAAAATCTTATACGGAAAAAGTTTCATTGAATGATGTGATTGGATGTTGGATTTGTGTAGTAACTGTATAGTTTGCTAAAAATGAATTCTTTAGTAATTGTATTTTATATTTGTTATAGTTGAATATGTGTGATATTGTAAGGTTTCATTTGAAACCAAATCACAATTGTAAAAAAAAAGGAAAAGCCCCCCTCCTCTCCCCCACTTGTCTGAATTCCAAGATCCCTGTTAGCATGGAGTACCATGCATCTATTTGAGACTCAGAGCGGGAGAGAGAAAGAAAGAGTTTAAGCAGATTTGACAGTGAGAAAGTGAATTGGAAGATGTCTTCACAGGCCAGTGTTGGGAATGTGTATAGTATTCTAGGTTCTGTTTGTTAGTCCTCTATGCATTTTTCATGTTGCTGGAGGCTGGACAAGTTTTTTTTGTTTTATGGCTTCAAGGTTGTCTTTGCTGTTGAGACAGACCTCATTGAAATAGACCTGCACACAGAACTCTAGGTGCTCCCAGTCTGCATGAATTAACTACACAATTATCCCGCATTTTCCATCCCTGCCCATAACTCAAGCCACCCCCTTTCAGAATGACACAGCAACTGAAGACCATGCAAATGACAACAGAGCATGGTACAAATCCCAGTAACCTAACTTCATTCCAGCGTGTAGTAAGGAGTCTGCAGGAATTCTATATGAATGGAGCCGAATACATAAGACAGTATTTCTCAATGTAAGTACATCCTATTAGTTGATGGACCTTTTTTCTTTTTCTTCCAAATGTAGTGGACAGATGCAAGTCTCTGTTATGTGGATAAATGGAACCACTGCTTCAAAAGCATATGGCACCAGCCACTCTTTATCCACCCTGAGATTGGAAAATACTGTGTATGCTTTTGGAGAAAGAAAAGAAATCGAAATTCAGCTGTGTTGCTTCTTCTAAACATACTGGATTTTAATAAATAAATGAATGTAATGCCAGCGCATGTCATTTAAAGCCCCTACCCTTCACCTCCGAAGGTTTCCCAAAAGCCTAATTCTAATTCTAAAACCATTTAGATAACCCCACCCCTAAAATAACTTATTTTCATTGGGGATGGAGGGCAGTGAAGAGAAGAGAAAAGGAAAGCTGAAAGTGGAAAGAAATGCCAAGGGAGTAAACGGGAGAATTGAATAAATGAAACCAATAGAAATAAGGTAAATACTGGAGGTGAGGGACAAACAAGGTAGCAAAGAAATACCAAAAATTGAAGGAAAGAATAGAAGAAAGAAATAAGGAAAGGTGGAAACAAGAAAAAAGACAAGATGGGTGTATGGAAAGAAAATGAAAATTGAAATGATAGAGGAAAGAAAAACAAGATGTAAGGAAAGAAATGTGACGGAGAACAGAGTTGGATCAACAGAATCGAAAAGGGAAATGGGGAAATTGAAAAATAGCCACAAACCCAAATCATGATATGGTCTCGGGCAATGTGGGGGTGGGAGGGTGGGGGGTGAGAACTAGAATACTGCATGTACTAATTTGAATTGAGTCGTCTTCTGCTGTATTCTATTACAGAACTGATTGAGTTTCCTGCAAACAAATGTCAGTTCTGCTGTTGATTAAGTTAATGTTGCTTAATATACCTAATAGGGCCAAAAGAGAATTCATCATGATGTCTGCGAAAGTGTGCAGCCTGTGGTTTATGATGTACAACATTTAGGCTCATTAATCATCATTTAGTGCTCTAAGAAAAGTGCTCCAGTGAATAATTTGCGGGTTGTTCCACAAAAAGCCATGGGACTTTTTTTTTTTAAAAAAACTTTATTTATTTGGCTTGACGACATACAAAACAATAGAGATGCTCACAACACAACAATAGTATACACCATTACATAAATACATGCTTCAATAAGGTGCTGGCTTCCGGGTACGTCAAAAGGGTCTGGGAGCTGAGTGAAGGCATAGGTGTAAAGCTTAAGAACCATTATTCATGGTGTGGCAATCGCATAGGGGAGAGGTCAGAGATGGAGGATTCATTGTCCGAGTTCGAGGTCACCGCGGATATGTAATTGCAAAATCTGCGCCAAATGTCTCTTGGCCTTGAGTGCGGATGTTGCAATGTTCCCCTGACCTCCTCGGTGTCATGTGCCCACGTGACCGTCCTGAGCCACTGTGTGTACGTGGGTGCCCTGGGCCGGAGCCAGTTCATCAGGATGCAGCGTACTGCAGTAACATCCAAAGTCCAGCCAGTTTTCTGGAGTCACGGCCCAGTTACGGAATCATGGAAGAGGCATCGCATTGGGGATGGTTCTATGGTGTAATCTAGTGCAGCAGACAATCTGGTGCATATTTCGGACCAGTATTGTGAGTCGCGGGCAGCTCCAGATCAAATGGATGTAGGGTGCTTGATCTGCACCGCATCTAGGGCAGCTGGAGGAAAGTTCACTAAACATGTGGTGTAGGCTGCCCGGAGTGTGATGATACCTGTGTAACACTTTAAATTGTATTAGTTTGAACCGGGAGTTATAGGATGCGTTGTGGGTGCAAGCACACATCTGGGACCAGCGCTCATCGGTGATCTCTACTCCAAGGTCCTCCACCCACCTACATCTCAATGTACCAAAGGAGGGAGTAGCCCTAATCTGCAGTAGGGTATAGAGCCTTGATACCTTGCCTCTAAAGCAGTCAAAGATGCACAACTCTTCGATTATGGGCTTGTCTGGTGGTATTGTGGGAAAGTTGGGGTACATGGCCTTGAGATTTTTCCGGAGGGAAGAGTATTGTAACCATGCAGAAGTCTTACGCTTGAGGCGGGAAGCCATGGAACTTTAAAGTTATGTTTAAATGTGCAGGTGTTTCTGGATAAAATATGTTTAGCACATTAAGCACCATTAAGCACTTTTTTACATTTAGAATGTCCCTATTGTGAGGCCTAATTCTTTGCCACAGTTGTGCATTGGAATATTCCAATGCTTTCCTGGAAATCTGTTTTTTTCAACTTCTATTTTGAATGATGATGATCTCAATGTTAGTTGTGCTCTTTAACCACTGCCTGTCCGAATAAAGTTCCTCCTAACAGACAATGTTTTTGTCTTCCTGCTCGGCTAATCCCCTGCACCTCAGGATCTGTAGGTAGGCCAGAATGCAATCTCTGCAGAGGATCTTTTTCCTCAATCTTACTTATGCCTTTGACAGCGCCATCATCCCTTTTTTGGGCAAACTCATGGAGAAGCTGGTCACCCCTCCTCCCCAATTGATCCTCCACACCGAAATGGCTGGCTGCCTCCATGACCACCAATCCAGTTGCAAGGCTTCCAGAGGCATGGAAACTGATCTCCTTAACACTTGTGAAGACCTGCTCTCAAACCTCGACTCAAAAACACCCTCTGTTCTGATCGTACTCGCGTGGCTGACCTTCCTTTCAAACAGACCCAAGTGCAAATTGGTCCCTTTCTCTCCTCCACCTCACTCTCTACCTGTGGTGTCCCAAAGGGCTCTTTTATATCACCATGGCTCTTCAACATCTACCTGGCCCACTTTATTTTGATCTTCTCCCGTCATTTCCAGTGTTATGCAGACAACACAAAGGACACCATCCCAAGTCACACAGATCTCCTTCAAGCTGCCATCCTCTACCTCCTCCCCCTCTCATAACCGACTGCTATTCAGACGTGCTCTGCCAATGACTTCTGCCTTAATGCCAGTAAGACAGAAATCCTTCTCGTTGGGATGCCTGCTCCCAGTTTCCTCCCCACTCTCTGGCCAGCCTCCTTGGGTCCCCTCCCTTCACCCACTTGTGAGGCAAAAAACCTGGGGATCATCTTTGACTCTGCCCTCTCTTTCTCGCCACACATCACAGACCTTGCCAAGAAGTCCAACTTTCAGCTCCACCTCCTCGGGCAGTCTACCTTTCCTCACCTTCCCCTAGAAGCTGAACATCTCCAGATCTGTGGTTCTCTTTCGGCTTGACTACTGGACCAGCCTCTTCATCCACCTGCCTCTTTCCTCCCTTCAACTAATCCAGAATAAGACTGCAAGACTTCTCCTTGGCCTCAAGCCCAGGGACCGCCTCCCTCCAGGTCTAAAATCTCTCCACTGGCTGCTGGTAACCGCAAGAATCAAATTCAAGACCATATGCTTCATCCACAAGGCTGCCACAAGTCCTGTCCTTTCCCTCCATAAATATCTCCCTGCCAGAGTCCTTTGCTCCTCTAGCTCCAACTATCTGCTGATCAAATATTTCTCCAAGCACAGAGTGGGAGGTAGCTCCCCTCTCCTATCAGACCTACCCTGTCTGCTGCCTTAAACCTAGCACTTGCAAATTGCTGGCTGCATTACCACTGTTTGTTGCCTTTATTATTTATTTATTGTTATTTATCTGTTTCTCCTCTGCTTCGCACTTTCCACCTCTCCGCCCTTCCATGCACTTTTCCCCTCCACCCTCTCCCAGGCACTTGCGCGTTCTCAATGTCACTGGGCCTAGTAAGATCGCTGTTTTGTTCTCCCCTGTTCCCCTCCCCTCCCTTGCCTTGTTGCGCTCTGAAACACTTGTGTACGAGCGCGATAGAAATAAAATATCAATCAATCAATCCTTGGCTGGTTCCTCCCTCTGGAACGGCCTCACTTCTCCTCTCAGACATGAGCCGGATCTTAAGTTCCTGAAATTTCTTAAGACTTTCCTTTTCTCCTCTTCGCCCTTCTGTGCTAAACACTCCCTCTGCTGCTGCGACTGAGGCCTGGTCTCTTCTGAGTAATACAGGGGCCAGACCACTCCCCTGCCAGTCGTCCCAGCATCCCCTGCCACCACTTGCCCTTGGGCTCCCTTCCCCAGACTAGCCATAACATGGTCCGCCCTGTCCACTGCACTCATCCTCCCTTCCCCCCCTCTCTTACCCCTGTCACAAGGCCAATAGAACTGTTTTTGATGGGTTCCTATTCCCCCCCCAACATGTCTTGTGGCGCCTGGAAACACTTGTGTATAGGTGCTGTATAAAGCCCAATAAAGACCTCTGTGTTTTAAAAAGTGGAAGAAAAATGCTCATCTAAAAGATTCACACAGAGACTGCATTCATTCTGGGCTCTGACCATAATCTGAGCATCACAGATTGCCAGCGGGTTCTTACAACCTTTATAAGACTTCCAGGGGTCCTCCTCATCTGAGCACCCAAGTCTGAAAACCAGGCGGTCCCTCTCATACAGGATGTCACCCCAGCCCTACAAACCCTGTAAGTGCTCGGTCAAGAGCACCTGGACTCAGAGGAGGAAGATGGGGAAAGTTATCCTTTTCCGATTTCCAGAGAATCGGGAGTCTAGGAAATGCTTCAACCAATATGGCATTGTCTGTCATCTCACTCCATAAACTGCGGTTTGTCCCTTAAATAGCAAAGGGACGTGGGTGAGGAGAAAAAACCAAGAGATGTGGATAAATGTCCCAGTGTGTGTGAGTGCGCGCGCGTGCGCCTCCTATTCCTCAAGGGTTAGGACGTCCATGTGAACCAGAGGTCGGTGTTTTACAGCGCAATTAAGATTCAGAGCAGCAGATGGATGACTGAATCATCCCTTAACCAAGAGGCCGGAGAGCCAGAATAAGATGACCAGAAAGGTGATGATTGCAATAATTATGTGGTTCACAAATGGAAGACGTGGTTTCCCCCTCTAGAACCTCCCTGCCTGATGGCATGACCTTCCAACATCTAATGGAAAGGGCCTAGACATGAGCTCGAAATGGGAATTGCAGAAAAGCCGATAAAAGAAGTGACCACTATCCCACCAAACATAAGCCACATCTGGAAATCTGGCATACAGATAATGAAGACCATGTTGCCTTCTGCTTCTTTGGTGAATGGGCCTCTGTTGTTGCCCAAGCTGCAGCTCAATCATCTGCCGATGGTGGTCATCTCCACTGCGTGTCTGGGAATCGTGGAGCACATCTCTTGGGGCATCCTGTGTTTGTAAGACACTGTCTTGTACCTTGTGGGTCCTGTGGTCTGGAGCAGAGTCTGTGGAACACTCTGGTTACTGATGTGGGCAGCCTTGTACTCTGCAGCAATCTATGTCTCTTTTGTGCTGGTGGTGGGCACTGCTATGGCACCCCTTTGAGACTGTAATGACAGCTTCTTCATCTGAGTTTGCTGCTTCTCCACTACCCAGATGGTTATTGAACATACAAAATAACTATTCCGTGCTGTTCCCTGGCTTGGCAGTTCTCAGAAAGTGAGAAAGGACTTCGGACCTCTCTCCTTTCACTGCTTCTCTTTGACCATCTTGGAAAGCTTCCTGCTCACAGCAGGAGCTAGCCTTCAAATGCAACTTTCTTTGTTTATCATTTGATTATGTGGCTTTTCTACTGCTTTTGATCCACTCCTGACAGAAGCAGTAACGCTAAAGTTGTCTGTTTCAAACTCCGGATTAAAGCACCAGCTCTGAACTTGCTAACCAATTGAACGCCTAAGTGAAACATTTAATTTGGAACACATTTAGGGAAGTTTCTTGTTTTCTGAAGTATGTCTGAACCTGAATAGGCTAAACAGTAAGGAAGACACGTTAACTACCTCTCCTCCTCTGCAATAACCTGTTCACAAACCCTGCTTACTACATTATAAAATGTGCACTGTTAAATGGCAGTTCAATTTTGTGTCATGATTGCAGTATCCATGAACCCATTCTAAACCGGCCTTGCTGTTCCTTCATCAATGAAACCTATTTCACAGAAAATTCCAAAGCCATCCGTACTCAACAGGTTAAAGTCGGTTCTTACTTCTCCGACTCGTCACCTGTGCACCATGGGGTGCCTCAGGGATCTTCTTTGTCCCCACTCTTGTTCAACATTTACATCTGCCCACTTTTGAACATCTTCTCTGCGTTTGATTTGTGTTATCATTCAAATGCTGATGACACCCACATTTATGGACGGCTTGAACAACCACTGGAGGGTATGGACAGAGTTCTGCTATGTGCAGAAAAAATGAAAACCTGGATGCTGTATAACAAGCTCCAGCTGAATCCATCGAAGTTGGAGGTTATTGTTTTCAGCTCCAAACGAAAGGTAGAGAACATTCTAAAAATCACTACCTATCCACTTCTGTTTGCCGCACCTACAAAGTTCTCTCACAAAGTAAAGAACCTTGGTTGCTTATGGAAGTCCAGTATGGACTGCAATTTGCATGTCAACCACACTGTAAAGTCTGTCTATAACTGAAACTGATCACGCCTTTGTTGCCTCTTATTGCAGAGAAGGACCACTCGACAGTGGTTGGTATGTTAATAAATTCAAAATTAGACTACTGTAATGCCCTTCTCATGGGTGTTGAAAGATTTCAAATACAGAGACTGAAGGTGGCACCGAACTCTACAATCAGATTGATCTTTACACTGCCCAGGAAGTCCTCCGTCTCATTCTCCGAGAAGCCTTCATTGGCTCCCGGTTGAGCAGCGGTCTGGTCTTCAAATGTATCCTTGGCTTTGAGCTGGCATATTTAATGTTTTAAATCCAACTGCATCATCCTACTCGAACACTTCGATCGGGGGTGGGGGGGGGATAAATCTGTTGATGGTCCCGTTTGCAAAAACGACAACATGGGGGGGAGACGGGTACTTTTTCTCCTTTGGCCCTTGTCCTTGGAACTCTTTACCAGGAGACCTCCAGAAGATAGAGTCTTTATCCGTATTCAGGAAGAAACTAAAAAAATATATTTTTGTGTAAATTGTCTTTTTCAGTCAAGATAAGCCCGAGTTACAGACCAATGATTGGTTTAACATCGGCTCCTAGATGCAGTTTTGCTTGGACCTTTTTGGTATGCGCATTATAAATGTAAAATCAAATCAAACCACTGTCCACCTTCTACCTCCCCCTTCATATGCCATCATATTGGTCAATCGTCCCAAAGGCATACTCGAAGATGTTTCCATCATAGTGTGATCCTCTGTCAATATCTCTAAAATTCCATCACTTCTATGCATTGCCTCATTCAAATACCTACATCAGCTTAGAAATTCTTTAGACCCAAGCTTCAGATTGCCATTGTTTACTGGCCACTGAGCAATGTTAAATATTTGTGGACAAACTGCACTTCCCACCTCTCCTCTTCTAATGTTCATCTTACCGAGAGATTGTCCCTGGTAGAGGTGACAAAGGTAGGAACTGTAAGGGCAGGGGCGTTGAAAGGGTAGGAATCTTGACACAGCTGCAGTCCCCTCTGGGCGCCAGGTGCTGTAGAATTCTCGCCTGGTGAAGGAGAGACAGTCTATTTCCGACAAGGACCCGTGTGGGAGATGCAAGGATGGGGATTGAAGGTGGCACGAGAGGGAACAGCAAGACCTATGGTGGCAAATCACGAAAAGCAAAAGGCAAAGAACTACCAGGTGCAGTTCTGGTGCAGAGCGACAGGACGACAGTGGAGCAAATACTTCCAGACACTGCGACAGAGAGAATTCTGGGCTCATAATAGCCATTGGCTAGTGATAATTGACCCCTGGTGAGTAAGGAATTGGGTGCTGTAAGTTTGTGCAGAACTGAGGTGGCAAGTGACATTTAATGACTTGCTAGTAACTTGAAATCCTTTACACCTGGAGAGAATGCAAGACATGTACTGGCCTGAGAAACCTACTCTATACTGATCAAGCAAGAGAAGAAAATAATCAAACCGTGAGAAAGAAAGCACAAGACAGACGGTGGGGGACTGACAACCAGACTGCTCGAGATGTGGCACACCGCAGGCATTTCCTTGAAAAGAGAACCCACAATTGAGTAAAAGGCTGGGAGACTGAATAGATGAGAGGGAGTCTGAGGCAATTAATGATTGATCATCAAAGAGGAGAATAAATGCTGGAGCTGAGAGAGAAAGATTTTCTAGAGGGAATTCAAAGGAGATTCTGTTGTGGAAACTCCTACGGTGTAAAACAAGAGTGACTGTTTAAGAAGCACGCTAAGATGGAACCTGTTTGGGAAGTGAATTCCTCGAATGCATGAAAACTACAGCAACTGGGAGGGAATGTTCCCAATAAAAATGACTATTTGATACAATGCTGCTAGCTGGAGCCTAGGCAAGGTGTTCTTAGAGTGCTCACAAAGGAGGATACATTGGAAATGAATTAAATCTGTTTTACTGAATAGTTTCAGTCTTATTATGCACAGAGTCAGGAGTCAGATTTGTGAAAAGAACAGACTTTTAAAAGGACTGTTCAGCTTGCAGAGAGAAGTAGTCTGGAGGAAATGTTGGTGTCCATGTAACCTATTCCGAACAGTATAAAAAAAAATACAGTTTGTGACTTACGAACCAACCCCATATACCAACCTGAGGTTCTGCTGGAGCAACACAGCTAGATCTGTATAGTGCCTATCTGTATACCATTCCTCTTAAAGAACATTCCCTGGTTCAGAAAGACAGACAGATTGTCCTTGTCAATGGTTATTATTGATTGGCCGTGAACCACTTTATAGATGTTTGTGTGCAAACAGTAGATTAAGGCTTCCACAGGATCATAGATTTTCTTCTGTTAAACTTTGTAAACACTCAATTTGAAAATGTGAAGTTGGGAAGTGGAAGGAACTGTGAGAACAGTGGTGGTGTAGGTGTCCTTACACAGATGGAGATCCAAAAGAAAATCTCATTGCAGATGGTGTCAGAGATGTCCGATACAAAGCCGGTTAAGAGCTGTGAGGATTGAAGGCAGTCTGAGGTCGAATGGCAAGACCTTTGGTTGGGAAGCAATACAAACGCGAGAAGTGATAGTGGAACACCAGATGTGGTGCGTGGGTGGAGGCACCAGAGTCCTGAAGAGTGAGGAATCCTGGATGGAGTGTGCATGAGATGGATATGCACTGGCAGTGAGACTCACTTGCTATCGCTTGCACAGGAAGAGCATAGAATCAAACATGGGCGAAAGAGATGGAAGACTGACTCCCAGATCTCTGTAGACATTGGAGAAGAGGCCAACATACACATGTCTGTGGAATGAGTAGGAACAAAGGAGCAGAAGGCAAAGTGAATCGGTCGGGAGTCTGAGACCATAACTATTTGCTCTCCAAAGTGGATAAGAAAAGCAATTCTATGTCAAGACCAGTAGGCTCGGATTATGCTTAACTCATCTCTTTACTTCTCGAACAGCCAAAACCAATTACTTTAATTTTAAGCAAACTGGCAAGTAAACTACAACATCCGTGAAAACATGAGAAATTTGAAGTTTGTATCCAATTGGTTTAACATTCCATGTGATCTAAACAGTCCAATCACGTCCCGAAGACCATTATAAACACCACCGTCTTCCTTCTGTCTTCCTCTTTGCTGCCTGAGCAGTTAAGCTCAGTGATTCTAACATTATTATTTTATTTTATGATTATGAAGAGTAGTTGTGAGATGTGTGTGTAGTGCAGGCGGCGAGCGTATTGTGCAAGGCAGCTTTCACAGCTTATCCGCAGGACAGGGAGCACAATGGGGCTTGGTTGCTCTGGCACTCTATCGGCAGCGGGAGGAAGTGCTACACGAGTTTGCGACAGGTTCCAGGATGGTTCTGGCACCATAGCAAGACTTCTGTGAGGGACTGTGCGAAGCTCAATTGTGGTGGATAACATTATAAGCATAAACAATTATTGATAACAGAGAAAGCGACTCCAAGGGGCCATGGCTGACGAGTTCCGAACTCTCAGGCCCCAATCACTGCACATCACCCGCTGGTGGCTGAGGTGCAATGCAGGAGGATAATCAATAGAACCTGCAAAGAGAACAAGGTGCGCTGGACTGGCACAGTCCCAGGGAGAACTGTGAACCGCTCCAGAGGGCTTAGACCCAGGAGCAGCTCCTTACTGATGGGCACAGTCCCAGGAAAAACTGTATTTCAAGCTATCTGACCTGCCTAGCTACAAAGTAAAGCAATATTGACAAGAGCATCCCACTTATTCTGCTTATATTTATAAGAGCCTGGCACAAGCATAAGACGAGTAGAGAATACTCAGAAGAGGACTCTGACAACCCTCGCGTAAGTGGCATCAGGATGAGCCAGGCCGTTCAGAGTGCCATGAGTGCCAGTAGAGGCCCAATGCACGAAGGCAGGGTACTTATGGAGGACCTCATGGCCTTCTCTCAGGGCATGGCAGAGAGGCTCGCAGAGGCAAAGGGGAAGAAAGAAGAAACACAGGGCACTTGGCACCCAGACCTCCCCAGGTTTGCCACACAAGAGAAGGGGTGGCAAGAGGAAGGCAATGTCATGGGCCAAATTTGTCTGAGCTAGCTCGAAGATAACTCTGAGGTGAGCTACCTAAGCAGCGAGGAAGCAGAGGGTGGGAGCTCTCAAGCGTCGGAGGACTCCTCATTGAGTGGCACCAAAAGGCAAGAAGAGTAAGCCTATGGGCGAGGAGCCTCAAGGTGACGAATTTAACCCAGATGCCTTAATTTAATTTAACTTTAATGTGATATAGATTTGAAAATGAATTCAAAACTTTACACATAATATGAATTACATACATTAACAAAAATAAAAATAAAGAGTGTTGTAATATGCACGGGCTCGTGCATAGGCACACTGGTGGAATGTTGATGCGTGTTGAGAATCAACATTCCACAGTGGCGGTTGGAGGTCGGAGCTGAGGAGGAGGCTGTGGGGTCTTACAATAAAGTTACGTGATTATACATATCAAGGTGTGGACATTGAGAATATAACATTGGCGACGAGGACGTGTGAGACCCCATCCCACGTGTGCGCGGAGCAGCTGTCTGGGCTTATACCTCACCTTCGGTGTTGTCGGTGATTCGAAGGTGAAGCGGAGGAGCTGTCCGGGTGCTGCTCAGTTGGAGCATTGCGGCGGGCCAGTCCGCGCCGGCTCGTGTAGCAGGAGGAGTGTTTTGGCACCCTGGTGGTGAAGCGGAGGAGCTGTCCGGGTGCCCAGTCGGGGCACGGTCACGGGCCAGGCCGCGTCTGCTTGGTTGAGCAGGGAGGAGCGGTTCGGGTGCCCAGTCGGGGCACCGCGCAGGCCAGTGTTTCCGCTCTGCGGTGGGCAGCTGAGACCCAGGGAGTTCGCGGGTCGGCTGCTTGGAGCCCGGCCATCGAAGCGACGGGGGGCTGGAGAGCTCCATTCGTCAAGGAGGCCTCTGCAGCTCGGAGTCTGTTGGGGGCTGGCAGGAAGTGTTGCCGTTGAGCTATACGGTGGCCGGCACACGTGAGAGTGTGCGCGCATAGCAGAGGCTGGTGCCCCGCCTCCAGCAGCGTCTGCTTCCTACGCAGCTCGGAGTCTGTTGGGGGCTGGCAGGAAGTGTTGCCGTTGAGCTATACGGTGGCCGGCAGACGTGAGAGTGTGCGCGCATAGCAGAGGCTGGCGTAGTGCCCCGCCTCCAGCAGCGTCTGCTTCTTACGCTGTTTTTCGGGGACTGTGAGTCTCCAGGAAGGAGGTGGGCTGTGGTGGCGCTCAGTAATAAAGTGCCGGCCGCTGGCCCCGCCCCGACAGCGTCTTGATCTAAGGCTGTTCACGGTGCTGGGTCGCCGTAAGGAAGGAGGAGGGGCTGCGGTGGCGCTTACAGCTGCCAGTTTGGGTGTACAGGACTACAACTGCATGCAGGCAAGTGGAAAGGGTGTAAATTACTCGGAGTACAAATCAATCCTGGCAGTGGAAAGGGCTGCAAATTAAAGGTGGTTGGAGGTAAGGTGGGAAGATAAAATCTGAAGCGCCGACAACAGGAGGTCAGTGGATTTGCTTGGGCTGGATTGGCTGTCAAGGATTTTTGGATTAACTGTTGAGACTCACCCAGTGCCAGAACCTGGCTGTACTGCAATTTCTGTGGGTGCAAGTGTTCTAGGCAGCAGTTGAGACTCACCCAGTACCATATCGGGCTGTACTGCATTACGTGTGGGTGCACGTGCCCAAGGCAACAGTGGAAGATACTTGTCTGTTTTCGTTGGTGTATTACCAGTGACAATACTTTGGGGCTGTATGTATTTTTGGGGAGTAGCTGCACAAAGTATCAATGAGATAATTATCTGCTGCTAGGGAAGTAAGATTTTTAGCATTGCACAAAGTTAGCAAGTTACTTTTGGGGACATAAGAAACAGGGGAGTATACCCAACTATGTTGCATACAGCTGCTAGGCCTCCACCTGCTTTTCTCCCGAATCCGGGAGAGCCGGTTGCTCCTTGGGAGCAGTGGGTAGATGCTTTTAAGGTATATTTGAGGGCTGCAGGTGGGGCAAAGTTTAATGATGATGAAAAGGAGGCTGCTTTACTGAATTGCATCGGTACTGAGGGGTTGAGGGTTTTTCGTCATTTGCCGGGAGAGAATGTGATGGTTCAAGGGGGAGGTGAAGGGGAAATGGTGGTAAGTGCATATGAGACTGCTTTAAAAAAATTGCAAATACGTTTTGGTAAAAGAGTAAATGTGGTTTTAGAGCGATATAAGTTTTTCTCGAGGGCACAAGGTTCTATGGAAAGCATAGATGCATATGTTACAGCTTTACGGGCACTCATGGCTACGTGCGGGTTCCCGGGGAATGGAGAGGAACACATAAGGGATCAGATCATGATGAAGACATCCAATCAAAAAAATTAGAGAGAGATTGTGG
Organism: Ambystoma mexicanum; assembly: GCF_040938575.1. Classification (NCBI taxonomy): domain Eukaryota; kingdom Metazoa; phylum Chordata; class Amphibia; order Caudata; family Ambystomatidae; genus Ambystoma; species Ambystoma mexicanum. The sequence continues at coordinate 1,485,153,551 of NC_090929.1, forward strand.
ATTGAGAACAATCCTTCTCTTGATAAGATTTTGGAGATTGCCAGAGCAATTGAAGCGTCAAAGGCGAGTGTACAAGTGGTTACTGAAAGGGACGGGAATAGGGAGATGGTACATGCAGTGGTGCCAAGGAGTAGAAAAGCTGGGGATAAAATGGTGACACAAGGCAATAGAGCATCTAAGGTCAAGGTGGGATGCAAAAATTGTGGCTGGTTGAGTCACAATGTTGGTTCGAAGTTATGTCCTGCTAACAATGTTGAGTGCAGGAAATGCAAACGTATGGGTCATTTTGCACGCATGTGTAAGGGGCAGGTGGTTGCTAGTGTAATTACAGAGGATGCTACCATGGGGCTAGACGGGGCATTGGGTGGTGGCTCTAATCAGAGTGTCTCTAATCAGAGTGTCATTTTACATGTTGTGGGTTGTGGGAGGAAGGGTCCATGGGTGTCGGTATTAGTGGACCAGCATCCTGTGGATATGTTGGTCGATTCGGGGTCACCTTATACTCTGGTGTCTCCGGAAATCTATCATGAAGTGCTGGGTAAAGAAATGTCTACTTTGTTGCCCCCGGACATAAGACCATATGCTTATGGGCAGCAATCCATTGACCTGCTTGGTTATAGTTGGTCGAATTTCTCTTTTAAGGGGAGGCAAACTATGGGTAAATTGTATGTGGCTTTAAAGGGCACAAGTGTACTGGGTTGGGATGAGCAGGCTGCACTAAAAATACAAATTCATCCAGGTGAAAAGGAACCAGTTTTAAGTGTCATGGAGGGAGGGGAAGAGAATAACATAACGGTTACTTCCACACTCCTTATGAGTGAGTTTCCTGAGGTATTTTCAGACACCCTTGGCAAACTTAAAGGTTTTACACATCGCATTGTGTTGAAGAAGGGGGCGATTCCGAGAGTGCATAAAGTGAGGGGAGTGCCAGTTGCAGCCAGGGAGGCATTTAAAGTGGAACTGACTAAGTTGCAGTCAGCAGGAATAATTGAGCCTATTGAGTGTTCGGAGTGGTTGTTTCCGGTAGTTTTAGTTAAGAAGAGTGATGGCAACATAAGAATGTGTGTAGACCTCCGAGAATTAAATTCCAACATATGGGTGGATCGGCATCCTTTGCCAAATATAAATGAGTTGTTGTTGACATTGGGGGAAGCTAAATATTTTTCAACGTTTGATTTGTCAACCGCTTATCATCAAATTGACCTGCATGTGGATTCTAGACCTCTTACGTCATTTGTGACTCCGTTTGGGGCTTTCAGGTTTTGTCGTATGCCTTTTGGATTGGCTTCGGCTTCGGCTGTGTTTCAGCGGTTGATGCAGCAATTGTTTGGTGGTGTGAAGGGTGTCAGCTATTTTCAAGATGACATTTTGGTTTGGGGCAGCAGTAAGGAACAACATGATGTCAGGGTAAGGAAGGTCATGCACATTCTTAAAGAGAGAGGTTTGACGGTAAAGTTGACCAAGTGTCAGGTGGGTGTGCAGGAGGTCACATATTTGGGACACACTTTGAGTTCACAAGGTGTGAGTCCAAAAAAGGAGTTAGTACAAGTGTTGAGAGATACGCCGGCTCCGGGCAATAAGGATCAGCTAAGGGCTTTCCTTGGTCTTGCGGAGTATTATGTTAAATTTGTTCCTAATTATGCTGAAAAAACGGTGGCCATGAGAGCTCTCATGAAGAAGTGTGCAAGGTTTGTGTGGTCCGCGGAGTGTGCGGCAGAATTTGAGTTGGTCAAGAAGGAAGTAGAGAATGCTCCCTCACTGAAGTCATTTGACCTGAAAAATAAAACTGTTTTGACAGTGGATGCGAGTGAGGTGGGTCTGGGGGCAGTGCTAGAGCAATGGATACAAGATGAATGGGTACCAGTGGCTTTTGCTTCGAGGACCTTGAGAGAGGTGGAAATGAGGTACTCTGTAATTGAGAGAGAGACCTTGGCAGTGTTATGGGCTTCTAAACACTTCAGGACATTTTTGTGGGGTATACCGTATATTGTCAGAACAGACCACAAACCATTGGTGCAGGTATTTTCTACCAAAGGGGTCATGGCAGTGTCTCCAAGGATTGCAAAGTGGTCAGTACAGTTGCAGGATTATAATTTTTCCTTGCAGTATTTTCCAGGAAGGTTGAATGTTGTTGCGGACTGTTTGTCCCGTTTGCCAGTGGGACAGGGTGAGGGTGAGGCAGGAATAGTACAAGAGGATGATTCGCAGGATTGTCAGGTTGCTTTGGTGACTTCAGCTGTGGAAAAGTCGGTGTGGGATCGGGAGTCTGAGACGGATCCTGAGTTGAGGTGGATTAGGGAAGGTTTGCTTAAGGGGTGGCACACTGTTAAGGACAGGTTGGAGGGGAAAGCTTATGCTCAGGTTATTGATGAATTGGCCGAGGGTCCCTGGGGTGTGTCTAGGGGTTACAAATTGATACCTCCTGTAAGTTTGAGGGGAGGAATAGTGGAATTGGCACATGTCGGTCATTTGGGACGATCTTTAACTAAAAAGAGATTGAGAGAAGAGTACTGGTGGCCGTCTATGGACAAGGATGTTGAGCAAGTAGTGAAAGATTGTGTGGCATGTTCTGTGAGTGATAAGAGCAAGGTACTACATCCACAACCTATACACCCTGTAGAGGTTCCAGAGCAGGTATGGTCGAAATTGGCTTTGGATATCATGGGTCCATTTGATTGTTTAGAGCCTGAGTCCAGATATATGTTGGTATTGGTGGACTATACGTCCAGGTGGATTGAGGTGGCGGCATGTTCTAGTGTTACAACAAATTCTGTTATTGATTTTTTAAGGAAAGTTTTTGATCGTGAAGGATTGCCTGCGAATTTAGTGACTGACAATGGGGTGCAGTTCACTTCTAGAGCAATGAGGGAATTTTTGGAGCAGCATGCCATTTCGCATTGTAGGACAGCTTTATATAATCCTTCTGCGAATGGATTGGTTGAGAGAGCAAATGGTACCATTAAGGCAGCCATACAATTGGCTTTGGCCAATGGGTTGAATTGGAAGGATGTGTTAACACAATACCTGGCTGCATATCGGAGAACACCTGCTATACTTACGGGAAGATCTCCATTTGAACTCATGAGGGGTAGGAAGGCAGGTACAACATTGAGAACCTTGACCATGGGGGGCGGTGGGCCATGCGATATGGACTTGCGAGCTGTTCATCGCAGTGTTTTGGAGCGACAGCAGAGTATAATGTCTTCACAAAAAACTAGGAAGGAGTTGAATGTTAAGCCCGGGGATGAAGTGTACATTAAGAATCCTAGGATGGTTTACAAAGGTTACAGTTCTTTCATGCCCTTAAGGAGAGTTATCAAGGTGGGAAAGGGACATGTGCACTTGGAGGATGGCTCTGTTTGGAGTAAGAGAAGAGTGGTGGTGAGTGGCTGTAAAAGTAAGGTTAGGCCAGGTGTGGAATCCAATTTGGAATTGCAAGAAACAGTATTAGATTATGATCCTGTGGATTCACAAAGAATAAGGATTGAACAAGAAGAGATTGTTCCAATGCCAAATCCTGTTGGTCCAGAGGTAGATGTGGAATGTCAGGATGTTATGGATCAGCAACATGATGAGAGACAAAACAGGGTTCGTGTGGGTAGAAGCTGTGGTCCTCCCATAAGATTTAGAGACTACATTTGTTAAAAGTACAAGTATATTAATATCTGGATACATGTTGTATTATGACAAGTCACGTGACACTTTGTTCATTGTTCCAGTGTTCATTGTTTCATTGTTCAAATTTGTATTAACATTGTTATACAAGGGAAGAGGATATGTTGTAATATGCACGGGCTCGTGCATAGGCACACTGGTGGAATGTTGATGCGTGTTGAGAATCAACATTCCACAGTGGCGGTTGGAGGTCGGAGCTGAGGAGGAGGCTGTGGGGTCTTACAATAAAGTTACTTGATTATACATATCAAGGTGTGGACATTGAGAATATAACAAAGAGCAAGTCATAAAATAAGGAATCAAATCATACAATATACCATATAACATATGGAATATCAACCTAACAACAGATATATGCAAATCTATATATATTAAAACATCAGACATAATTTCTTTTAAAATGAAAATGAGATAAAATATTAGGACTTCATTATAACAGATCTTTAACCGTTATGTTTCCCAAGTCAGTACCGTAAATACGGACATTACATCTCTCACCCACAGCTATCCTAACAAAAAGATGCCATAGATATAGGGTTCCATCAAGTAAGGGTGCTTTACAAAATAGCATGCTTATCCAGCACATGCAACATCGGCAATCTTTTAGCCCACCATGATCGGACATTTCAGATCAGAGTAAAGGACCCAGATGTTTTTCGATCTGTTGCCACACATTATACAATGCAATAAACAGGTGCATATTGCTGGTATTTGTGCAATAGCGCCAGAAGGAGGTTCTACGTATGTTAAGTGGGTCGTGTACGAATTCCCTAAGATATTTAAGTATTGGCTGTTCCAACATTAAGCACTCCGTTAACAGATGCTTAGCTGTTTCCACACATCCAGGAGATTTGCATATACGACAAACTCTGTCACAAGCTGCAATTTTTTCTCTAACTCCTATGTTATAAAAGGTAGGTAGTTGCTCCATTCGGAACAAAATAATGAACCGTCTGAGCCTTTTGGTGGGGCAGAGATATAAATATGCTTGTGGTTGCATTAAGGTATATAATCTATATTTAATGAAGTGGTAGGAGTTTAGGCTACTTAAATGTGAGAAATTCTCTAGCCAATCCCACATATCCACCTTTTTGCCAAGTGCTATTAGCACCTCCTTAGAGACTGTTTCCTCTCTTTGCATCCAGCCTATGTTCGCAAGAAATTTGGTCATTTCTTTCAAGAGGGGGGAGGAGGAATGTTTTTTACTCACTTCTTGATGTATCACCACCAATAATTGGTTGGAAGTGCCACCCTTCATTTTCAAATAGAATCCTGCTCTCCTCTTAAGTACTAATGCTTTAAGAGAGGGCAGGCCGAGTTCGAGCCTAATCAAGGCCATAGGGACACTAGGGGGTAAGCCGAGTATCCGGCGCCAAAATTTGCCCTCTATTACTTGCAGCCAGGCGAGGTCAGTAGAGAGAAGAGACTCCAGGCCATAGATGATCATGGGCGCAAACACTTGAATATAAAGCTGTCTTGTCCCCCATAAGGTAAAGCCACCCTGCTTATTTGTAAAAGATGATATTAATGCTATTACTTGCATAGCCCTGGTTATGCGCCCTTGTCTGCACAGGGTATAATCACCCAGTGGCTCAATATCTACTCCAAGGTATCTATAGGATGGAGCATAAAGTATATTATTGTTGTATACCCATAGGTTCACTCTGGAGACTCTTCTCCTAGTGAATCTAAGTACCTTTGTTTTGTCTAGGTTTATAGACAAGCCATTAGTCTTAGCATAATCCCACAAAGTAACCGCTGAACGCCTCAGTCCGGCTATGGTGTTATCAAATATGACCAGGTCATCAGCATATGCTAAGACACTACAGGGAGCCTCACCAATTTTTGGGGGGCAATTGTTTGTCTCCGCCAGTGCTGCAGGGATGTCGTATACATATAAATTGTAAATAAGGGGAGCAGTTACGCATCCCTGCTTTACCCCCCTATTCTGGATCACCTGTTTAGTCATACTGCCTTCCTGATTTAGTCTGAGGCAGGCGGAAGTATTATGATGTAATTGTCTAAGGTAATATAATAGGCCCGGCGGACAGCCCATTTTTTCCAACTTCATCCATAACCTTGCTCTAGGTATAGTGTCGAACGCAGCCCTGAAATCTATATATAACGCATATAGCGGGGGCTGTCCCTTACTGAATGCACGTGTGCGTAGCATATCCATCACACAAAGGTTATGGGAGGTGGAATAGTCACGCCGGAAGCCACATTGGAACCTGCTGAGGATGTTAGTATGTTCCACCCATTTCTCTAGCTCATTGAGCAGTAATGCCGCAAAAAGTTTACCAGTGATGTCCAGCATAGAAAGGAGCCTATAGTTGTTAGGGTCTGTGCGGCTGCCTTTTTTAAACACAGGTATCAGAATAGCCGTTTGCCAAGAGCTGGGAATAGTCCCCTGGACTAGGATCTTCTTGAAGAGAATAGAGAAGAGGTAAGCCCAGAATGCAGGGTAGTTCTTTATAACTACATTTGCTAACCCGTTAGGGCCAGGGGCTCTGGAGGCCTTAAGAGCTACCATTTTCTTATAGATGGCCTCAGTAGAGACATCGAAAGGCGGGGGAAAGGGAACCTTCTCTAGTGTTATCTTAGTGGTCTCATCCTCTTCTAAATTTCGCCCTAAAAGGAATGTTATCCATGTTTCTTCGCCTATTGGGTTAGCTAATGGTCCCTTAACCTCCTTTCTGTTCTCGTTTAGGAGTGACCATATATTACGAGAATTTCTGGTACAGATAGTTTGTATGAGCCTTTGATGTCTGTTGTTCCTTTCTGACATTTTTATGCTCTTAACACAGGCTCTATATCTGGATTTCGCTTTTCTAACTTTCTCATAATAGTCCTCTCCCACCAAGTTCATGCTCCTAAGCCCCCTTATCTCCGCTCTGTATGCTCTCTTAGCATCCCGAATACCCTTATTATAGTAGGGAGTTCTGCCCTCGGGCTTTAACATGCACCTAGTTTTTGTTGTAGCATGTAGGCCAGTAAAACCCCGAATTCAATCCTCTATGTCATTCGATGTCATATGTTCGAAGTGAGGAAGGACCCGTGCATCAGCTGATTTGAGAGCTTCAGAGGCCTTCATTATATTCTTCTCTGACCAAATTATTCTGGTACCAGAGCAGTTGGTTTGTATGTTTCTGATATTAGAATGAGAGATAGAGGAAGTGGGGAGACGAAGAGAGCAAAGCAGCAGCGCATGGTCGCTCCATTTGTTATGAGTTAGTCATGTCCATTACTCTAGACTGCAACTCGGGACACATAAAGATGTAGTCCAATGTGCTGCACGATTTGCCATTAGTCCAAGTATGTTTCCCGGGCCGGTCTCCCAGTGTGCGACCATTGATCATACTAAGGTCCCAGGAGTCAAACAGTTGTAACCAACCCAAACCTTCCCCCTCCCTTCTACCATGCATCATCACACATCTTTCACTAAGATCAGGATTAGGGGATATTAGACGGTCGCCTGTCATATGGCAATTAAAATCCCCCATCACTACTACTGCAGCATTTCCGGGCCTAAGTGCCCAATAAGACAGTATATCCTGAATTGCTTCTTGTAAGGATTCACTTATCACGGCACCTGGTGGATTATAGAGATTTAACAGTAAGAATCTACACAGATCACCTTCTTTTACATAATCGATCTCTACCGCTAATAGGAAGTCCTCAGCTTTGCACTTTATCTTTCGTGATATCACTGTATTCACAACCCCTGTAAGTAATCCCCCAAATGGGCGGCCCTTATCACCCCTTTTTGCAAATGTCTGATATCTGACAAAACCGTCGAGGAATAGAGGATCAGAGGACCAAGTTTCCTGGAGGCAGATGCAGCTGTGTTTAGACAATAAAGCTACTGAACCCTCGGGCCTCAAGAGATGCGTAAAACCTCGACAGTTCCAAGAAATTAAAGAGAAACATCAGTGGTTCTGAAGTACTCGGGGGAAGGATGCCAGGAGTTGTTGGAGTGCAAGCTGTATTTCGGCCAAGGCAGAATGTTCAGCTGCTACGGACTTGGCTTCAATGGTGACTAGTGCCGGTATGGCCGTGACCTCAGAATCGTCATGAGGGTCCTTCTCCTGCGGATCCACATCTATGTCAATGTCTACAGCCCTCAATTCTTCCTTAAAGTTTCTGATTAGATTCGCAGAGGCCAGGAAGGTACAGTGTATGGCCGAGACATGTGAATTAGGTACCTGTAAAGATTCAATAAACAAGAAGTCGTCAGACTTCAAAACTCTGAGTTGAGGTATGTGGTGGAGTCTAGTTAGGAACTCTGAGCGTGACAGCCAGGGGTTTTTGCCACTAGGATACAGATTCTTAATGAAGCAGATGCGGTTCTTGTTGCTCTCCTCCACTGTATTTTTTGGGGCATTCCGTATAGGCTCAGATGGTTCTACTACTGCTCCTATTTCTGACAATTCTTCTGGACCTACGTGGAAGCTGGAGTCAGGATACAACTCAGGGTCCCCCAGAAAGGTATCTTCAGGCTCCTCCACTATAGATTTTTCTCCCGGCACTAACCATCCTGAGAGCGGACCCTTAGTTTCCGCCGCTCGGGCTGCTGCCCGTGCTTGTCTTTTCCTCGCTTTTTTAGAGCGAGTTTCCGGGGCCTTCAATGGCTCAACAGTGGAGGTAATGTCACTCTTAATTGCTTTCTTGTTTTTAAGTGCCTTCTTGGCCAATCTGCGTTGTTTCCGAGTAAGGGATGAGATATCCCCGGGACTTAGTGTGGGCTTCGGGTCCTTAGCGGCTACTGAGGGTGTTTCCCCCTCCGGGGAGTTCCCATAAAGTGTAGCGGCTTCCCCCACTACCTCAAGCGGGACTTCAAGCTCTTCAGATTCTTCTACAAAGTGTACAGCGTCAGATAGATTTTTCTCTGCATCTTCATGGAGAGGATCCTTGTGTTCTAACGCCCAGGTGATTGTATTAGTGTTTGTCAGGATGCGTCCTGACATTTGCAGAAGTATTTTAAGTGCGAATTGGAGGGAGGCCACCGAGGATTGTAGCTCGGCTATCGCAGTTGTACTTGGATGTAGATTTTTATCATCTTCAACCTCGTTTTCAGGTTCGTCCTCCATAGATGCCATCGCTAGATTTGGAGAAGCGGACAAACGACTGACATTACCCTCAGATGTTTGCTTCTCTGTGAGTGAGTTGGGATTAACCTTGGGTGATATTGTACTGCTAGATACCTTCTGGGGGTCTGAGATAGCATACCTCTCTGTATGTCTAAACAGAGGTCAAGCAGCGAGTTATCTATATCGTCAAAGTTAGTGGAGTTTAGGGTGATATTACTGTTTGACACAGGTACTACCGTTTCCTCGTTGATAGTTGAGTTTATTTCAAGGGGCGGATTTGCTGTAAAGAAATCGGTGATCGCTCCTTAGGCCCCATTATTCTTCTTGATCTTGTCTTCTTTCTTTTTGGTCACTTTATTTTCCTTCATAGGTTTAGCCTTAGTTTTCCGTAGATTGTAGATAGAATGGGGAGCTCTTTTCCCTCGTTGCATTGTTACGGCTAAGCCCCAGTTCAGTTATCTGGGTCCTAGCTCAAAACACACCTCGCTGTTTAAATAAAAGCGAGATGCCTGCAACAGCCTCTTCCAGTAAACTCCAATAAGCTCACACTAGGCCGAAAGGGGGTAGTGTTTACTAAGCACCCCCCAGCTGTGTGCACCGAGGTGTCTATAGGGTCAAATGGGTTCCAAGGGGATTTGCCCCCCCGCTGTCTCCCCCGCCGGTGCCTCTCGTTGTCTCTGAGCACTCCCACCTGTGCACCAGTACTGTGCAGTATTCAGGGAAGAAAGAAGAGATCCCACCAGCGGCCCGCTTTAGTAATGGCTCACTGCACCATAGGCCTCTATGTGTTTTAATACAGTGTTTTAAAACAGAGTATTATCCATTTAATCTATCGGTAGCGCCTCCCCTCTGTGCACAATCGGCGGTAGAGCAGGCTTACCGTGTCACTATGTGCCTGATGTGTCCCTGGGTCAGCAGGAATCCCTGGGTCAGCGGGAATCCGCTGGAATCCGCGAGAATCCGCGGGGGACAGACCCGCAACGCAGGCCGACTCTCGCTCTCAGCCACACTCAGCCGCTCGCGTCCTCACACTGGACGTCTGTTGCAGCCTCTCATTCTCAGCCGCTCGCGTCCTAGCGGCCGTTCCGCCTCTGGTTCCCTCGCAGAGTTTCCGCTGAGTTTCCGGTTTAGAGTAAAGGACCTGGTCTTCCAAAAGGACCGTCAGGCCGCACCTCGCAGAAGCCGTCACGTCAGCACAGCTCTGAAAGGCCGCCTCCGACAATCCAATCCAGTATCCTTAGGTCACCCAAGGTCCTCCGAGTGGGACCCACCAGACAACATTACAGCCTACCTAAAGAGAAGGCTGAGGGTGCCTTTGAGTAAAGAGGCAAGGAATAAGATGAGGGCAGAATGCCCCATGGCCAGGGTGCCGAAGGGGTTGGCGGAGACCCCTGAGATTGATGATCGCATGCTGACCTTCATGAGAAGGCTCGGTAAGGACTTTAAAAAAGGCATTTATAGGTCTTGGAAGAAGTGCCAGGGCATACTGCTCGATGTGGTTGGGCCAATCACAAAGGCATGGCAACTGGTGCAGGAGGCTAAGCGGAGAAAGGATGCTATCGACCCATAGGTCCTCGCAGGCTGCGCTCAAAGGGCATTGTGTCTTCTGGGCAATGCAAACAGCTCCATTGCAACAATGAGGAGGCAATCTATTCTCATGAAGATTGACTCCAAGTTGTGAGTACTAGCCTTGTCGGAAGCAGAAGCTGCTCCCAAGGGTAAACTGTTTGAGATCTTCATCAAGGACATGGCAAAGTTTGCGAGCACATATGCCACACTTGATGAAGCCCAGGCCTCTCTGAAGATGATCTTGGGGAGGAAGATTTTTGACAGGGCTGGCAGAGGCAGGGGCCACTCGGCTAGCCGGTATTCTTACTACAGGTCCTCTGGGCACAGAGCTCCATGGAGGGAAAAGGATGACTGGCGTGCCAACCCCTTCTTCCCATCCAGAGGAAGGGGCAGAGGCAGAGACTGGAGAGGTAGCGGCAGGCAGCAGCAACAAAACAATACAGGTGAGGGTACAGTGATCACTGGGAGGTTCACTAAACGCAGACATCCCTCCAGTGGGGGGGTGGCAAAACATATACAAACATTGAGAGAGCCATCATTCGACTCCTGGGTTTTGCAGACAGTAGAGTGTATCCTTTTAGAATTTTGTCAGGAACCAGTACAGGTGTATCCTCCGAGACCAATCAAGGTCAGCAGGGAAGACGACGTATTGCTAGACGGTGAGATAGAAAAGCTGCTGCTCAAAAAGGCTATCGACCCTGCAGTCAGAAAACAAGGAGGGCTTTTATGCAACATGTTCTTGGTGAAGGGCAGATGCAAGTTCAGGCCAGGGCTCAACCTCAGAGCACTGAATATATTCTGAATGTACAGGCACTTCAAGATGGAGGGAATCCATCGACTGAGGGACATATTTCAGAAGGTAGACTGGCTGGTTTGGATAGACCTCAGCGATGCATACCTGATGGTCCCAATACATCAGAGTCAGCTCCAGCTACTGCGATTCCTCTGGGGAGGTCAGCGATGGGAGTTTTGTAAGTCTCCCGTTTGAGCTGGCTTCAGCGCCTTGGTGGTTACCAAGCTGATGAAGCCAGTAGTAGGACGCCTCAGAGAACAGGGTATCAGATTGATTACATACCTGGACGATATGCATTATGTGCCAGGACAGGGAGCTGCTCTCAGAACAGGTGAAGATCATGACAGACTTGTTACAACAGTTGTTTTCTGATAAACTGGGAAAAATCAGAGTTGGCCCCATCCCAGTCGATGGAATTTCTAGGAATCATTTTAGACACCGCGCAGGGCACTCAAGTTACCACTAGAGAAGGTGAATTCTATCAAGAGGGAGATAAAGACCTTTATGTCAAGAGAGGTGATATCCTTGAGGGGGCTACCCATGCTAGTAGGCCGTATGTCATTTTCGATTCAGCCCATTTTCCCGGGACCCCTTCATTACTGGGTGTTACAGCGTCTAAAGATAAGCATATTGGACAGGGATTGTCATACGAACAGAAGGTCCTTATTTCACAGGAGGCGAGGACAAAACTAGAGTGGTGGTTTCACCACATGGAGGCCTGGAATAGTGGCAATATTTGGCTGCTCCCTGGACCTCGTTATAGAGTCAGACGCCAGCTCCTGGGTTGTTCGGGAGACCGGTGTGGCGATCTGTCGATCTAGGAGAGGTGTCGGAGGAGGAGCTAACACTCCACATCAATTGTCTTGAACTGCTAGCAGGATCATTCGCAGTCCAATGCTGGACACAAGAGGGTGCAAAGTGCTCCATTCTTCTCATAATGGACAATGTGTCTGCAGTCGGGTACATCAACCGCCTGGGGGGGACAAGATCCAAGATGCTGGCAGAGCTAGCCAAAGACTTTTGGCATTTACGTCTGCAGAGGAGAGTCAGTGTAATGGCAGAACATCTGCCAGGTGTACAGAACCGGGTAGCGGACTGGAATTCGAGACACCTCCGGGACTACAGCGATTGGCAGCTGGAGGAGTCAGTCTTCCAGGAGATCATGAGGCAGAGAGATCCATGTAAGACTGATCTGTTTGCTTATAGACTGAACAAGAAACTGTCCAGGTTCTTCAGTTGAAGGCCAGTCCTGGAAACATCAGCAACGGATGCCTTTCTCCAGGTCTGGGGACCAGTAACAGAATATGCGTTCCTTCCATTTGCCATAATACCGCAAAAGCTAGCTCAAGTCAGAAGACTGGGAGCAAGAGAGATACTATTGACTCCTGATTGGAGAGCTCAGACTTGGATTCCAGACCTGTTGGAAATGTCGTAAGACTTTCCAATTTTGCTTCCACAAAGACAGGACTTTGTGATTGGCCCATCAGGGGAGCTTCACCCTCTGGTTCAGACAGGGGGTCTGAGCCTGGGAGCCTGGGGGATTTCAGTAGAACCTGGATCAAGCCAGGTCTTTCAGGAGAGGCTCAAGAACTCATCAGAGAATCCTGGGCTACTGGGACCAAGAAGGCTTACAGAGTCGCATGGTGCAAGTGGAGTAACTGGTGCATGGAGAGGGAGGTGCATCACGCTCGAACAGATATAGTTCATGTGGTGAACTTTCTGGCTAACTAAGTGGCTTAGACCAAGGTTTACAGAACTACTAACACTTTTCGGTCGGCAATCTCAGCCGGTCACGAATATGTCAAGGGTAGTCCTATAGGCAAACATCCCCTGATCTGTAGGTTACTGAAAGTAATTAGGAGCATGAGACCTCCAACTCTGAAATATTCTCAGCTTTGGGGTGCGAGTGTCGTGTTGAGAATGTTTGAGTCATGGCCTGATAACTAGGAGCAATCCAGAAAGGTTCTTTGGGCAAAACTACCTACATTATTGTGTTTAATTTCCTGCAAGATGGTTTCAGAAGTCAGAACTTTGGAGGTGAACAGGAGTAACCTTTACATAGAAAAAAGGACAAAAACAGGGATCAGGACTGTTGATTATGAAGCCTTTCCAGACCGACCCAGATTATGCCCGGTCAGATGCCTTAAGGTTTACGAGAGCATTGCAGCGCAGCTCAGGCCTACAGGCAAGTCTCAATTGTTGATAGCGGTAAGGAGGCCCTTCAGGGCAGTGGCATCGCGTACCCTGGCAAGATGGGTAACTTGGTGCATGAGCCAGACAGGCATTGATGTGGGCCAGTCTAGGGCACATTCGACTAGGGGTGTCATGGCATCCACAGCCTTCAAGATGGGAGCACATCTGGACGACATTTTGAAAGCGGCAGATTGGTCAAATGAGGTGACTTTTTAAAAGTTTTATTTTAGACCAGTAGATCAGGTGGCCACGTTGGTGGTAAGTAAGCTTTAAACAAGCATAATCCGAGACTCTGGGTCTTGACATAGAATACAGATTTTCAATACATTAAGTAAGGATTCTGTTCAAGACACAGAGGCAAAGGATTATTCCACCCTTTTCAGTCGCTAAGGTAGTTGGTCATGACTGATAATATGATGGTTGATTATGTAATGCTTTATGGCAATTCTGATGTCATTTATCTTTGTGATTACCCATCTGTCCTGGAGTAGTTGGTTCATCATTGCTGTCTGCTTTGAAAGGTGCAGAGTCTAAGCATTTGGGTTCATGAAAATTGATCGAATGTGTTATGGGAGTTCAAGCGTTTACCGGTTGGGAAGCAAGGTTTCAGTTGTCGACCAGCTTCAGAAAGAGGACGAAGGAAGGAAGACGGTGGTGTTTATAATGGTCTTTGGGACATGAATGGACTGTTTAGATCACGTGTAATGTTTAACCAATTGGACGGACAATCACATTTCTCATATTTTCATGGATGTTGTAGCTTATTTGACAGTTTGGTTAAAATTAAAGTAATTGGTTTTGGCTGCTCGAGAAGTAAAGAGTGGAGTTGAGCATAATCCTGTGCCTCTGTGTCTTTAATAGAATCATGACTTTCTATAACAAATGTATTGAAAATCTCTATTCAATCTTGAACCGGGGGAAAAGCTCATGAAGCACATAACCTAAGAATCTGTTGAAACTCTACAGGTAAAGAACTTGGTGGGTGGGGTGATCTATGCCTTCGAATATGCAGAAAACTAGAAATCATAGTGCTTCAAAACACAAGCACATTAAACTGAGTTATGTTTATAAGGTCAGAATGCTTTAAATAATGAATGCCGTAGTGAGTAGTGCATGATAAAGTATATGGGCTATAAAAACTAGGTTAGAAACTAACTATGTGTCAAGATATGACGAGAAATAGGCTAATCCACCATTTTTGTGACAGGCCGTTACCTTTAAGGCAAATTACCTTTAAGAGAAATGCTGTATATTTAATGAAGTGAATTTCTGTAGAACCATGTTAAAATTAAAAGAATTACCTCTTGATAAGTTCAAGGACAGTCAGTAGCCAGAGAATGGGACTTCCCAGACTTCATATCTCTAATCCTGACAGTGTACTCCTGTGAAGTGAGATAAGCAGTCGAGGGCAGACATTGAGTGATGCATTTGGCTGGTTTAGTTGGCAGAGAGGATGCAGCTGGTGACCATATTAGGGCCTCTGGAACAGGAAACTATGTCGCTGCTGCCAAAATAATTCCAGACTGAAGTTCAGTAGAATCTCCAATTGAAGGTTAGGTACAAAATAATTACCTAACAGATGTGGGATTGACGTCAATGGAGAGCCTTGCTTTAAGAGTGCATTTAGAAAGAAAGGGTGGGGGCTAGACCCACTCCTTATATAAAAGATGATTGAATTCAGTGGTAGGGTGCCGAGTTCCTGTGCTGTCTAAGATGCATGCTGTGTGTCGGCCTGATGGAGAATAAACCTGATGTCTTTTGAAAAAACTTGCTTCAGTCTCTTGCTTGTTCCTGTGTCTTTCTGCCATCTGGAGATGCCAAGGCCCAGCCGAGCAGAGCAGAGGGGGGGGGGTCCCAGGACCCTTCTTCACAGCTAAAAGATTAAACCGTGAGCGAAGGTTCATAGAGTGCATGCAGGGAAGAATCTGTTGTTGATACAAGGTGGGGAAATGTGCCTAGAGTACTCAAAGGAGTATCAATTTTTATACACCATTGCTTTGGAACGTGGACTGAAAGTCCACAATTGCCAAGCAGTGCTAAAGATGGGTCATAGTCTGAAAGCAGGTATGCTTCCTCTCACTGGGAAGGTTGTGATAACTGTGGCATCATCCCACATAAAGGGACAGGCATGTGTGGGAGTTGCTTCAGGATGACAGCAGTACCTTGGCAAATGCCCGACATATTTAATAGTATTTTATGTCCATCATCCGCCTTGACCCAATTTTTCTTGACATTTTTGCCCTGATAACTTTGCTATAATGCTATCCTGCAGTTTGAGATTCCAACCTCTTGGTTGATGATATTCTCAAACGGTGCCAAAGAATTGATATACTCCCTGGACTGCAATTAATGCATCCACTCTCTTCAAAGGTCACTATCTCGTCCTTCTCTGCAGCCATGGCATACCGATTTCCCCCCTCATAAAACCCACTATTTTATATAAAACCTTGATTTCATTGGCCCCATGAAGCACAGCACCAGTGATAACCTCTTTCAAATCTATTGAAGTTCAAAATAAACTTTGTTTTATTATTTGTAATGCGCACCAGACCCAGGGGTATCAGGGCGCAGAAGAAACAGGAATATTCTCAGTTTAGGTTACACAGCTGTGCAGATATATACAGCAAAGGTAGACTAAAGCATGTTCTATACAGTTAGAAAGACACATACTTTATTATATAAATGGAGAAGATTTAGATTTTTTTTAAACCGCGGTAAGCAGAGTGGTCTAGTTTAAGGGTGATTTACATCCAGTCAGGTGATTGTTCAGAAGGTAGTTGTCCAGGTGATGGAGGTGTAATCATGGTCGTAACTCGGGACATCACAGACAGACACATAAAGAAATTACAATATTAAATGTACTGGTTTTACTGAGTGATGTCTCTTCCTGCTATTTGTGGACAGTGTTCCTACAGTGGAACTTTTTTCTTGGGACTCTCTAACACATCTACCCTTCCACCTCAAGAAATGGGTGGGGTGTTTAGGTAAGAAATAGCAAGGCCATCAGCCCTCCCCTCCACTGAATCGCCTGATCACCAACCCTGAAATATCTCAATTCAGAAGGTGAGAACAGACATACTTACATAAGGAAAAACCTCTGCCCACTCACCCCCACCTGTTGACCACAACTATAATTCGAAAAAAGTATAAACGCAGAACCAATGCAGCTGCCAAAATCTGAATCAATTATGAGACCCTTTTCGACCAATCTCCCACAATTGTCTGATCAGGCGGACCTTTTCCCCAATATTACACTCCAATATTTGTCACTGTACAGCGCCAGTCTGATAGAATTTGTCAATGCCATCAACAGCCACCACAGCAAATTCACCTCCCTGCTTGAAATGGACTCCTGGCTTGACCCTAACTGAAATAATGGCAACTGTCCCCTGGCTCTCCCGCTTCCTTTCACTGGCTGGGTAACCCATCTAAGCCAACTAAAGCAGTCGTGAATCTAGGTGCCCCCCCCCTAGACTTTGAGCTCCTTAGTTTTCAATCGGCTGTAAACCCCCCTTGCTGATGGTCTTGAGGCATATTTGACCCCTCTTGAGCTTCCATGGCAGAGTCGGGCCGTCCGGACACTACTCCTCTCCCACCTGAAGTGTCCTTTTTGTGGCAGGATCCCTGTTAGGCAAACTCCATAGTGTCGGAACTCTGGCAGCTGACCCCTTTTGACTTTTTCTTTACCTCTGGGATCGCACCGCACTCACTCTAAATGTGCATCGAACAATGGTCACTCTTGGACATCAACCCCAAGCTCTAGATTCCAAACTGTTCCGTTATTGACATGTCCTCTGGTTTGGAAGTCCCAGAGTCTGAAATCTCTCCTGGGCAGCGTTTCTTTTTTAATAAATCAAAAAAACAAGCTTAGAAATGATATTCGTTTTCAAATCTGTGACCTACCACGTAAATGTTTATAGTATTGCCCTAATGTACATGTTATGTTCCACCCCTACTCATTAATTGTAAATATGTTTATAGTACTGCCTTTAATGTACATGTTCTACCCTCCTATTTGGCGTGATACGTCCGGCAATGTAACTCTAGCTGGACCTCGCCACACGTATGTAACGAAGCTTTGCAACCCTCTTGCTGCCTTTGCGCCTGGCTACCTTCGGGTTAGGTGCGCATTACAAATAAATAAATACAAATACAAATACAAATACTTTCCTGAACGCCATCACTAATGCATAAGATATCGCCCAATCAGTGGTTGCTACCAATGGCAGATATCAGCCAAACCAGCCAGCGACACCTCCACGATTGCAGGCTATTTCTCGTCAATAAGATCCCAGGGAGCAGGCACAATAACTAGTAACCAGTATCTATTGGGTGCCTGTCAACCTTCGCAGCAACACCCGCAGGTCTGGGTGCATCAGCAAGAAAGCACCACCAACCTCTGCACATATACCTTGCCCTGGCTTGCTACATCCAAGATGTCCCTCTAAGAACATGCTACAACCAATAACTCTTCTACACACACGCAGGCTCCAGCCTTCAATGTTGCGCCAAAAGGCCCAGCATGCGCATCACAAATGTCAGGTACATAACATCGATATGCAATGGATCTATGCGCTACAGATGGGGAGTAATCTTGAGGTGAAACTGAGTTCACTTTATTTGCTTACGGGGAAAATCTTTGATTCAATTTAAAATTAGCAACTAACAAAAGGGTCAATGACGTTTTGCAATCTGTACATAAAGTCTGATTACTAGATAAATTACTCCACGCAAGAATATTTTTAGAGCTTTAATCAACCTCAAACAGGATGTTTTCTGCATGGTAATCGACCACAACAGCCTAGGGCATGCCATGGATTCTATTTAAATCAGAAACAGATCAGCATCTTTATTTAAATGTACGAAAGACCACTTTTGTAAGAAAAGGGCATGAATGCACTTCTTACAAAAAAGTGTTACTTCGAGTTTAGAAATTCGCACAGCTAACGAGGAAATCAAGTCTGTGTGCATGTGTACAGAATACCCACAATGCCTTGCTGTTTTGGCTCAGAACTGGAGGTGAACTTCCAGTGATGTTTACTAGGTGGTGTTGTGGAATGTGTGACTTGGCTCAAATTGACTTTCCTATTTTTATATTGATATATACATATTACAGGGACTGCAGTAGCGGCCCTATAGTTATGGTTAAATTGCTCAACTCATAGAAAGAGCACTTTTTAGGTGGCTTATAACTCCCCACCTCCCACACCCTAGAAGAATCCTCAACAAACGCTGCAAAAACAATATATGCCCCCTCTGAATGATTCTGTTTGGTGTGGTTTCGTCCAGGGGGTGAAAAGTTATAGGGGGAGGGGGCGAAAAGGTGTGGAAATCCTCATAGACTCAATGGAAAAACATGTGCTTGCGCCTATAGCCCAAATCGCTGGACAGATCAGATTCGCACCAAATTTGCACCAGGTGCTGCGGTTTGGTCCTGTTCGGCAGAATCCTTTGCAGTTCCCTTGGGGAGCACTACAGAAGATTAAGACTACAGGTATATGCAATAAATCCCCTTTGGTATCAGTCTGTACCACAAAGATTTAGTTGGTAGCTGTGGCTAAGCAGTCAGACTTATCTCAAGAGGGAGAGGAGCAGTATTCAGGGTTTACACAATAGGACTACAATACTATGGCACAAGAAAACACTGACCAAAGCTTTGTATCAAAAAGAATATATATTTATTTTACACACTTGGATGTTCACACACAAATCACTATTATTAAGGTAAGTTAAAACAGTGAAGAAAAGTATACACAACTCCCTATTTAAATCGTTGACAAGTTTGAGCCAGAGTGAAAACTGAGCAAAACGACACAGTGTAAAATAAGCAGAAATGGCACTCTAACAATTTCTTCAGAGGGAGGGAAAGAACAAGTTATACAGGTTTAGACTTCTAAAACACACCAGCAACACTTCCCGATTGGATTGTGGACAAGTTAAGCAAGGCAGCACTTTAGCATCAACAGTACTTTGGTGAAAACCAAGCAAAATGGCACTTCAGCAATATATAAAGGGGAAGGAAAGGTGGTTATAAGAGTTTTAGGTGCACCAAAACTTTTCTTGAGGAGAAACAATATAGAGAAGACAGTTGTAACAGATCTAGCTAGAGTCAAGAGGCTTGTGCCAGAGTCAGTGGTACAAGGCAAAGTGCCTATGTTCAAAATGTTCTAGTAGCTGCAGTCAAGTCTGTGTTAAACGATTGAAAAGGCGGTTGCAGGACATAGAAAGATAATGTTAGCCGAAAAGGCGGCCAGCCCAGAAAGTAAGTAAAGGATTTAAAACACCTTTAGCAATACCCAATGAAACTGGAGGTCTAGTGGAACAATGTACCTTGAAAGTGCAAGAGGCTCCTGCGGTGGCGGTAATTCCTGGCAGTTCCTGCAGTTCTGGAGATCCAGCAGAGGAAGAGAAGCTCTCGTCGTGGAAGAAGGTTCGAGGTACTGCGCTGTCCAGGGATGAAAGCAGCTGCGGTGCTGCCAAAATGGAATAAAAAGTACGCTCCTTTAAATCGCTGTCGTTGTGGACTGGTGCCTGGCTATCCGGTCTCCTAGTGCTTGGCACTTGCGATTCAACCAAGGCAGGTCCTGGAACGCGATTGGCAAACTGGTTGACCCCACCAGCTCAAGGGAAGAAGACTCTTGCAGGTGAAGATCTTCTCGAGTCGTTGGAAAAAGTGGTGAGGATCTGCAGCAGAAGTTCACCGGTGGTTCAGTCGTTGCAGATGTCTTTGGCTTCTCTCCTCTTCAGCTTCTTAGTTCCAGTGGCGACGTCTTGTCCTCCTGTCCTTAGGACCCTGCTTTTATGCAGCAAGATCCCCATTCATACAGCCTAGCTGTCTCTCACACCGTGGGGTGGCTATCCTGGCGGGATAACCCCCTGGCCTATTAGGGCAGCGTGTGACTTGGGTTGCCTAGGTAACCCTGTCCAGGGTGCCTATTCCCCCTCCCACACGTCCTGTCTACCCCAGACTCAGTGGCGCCGAAAGGAGGGCTTCTGTGCAGAAGCCCGCCAAAAGGACATACAAAGGACCCCCGACCTGGGTTAGGATTTCAGAGAAAGACACAAGAAAGAAATATCAAAGATCTGGCAATAAAAACCTACCGGAGTAAAGTTAATATTAAAATAAACCGGCGGTATGTTAGAGGCTGTAAGTAAAAGTGGTAGCCTCGAACAATGGGAAAATCCCATAGGAAAATATTTGCGGTCGAATATTTACAGTATTAACCACTGCCACCAGCCAGAAACTTTGGAGACAGGGACTGGACGGTACCCCCTCGAAAATGAACACCAGGGAAAAACTATCAACCCTTTTCACTACTTCCATAATAAGATGGGTTGTACTGGTTTTGTTCATAACTATTGACTAATAGTCATTGGGGACTTTAAATGCCCTGGGAGACAGTAGTCAGTCCCAGGGTATGCAGTCTGTTTGGGGATCCCTAGGACACCCCTGTGTTACTGCACTGAGGGTGCTGTGTAACAAACATGTAAAAAGATGATACCTATGAGGGTGAGAAAAACCTGATCGGGGACTCTATGGGTAAGGGAAATTAGCCTTAGAAGAGAATTCTCCCTAACGGGTCCCAAAAGTGTGATTTTGTAAATGTGGTGTAAATTCGTCTAGTCGTTTTTTGAAAAAAATGGGCAAAAAGAAGGTAAAACAAAATGAGTGATATCTGGGTTAGGTCCATGTACGCACTTCCCGATACCGGGTCCATGGACATGCATGGGCCAATGAGGGAGTGGCGTGATGTCTGCAGACATAGTACATGCCCACGAATTGGATGGTGATGAATGTGAGATGCGTCATATTATTTGATTTGGTCGCCATCTTGGATCCACTGACTGCCACGTGTGTCCGTGGATAGCATGGTAGGGAAAAAGTCTGGAAAACATATTTGGGGTTATCTGGTGGCCAAAAGTGGTCCTGGAAGGGTGTGTTACGCTCACCTGGTATCCACAGTGACGCCACCCAGCCGGGTTACTCGCTGGTATGCTTCTCAGCTTTGCCCTGATGTGGTCTGCGGGGAAGGTTCTGCCTTGTGGTAGAATTAGGCGTGCTCTCCGTCCTGCCTTCTTTGCAGAGGCACGTTGTCTTTCATGGGCGAGTGCGGTCCAGTTACTTCACTGACGCCGGCCCGTTTGATATTGTTCAGGTAGGTCTTATTGCTTTTCTATAGTTTTGTTGCTATCCTGCATGCCTTTCTTTGTTTAAAATGTCTCTTTTTTTCTCCCTTGGGTATGCAGAGCTTCAGCGCAGTGAACTGGCTTGGTTGAGCCCCGCTGGTAAATGATGGCGCATTAAGAGCGCTATGATGCGGTAAGTAAGCGCTATGCGCAGCGCTGCAAAGTCTTGCCTTTGTTAACCTGTGTTTTCCTTCCTTGTAGGTCGCGGTGTTCTTCAGCGCAAGTGGAATGTCCGGAGTGGTGCCAGCCGAGAGGCGACCAGCCAGGTAAGACTTTTGAGCAGTTCGTAATTTGTAAATGTCTCTACTGCTTTCTTTAATGTTGCCTCTATCTTCCTCTTTCGGGTCATTCTGTCCAGGGGGCATGCAGATTCGAAGAAGCTGTTCTCAGTAGCTGCGAGTGTTTAAAGATGAAGACTGCAGGTAAGATGCTGCTGCTAATGATGTTCATTTTGTCTCCTTGCAGGTTCTGCTTCTCCGAGGGAATAGCTGGACACGGTGAGCGTCACTTTGCAAGCTGCAAAGTAACGCGATGCGTGTTATCTTGTTTGGATGTGGTTTAAATAGCCCCAACAAAATAGTCCAGGAAAAGTAGTCCCTAGCTACCACACTCAAAACACTAGACCGTGGATGCCTCCATGTTGGCTGACAATACAATAAAGTACTTCCCAAGCACATTGTTTTTTCATGGTGAATGAGCCTTGCGCCATAGGCGCTAGGACTGGCCCCATGAGGGCTTTTGAAGAGGATGCCAGGCTCTAGAGGCCCGAGTCCTGACTCCACCTGGCCAACGGGTTTGCCAGAGGGGGTTTTGGGCGAGGGTCGTAACAGCACTCGCCCCTAAGGCCCCTCTCATGGTGTTCCTTCAGTCCGGCCCAGGTTTGGTTGGGAAGTTCCGATGAGATTTCCTGATTAGACGACGTGCGTAGATATTCTCACTGAGCTAGAGTATTTAGAGACCAAGATATCTTTGACTTTGAATTCTGGTTCTCCGTCAACAAGTATGGGCTTAGGTGGTGTCCCAATCTGTGTGCCGGGTTGCATTGGTTTCAGGAGGGACACATGGAATACCAGGTGGATGTGTAGATTAGGTGGTCAATCCAGTTTCACAGCTGCTGGGTTGATAATTGCCTTAATGGTATAGGGGCCTAAGAATCTGGGATGAAAGGTCCGGGTTCCCTTGATGGGTACCAATTTAGCGCCTAACCAAACTTTGTCTCCTACTTGATAATCGGGGGCCTTTTTCCGGTGTTGGTCGGCGAATCTCTTTTGTTTTTCTTTGGCATGAATAAGGTGTTCCTTTGCCCTTTTGAAAGCCTGAGTAATGGTTGTGTGTGGAGTCTTTACCGCTGGCATTTCCAAGCTGGCTGGAAGGTCTACTTCACAGGTACGTGGATGTCTGCCATAAAGGGTATAGAAGGGCGTTTGTCCCGTGCTTGAATGCAAAGAATTGTTATATGCATATTAGGCTATCCATAGTAGGTCTTTCCAATTCCTTTGTTCGTGGTGCAGCATGCACCGTAAATATTGCTAGAGTGTCTGATTGGTTCTCTCGGTTTGGCCGTCCGTTTGGGGATGGTGACTGGTAGGTAGCCGAATGTCGATCTGCGCCATTACACAACATTTTTTCCAGAAGTTTGAAACAAACTGGCTGCCTCGATCAGAGACCAGAACCGAAGGGAAGCCATGTAGCTTAACTACGCCCTCCAGGAACACTTTTGCTAAACTGGCTGCGTCTGGGAGGCCTTTGAGAGGAATAAAATGGGCCATCTTCGAGAATAAGTCCACAACTACAAGGATGGTGTTGAACCCTTGGCTTGGAGGTAGATCAGTGATGAAGTCAAGGGAAAGAGTGTGCCATGGAACTGGAGGAATGTCCAATGGTTGTAGGAGACCAGATGGTTTTTATTTCTGTGATTTATTTTGTGCGCAGACACCGCAGGACTGAATATACTGAATGATGTCCGTTCGCCAGGTAGGCCACCAAAAGTTCTCTTTCACCTTAGCTAGGGTTTTGGCGATCCCAGGATGCCCTTCAATCAGTGAATTGTGATAGTTTGAAATAATATGCTGTTGTAATTCCTTCTTGGGTACTTATAGGTGATCCCTAAAAAAGGGTCGATGGTCCTTGATGGTATATTGTTCTCCTTGAGTTTGCCATGCGAGGTAGGCATCAGGATTCATTGTCCGTTGGATTTCTTTTCGTAGTTTTGCTAGTGTTAAGGCTGTCGTGATACCCAAGAGTTTGTCTTCAGGTATAATAGGTACTGGGTCTGGAGTTGTATACACTATTTCATCTATGCCCATGCGAGATAAGGCATCCGCCTTTCCGTCTCTGACTCCTGGTCGAAATGTGATTACATAATCATTTTCGGCGAAGAAAAGGGCCCACCGTAATTTAATGCGAGGACTGGGCCTTGGCTGTTTTGATATATTGCAGATTTCAGTGGTCTGTGATGACTGTAATGGTGTGTCTGGCCCCCAGAAGATAGTGCCTCCAGGCTTTAAAGGCAGATTCGATAGCCAGGAGTTCCTTGGCCGTGATGGCATAATTAATCTCTGGAGGTAAGAACTTTTTCGACCAGAAGGCCACAGGATGTAGCTGGCCAGTTTCCGGGTCTCTCTGTGAAAGGACAGCCCACATTGCGAGACTGGACGCATCAGTTTCAACGACATAAGGGAGGTCTGGACGAGGATATTGCAGGATTGGAGCAGAGGTAAACCTTTGTTTAAGTTCCTGAAAGGCTTCTTCTGCTTCTTCGGTCCAAGCAAACTTTTTATTGTTTTTTCGTAATAGTACTGTGATTGGGTGCACAACCTGAGAGAAGTCTGGGATGAACCGGCGGTAGAAGTTCACAAAGCCCAGCATGCTTTGTACCCCTTTCAGAGACGTCGGTGAAGGCCATTTCAGAATGCCATCTACCTTGTGCAGGACAGGACTGAACGAACGTGCCTGACATGATCTTGTTCCGAGGCTGAGTATACTAAAATGTCGTCTATGTACACTAAGGCGCACACATCAATTAACTCACTTAAGACGTCATTCATGAAATACTGGAATGCCGCAGGGGTGTTGCATAACCCGAAGGGCATGACTTGATATTCAAACAAGCCGTACTTAGTACGGAAGGCGGTTTTCCATTCATCTCCTTTTCCGACTAATGCCAGGTGGTACGCTCCTCGAAGGTCCAATTTGGTATAAATCTAGGCATCTTTAACTTGGTTTAGCATCTCAGGGATAAGTGGCAAGGGGTAGCTGTTTTTCACGGTGATCTGGTTCAATGCGCGGTAGTCAATACAGGTTCTCAAGTCTCCTTCCTTTTTCGGTACGAAGAACAAAGCACTGGCTGCGGGGGACTTCGAAGGATGGATAAATCCGTTTGCAATAGCCCCAACAAAATAGTCCAGGAAAAGTAGTCCCTAGCTACCACACCCAAAACACTACACCACATAGCTTGGTTCTTAGGAACCAAGCTATGTGGGTGCCTCCATGTTGGCTGGCAATACAATAAAGTAGTTCCCAAGCACATTGTGCTTTTCATGGTGTATGACTGGCCCCATTAGGGCTTTTGAAGAGGATGCCAGGCTCTAGAGGCCCGAGTCCTGACTCCACCTGGCCAATGGGTTTGCCAGAGGGGGTTTTGGGCAAGGGTTGTGACAGGGTGGGGGATTGGTATATAGTTGATATGTTTTTTAAATTGGTGAAACAAGGGTTTGCAGGTGCTGCCGAGTTTGCCGACACCTCCACTGACCGTGGATAGCACAGTGATAAGAAAGTCTGGAAAACACATTTGGCGTTACCTGGTAGTCGAAAAAGAGAGCCTGGAAAGGGTGGAGAGTGGAATAAAGTTGATAGGAAGATGTTTTTATAGGTGAATAAAAGCATTGCCAGAGCTGCCGAGTGCACGTACACAACCGTAGTCCGCGGACCAGCACGTGGCATCCGGGTCTTACTCCTACGTCCTGTCCTCTTTCCTCCATACTGTATGGGCATCCCTCAGTAGGGATGGGAGACGGAACCCTTTTTCACTAGAAAAGTCATCTTCCCTCTTAAATTTAGAAGCGCGCCGGGGCCTGGCCCTGGGTGCATGCGCTCCCCTCACTCCGCCCAGTCCTCTTTTCCGCCTCAACGGGAACGGACCGCTTTCACCAGCGTTCCTGGGTGAAGCCTCTGGCCTAGTAATTCCACGTGCTATTCCCTGGAAAAGTACTTTTGTCTTCTTTGTATTTCTTTTTCAATTGTCAGGTACCGGTTTGTCCTCTGGCGCCAGGCTCTTCCCCGGCTCATGTCGATGACGGTGGGCTTCAGCAGGTGTCCAGTCTGTGAGGGTCCCTTTCCAATGTCCGACCCCCACGCCCTCTGCCTCCGCTGCCTAGGCCCTGACCACGGCTGTACCGCATGCAATGCTCTTGACACCGCGCGCCCTCGAGGACAGACTGGCCAGGTGGCGGGAGCTCTTCAGAAGGTCGCCTCCAGAGCAGTGGTCTAAGTGTATGAAAAGAAGTAGTGGAGCTATGTTCCCCGCTGGCCTGCCCCTGCTCCCCACAAACCCCTTTGCCACAACCACTCCCACACACAATACACCCCCCAAAACACTTGCCCCTGATGTTTAAGGGAACGTTCAGTGCAGTGCACTGAAAGTGAAGGTTTCAACTTCTTCCTACACTTTTATTTTAAAAGAAAACCATTCCGGAACGGTTTCTTTTTAGAATAAAAGTATAGGAGCTGTACAAGGTAATTTAAAAAAGTATAGGAGCACCGCTCCCGCTCACTTCGACCACTGCTCCAGAGGATCTAAAAGCATTTGTGAAGCAGGAGACCAGGCCCAAGGTAGGTGCACTGTTCTCCTCCGCACCCTACAAAGGGGACTCCTTTCGAAGGTAAGCACACTAGCGGGAAGAACCTAACCGGTCCTACGACCAGCACAGGCACGAGGCTGCTCCAGCTACTGACCACCAGGCAGAGGAGTTGCAAGATCCTACCGGTGATCCCATTGAGTGACTGCAAGGTTCTATTACCGGGTTGCAACCCAAGGGGCTATGCCCTAACACCGGACTGATGTCTCAGGGGGTGCCTGTATGCAGCACTACCAGCTCAACAACCAAGGGCACTCTGCCTACCAGGCCCCATCCTCAGGTGATGGCAGCAGGCCTCAACCTCAACCCCTCCGTGTACTGGAGGAAGCCGGGCCTAGCGCAGCAAGTACGACGACGCACGCACATGGCATGCAGCAAGACAAAATGGTGGCTCACCCGACACCAACTCCCTCTGGGGAACAGGTAGGCGAGTGAGTTTCCAGGTGGGACTGGTCAACGCCTGTCACTTGGCCCACAGCATACCCATCTACTTCGCAGGGCAGATACATCTCACCCCATACAGAGAGACATGATCACCTAGGCCTCAGCAACCTCAGGGCCCCTCACCTATGCCTATTCCATCCAGCACTCCTCCGGCCTGCGGAGACAGGTTCTTTGAGAAGTTCCTTACTCTCATCAGGTCCCCACAGATGGTTACCATCCTTGGGGATGTGATCAGGGACATGCTCCCTCCGGTACAGCAGTTAGCACCCACAGCCACGCTGCCTTTGTGTCCAGCTCCTCTGGGTCCAGTGCAGCCCCAGGCGCCCGCACCATTCCCTACGGCACCGGCTCCCATGCCTATTCCAGTCACAGCAGCCCTGTCCACGCTGCCGCAGCAGCCTCCGGCACTGATAGTGAGTACGCATAGCTTTCTGCGCCCAGCACTCCTCCGACTGCACCGGGCCAGCAAGACACAATGGGAGGCACAGATGAGGAGGACCCTGACACTCCTTCATCAGCCAATGCCTTTCACGAATAACTGGCGGGCGTGGCTGAGTATTTGGGGAT
The DNA here is from genome assembly GCF_040938575.1 of Ambystoma mexicanum. Taxonomy (NCBI): domain Eukaryota; kingdom Metazoa; phylum Chordata; class Amphibia; order Caudata; family Ambystomatidae; genus Ambystoma; species Ambystoma mexicanum. Next base: position 1,485,180,925 of record NC_090929.1, read on the forward strand.
CCCACAGCCACAGGTGAAACAACCAGAGGCGGGGATATTGGCAGAAGTTCTCACTCTACGCCCCACGGCTAGAATGGGAATACCACTGCAGAAGGACGTAGGGTAATTTGCCAAAAAAGGATGTCTCAAGCCACATTCTACAAATATGCGTCTCAATGCTAAATTCAGGCAAATGGAAGGAGACCCCCTCTTACTGTGAACGCACCCCCAGCTACACTCATCGTTGATGGTGACAGCTTCACTGTACTCCAAGCCTCAACCGTCCTTGGCTACACCAGCCTCAGCACTCCTGGGTAAGGAGGAGAAGATCCTGGAGGTGTTTGGAGAGAAAATCTATTCCAATGCCACTCTCCATCTGCGGCAGTCCAATGCGGATGCCATGCTGGCGGTGGTAAACCAGAGGCTATGGCGGGAGATCGCTGGCTTCCTACCTGAACTCCCTATGCAGAGCCAGACTCGCTTCAAGGCTGGGCTGGCGGAAGCCAAAATAGTGGCACAGGACATAATGGAGTCCACCATGGCTCACATCGATACCTCAGATCGTGCCATCTGCATTGCTACTGACATGAGAAGGATGGCTTGGCTAAGGGTGGCTAAATTCAATCCTGATGTTCAGGATTGTATACTGGACCTTCCATTCGAGGGGGACGATCTGTTCCATTCAACAATGGACGAGGAACTCGATAAGAAAAAGAATAGCTCGCAGACTGCTAAGTCTTTATCCATCCTCACCAAGTCCACCCCTAAGGCATATAGCCAAGCGCACCAGCGTTCTGACAAGAGTCGTTCCTTCGTAAGCTTCAGGGGTTTCTAAGAGAGGCGGTCCAGACAACCGGACAGATCCCCAAGTCGGCACAGGCGCAAGCAGCAAAAGGCGGCTGCCGCAAGGGCTTTTTCCAATCCCCCTCTTCAGCCTCAGCCTCAGAGGACAAGAAATCGGGACACATCCATCCGGATCCACAAGTCTCTGGTGGGGGGCAGGCTTGCCCTTCACTGTCACTGCTGGCGTACAATGTTCACAGACCCATGGATCTTCTCTGTATTATCCACAGATTCCGGCTCCCTATCCCTCCTTCTCCTCTCTCCTCCCCTCCCCTCTGCGTCCACAGATTGGTACAGCAACTCTGTTGGCGGAAATACACTTGCTCATAGAGATCAGACAGTGGAGGAAGTCCCAGCCTCACAGCAGTAAATTCTATTCATGAATTTACGCCATGCACAATAAGAACCAGGCTGGCCTGAGCGTTGTGTTGGACCTTTCCATCTTGAACCTTTCCCTTCCTCTCCAAAAGTTCAAGATGGTTACCCCAATGCTAATAGAGGAGACATTGTGTGCCGGAGACTGGATGAGGTCCCTGGATCTGAAGGATGCCTACCTACATGTCCCAATCTGGCAACCCCATCAGTGCTTTCTGAGGTTCAGGATCATGGGTTTTCACTTCCAATACAAGGTTCTACCCTTTGGCCTCAATTCGGCCCCCAGGGTCTTTACATGATTGATAAACACTGTGGCAGCCCTACTCAGGGCGCAGGGGCATCACAGTCCAGAACACTGCCTCCACCCTCATGAATACACTATACGAGCTGGGATTTTCCACCAATCTGAAGAAGTCACAGTTAGTGCCCACGCAGAGTCTTACCTTCCTGGGTCTTATCTGGAATACGAGCTCCAAGAGGATTTTCCCCTCAGCGGACAAGATTGCAGCCATCAAGAGGGCCACAGGGCATTTTCTCAGCAGAGCAGTGACCTCAGCATGGTGGTAACACACCTCTTGGGCATCATGACGGCATGTCTCCTTGCAGTGCTGCATACAAGGCTGAAAATTATGTGATTGCAGTTGCACTTCGCAGCCTCCTGCAGTCTGGAGAGGGGTTCCCAGGCACAGTTGGTCAGCATCCCACATCATCTCCACCAGGACCTAGTCTGGTGGAGCACAGACAGCAACCTGCGGATGGGCAAGCCCTTTCGCCCTCCTCAGGTCACCATCACCACTGACTCATCGCTAGAGGGCTGGGGAGCTACCTTGGGGAGCCACAGTGTCCATGGGGTATGGTCCCATCAGGACTAGGCGGCCCACATCAACTGGCTCGAGTTGATGGCCATCTGGCTTGCTCTCAAAGCCTTCCTCCCGATCAGCGGCAAGGTGATCCTCTTCCAGACGGACATTCCAATGTACGTTGGAATCCACTGAAAGCCGCACGCTGTGCCTTGTGAAACACACAGCCATAACCACACCCTCTGCATTTCTGTCGACAAACACACCGTGTAGCACAGTAGGTCTGTACACACCACAAACTTTATTGCCCAAATCCGTAGCCTCTGCAGGCCCCTTTCTATGGCCGTCATCTGCAAAAGGGGCATATGTAATACGTGCCACCCTACAACTATTACAATATTCGCAGACTTTTCGTGCTGGGCGTGCGCGGGTGTGGGGAGTGGGGAAATAACTTTCAACCAGGGGAGCGGACCTCATTAGTTGTGGTGGCTTTTAAAAGAACCTTTGCGTATTTTTTTTTTTTAAGGTGCTTCTCTATAAGCACTTTTCTGCAGTTTCCATACATAAATGTGTGTTTTCAACGTCAGCTCACATTCTTACAATGGTGTCTTCAGTGCAGTGTGTAGATTGTGAAACAACATTTCATTGCCACTGGTCGACAAAGACATGCCATTTGCCTTGAAAAGGTGTATGTATCGTGAACCAATGTTCTCATTCTCACAGGAGAACATCCCAGCAGCACTCAAGTAGTCACACATGCTTCTGTTGATGAGACCCCTTTGGACTTCTGGCTGGCGACAGGAATCATTGTAATACTTCCACACTATTCTCAGGGGTATATATAAGAAAAGCACCTTGGCAGTAGGAAAAATGCACTGCACTGCTTTCATAATAATCTTCACTTGACGGAACACAATAGAACAAGGCATGCAACCCAAAAAGAAAGGTCCAAAGTGCACGATCACAACATGTACAGTTGCAGAAGAGGCCATGTGTCGACATTTTACAAGCAGTCTGCCGAAACAGCATGCTTCAACACTAAACCACAAAGCGTCCACTCCCTCCAAAACGAAATTGCGAGGCAAGTCTTCTTGGAAGGCATACACGCACAGATCTTCCACAAAGCCATCACCCACAACGAAAACTGTGCGTCTTGCCATGTTTGTCAACCGCAGTACACAAATTAATGGACAGAGTGAATGCCACCCTTTCCTGTGATGCACACTCAGAGCACCTGATTGGCCAAAGGCCATAGTCCCATTCCAATTGGCCACTGAGAAGCGCAAAATGTGCCATGTGCCTTTTCCCAATGACCGTGAGGGCCGCACCCCGATGAAGGAGGAGGACTCCTTCTCCCTATTGGTGCTCTTTCCTGTGACGTACACCCTGAGCACCTGATTGGCCAAAGGCCATAGATCCCATTTCCATTTGCCAACATGCTGAGAAGCGCAGAATGTGGCACGTGCCGTTCTCCAAGTATCGGGAGGGCCGTGCCCCAGTAAAGCAGAAGGCGTCCTTCTTCCTATTGGTGCGCTTTCCTGTGAAGCATACTGTCGGGGTCTTTTCCCGGGGGCCGGCAGAGCCGTCCGCGGATCTCCAGCGCTGGGGAGGCCCCAACTCCTCCCGCGTCCCAAAAGGAGTATGAGGCATACACAAGAGCAAGGTAGTTGCTGCTGTTTATTATAGTAACGGCATGGCAGGGATGATACTCAGCCCGTATGCATCCGGAGAGACTCTCAGCATTCGTGGGGCTCGCAGGCCCTTTTTACTGTAGTATGACGCGCTTCTTGCGTCACTTGGGAAAACGGTCCCAAAACCTAACGCCGCTTTGGGTTGGCTCCCCGAGTAGTAGGGTCAGTATATATCCCTAAAGAAGAAAGGATTATTGGATAAGGACAGGTCAGGTGGTACACTTGGGTTGTCGCTAACAGTTGCTACACCAAATTGGTTTCAAGGGGACACTTGGTGATTGGCTAGCTAAAATGTCATCAGTGATGAGCCCCTCGTATTTCGATTGGTTCACCCACGAGCCCCCAAGCCTGGGACCATCGCTGTTCCCAGCTCACGGTGTATCTGGTGCTGGCAACAATGTACAACTATGTGTTAGTGGTGGACAATGGACAGGTCTGGCTAGTGGCTGATGTGCATGTTTTTCCCATCGCTGTAGGTGTCCAACTTGTCACTTGGTTGTTGCAGATCGTGTCTCAGACGTGGGACCCCAGCGACTTTCTGTTTCGCGAGCTTGGCATCTTGTCAGCTCGGCTTGGTCGCGTGTGGAGAGACCGTGGCTGGAGCAGAATTATGAGCATTTGATTTGTATTTTATTTCGGCTCCGAGGAGCTTTCAGCGCTGGCAGGTGTAACCTTGGCGCGGGGAGCGCGGCATGTGAATTGCAACATTGCAGCCTTGGTTGTGAGACCTCTTTGGGGCTCGTTCTGCGTGATCAGCGCTTTGCATTTTCGTCTGAGGATTTTCGTCTGAGCGGCTCCTGCCTGAAGACTCTTGCTTTGCGGCCTACCTTGGCCTAGTTTCTGGGTGGCAGTACATAATCCATAATATGGGGTCGTGAGGGGCGACAGAGAGTCACAAGCAGCAATAGATATATAGGGTGATGTCTTCACAGGGATAGGTAGCGAGAAAGCATCTGCAAGCATATATACACAAGCTCTTCAGGCGTCTTGCGTTTCTGCGGTGCTGTAGGAGGCCTATGTGAAAAATGACAAAGATGTGTGTCTGTGGGTGTATCGGTCCTCTGTGTCATAGCACTGGGTATGTTATTCGTGTCTGTTGGTATGTGAGTGACCAGTGTGCATGTTGGCACGTGTTTTCTTGTCTGTTGGCTATATGGTCATGGCATCTCTAATGATGATGGCGTTTGTGGCTGTTGTCTAATCGAGTTGGTCCATGAGGCTGACATCGGCGGTTCACGGACGTGGTAGTGGGCAGGCTCCCCGGGCGTGTGGGCCGCGAACACAGGGACCTGTCCGTCTGGTGATGAAGTGAAGGGATCGAACTCCTCTCGCGGGGGGTGCTTGGGTTTTGATGTCCTGTTCCATGGTTTGGATGAGACTGGGGGGAGGGCGGTTTCCCATTTTCCCACTTCAGTCCCCCCCTCGTCCATTTGTCGACCACAAAATTATCCACTCTCTTGTCTCTGCGTACTCTCCATACTTTCGTTATTCCTGCAGGTGTCCGTACTGGTTCACGTGATCTTTAAATGACCAGTACATGTATACGCATCTACCGCCAGGCTTACAATAGACACACTTTCCAACATAATTCTTCGGATTCCTTGGGTTCTCTACCTTCACTGATGGTGGATATAAGTCTGCTTCCATTATCTGCTGGCGTAACCGTTCTCGTTCCTTTATGATGATGTCTGTGTGTTTGTCGTCTTCAGCTGGCATTTCCATAACCTCATTCCTAACAGGGCGGCCATTCCCAATATTATGCATCCTGCTATAATTTTAAGACCATCTGACAGCCACGATGGCATCCATGACCACATGTAGGAAAACCAGCTACCATCTTTCTTCGCTCCCTTTGCTTCTTCTTCCATCTTGGTGTGCATCTTGGCAAGTTGTGATACTGCCTCAGAAAGCGTGCCATTGTCTGCGTCAATGGCCAGGAGGAATGTGCAACACAAGCTCCCAATTTTCGCACAAACTCCTCCTTCCATTGCTGTTAGAAGATCCAGCACATATCTGTTCTGGAGTGCCACCATTCGTACTGCCCTCAGTTCTTCCTTTATTGCGTTGAATCCATTGACGGTGGGGTTGATTGTCATCATTAGTTCCCATCTGGTAATCTGGAGCCACTTCGCATTTGCATATGCCTGCATCCCTGGATATTTTATGGAGGAGAAGAACATTGCTGCTCTGCTGAATAGTCTATGTTCTGGTGGGATGTCACTAAGAGCCGTTTCTGATCTTCCCCACAGGTAGTTCCCTGTCAGTGGTTCTCCTTGCCTCTTCACTCTCGACAGGCTTGCCGTGTTGTTCCTTTCCCTTCCTCCTCCTATTTTCACTGACATTTTCTCCCTTTTGTTCCCTTCAACCATCTTAGGGAAGTTTCCCAGGTTGATATGTTTCGGCGGTACTACCAGGGATGGTACGTTGATGTGTACCATAGTGCATATTCCTTTCCATGATGGGGGCAAGCTGTGGTATGCTTTTTCTCCGCAGGCCCAATAGTGGTCCATCAGAACTGCTGTACCGGCACCCCCTCAACTATCATTATTGTTCTTTTGCAGTTGCTGTTTTTTCCAACATCGACATTCCCATCGTGTTGATAACATAGAGTAGGTGCAGTTAGTGGAAGTATTGTTATTGGTCCCTCGTCCTTCTCTAGCCAGGTTACTAGTGCTGCACTCCTTGTCCATCCATGGTAACATGTATTGTTCTCTTCAGTTACTGTTACTACTGTTGCCTTTGTCAATGTTACCATATTGCTTCTCACAACCCCATCTACCCATCCTTCTTTCGTGTATACCTTTCCATATATTAATATTAGCTGTCTTTCCCAGCACCCTGGTATCCCAGGAACTTCTCTTGCATGCGATTCACATGGTAGGTAGTTCAACGTTACTTCCTTTGTTTCTCCTTTATCAGGTCCATCCGTCACATATTGGAGCCCTTGTGTATGCTGCCAGTAGTTGTCGTACATGGGTAGTGTTTTGATGAAGTTATTTTCATACGGGTACGTGTCCCTCGATTTCCATTTCAGCGTTGCTGGTCCCCTTTTGAACCGTCCTCTTGTTTGGAACAGGGCCAGGTATAGCAGGCACTCCACTGATGTTGTAGGTACCTCAGTCGCCACAAATATTCTAGATGCGCTCATGGCGTATGGGATCAATGAGGACACATAGCAGTTGTCCTTAGTTGTCCCCTTACCAATTTTGGACATGTGTTGGTACCACATGTTATTTGAGACGTGTGAGGACTCTGTAAGGTATGTGTCTATCCCGTTGTTATCAATCGAAGCACTACGTTTATCCCTCTTCCTGTTCCCTCTTGGGGTACTTGTACCAGCTGACACCGTACCTGTTGCAGCTGCGTTGGGGGGGGTCTGTTAGTAGAAGGTGATGCCATAACATAGGAAGCATAGTGTGCCTGTCCGACAGTGGCAGCAAGTAGACCAGTGATGCAAAATATTGCTGTCATCTATATTACAATTGCTAATATCACTGGCATAGTTCTCTTACCTTTGCTGCGGTCCTGCAGCTTCTTTACTTTTGATGATATAGATGCCTGCCTGAAAATTTCTCAAAATATGCGTTATTTTGTTAGTGGTTTTTCAAGCTCTCCCTATCATATAATCATTCAAAGCCCAGGCGAAAAGCTGTTCCCATGCTTTCCTTAGCGTCCTATCCCTTAAAGCTGGTAAGTGCTCGTGGAGCTGTGGGAAGGATTGCTCTATTATCAAAATGAACATGTTGTAATACACACGTATTCTTCTTTTCTTTAAGTATTTTGGTCTTTTTATAACGTACACAAATTGGTGTGACAATGCTTCTGGGGTGTTGTCATCCATGGCTAGCATTTACCTCTGTGCACTGACGTATGCGTTAGTAACTTAAATTAATTTCTTTCTATATGTAAGAGTATTGTGCGGTACCTGCATGTGCGAGACAACAAGGAGAAGAGAACATGCACGTGTCTACACAGTGTGGTGTAAATTTGCATATTATTGGACAATTTCTTTATTAGGGATTGGCTGGGGTGGTGTTTGCTTTAGTCTGGGATCTCGTGACCATGGGGTAGGGTATGGAGGATTGTTCACTTATGTCTTGAGGGGGGGGTTGCTGTCTGGGCTGTGTTGCTGTTGTCGCTGGTTGTCGTTGCTGGTGCTTTGGCCCTTCCGTCGACGCAAGGGGGGGGGTCTTTGCTTTGTAGGGCTTGTTGTCATGCAGGTGGAACCAGACGTTCTTGTCCCTCAGCTTTACAGCTCTAGGAGCTGTTTTTTCCACTTGGTGGTGCCCAGTGAACCGGAGGCTGTTCCAGCGGCGATTAAAGTTCCTCAAAAGAACTTTATCACCCTCTTTTACTGTCCACTGTGCGGCTTGTTTCTGTTCTTCGTTTGCTTTTTCTTCTTGTTGGGTGTTCTTCGACTCTCCCCGCGTCTGTTCAATCTGTTGAGAGATAAAGGCGAAACTAGTAACCAAGGAAGAGACATATTCGTACATTTCTTCACCAAAAACATGTTGCGAGGCATGGCAATCTGTTATAGCTCTTGATGGTGGTGTGAGTGGAAGATGCATTTGGCGTCCGGTCACCACCTTGTGGGGTGTGAGGTGGTGGTCCGACCCTGGCCTATTCCTTAATTCAAACAGAGCCAAGGGGAGGCAGTAAAGCCATCTCTTTTTGGTTGTTTTCTGAATCTTTGCTCTCTTCTTTTAGGAGGCCGTTGAGGCATTCACAGATGCTGTTTGCTTATGGGTGGTACGCGCATGCAAACTTATGCTTTATACCAAAGAGGGCAGTTACATGTTGGAACATTTCATTGGCAAAGTGTGGGCCGTTGTCAGATCGCAACACTTTCGCATACCACCCACCTCGGGAACACCTCCTTTACCAGGAACTTCGCTGCTCTGAAGGCGTCTGCATGGGAGCATGGACCGGCCTCGATCCACCTTGAAAACTGGCATACTACTACAATCATGTATCTGTATCCTTGACATACATTGAGCATGTCAATGTAGTCAATATGTAGGTGCAGAAAGGGCCCTTCTGGCCGGGGTATAGTAGCTTTGATCACTTGCAGCATGTGACCGGCTGTAAATTGTTGACAAATGAGACAATTGCTAATAAAGTTTGCAACGTGTGAATTTAGCTTGGGGCAGAACCACGCCTGTTTTATTCGTGCTGCAATCACCTCTTTTCCTGTGTGTGCGGGTCGGTGTAGTTGTGCCAAAGCTGTTTTCAATAAGGCTAGGGGCATCACTATTTTGCCTGTATCATATTGTCACCATAATGCGTCTGTGGGAGACATGGTACATTCTCTTTTGACCCATAGTTCTTTTTCTGCCATAGGTGCTGCTGCCTGTAATTTCATTATTTGAGTTTCAGGGATGTGTGTGTACCCATCCTTCATTAACATCTGTTCGAAGAAAAACTCACCCGTGAAGAGAGCTGCATTTCGTTTTGGGGGAAGTGCATCCAATCCAGCACTGTGTGTTTGCCGCTCCTCCCAACGCATCAGCGTGCTTCCTGGAGGAGGCGGGGTAGGAGCAACACGTGACTGGATCACGTGATCGCGGCCGCCTACAAAGGACTAAGGCAACCACCCTTGTGGCGTTAAGCCCGGCTGGAGTAAAGCCCAGTGACTGTTGTGCGGCTGTATGGCGCAGTTGGCGCAAAAATCTACATGTGACTTGCATGAGAACCAACAGCAGCCAATAACAGCTGAGGTGAACTTGAGGTAAGGTCTACATCGTTTACAATACTTATTCATACAACGTGAGACTGCGGGAAATTATATCCTTTGATCACGCTGTTTTGTCTAATTACGACTCGATAAAAGACCTTTTTCCTCGGGTCTGATATAACTAAAGTGACTACTTAGCACTACATCTTCACCCTTGGTAGTGAGCACTTCCTGCGTAAAGTGACTAACTACCCCAGACTTATTTAAAGTGTAGACACATCGCTTACCACTTTCTACCAACAAACGGTGTATACATCACAGATTGTTGATTAAACTAAAACTTGATGAAACTTCGTAGCACCAAAGACATGGAAGGGGCAGGGAATGGATCGTATTTAAATCAAAGCTGTGAAGTGATCATACCAACTGCTCAACTCGCTCAGGAGAATGCTAATCTGATGAATGGACAAGAAATCCAAGTTCTGGTACATGCTGATGAAAAACATAGTACTCCTACAAAAAGTCAGATAGAGAAAAATCCAAATATCGCTATAATGAATAATTGGAAAAAAGGGTTGGAATACACTATCAACAAGAAAAATACAAAGCAAAATAGAAAATCATTTCGGGAATAAACGACATAAAAGCCACAGTGACATCGAAGGCGAATCCCTCATTCTTTGGGAAGAACCAAGACACTCTCAAACCCCGACTTCTAGTACAGAAATACACATTGTTGCAGCACACCTGGAAAAAGAAACCTGTACCTCACCTGAGGAAGACAACGCATTCACCCCAACCCCACAAAACCTACAATCTTCATCAACTGTTGTACAGCTAATGCTGGAACAAAGGGACTCGGAAAGAAAAGACGATGAAGAAATAACAACACATCCAAATACAGACACATTGAAAGCACTGAACTTTGTTCTTAGCTCATTGGTTTCAGTCTTCGAGATGCTAAAAGGAGAGGTCCAATCGCAAAATGGGACATTGCTAGAAATGACTAAAGAAATTTCTCTTTGTGACTCTACTTTAGTGGGCCTGGCAAACGCCATCAATACAAAACTGAGCACCCCAATTCAGGCACTGAATATTGAGATTGTAAAACAAGGACTCGACATCTCCTCTATCCAGCAATCACTGAAAGAAAAAAATCAAATTGAAAACCAAAACAACACACTTTTGAAAGAGATTTTGTCAGCCTTGAAGGGACAACTGCCCCCAGTTCAAATAGAAGAAACCCCAGAAGAAATTCAGGAATACTCATTGGAGGACACCCCACTTTCAGATTCAATAATGGAAGAATTCTTAAGACTAGCTACAGTACTAGAGGAAGAGGCAGATATTGGAAAAAACACAAAAGAAACTAAATCTGATAACCAAAAAGCCAATCAGGTAGGAAAACCTCAGGAATGGCAAGAACAAGGGGAACAAACATCAAGAGGCAGAAGAAAAAGGAGAAATCACTTGGCAAAGAGAAAGAGCTCTAAATCTTCACAGTCTAAAAACAAAAGTAAACATAACAAAGGGCTGAAGCAAAATAAAATTGGAAAAGAAAAAGGTAAGATCCAGGGAAAAATACAATCCGTTGGGATTAGTGAGGAACAGGACACCATTGTGGGCGACTCTAAAACCCCTCATATCGGCACAAAAAAAAATAAACTCAAAATAGGAAAAGGAAACCAGAAGGCCAAAATTGACATCTCTACAAAGACCAATTTAACTAAAGATAAACAATTGGACGATATAGTTCCAATAACGAAAGCAAGCATTGGCTTACAAACAGAGGAGCTGACAGGACAAAAAAACAATCTAAAAAAGAAAAACACAGAGATTGGAAAGGATCTGGAAAAACAGATAAATCTAGAGGAAACAACAAGAAAAAAAAACCTAGTCGCTCAACCTCAAAAAGAGAGCATAGCCAAAGCAGTCAAATGGGCCCCAATTTTCACACAAAAAAGAAGGCAGTCTGTAGTAAAAAGAACTTGTGGGAATGTCACTGCCACAAATCAACAGGAAAACAGGAAAATTGCCCCCATCTTTCTAACAAAGAAGCCGTTGGCTTTCAAGGACCCAAGCACAACCCTTCCAGGTGTAACTGTTCCAGCAAACATGCTGGGGAAAAACACACCTGAAATAAATGACAACCAAATCAAAAACGGAGAAGGGAAATTCGTCAAACTTGATACCCAGATGCATCGTGAGGAGAATGCTGCAGGTATCCGCTCACTCTCCGAAATATGCGATAAACCAACTGAAAACACATCGGTGGGAAATGCCAATGAAAGGATTTGGTTGAGATTGCGCTCAAACCAAGGCCACTATAAATCTTTAAACCGGGGAGTGATTCTGAACATAATACAAAAAATAGGAGACCTCCACTCCTTAAAATCCAACGACATTGAAAGCGTGAAATTCCCGTTGTCAAGTGATCCATTCCTGGTTGAACTCATTATGACTTCAGCGAACGCAAGAAATGATATCTTGCGAAACTCAATTGAGTTGGAATCCTATGGACTGGAAGTTTCATGCAATGATAAGAAAAACAACATTGTGGCCAAACACTGCATTCTCCCATGCCCAAACAAAGAAACAATATATCAAAATGAGGCAATCCTCACAAAGCAAGGTAGTTTAGAAAAAGATCTCAAAACAAAAGAAAACACCCTTATGCTCCTACCAGACATACTGTCAGAAGTTCTGAAGAAGTTGGGCTTGGGCACACAACGACTTTAGAAAGAACCATGTTAACATCTTTAGTTGGAACACAAGAGGCTCTAGTGTCATCAGAGGCAAAGAAACAAGGTCATACTTATTCAATCAGGGGGATGCGATTCTTTTACAAGAAACCTGGTTGGTTAATCCGCTAAACATCGAAGGGTATATGGTTCATTGTCTGTCAGCCGTACAAAAACCACTGGGCCGGCCCTCAGGAGGCTTACTAATAGCACTAAAAAACCAAGTCTTTAAAAATGTAAAGGAAATATGGAATAATCCCCAGGGCATTCAGGCATGCAGAGCTGAAGTATCTATACAAGAAACCACCACAACTTGGGTCTTTGTAAACATTTACTGGAACCCTGCAACATCGAAACTAGACTGTTTTCTAGAGAACTTAGCATCTCTATTCGAACTACTAAAAACAACTCTAGTTTCTAGTAAGATCGTGGTAGCTGGAGACTTCAACACGAATTGCCTATATCCCCTAAAAGGAGACCGAGATCGAGTAACACATAGGAAAATTACTCTGGGAAAACAATGGCAGGATTTTATGGAACAATGGGACCTCCATATGGTAGTGGGCTCACAGGAGGGTGTAAAAGAACAATATATAACCTGGAGAAGAGGGAACTCATCCTCAGCCTTAGACTATATCTTTGTTTCAAAAACTCTGCATGCTTCGCCCTATACATTAAAAATAAAACAGGAGTCTGGCAGTGACCACAGTAGACTGGAGTTGTCACTCGAAAATATTCTAACAACAGAAGCTGAACGAGAACTACAGTTGCTTGAGGGGAAGAAAGGAAAACTTAGAGTCGTAAAATATAAAGATGGGGGAACTAATTTAAATGGAAAACTCAAAATGATTCCTGAACACATATGGAAATCACAATGCGATCCACACCGATTTACCAACTTTCTATGGGCAACTCTAGCACCCAAATACTTAGCGGGAGAAGCCAAACAGAAACACCTGCACGCCTTTGACGAATCCACACAAAGAAGAAAAAGAGAGCATAGGAAAACGTTAAGAGACATCAAAAAGGCAGGACTTTCAGTGGAGGATATGAAAACTGAAATAAGAACCCAAAAAGCCAATTACAAATCATGGTCGATCTCACATAATGCTCTTCGGATACAAACAGATGGCGAGCACATACTTAAAACACTCAGAGAAAAAAACAGCAAGAACTTCTGGGAAGTAATGAACCAGTTCGAAGGGGCGCACGCACAATCATTATGTAACCTAGTTTCAGAAGATGGCTGGGTGAGCTACCTGACAGAGACATATAAGAGCGACGACACCCGCGAATTTAGACCCAAACCAGATATCCATTGGCAACTTAATTTCTGTGAAGAAGACATACGGGAAATTATAGCCAGTTCCTCATCATCTAAAGCATCGGGTCTAAACGGCTTGACCTATCAGGCACTGAAAAGCGAACCAACATTGTGGTCAAAGTTATTATCCGCTCTCTTTAAAGAAATACTAAAGCAACGAACCTTTCCAGCATCTTGGAAAACGGCCCTTATAGTACCTTTCTTTAAATCCGGGGATCGTCGTATACCAATGAACTATAGACCGATAGCATTGCTGGACATTGAAAGCAAAGTCTTCATGAGACTATTACTGTCTCATGTCTCGAAATGGGTCGAAGATTTTAATATTCTATCACGCTTTCAAACAGGATTCCGCAAAGGCCACTCAACATCTATTAATGGCCTGATTCTAAACATCTTGAATGAGCAAAAGAGAGGGGGGAAAAACAAATGCTGTACGGAGCCTGGATAGATCTGTCTAAAGCTTTCGATCAGGTTGAACGAGTCCTATTGTGGGACAAACTCCGGAACTGGGGAATGCCAGAATCTCTTCTATCAATTTTAGTGGAACTTCATAAAAACACCAATCTAAGAATACGGCTCGACGCAATGGGTCATCTGTCTAGACTAGTTGAAGTTAATAGAGGTGTAAGACAAGGGTGTTTGGGGGCGCCTCTGTTCTTCAACTTGTTCCTGGCAGATATGGGCCATTTTCTAGAAACGTCTGCCTTGATAAGCCCAACACTAAATGGGAGGAAAATCTGCTGGTTGGCGTATGCGGATGACATAGTTCTCCTCGACAGAACACCAATTGGGCTACAACACCTACTTGACAAACTGAACGAATATGTAGGACTAAACAAATTGACAGTTAATCCATCTAAATCAAACATTTTGATTTTCAAACACCCATTGTCAAAAGTAAAATACATAAACTGGAACATGGGAGGAGAACGGATTAAAACAGTAGAAACCATAAAATATCTGGGATATAACATCTATGCCCATCCAGCAACATACAAAGTAGAAAATGAAGTGTTAGCTAAAATAACACAATTCACATCACAGATGATTAAGTTAAATTACAAATTTTGTAAGTTCTCCATTTTGCCTTTGGTAAAGTTCTATCTCGCCAAAGTGGTTCCAGTTGTTCTATACGGACTAGAAGCAAAACCGGATCTTTGGTTCATAAACTGGGATAACTATGAGGGTCGCCTCTGGAAAAGAGTTTTGGGTCTCCCAAATTGTGCAACCTTAAAAAGCCTAAGATTTGAACTAGGCCTAAAATCTCTAAACTGTATGGCCGACTGGAAGCTCATTTCACTGTTCAGGGAAATAACACTAAGCAAGGACTCGACGTTGTATGGAGACCTCAAACACGAAGCACTATTGAAAAAATCCACTATTCTCATTTCGCTGGAAAGGAAAACGTTGGAAATGCTAAAGAAACTGGATCTAAATGAAGAGACTCTGGCTCTAAATCCACTTAAAGTAAAATGCAGACTAGAAGAACGGGACTGGATTGAAACAGTGGAGAAAGTAAGAGAGGACCCAACTCAAAACTTATTTTTGAAGGGAGAAAAGAAACTTGGATCTCTCTCATGTTATCTACTGAAATCTCCAAATAGAAAATTGCATTCAGACTTCCTCAGAATGAGACTGAATCTTGTCCACTGTGGGGCTGTTCTGGTAAAACGTAATCAAGGGCAGATGGCAATAAAATTATGCTCAATCTGCTCAAACCCTGCCAAACAAACGTTAAAGCATATCCTAATGGATTGTGAAGGCACCTGGCCTCAGCGACTAAGATTCTTTAGAGATCTGGTACGGAGGGAGGAAGACATAGTTACAGACTTCCTCTGGGACAGAATTATCTCAGGAAAAAATGCTGCACTTACGTTTGCAGCAACCCAGGTGCTAATAGAAAGTGGTCTGACAATCTAACACAACGATCCAAAGGATAAATGTACCTAAGCATGGAATTTACAGGACTAGAAAAATTTGGCAGGGTTGGTGGACAGTAAGAAATTTTAACACAAGTTTTGTCTTTTTTTGTACTTAATGCAAATTGTTTTGTATTGTTTTCCCTTTTGTAAAGGCTTAAGCCAAAACAAATAAAAAAAAAAAAAAGAAAAACATCTGTCTTGCCCCTGCACCCCCTTTATCTTTTTTGTTTTTCTTGGAGGATCCAAATCTCGCCAAAATATGCAGCATATTTAGCATGATCGCCTGCTGTTTCGTTGCCCTTTGAAATTGGATCATCCCCGTTTGTATGGGCCTGACACTTTACCAGGGCTATTTCTCTAGGGTCTAATTACTTCGATTAGTTCAGCAAGTACTAGAGCATGCTGCACCGGGGTGCTGTCTGCTCTTCTGAACCCTCTTCGTTGCCACTAAATTAACCCTGAGTGCACTGTTGATGTGACGTATGCACTGTCAGAATATATTGTTACCCTTTTGTCATAGCTTTCCTTTAGTGCCAAAATCAGGGCCACTAGCTCTGCTGCTTCTGCTGAATAGTGTTGTGGTAACTGTACGCGCTTTACTGGGACGTACGTCCAATCGTCCCTCAGTTGTACCACTGCTGCACCTGTTCTTACCCCATCACTCTGATCAATTGTTGAGGATCCATCAGTGTACATTACCTCTCCCCCCTCTAGGGCATTCTCCTTAACTTTCCTTGTGCTTGAGTAAATTTCAATAGCATGTGTGCACTCATGGGCGTAGGTTCCGTCTTCTACTACCTCTGCTATAAATCTTGCTGGATTTACATTACTGCACCTCACAATTTTCAGTTCTGGTCTTGATAAAATAATCTCATAGCCTGTTGCCCTCTGAGTGGTTAATGTGGATTTGCGTTTATTTAATATTCCAAAAAGAGCATGTTCCATGTACAGTGTGGTGGGGCACCCCATTGTTATTGATGATGATCTTTCTACCGAAATGCTGCTGCTGCTAAGCTCTGTTCGCACGGGAAGTGCCCCATCATTACAGGATCTAGATGGCCACTGTAAAATGCTACTGGTTTGTGCCCCATGCTGGTTTTTTGTGTCGGTACCGCTTTCATTACTGCTGAGTCACAATGTGAAAATAAGTAGAATGGCTCTTCATAGTTTGGGGTTGCTAGTACTGGTGCAGTGGAGATGGCATGTTTTAGTTCACCGACAGCCTCTCCTTTCCTTTGTCCATCTCAACTTCTTCTCCCCCCTATGTGCTTCTCTGAGGGCCTCAAGCAGTGGTCCTATGTATGTGCTGTAGTCGAAATCCCATGCCCTGCAGTAGTTGCATAGACCCAAAAACTGCTGCAATTCTCTCACTGTCTGTGGCTGCGGTGTGTTTGTTATGGCCTGCCCTCTTTGTGGTACAATGTTCCTCCCTTTTTGTGAAATCAGTTGGCCTATGTACAGTACCTGTTCTTGGCAGTATTGCAATTTCTCCTTGTCTACTTTGTACCCTTTCTCGGCTAGTAGTGTGAGCATCTTTACAGAGTCTTTTCTGCACTTTTCCTCCGTGGTGCTGCAGATGACGTCATTTACATATTGCAGCACTGTGCTTTCCATTTCAATGTTACTCAAATCCATTTGTATCACTCTGTTAAAGATGGATGTGATTTGCAGTACCCCTGTGGTAGCCTTGTGTGTTTCCATTTTGTGTTGCGGTATGTGAAGCTGGTCAAGTCTTGTGAGTCAGGGTGTAGGGGTATTGAGAAAAATGCATTTTTGAGGTCAATCACAGTGAACCGTGATGCCTCTGCTGGTATCCCACATAGTATAGTGGCAGGGTTAGCTGCTATATGGTATTCTGCTTCTACAATGTGGTTGAGGGGTCTTAGATCTTGGATGAAACGCCAGGACCCACCCTTTGCTTTGCACACAGGGTACACAGCAGTGTTGCATGGGGACTCTGATGGTGCTAGTATACCTCTAACTATTAGTGCTGTTATTGTTTTATATATCCCCTCATCTGCTTCCTTTTTATAGCGGGTATTGCTTTACTCTTGGCAACATTGCTCCTTTTTTCAATTTTATTTTTACTCCTCTAAAGCTTTTTATGCATCCTACGTCATATGGACTGGTGGTCCATAGAGATGCTGGTACTGCTGCTAGGTCGTCCTCGTAAAATGGCAGTGCTGTAGTGGCAGGTGCCTCTAGTGCCATTGCCATCTTTTGTGCTACTTCTTTGTATGTCACTCTCAACCAAATGTTAATGCTCATCTCAAACACCATCTCCTCCTCTCCGTTATCATCAGAGAACAGCTCCTCATCTGATACCTGTGTTAGTCGGCATTCCCTGTCCTGGGCATGCACTGCAATGTAGTCTGCTGTTGCCACAATACGCTCAATGCTCACTGGCATCATGGCCCCTTCCTTTTCACTGGCTGGTGTTTCGGGTCTTAAAAGGTAAGCTGTTGGTCTCCTCTAAATCTTTCCTTCAATTCCTGGTAGCCATGCTATTGCCATGTGTGAGACTTTGAACCTTTGGCTCCCCTCTTTTCCAACTCCTCCTCCCCTGAATCTCTGGTGGAGTCCTTTCGTCTAGGCTTTCTGGGTTCCTTGGTCTTCTTTTGATGCAGATACGGACGTGACTCCCCAGAGTGACCGGATGGGGAACCAAGCCCCGGGAGCCCCCCGGGAGTCAGTCCCCAATGTCAGGGAAAAAGCCGTTAGGCTAGAAAAAACCCTGTTGAGATGGAGTCCTTCTGTAGGCTTCAGCCAGTGAATCCGTAGTATAAATAGTCCAATGAAACTGAATACACTGTTCCCAGTATCTGGGAGAGGAGTCCTTTAGAAGCCCAACTCCTATTACCGGTGGTGAAGGTAAGGAACAGAGATGAGAGGAAACGGCAATCCAAAAGGAAATGCAACTTGACTGTGGAGCTTGCAGGTGTCCAGAGGCCGGACAGAAGCAATCGCAGGCGTCTGATAGCCGGACAGAAGAGCACTCGCAGGCGTCCGATGGCCGGACAGAAGAGCACGAAGGTAAGGCAAAGGAAAGAGCGAGAGATTGAAGGAGAGAGGGAGAGATCGGAAGGAAAGGAGAGCTGAAGACAGGAAGAGCCAGGACACGGAGAGAAATGGAGGGGAGATGGACAGAGGTGTAGGGCTTACCTCTCAGTGCACTTTAACAGAGACAAACCACAAGAAAATAAACCCATTAGGACGGAAACCGCGGTGGGAAAAGAACAACTGAATGGAAATGCAGGAAACAAAGTATTACAGAATAGCACGAAGGCTCGAAAAACTAGCTTTGAGTACAAACAAGGTTAACAGATACAACGCACCGAAGCCTCAGTGCGTCCCACGTAAATACGTGCCGGCGGCCATATTGGGAGAAGCATAGACCGCTAAAGACGTTCCCAGTCTCCAGCGACTCCAGATCTTCCACGGGCGATGCATTACAGTATGCCCCCTTCTATGACCGGGGCCACCAGGTTTACACGGTTACAATCTGTGGAACCTCTGAACCAGCCTTGGTGCACTGATATGAGCCTTGGGCTCCCAGGTCCTCTCAGAACTGGGATAACCCTTCCAGTGTACTAGGTACTGTAAGGTTCCTCATTGATAATGGGAATCCACCAGTCTAGCAACCTCGTATTCCTGGGTTTCCTCTGGTACATCTACCTGTGTCTTCTTGATAGACCTCCGATAGGGATCTTCCACATGACCCTTAAGAAGAGAAGAATGGAAGACAGGGTGTACTCTCTTGAACTGAGAAGGTAACTTCAGTTTGTAGGCAACGGGATTTATCTTGGCCTCAATCTTGAATGGACCTATATATCTAGGTGAGAACTTGCCCATACGTGCCCAGTGAGGTAAATACCGGGTGGACAGCCAGACCATTGAGCCAGGATTCTATTGAGGGTTAGGTCTTCTTTTAGCATCAGCATACTTCTTGTATGTCTTACGACTTTCCTCCAAAGTTTGCAGAGCTGTTTTATGAATCCGTTGGATCCTGAAGACAAGCTCGTCCACCGCCGGTGCCTTGTTACCGCTAGAAGGTAATGTCGGTAGAGAGTGGGGGTGATACCCATAGGTGCATTGAAATGGACTCATACCAATAGCAGTGTGAACGGTGTTGTACGTGAATTCTGCCATAGACAATATAGATGCCCAATTGTCTTGTTCTTTATTGCAGAAGCACCTCAGGTATTCTTCCAGAGTGGCATGAAGTCGTTCTGTTTGTCCATTAGACTGGGGGTGAAATCCCAATGATAATGCCCTGTGAATTCCCAGCTCTTTGCACAAAATGGACCAAAACCTTGAGGTGAATTGTACTCCTCGGTCGGAAATGATGACACGAGGTAGTCCATGGAGCTTCACTATGTCCCTGAGAAACACAGAGGCAGTCTCAGTGGCAGAAGGTACCCCAACAAGGGGTGAAAAATGAGCCAGTTTGGAAAAGGAATTGACAGTGACCATTATAGATGTCTTTCCCTGAGAGGGAGGTAATTCAACTATAAAGTCCATCGACAAATTCTCCCAAGGACGAGAAGGTAAGTCTGCTTGCTGCAACAAGCTGAGCGGCATTTGCCTAGAGACCTTGGAACTTACACAAACTGAACATGATCTGACGTATGTGTTGATGTCGATCCGTACAGAAGGTCACCAAAAACTTCTACTAAGTAATTCAAAGGTGGCTTTTTGCCCCTTGTGACCGGCCAAGGGTAGGTCATGACAGAAATGAAGGGCTTGCTCCTGGAGGTTCTTTGTTGGAAGGAAGAGGAGTGATTCAAGAAACCATAATCCTTCTCTTTCTTGGAGACCCATAGACAAGAGCTCTCGTCTAGACAAGGTTTTATATGCACACTGCACATTCTGCAAAAAGCTGTTGATGGTGGTTATGATCTTAGGGTTAGGTAGTATACTATCCCTTACAGTAGGTGTAGATCCAATCTCTAGTTCTGTGTTAGCCCAGCTTCGAGAAAGAGCGCCTGCTACCCCATTCTGGGTACCTGGGATGTAGGAGCTGAGAAAGTCAAAATTCGAAAAGTAATAAGCCCATCTGGCATGACGTGCATTCCGGCATTCCATCTGCTGGAGAACCCGCAGATTTCTGTGGTCCGTGCGAATAAGGAATGGCTGAGATGCTCCTTGAAGCAAGTGCCTCCACTCTTCGCATGCTCGTCGTATAGCCAGTAGTTCACGCTCGAGTACGGAATAATTCCTTTCACTGGCCGTCAGAGTGCGTGAATAATAGGCTATAGGACGTTCTGCACCTTCATTATCTTCTTGTAGTAGAACTGCTCCTATGGCTCCACCTGAAGCATCAGTCTCCACTATGAATAGTTTAGACTGGTCTGGTTGTATAAGCACCAGAGCAGTAGTGAATAGTCTTTTCAGTTCAGAAAAGGCGGACTGGGCTGCCGGGTTCCAATCAAAGATGATGTCCTTCTTAAGGAGTAAAGTCAGAGGGAGAACCATCTCAGAGAAATGTGGAATGAAGCGGCAATAGAAATTCGCCAGACGGAGAAATCGTTGGATCTCTTTTATGGAGGTAGGTTCTGGCCATCTGAGTATGGCCTTTATTTTATCGGGATCCATCCGGATACCTTTGGAGGACAGGATAAACCCAAGGTATGGTACTTCAGTAGCCTCAAAAGTGCATTTCTCGGCCTTGGCGTAAAAATGGTTCTCCTTTAGCCTTCGTAACACCTCCTTCACTTGGTTCCGATGATCCTGGAGAGTTGTGGAATATATCAAAATGTCATTTAGGTATACCACAACGGAAGTACCCAGCATGTCGGAAAAAACATGGTCCATAAACCTTTGGAACACCGCTGGGGCGTTGGCTAGTCCGAACGGCATCACGCAATATTCGAACAACACCAACGGTGTTCGAAAAGCAGTCTTCCACTCGTCCCCTGGATAGATTCTGAGAAGATGATAAGCCCCACGTAGATCGATCTTAGTGAAGACCTGAGAGTCCTTTACCGCTTCAATGATGTCTCTTATGAGGGGCATGGGATAACGGTCACGTACCGTAATCCTGTTTAATTCCCTGTAATCAATGCAAGGGCGCAACTCTCTGGTCCCCTTCTTGGCAACAAAAAATAGAGATGCCCCTCCGGAAGACCGTGACTTCCTTATCAAGCCGTTCTCGAGATTCGAATCCAAATACTCTTTCAGGACTGACCGCTCTTGTTGTGACAGCGGATACATTCTACCAAAGGGCAGAGGTACTTCTTCCTTGAGGTCAATTCTGCAATCTTCGGGACAGTGAGGTGGGAGGAGTTTGGGTACCACATCTTTGAAGACTTCTTCGTATTCCTTGTATTGGGTAGGTATAGCAGATATGGAAACGGCTGACTGGTTTGTAGGGAAGCCAGAGACCACTACCCGATGTTCCTTAATGCAGTTCTTGCCGCAATAGTCTGAGTTAAAACTCAAGCGATTAGCGCTCCAGTCAATATCTGGGTTGTGCTGTCTTAACCAGGAGATTACCAGTATAACCGGAAAGTGTGCTGCCTTGATGACATCAAAGATGATCACTTCTGTGTGTTCTTCCATAACATTCCTGTAGGGGCAAAGTCTCCATGGTTACTGGACATGAAGACAAAGGGCGTCCGTCAACTCTTTCCACTGGAATGGTTCTGCTCTTGGATCTGAGCGAAATGCCTTTGTTCTGTGCCCAAGAAGCGTAAATAAAGTTGCCCGCCGCCCCGCAGTCCAGCATAGCCAACACTGGAATAGAGGAATCAGCAGACGGGCTTAGGCACGCCTGGAGTATCATCAATCGGTTGTCTTCTCCTGCTTTAGTGGTGTTGCAAGGGTTTGTGCCAACTTCCCCATAGTCTCCCTTGCATAGACTCGGGACAATGCGTTTCCCGAACGCCGAGATGGGATCTCTGTGCAGTCCTTCAACTGGTGTTCCGATGAACCACAATACATACAAAGACTAAGTTCCTTTCTGCGTCTTCTTTCATTAACGGACAACGGGCCTCTTGTGGCACCTATTTGCATTGGTTCCTCGGGGAAGGGACGATCCTTGGCCTGGGGAGCCGTCTGGTTGTTCCATTGAAGTCCTCGGCCCTTCTTCCTCTCGTTTCGTCTTTCATTCAAACGGAATTCGATCAGGAGGACCAAGGTTGTTAATTCAGAAAAGGTGTCTGGTCTCGCCACTCGTGCCAACTCGTCCTTTATGTCGTCGTGCAATCCTCGACGGAAAATAGTTTGCTGAGCAGTATCAGGCCAACCTGCCAACGCAGCCAATTCCTGAAAGTGTGAGATATGCGATTGGACGTTTTGGTTGCCTTGCTTGGCATCCAGTAGTGCTTCATATGTTGAGTACTGGACTTCGGGTCTTTCGAACCTAGTCTTAAAGTCACGAACGAACAAATCATAGTCGTTCACCGAGGGATCTTCTGAAGTAACAAGGGGGGTAGCCCATTTCAAGGCACTTCCCGTCAGATTGGAAATTAGAAAACCAACCCGAGACCTTCCGGACTCGAAGTTCTTCCTCCTGAATGAGAAGTGGACACTGCAGGCATCAAAGAACTCCTTCATTCCCTTGGGATTGCCATCATACTTGTTCATGGAAAAAGGCATCGGGGGTAATTCACCTCTTCCTTCGTCTCTGGTAGCCACCTGTTGCCGAAGAGTCTGGTTCTCTGCTTGTACATTCTGCATGTCGACCCGCAAAGCCTGGATAGCAGTGCACATCTCCAGGACTTGTTCAGGAGTAGCCATGGTCTTACTCTTTGGGCGTTGTATACTGTGAGACTTTGAACCTTTGGATCCCCTCTTTTCCAACTCCTCCTCACCTGAATCTCCGGTGGAGTCCTTTCGTCTAGGCTTTCTGGGTTCCTTGGTCTTCTTTTGATGCAGATACGGACGTGACTCCCCAGAGGCCACCGTGACCGGATGGGGAACCAAGCCCCGGGAGCCCCCCGGGAGTCAGTCCCCAATGTTAGGGAAAAAGCCGTTAGGCTAGAAAAAACCCTGTTGAGATGGAGTCCTTCCGTAGGCTTCAGGCAGTGAATCTGTAGTATAAATAGTCCAATGAAACTGAATACACTGTTCCCAGTATCCGGGAGAGGAGTCCTTTAGAAGTCCAACTCCTATTACCGGTGGTGAAGGTAAGGAACAGAGCTGAGAGGAAACGGCAATCCAAAAGGAAATGCAACTTGACTGTGGAGCTTGCAGGTGTCCAGAGGCCGGACAGAAGCAATCGCAGGCGTCTGATAGCCGGACAGAAGAGCACTCGCAGGCGTCCGATGGCCGGACAGAAGAGCACGAAGGTAAGGCAAAGGAAAGAGCGAGAGATTGAAGGAGAGAGGGAGAGATAGGAAGGAAAGGAGAGCTGAAGACAGGAAGAGCCAGGACATGGAGAGAAACGGAGGGGAGATGGACAGAGGTGTAGGGCTTACCTCTCAGTGCACTTTAACAGAGACAAACCACAAGAAAATAAACCCATTAAGACAGAAACCGCGGTGGGAAAAGAACAACTGAATGGAAATACAGGGAACTGAAAGTATTACAGAATAGCACGAAGGCTCGAAAAACTAGCGTTGAGTACAAACAAGGTAAACAGATACAACGCACCGAAGCCTCGGTGCGTCCCACATAAATACGTGCCGGCGGCCATATTGGGAGAAGCATAGACCGCTAAAGACGTTCCCAGTCACCAGACTAGGCACGTCTCCAGCAACTCCAGATCTTCCACGGGCGATGCATTACACCATGTCTGTTCCATATTGGAAGATGTCTCCATCTACCCGTTCTGCCCTGGCCACTGTTTTGCCACAATAATCCTGCAGTATTTGTTGTGCTGTGAGCATGTTAATGCCAGGTGTGGAGCAAATTATCCCCTTCTCAGTAAAGGAGATGGTCATATTCAGTCTGCTCATAATGTCTCTCCCTAGTAAGTTTACTGGTGATTGCTTTGGATACAGCAGCGGGAGAGACGTATCGTGATCTCCTATAGATAAGGAGATGTTATCAATGAAGGGAACCAACCCTCTAGCCCCAGAGAATCCTTGAGTATTCATAGCCTCGCCTGACAAGTTAAACTTTCCCTCCCTTATGCAAGACCTAGTTGCCCCTGTGTCAACTAGGAAGGAACATTTTTTGTCACCTATCGCCACCTGTATGCATGGTTCCTCCGCAGGGTTAGGTGTTACTGATAGGATGGGACACATCAAGGACACCTGTGGGCTGTCTTATTGTGGGTAGTGTGACTGTCCCATCCCTGTGTAAGGGTTGTGACCTA
Source organism: Ambystoma mexicanum (assembly GCF_040938575.1). NCBI lineage: Eukaryota > Metazoa > Chordata > Amphibia > Caudata > Ambystomatidae > Ambystoma > Ambystoma mexicanum. The sequence goes on from NC_090929.1 coordinate 1,485,205,539, forward strand.
ATATTGTCACCCTCCTCAGCTGTGTGTGTTTTACAGGTGTGTCAATCGATGATATTGCATTGTCCTTTATTTGTTGGAGCTGCTGTGCTGTTTGGACCTGTTGTTGTTGTGTTGCAATCGCCTGCTGTTGTGGTTGGTGGTGTCTGTTGCTGTGGTGGTGTGTATGTTTGTATTTGTAGCTGTGGTTGCTGTTGTGTTTGCTGTGCCTTTTGTTGTGGTGGTTGTTGTATCTGTGGTTGTTGTATGTACCCCTAAAGTTGCGGCTGGGGCTGTAGCAGTGGTTGCTGTGGTTCTTGCTGTTGGTAAAATTGCTGTTCCCCAATAGGCCCTTGCTGTACTTGCTCTCCCCAACCTGCTTGTCCCGGCCTCATTCTGCATGTGCGTGACATGTGTGCCACCACTCCACATATCCAGCATATTGGTGGTTCCCTGGCTTGCCATGGGTGTCCTCCTGTGTTATCCGAGTACCCCTGCTGTCCAGATTGGTTGTAACCCCGGAACCCTCCCCCTTGTTGTTGTGCATTTGTGCCAAATCCTCTCCCTCTCATTTGTCCGTCCTTCCCTCTGGAGTTGTTTGAGTATCCATTCCCCATTTGCATATAACCCCCTCCCGCGTGTGCTGTGTATGGTGGGGGTGGAGGTATCTGTTGTGTCATAAATTGTGCTTGCTGTGACGGTGCTATCTGCTGTTGTGTTGCGTCTTGTGTTACAGTGGTTTGTGTGGGCGTGATTGCTGTTATCAGTGCCCCTTCCATGGCATATTTAGATAGTTTCTTTTGGACCAATTTCGCTTCCTCTGTCTTTCTATCTTCCTCCTTTTGTTTCATCTTTTCTTGCCACCTCCTGCAGTAGTTCACTATTGTCAGTTGTATTTCTGGCCATGCCTTTGCTTCCATTCCCACTAATTTCTTCAACTGCCTTTGTACTTCTTCCGGGAGCCCTTGTGGTAGTATTTGGTAAAATATTACTAGTGTCTTGTCCCACGGTTCCTGCATTTTTAGGCGCCACTTCTCCTGGATGTAATCAACAGGGTCCTCATTCTTGAGCATCTTGCGAGATGTTATTGCTCCTATGTCTGAGGTGTCTGGGTACTGGATCCTCAAGGCCTGCCATAGAGCGTGCCTGCAGTTAGCAAATGGCGCTCCATCATGTTATGTGTCGTTTATTGTTACCCCTGGGACTCCCGCCCTCCTCCAGATGTCGTCTGCCGCATCCCCCAGTATTGAAATTAGTAACCCCTTTACATCACCCACCGCTAACTTTTGACCCGCAGTGTGTTTTTCCATTTCATATATCCATTTCCCAGCTCCTCCACTCAGAGATGGAAGTCTGCATTTAATATTTTCTTTCTGCGTGTTTCCATGGGACATATTGTGGCCTTGATTTCCCCCCCCCCCCCTCTTCAGTAGTGGCATTAAATTGCACTCCCTTACTTCCTCTGGCATTCGCCTGTGTGGGTACATGATGGTGTATTCAACATCTTCTATGCTAGGTAACTCCTCTATGCTGTCAATATTACAGTATTTCGCGCTATCATTCCCATGCTCTTCCTTCCTTTCCTGTTACCCTTCTGTCCGATCATGGGTGTGTCTGATTGCTCTTCCTGCCGGCGTCCTGGGAGGTCCCTAAGTATGTTGACATATGGGGTGTGTACAGGTGTTGGTATTTATGGTCGTGGTGTTTTTCTGTTCACTTGTCTCCGTCTAATTTCCTCTGTGTGTTGTTCTCCCCGTGTCTCGCATGCCAATGGTGACTCGCAGTTAGTGTGCGTTATGTATAGTATATCTAAACTTTCTCTATTTCCACCTCTTCTATCTTTACACAACCCTTCTTCTTCCTCGCTGCAAAATCCATTTTGAAATGTCGATCCCCACTCTGTGCGTTCCCCCCCCACTGTCACTGTCCTTAAATCTATTAAGTCTGTCTGTGTACTCACCTCCTTTGGCCGCAGCCCCCTGTGTTGATGTTGTCGCTCCACTCTCCTCTCTCCCCGCTCCTCATTTTTCTTCTGTACTACCTCGCCACCTGCTTCTGCCCGTTTCCTGCAAAGGACTTCCATTACTTCTTCGCTCACCTTTTCCAGTATCCTCTCCTCTTCTTCCTTTCTCCCCCATATGCCCCCTTCCCTTTTTAATATGCTCTCTATTACCTTTCCCTCTTCATATTTTCATGCACTTTCTGAAATAATCTTCTTTTTCCACAGACCCTTTTCCTTGTCATTTTCTTCCCACTCCTCCTCCTTCCTTCTCCTCTCCCGTTGCTCCATGCGTGCCACTTTTTCAGCTATTGCCTGTATGCGTGCTTCTTCCTTCTTCCTTTCTTCTGCTTGTTACTTCATCCTCGCCTTCTCTTCCTTACTTGCTTTACTCTTCCTTTCTTTCCCGTGTTTCCTGCTCGAGCTGCCTAATCTTTGCGCTTCGTACTTCCCACAATTCTGCCAACTTTTCCTCCAGCATCTCTTCCTCTTCTTGTGAAAGACGCCCTTCTCTCTCTTTACTTACCTCGTGCCCTGTCTTCCCTACTTACCTTCCTCACTGTGTCCTCCTCTTCCCCTGTTAGTGTCCCCGGAGTTTCAGAAGCTCCTGTGCTGCTATCCATTCATCTGGCCCTATGTTTGCGAATTCTCTCGGGACCCTCTTCCCGCCCCCTGTGCCTGCCTGCGTTTTGCTTATATCTGCCTTGCCCGTTGTTACCACCCCCTTTTGGCAGCTATCTGTTGGTGCTTAGGGTGGAGGGCTGTATTCAGGGTTTGAGTACCCCTCAGCGACAGTTAGTTGTTGTGGGGCAGCTTCTCTTAGTTCTGTTATTGGATACAATCCCCCCTCTGCCTTCTTTAATACCTTAGCCATTTGCACGTCCCCTGCACCTTCCTTTTTCACCCTTGCCTCTGCTACCGCAAATGATCCTTCTGCCTCCTCCTCACTTTCTTCAGTACTGGGTGGGATTTTGTGAGTCGAACCCCCGCTCCCTCCTTTCACCTTCTCCTCTTTTACCTCCTTCTCTTCCCTTTTTCCCTTCTCCTCTTTTACCCCCTGTACTGCAAACATTCCCGGTGCTCCCGGTGTACCTCCCTGGAACATTTTCCAAAGATCAAAAACCTCTAAATGGTTTGCTAACTTTTTCCCTTTGTAGGTATTATGTAGGTATGGAAGTAGGTAGTGTTTGGTAAATGTGTCGAAGCTACCGTTGGGCGGCCATGGTACCCTTATTTTGTTGTCTGTTCCTTGTGTCCATTCTATGCTGTACTTTATAATTTTCTCTTTATGCGGTGACAATGTCGTGCCGATGTGTTGGAGTGGTGTAGTTAAAGCGCTTGCTCTGAGCCCCAACCCTGCTCCTGCCCCCGACCTGTAGTACGTTGCCATGTTGCATTTCACCTTTCTCAATGTCAACCTTTTACCTGGCGCCGTACGCTGGGGACTTCCGACAGTCCGCTGAAAAGAAAGGCAATTTCAATTGCTTGCTCTCCTCCCTTCCCGATCTTACGACTATGGCCCCCTTTGGCCGTGGTGCACGAAGCCCCCTGCGGCTATGTGCCCTGTGTGGCGTGCCTCTGAGCTGCCCCACCTTCCTGTGCCACCTGTACTTGGCACACCTTCAACTTAGCTCCTCCTCCTCCACGCCCCACTGCCTGCTCAGTCCCCTCCATCTTCTGGGCAATCACCTTGCCGAGCGTGGCCGGGGTTCTCCGTACACACCCACCCCTCTCCCTTCCCCTCTTCCCCGTCGAGCGCGGCCGGCATTCTCCGTGCACGGCCGCCTCTCCCCCTTTACCCTTTCGTACTTCCTGCCCTTGACCACCCTTGGATGAACACGAGATGGTCGTTGTGTCCTATGCAAGCCCTATGGGTGACGTCACCAACCTCTACAAGATATTACAAGTACGTACAATTTCAGAAACAATGAACGTGCACTATCCTTAACACTTTTATTCCCCGTTAACCCCACAGCTACCTTCCCACTATGTCTGGAGTGGAGTAATCAACAATCAATTACTTATTATAATCGGACTGCGCACACTGCGTCGCCTCACGTGTGATACGCCCCCTCCCCTTGTCTGGACCACGTCTGGACACTCGCCCATCGCGGACCTGGGATATTTCTCAAGTCGGTTCCCATTTTTAGATGGCTTATAACTTTGTTGCTATTTGACGAATGTGGACAATGAGAAAAATTATAGACCCAACCTTCAATATTTGTGTAAAGACTGAATGGATTTTGTGAAGTGGGGGCTAAATTATATGACTATTGTATGCACATACATTTTGACACTTTTTAAAAAATAAAACATGGGCGGATTTCGAGCAAACTCGTGAGAAGCATTGGCAAGAACATTAAAGCATGGTTTTGCAAATGTGCCCGTGTTATATTTTTTGACAAGTGTAATAATGTAGGTACAAAAATATACCTTAGGTGACTGAGGTATAGCCTGTGGCCGTGGGCAGTAGCCAGATTGTCTGGGTCATGGCATAAGGTCAGGATGCAGACAATCTGGCTACCGGTCATTACCGCTAGAGACATAAAATGGTGTTAAAGTGTCTATTTCTACCTGGGACCGGCTATGTGGTAAAGTTATTCGAAGGTTTGGATACGTTTGAAAGGGAAAAAAGTGCTTGTGGTAATATGTTCGTAGGGTTTTGCAGGCTTCCATGGCAAGGGAAGAGGGGCTGTGTACAGAGCCCCGCCTTCTCTTTCTATGTTGGCTGTCTTGGAAAAGGATGTTCCTTCCTACAGCGGGACGCCCCAGGCAAACCGCTGTAGGAAGGATAATCTCGCCTTCTTACAGCGGGACGCCACAGGCGTCCCGCTATAGGAAGAAAAATCTATGTTTTAGCACCCTGGGTTCTCACTTTGGGAACCAGGAGTGCTAATTGCCTTTATCCCCCATTTCAGGGGCTGCAATGGACGATAATGGTCTGTAGCCCTCCTTATTTATTTATAATGCACCAATGCCCGCAGACACCAGGCTGTGTGGTTACAGTATCTGTTGAGGAAGATGAGGTGGAGGAAGACAGCTTGCTACTTGCTGAGAAAGGAATAACATTTTTGAGAGCATTGCGGTCATTGGATTTGGTGTGGCGGCGCATGGAGGTGGTCCCGTAGGAGTACCGTCCAGGTAGTCGGCGACTAAGTACTCGGTGCATTTCACTTTGGTAGCTTTAGCCTTTGGTACACTCCCAACAGTAGCAAAGAACTGGCACACTCATGATTCGATCTTGGTGCTAGAAGTAGGCACTTCCTCTACCTCATCTTCTTGGTACTCTTCATTGTCTTTGATAGTACTGCACTGTTTTTGTTGTGAAGGTCCTCCAACTGGTGGTGGCTCTTGGGGAGGAGGGATGGTAATAACTGATGCCATTTGTAAGATAAATTGCAGTTTTGATAAAATTCTTCCAAGTATGTACTGTGTACTAGATTGGTAATGGATAATGAGTAAGAAAAGGTGTAGGAGGTGTGCAAGGGACATTTTGAAGTTGAAAGTTCCTAGATCAGTAGAAAATGCAGTTCCGAACTGTCCGCAAAGCACGGATCTTATCGTGAAGTGCGGACGGGTTCTCGGACACGTCATCATGCCACACGCCAGCGTATGGTCATGTGGCACTGTCCGGAAGGTCCGCAATGAAGTCAGATGTTCGTAGATGTCTACGGATGCAAAACTAGTGGAAATAATTGCAAAAAGTGTATAGAAGTGTTAACAATTATTCTAGAAGGTGGGAAATTTTTAAGGTGACACTTTGTAAATTGGACGCAAATATTGTTATATTTCGTAAGTATGATATTAGTAAGTTGTAGGAAGGAAAATAGCATGCACTGGTAAAAACCCATGAAATTCACTGAAAAAACGTTGTTAAAAGGACATTATGGTTAAGTTGGACTAATACAAACCTATGAAATTCAATGAAAAAACTTTGTTAAAGGGACGTTATGGTTAAATTGCACTAATAAAAACCGATGAAATTCAGTAAAAAAACATTGTTAAACAAAGTTTTTCCATTGAATATATATATATATATATATATATATATATATATATATATATATGAAATTGGTGTTAAGTGTTCCTCAAAACAGACTGGACCCGTGATTTTAAATGTGCATGGCCTTTGCACATGTTAAGTACATATAAATGAATACCTTACTGGAGGTCAGTGGTTCTTAAAAACATACTGTATCCTTCTAGCCATGTGTTCCTTGACAATCCTATTGTGTAAGAGTATAAGGTCTTTATTCCTGTGCATACAGATTTATTTGGCCCCTTAGGCATTTCAGATTTACAATTATTTGACTTTCAAAATTCCAGAACATAGATTGAAGAAACATGCATGGTATGGGCGGCCTTAGACATGGGCAAGCTGGGCATACAGGCAAGCTCTGAGTTCAATGGGGATCCGGGATCCACCCATGCTTTCTCCACTTCCTTTCATTCCTTTGCTGATTTAGTTTTTGCTGCAGTGGATGGCCCCTAAGGTGGGCCCTCCGCTGATCTCTTTTCACCACTTCATCATCAGTCTCTGGGCCCATTTCAGTGGAATGAAGCTGCAGGAGCCTGAAGCTGTCTGCATCCATGTAACCTGGGAGCAGGCTTTTTGCATTGTTGGGCTGAGTATAGTTGCGTAGCGAAGGGGACCTTCTAGTTAGATTCCCATATTTGTAATGTTTTAATTGGTGAAAGAAATCCTCCGGGACATTAACAGGGTAATTCATGGAATACATGTGTGCCGAAAAGGGGAGCGAAAGTGTGAAAATTGCAGCGCACGCGTGCCAAAGCCGCGCACACAGCCGTTCATCGATTCATGGAATGCGCTGCGCTTGAAAAATCAGGGATGTGCGCCAAATCCGTGGGTAGCGCACACGTCACTAAATGGCATGTGCGACGCGCACAGGGAAAGTGCAAATCGTGTAGCGCACACAAGAAAAGTGGGCGGAATACGGGGGGTAACACACAGAATGGGGAACAATGCGTGAAAATGTGGGCGTAACGGGGGAAGTACAGGAGGTCAATTCTCGCAACGCCCACACGCGCGCTAACAACACGTATTCATGGAATCGAACAGGGGAAAGGCGTGCGCCAAAAAAGACGCGCTAATTCGGAAACACGTACGCCAGCAGGAACTAGGCGTAAATGGCCCCGTGCAGCATAAAAGTGCACGCAAACAACAAACAAGCTCACACGCTACGATGAATATACCGTTCCTTGCAGCAGTGGTCGTGGGATACCGCAGGAGGAGGATAGCCAGGCCCTGCATTTTTTTTTTATCAAGGACCAGCCTTTTTGGGATGCCTGATAACCAGGTGTATGGGAGGTACAGGTTTCCACCACACATAATCCTAGAACTGGTCAGGGAGTGGGAGGATGACCTCACATCACCCAGCCTGTGCTCCCAAGCACTGAGCCCATTGGAAAAGGTGCTCAATGTACTGCACTTCTTGGCTACTGGGTCATTTCAGCGGACAAGTGCCATAGTTGGGGGTGTCTCACAGGCCACGCAGTCACGCTGCCTACACCAGGTGTTGGCGATTATGACTGCACGTCTCTCAGTCCGCAAGCACATATACATGCCCAGAACACCTGTGGAAAGGCAGGCTGTCGCCCAGGACTTTTACGGTGTGGCACACTTCCCCAAAGTGCTAGGTGCCATTGATGCACCCATGTGGCTCTACGTCCTCCCAGGGCCACTGAGCACATCTATCGAAACCGCAAGCACAGGCATTCCATCAACGTGCAGGTTGTATGTGATGCCAAGGGAATCATCACCTCAGTATATGCCAACTATCCAGGGTCCAGCCATGATAGTGTCATATTCATATTATCACCTCCCTAGGGGACAGTGCCTACCCTCTGAGCACCTACATGATGACGCCAATTCGGAACCCCACCACACCACCCGAGGTAAGATACAACACAGCCCATATTGCAACCCAGGGCATAGTGGAGCGCACATTCGGGGATACTCAAGTCACGCGTTCACTCCCTTGACTGCTCTGGTGGGTAGCTGCTATATGCGCCCCCAGTAGTGTGCAGGATCATAGTGGCAGCATGTGTCCTGCACAACGTTGCAACACGGCGGGGCATGCCGGTGGACATGGTGGTGCCCCCACATCCCCAACCACATGCACGTCCGCTGCGCATGGGAGGTGAAAGGACACGTGGTGAGGCAGCCTGTACCCAGCTTGTGGCAAATTACTTTACCTAAAATGTCACCCCTGTGTAGTGCACACCGGCATGGCGCATACCAGCTGACAATCAATGATGATGACAAAAGGGACAGTCAACTGTTACAATCATACCAGCCTGAGATTGTTCACCTGGAAGTGCTACATGCTGTGCATCCCTAGCTACTTAAACACATCCAATGCTGTGTCAGAAAAAGCCACACATTCATGCAGCATGAAGGACTACCCCCTTGCAAAATATGACATACAGATAGTGGCATGTCACCCAACCCCTCCCCATCTCAGCTACCCAACACTCCATTGCATGGCATGCAATGTGAAAGCAACTAAATGAATGCACAACACATGATACAAGTGTCACAAAGTACACGTCCCAAATGGAAACAGGCGACAGACGATGTGCTCTCAGTAATGAATAAAAAACAACACACATGAACAAATACTTACCAGCAAGACAAAACATCAGTACAGGATCAAACAGTGGCAATATATGACAGTAAAAAATGAAAGTAGTGCAAGTATCACAACCCGAGTAAGGCAGCACATCGACCGCTTCCAACTGCAGAGTGTTGCTGGTAGGCAAATGTGTCAGTGTACTGCATATGACATGAACTGCATCTGCAAAGGAGACGGCTTGGAAAGACATGAAGAAGGTACATGTATATAAGTTAAAAGTAATGGATGTACAACCATATATAAATCCACCATGCAGTGGAGAATTGAACAACAATCCCCACTAGGGATGTATACACAGTTTTGACTACAGACTGCCCACACAATTTATGGGAGCCCAATGTCACTGTGTAAGTTACTGTCACTTGGTCGCACCCTTTGCGAGCCCATGGAAAGGGGAAGCAGGAGGGGTGTGTGTGTCAGGAACCCAAGTTTCTAACCCAAAGACAGGAAAAGCCTGCATGTGCCCAGCTGGGATACATAGTGGGTGCCTATGGGAGCCACACAAAGCAACACACTGTAAAAAAAAATGCCCATGTCTGGACCAGGGGGGGAGGTCACCCAGGAGGGGCGAGGTATAGGGTGCACCCCAACACCCACATGCGTTGATGTTGAGAAGAAAAAAAAACTCCATGGGGTCATGGCCTGCACGGCTACGCTACAGTGGGAGAACTGCCGTTGCTGTTATCACCCTCTGGTGCCACATCGGAAGGTGGGCGTGATATGGGAGGCACACCATGCAAAGCCCTGGCATGCTCCTCCATGGCAGCAATCATGTGGGTGTGAAAGGTTTGGTTCTGCAGGATGATGACACGGAGATCCCCATGCAGCACCTCACGGGTAGCACGCATTTCTGCTTGCATGGCCTCGTGTGATACCCGGATCTCCTGACTGGTTGCCTGGAGCTCAGCTGAGAGTGTGCATGTCAGCTCCTCCAGCTGCTGTCTGACCGTGTACTCTGGGACACCTCAAGTTCACACAGAGTATCTCTGAGGGAGCTGTGTTCAGACCTCAGGGCTTCCCTGTGGGTCTGTAACTCTGCAGATATGGCTGTGCTCACAATCTCCAGTCCAGCACGTTGCTCCCTGTTGGACGCCAACATGTCCTCCCTGTGTGAGTGTGAGTGGCAAATGGACTCTGTTGCCTGCTGCTGGAGCTCCACTTGCCTTTCAGGGGGGAGAATGGAAGTGGCCACCCTATCCATGGCCTGAGCCATCATTTCACACAATGCTCCCTGTTGTGCTGCTATAGTGTACATGGAGTTCTCCCACACAGTATTGCCTGGTGGCGCATGGCCACCGCGTTGGCGGGCACCACACCTGTTTGGGGCAAGGTGATGTGCACCTTGCTGTGCTGGTACTGTCTGAGGCTCCAGGACTGCATTCCTCCTTTGATCTGCTGGCCCAGGAACAGGAGCAAATATTGTGGAGTGTGACCCTGCATCCGTAAACCGCCACCGGTGGACTTTCCAACACTGATTGCCCCATAGAGGTGTCTACCCCCACTGCAGGTGGGTTGGACAGAACAGCATCCTTGCCAGAAACACTCACCTGCAAACGGACATATGTCTCAGTGTCCGATTCAGCACCTGATTCATAGAGGTCTCTGAAGGTGTACCCAGAGACACCCGTGGACAGTATGGTCTGCAGGAGTAATGGGTTTTCACCCACCACCACCCCACATCTTCCACTGGTGCCCGGTTGTGGCTGTGAGTACTCCTTGCTCTGCGCAAACTCCTGCTCCTCAACAACATCAAGTGCCTCACCACCTGCAAAACATTACAGAAAAGTAATGAAAACAGGCATAAGCACCATACACACACACATAGGCATGACGAGGCAGGCAACCAGTACATAAATGACACATGTCACACATGACAATAACTCTGGCATGCATGACCTGTCAATTAGTTGGAAAGGGAGGCAATAAGCAGACACTGGGGACTCCTAGATGGAAAACCAACACATGTGCTGCATGCTGGATTGCACTGGCATCACACATTAGCCTGTGAGTGGCATGGACAATCCACATACATGACACATGCCAGCACACAGATGGCACGTAGCATAGCCATGGCAGATTTGACAAGGACACCCAGATGGTAGCAAATCAGTACTGTCACCCATCCATGTGAGATGGACACCATGAAATAAAACATGCAAAAAAGTGTGAGAAAACACACATGTGCCACATGCTGCAACAAAGCCAGTGTTGACTGATGCAGTGATGGTAGGCACATGGATACATCAATGGTTGGTCACTTCGACCTGACAGAAGACAATTGTCATGTTCAACATTCAATCAGGGCCCCAAAATGATTGTGTAGGTGCACATTACTCAATCGGCCTGATTGTTCAAATCATTCCCATAATAAGGTCCCCATAATAAGGTAGGAAATGTGGGCCATTGTGGGGTGTAATCTATGACTGAAGTATGTCACATTTGGGGCAGTAAGGCACAAAAATGTGTGGTAAAAATGCAAATGATTCCATCAATCAGGCAGAATGAACAGGAAAACTGTATGAACAGTGTTGTGGCAAGATGACAGTTGAAGGGCAAGTGCAGTAATCGGGTGCAAATTGTCAACTGCGGTCAGAAGGGATACCGTGAAACTGAAACCAAAGGGCGGGGAATGGGTGACCCATAGCAGTCATGACTACACAGCCTCACCTGGCACTTAATCAGAACACATCACCCAAGCAACATACACAAGGATTGCACACACATGCATGGGCACTCACCGGACATTGCTTCAAGATCTGGTAGGTCTCCCACGCCTTGGATCTGATCCTCTCTGATGAAGGCTCCAGCGATAGACTCATGTTCAGTGAGTTGTTCCTCCTCTGGTGGAGACCCACCACCAGTCACAAGAGTAGAGGCATGATTGGAAGCCAGCTTGTTCTTTGCTCTGCGTTTGAGGTCATTCCACCGCTTATAGCAATCATCAGCTGTGCGCCTCACAAATCCAAGGGAACTAATGTGCTCTGCGATGGTCTGCCAGTGGGCCCTACGTTGAGCAGTTGTAGTCATACACCCTGCAGTCACCACCATTTCGCAGCGATGGGACGACACGTAGCCCACAAGTGTGTCTAGTTCTGCATCATTGAAACGAGGCTTTCTTGATGTGCTGGAGTGGGTAGCCTTGTCTGGGGTCCCAGCCTGTACCGCAAGAGCACCTTTCTTCCTCTTGGAAGGTGGTGCGGACCCCGAGTGGCTTACGCCACTCTGGTTGGTAGGGGCTGAAGCGCAGGTGGACTGGGCACTGGAAGTAGCTAAAGGCACTATGACCAAAGGTCTCACTGCTGGCATTGGCTGCTGGGTGATGTTGGCAGGACCAACCTCGGTGTGATGGACTTGGACTAACACTGTCCCGGCTGGGAGACTCGGAGCTGGGGTGGATTGAGCTGCAGCTGCCTCCTCACAGTGGCTACTTGGGGCAGCAGATGACATTGCTGCCCCAGATCCACGTGGCCTGGTGACAGCAACTTTTACCGCCACACATGGCTTTGACTTGGTGCCACGGAAGTCAGCCTGGGAGTCATCCTGTGCCGGTTCGGTTGACAATATGGGGTGGGTTAACAAGGGCTGAGCTGGGATGGTGTCAGCTACATCTCCCTGACCCATTGGGGGGGTGGGGCATAGGTGTCCCTGATTGGTCCTCCACACACTGGCCTCTTGGGCCACCCTGCACATACTGGCCATGTCCCCTACTGCGCCCACCTCTTTGAGGTCAGCCACCTTTGCCTCCCTTACTGCTTGGTTGCCTCCCAACCATGGCACTGATGTTGTTGTACGAATGGGAGGTGCAGTAAACAGTTGTCCTAGGCAATTGGGGTAAAAGGGGTAGGGTACTAGATGGAATACGTACCCTAGTGCTCTAGCAAGGCTGTCTGTGACCCCTGGGGGAAGATGACGGGTCACGCAACGCTCAGGCCCCCCGAAAAAAAAATAACGTGCACACGACCCCTGGTAGACCATGTGCGTGGAATAAAGAACCCGCACTACGCTGTGGCACCCAGAAACCCAAAACACCCAGAAGGGTACGCGTGGTACACGGAGGCTACAATGACCTCTGAATGGGTACGTGACACATGGGGGCAACCACAGTTGAAAAATACGTGCGCGACTCACTGTCTGCCTGGAAAAAGAACGTGAAAAAGACGCACTGGTGCACGTAGGCAACACCCCCGCCAAAAGAAGAATTTAATGCTCTCTGAGTATAGAGGGAGTACGAAATGAAACCATTGTGAAGTAATCGCGTGTGAACCGACAAGAAGTACAAGAATCACCCGCTCGCTCTACACAAAAAGCATGTATAAGAAAATGGCATCCTACGTGTACCTTTTAACCCAGCCCACACGTGCTACGTCACTTACGCGTGTACGCGCTAAGGGCCTTTCCTCCAATTACACGCAGTGATAACCGGACATGCACTTTTTGCACGTGTAAAATGAACATGCACCCGTGTTGAGGGAAACGCCATTGCGCTTGACGTCACAGACGCGCTTATGCGCTAAGGGCCTTCCCTCAAATTACACGCTGACGTGCAGTTTTTTCACGTGCCAAATCACTCCGTATCAAGCTGGCCATGCAACAACACACGGAAGACCACACTCCTGCCCAGAAGGCCATTTTCCTGCCCCCCAGGGCCCTGAGCACGCTCCCACCTGCCATCTGCTGCTGCCTGCCTGCCTGCTGGCCACGGTCCCTGCTATTTGGTGCCTGCACGTCAGCCATCTGCAGGGGTCCAGTTGCTGTGACCAGCCCTGCTGGAACAAGACTCCCGACTGGTATTCCATCACTCCACAGCCCAGTCCCAGGACCCAGTTGCCCACCCACACCTGCCTCTGGGATTGCCATGTCGGGCACAACACCATCTGGCACCACTGGCAACCCCAAGCCAGAGAGGCAGAGGGCTACCAGCTTCAGTGCCAATGAAGTTGGTATCCTGGTGGAATGAGTCCTGGGGCAGTATGATGCCCTCTTTGGAAGTTCACGCGCCGCCAATGAAGGACTGAAGAGGATCTGGATGGACATTGTGGCTGCCATCAACGTGGAGGGGGTGGCAGTCCGCGACATTCAACACGTCCGGAAGCACTGGGAGGACTTCAGGTCCAAGCCCCTCAACAAGGCCCGGCGCCTCTTGAAGGCAGCGGATGCGGAGGGGTGCCGGGTCCGCCTAACCAACAACCAGATGAGGGTCCTGGAACGTATAAGCCCAGCGCTCCACATCCAGGTCCTTGAGAGGCAGACCTGTCCGGAGTCGGACGGTAAGTGTACATGCTTACTGATTGGACGCTGTGCATGTTGAGGTATGGCAGGAGTGTGGAGGTTGCACATATGTCTTTGTAGGGCCATGTATGGATGTGTATGTACAGGGACATGAGCCTGCCGCATGCGAGTCCTGTCATGTGTGAGACACATCGATGGTGTATGTGTTGGAAAGCATGCTGACCGAATGCATGTGTGGGTACACACATTGTTAATTTTCTGTGTATGTACTGTGGCAAGGTTGTGGTGTCACACATGGATGCTGGTTCCACCTGCATGTATCTGCACTATGTACATGTGCATGTGTGTGTATTTATCAAGTGTGCAACTGTGATACACCATGGATGCATGTGACACTGACATGTAGGAGGCTGATTGCCAGTTGTGACAAGGATGGCGATGTTATCACTGGCTTTCTCCCTATTCCACCAGATGAGTCTGAGCGACTACGAAAGTAGCGCGACAGCCGAGAGGATACCTTTGAGTAGCCGCACGCAGCAGCAGCCATAACATATAAGCCACACTACGACAGGCGCCTCAATAAAAGTTCATAGCGGTAGGTGCAATTCGAAAAACAATATATATTGAGCACTGATGCACCTTTTTGACCTTTGTACCATTCAAATGTATCCCATCTTCCTATCGCCACCCCTTTGAGTAAGTCACACTTGCAATGTTCCTTTTTGTGTTCCACTCCTAAGAGGTAACAAACGTAGTAGTGTCAGAATGAACACCCCTTTAAATTGTAATGTTGAAAAATTAGTAAGTCACACTTAGAATGTTATTTTTTGTGTTCCACTCCTAAGAGGTAAATAAACGTAGTAGTGTCAGAATGAACATCCCGTTAAATTGTAATGTTGCAAAATGCCACACAATAAAATTAAAAAATAAAATAAGTCAGTCAAAAACAGTGCTTTGTGATATCCCCAAAAAACAAGAAAGGGGCCAGCTTGTTGAGTGATCATGTGAACAGGACAAATAGCTTGAATAGAACCATTAGACTCGTTATAAATACAGTCCAGCTACCATCATCCTGTTTGACCAGTCGTTTGCTGTCATCTCATCTTTTCAGAAAACGGACCTTCTGCACAAGATGAAGCTCCACTACCCCTGCTACTATTTACAAGTTGGCAGTGAGGTAAGCCGTGATGTTATGAATTTATATCAAGCGTCAGACTATTTTACTACAGCAATTAGTTAGCTATGGGACAATACAACTGATCAGCTCTGTTCTTTGTCTCCCTTCTGTTCTAGGTTTTTGCTCTACAATAATTAAAAGCTACCTAAAAATAGAGCTGCCTTCCCGGTTGCATCAAGTTGCACAGAACGTATACTGGACATATTCAGCTATGGACATACCAATTTTTGACTAAAAAGTATTTCCCGTTGACCAATCTTTTTAAGGATAATGCGAATGAAACATGTTAGGTCAATGCAACTGTGAGAATTACGTCACAGTTTCAATAAGGCATTGAAAGTGGAATTATACTTAGAGTTATTTAAAGAATCCCAATACTCAGATAGGGGTTCCAAGATTAGACATCACAACTTGACATCTGTATGGATGCTAACAATACACTGTGTCATCTGGTTGGTTTAGTATACAATTGTATGTTTTGTATTTTAATGTTGATAATGGTCATGTATGAAATCACATTTAATTTTGAGTAATTGTTTTTCCTTTCGGAATGGTAGTTGGTTCTTAATATAGAAATATATTGGTTTCACAGTAATATGTGGGGTTGACACACAGATTCTTTTTGGTGTTTGTTTTCCTTTTTTGTTTTCAAAGAATTTTTGTCCGTTTTTCTATTGTAATTGAATTCTATTTTATATTATATTTCCTAAAACATTTTAAAGAATTTTTGTAATAAAACATAGTCATATATATTTTTCAGAAATTGTGAGTGCCATCTGTTGAAAATGAGGAGGGCAGCTTGAAAAAGGTTTTTTGGGCATTTAGTCCCGGATCCTTTAGGAAGAAAGTCCGAGAGGTGTTAGGATTTCTTTGTAAACAGTACGTATTGCTTGGGGCAAAATCCTAACCTCGAATTTCTAAAAAAAAAAAACAGTACTCTTTAAGTTTGGTGATGTTATCACTGCGACAGGTGGTGGAGATGTACAGATGCATGTATGTCTGGTGGCGTGTGTGCATTTGTTCTGCACTCCCCGTGTTGCATGTGACGTCAGGCTAACCTTCGGCTGCTCATGCTGTTGTTTGTGTATGGATGGTGCTGCCTGGTGCAACATTCCTGTTGATTTGCTCATGTTTGTGAGATGAAATGATATGTGTGTTGGGGAGTGTGATGCCATGTGTGAAGTTTGACACTGCCACTCGTGTGCAACTGTCATGTGTGTATCAGACCATTGTACAGTGCCCTGATGCCTGCGTTCTATCTCTCCCTGTCTGCAGCGTCAACTGATGAAGAGGGCGGAGACGGTGCTGTGGAGCAAAGCGGCAGGGATCGCACCGCCAGCCGGAGACGTAAGGCCCGGCTCCCCTCCCAGGTTGTCATCTCGTCGGGAAGTGAGGAGTCTGGTGCTGCATCCGTGGCTGCAGCTGCCGAGGGTAGGTCCAAGAGGCGGAGGTCGGAGGTGGACTCCTCGGCAGCAGAAGGGGCAGCTGAGACCCCACAGGGTCCGATGGAGGAAGATGGCACAGAGTCATCCAGGTTGGTGGGGGGTTTGGTTGAGGAGGAGGCCGTGGAAGGGACACACACAGGGTCTGGAGGGGGAGATTCCACTGGTGCTAGTGGTGCAGTCCAGGGGCAGGGACAGGAGGCAGCACAGGCCGCCGCGGAGGTGCCTGTGTGTAATCCTGTCCCCGATCCTGTGACTGCATAATCCCGCACCAGCAGGGATGCGTTTGTCCAGACCCGTTTTCAGGGAGTGGATGAGTGCACAACAACTGGCCTTCCTCTCCCTGCGGACGTGTCAATCCGGTACCGGGTTGAGCCTGTGCTGGCTGGGATGGCGTTGCGTCAACGAGGCATGCGAGATGAGCTGCAGAGTTTTTGTGAAGACTCTGCACGGAATGCCTCTTTGACCGCATCCACCTACTAGGACGGGTCACCAGTGCTGGATTCCTCCATGTGCTGGACCTTGTACCGACCCCCTCCTCAACTGAGCCCCCTATGCGCCAGTCATCGTCCGTGCCATCTTCTGGCCCAAGTATCATCTGGGTACCCTGTGGAGCTGCCTCTGACCCAGCAGCCAGGCTGGTGGAGGTCACATCCTTGCCACAGTCGGGAGTCGGAGGTCCAGCAGGGGTGGTCACCCCAACAAATGCACCCCAGCAGGAGGAGGATGTGCAGGCATCAAGAGCCAGAGCACAGGCACGGCAGCAGCAGGCTGAAGGTGGGAGCGGTGATGGCTCGGGGCCATCAACATCAAAGGGGCAGGCATCGTCCGGAGGCCAGGAGGACCCTGGATTAGGAGTGTCTTCCGTGTGGCAGCGGTTGGGCCAGCAGATAGATGCGGAGCGGCAGCGGGCAGAAGAGGCACAGCTCACTATGGTCAGGGCGGAGAACTCCATGCGCAGGGCGTTGAGGCGGGCTGAGTGCCTCGAGGTAATTCGTAGGGAATTGGAGGTGGACATGGCTTTATCCCTGCGAAACCTCTGGGCCATGGAGCAGACCCGCCTCCAGGACGTGGAACGGGAGTTCGATGATGCCCTGGCCCGGGAAATCAACAAGTGAGCCGTAGACTTGCCCGCCGCCCTTGTATATAGTTAATTAGTGTTAGGTTTCATTTCTGTTTTATTTCATTTGGGGCGCTTGGACAGTGCCCCACCTTTTTGTATATAGTTGTTCATTAGGTAGGGTTTTTTGTAGGTTTCCTTTCAATGGCTGAGCTCATGGACCCTGGATTGGTACTTTGTATATAGTTCAACACTGGATTTCCCTTCATTTAAGTTTTTTTTTTTTACCATGGATCAGTGGATTTGTCTTCTTTTTTCACTTTGGATTTGGTTTGACGGAGAAGACACTTTGGACCCATGTGCTTTTGGATTGATATGGATTCTGCTTTCACACATTTTAAAAAAAATATTTTGGACATGCAGCTTTTTCTTTATTATTTCCATTATTGTGTGATTTCATTTCATTCACTTTTGTATTTAATACATTTTTATTTCATACTTCAATGTGTGGTATTCTCTCTTTGGTTTCATGCATGTCACGATGTGTGTTTTCTCATTCACTTGCACCCTGTGTGTGTGTGTGTGTGTGTGTGTGTGATGGACATGTATTGATGTGCATACTTGACATTTGGGATGTATCATGTGATGGGGATTTCAATGTGGGGTGGATGTAATACTAGGTTGTGTGTTTGGACTGGGGTGGCGTGGAGTGGGATTTGGGTGTCCATAAGGCCCATGATTGTGGATCGTGATGACGTGTTGGGGGGGGGGCATGATTCAGGGCCTGCTTGCAGGTGCATGTCCCTGCTGGGTGGGTGGGGGTGCAGGGTGACATGAGTCGGGGCCTGCTGGCAGGTGCCTGTCACTGCTGGTTGGGTGAGTGGGTGGGGGACATGAGTCAGGGCCTGCTGGCAGGTGCCTGTCACTGCTGGGTGGGTGGGTGAGTGGGTGGGGGGGACATGAGTCTGGGCCTGCTTGCAGGTGCCTGTCACTGCTGGGTGGGTGGGGGGCAGGGGGACATGAGTCGGGGCCTGCTGGCAGGTGCCTGTCACTGCTGGGTGGGTGAGTGGGTGGGGGGACATGAGTCGGGGCCTGCTGGCAGGTTCCTGTCACTGCTGGGTTGGTGGGGGTACAGGGGGACATGAATTGGGGCCTGCTGGCAGGTGCCTGTCACTGCTGGGTGGGTGAGTGGGTGGGGGGACATGAGTCGGGGCATGCTGGTAGGTGCCCGTCAATGGTGGGTGGGGGACATGTGTGAAGTCTCGAAGGTGCATGGTGCCATGCAGCCTGCCTGCGGGGCATGCCCATGGGTGATGGGCTGCCTGTGGGGCATGGGGAGGGGAGTAGGGACACACCAGCGAGGGACCACACTTCCAAATTGCGTGTGTAACTCCCTGAGGACCCATCAGAATACACATACCCCTCTCGCGCTAGCAAAAACGCATGTAAAACTTCCTGCGCACCCCAGAAATACACGTACCCCGCTCGCACAAGGCCTATCGCGTGTGATACTTCCCGTGCACCCCCAAAATACACATACCCCGCTCGCACAAGGCCTATCGCGTGTGATACTTCCCGCGCACCCCCAAAATGCACGTACCCCGCTCGCACAAGGTCTGTCGCGTGTTTTACTTCCTGCACACCCCCGTTATACATGTACCCTGCTCGCACAAGGCCTGTCGCTTGTGATACTTCCCGTGCACCCCCGAAATACATGTACCCTGCTCGCACAAGGCCTGTTGCATGTGATACGTCCCGCGCACCCCCGAAATACACGTACCCCACTCGCACAAGGCCTATCGCGTGTAATACTTCCCGCGCACCCTCACAATACACGTACCCCGCTCGCACAAGCCCTATCGCGTGGAAAACTTCCCATGCACCCCCGAAATACACTGTACCCCGCTCGCAGAAGGCCTACCGCGTGTAATACTTCCTGCGCACCACCGAAATACACGTAACCTGCTTGCATAAGGCCTATCGCGTGTAAAACTTCCCGCGCACCCCCATAATGCACATACCCCGCTCGCACAAGCCCTATTGTGTGTAATACGTCCCGCACACCGCCATAATACAGGTACTCCGCTCGCACAAGCCCTATCACGTGTAAAACTTCCCCCGCACTCCTCAAATACACATATCCCGCTCGCACAAGGCCTATCGCGTGTGATACTTCCTGCGCACCCCCCAAAATACACGTACCCCACTCGCACAAGGCCTATCGCATGTAAAACTTCCCGCGCAACCCCGAAATACACTGTACCGGCCCTGTGAACTAGTCCAGGGTTAGCACGGCCCTTTGTGCTGCATTGGTGATTTCAATGCATTTTACTTGCGCAAGGGGCGTTCTTGGAGGCGTAACTGCCTCTGCGGGATGTTCTCTGCGCCAGCGCTCAAAATGGCTTTCAAATTCCATGAATACGCGGTGCGCCAAAATGCTGTTTAGCGCACATGGCTGGCGCACACTGGCGCACGGTCCCTCTCTGCGCTGCTCGCAAGCGCTGCCTCTGCGCTGAAATCTGCGAATTACCCCGTAAATTGGTGGAATGATTAGGTTTTCCAGAGATGCATCTTCTCACCACCTGGATTTCTATTTTGGAGCCGCTCTTTCTGCAGATTCTCTTCATCCAAAATGATTGTGTCTTATGCACTCTGTAATGTTTCCCAGTTTCTCAGACACACTGTACGTGGAAGTTGATTTGAATAATGTTTAGAGTAAGAAAGACCTCCAGAAATGTACTTTATATAGGCCACTATGATTGATTAATATTTATAACAAAATCCTTGCAAAACTATTAGCAGAGAGATTACTCCTACATATGGAGGCTCTGGTCCTTCCCGTCCAGGCCTGCTACATCCCTAACTGGTCCACATAACACAACTTGCGGAGAGTGTTTGAACTTATGCATAATGTAGACCCAGAGATCCTCATAGTGACAGCGGCACTGGATGCCGAAAAGGACTTTGATTCTGTGGATTCTTTTCTAAGTGCTGCAACGCTTAGGTCTGGGGTTGAAATTTAAACAGTGGATCAGATTGCTGTACACAGCTCTGAGGGCTGTGGCTTACACGAATGGGATAGTATTGGAATATATCTTCCTGTCAAGAGGGACGCGACAGGGATTCCTCTTCTCACCGATATTGTTTGCTCTAGTGATGGAACCACTAGCTTGTCACATTAGGGAAATGCATGCCCATCGGGGAGTACGATTGCAGAAGCAGGTTAACATCATATCCTTATATGCAGATGATATTCTGCTGTACGCGAACCACCCGAGATTGAATCCCCCCCCTTCTGATGCAGGAAATTGGTACGTTTGGGGAATTCTCTGGGCTCAGAATAAATTGGGGTAAATCCGAAATTCTACCACTGACCCCATCTGAGGCCCAAGACGACGTTGGTCAGGATTTCCAATTGTTTCCCCAGGGAATTCGATACTTGGGGGTAAGGGTAACCACAGATGTGGGGAGGCTCTATTCTGGCAACTTCATGAAGACGTTGGAGGTACTGGAACATAAAGTAGATTCATGGCTACATCTCCCCATGTCCCAGGCAGCGCACGTCTCCCTTGCTAAAATAGTTATTCTTCCCAAACTACTTTATATCTTCAACAGTGTGCCTACCTGGCCCCCTCAGAACTTCTGGGCACGGACAAAAAGTCAAATGATAAGATTGGTATGGGTGGGGAAACACGCGAGGATATCCTATCACACTCTTGTAATTCCATACAAACAGGGCCGCTTGGAGTACCCTTATATGCATCTATACGACCTAGCAGCACAATTGCAATATGTAGCTGGTTGGGTCCCCCGCACCTCCCACACTCCACCCTAACTAAAGAGATGACATCACCGGATGACATAGTGGGAAGGCTGTGGGGCACACGCTTACAGATACCAAAGAAAGAAGTCTAACCCACAATGGTGACATGAAGAGCATGGGACCGTATAGCGCAACTGACCGGCGCAGTGACAACCTATTCCCTAGACCTCCCGGTGTACAATATACACGACATACCACTTACATACGAGAGATCGTTTTGAGTCCACTTTCAAAAGTTGGAAGTGCAAACACTAGGAGATTTGGTGCAGGATGGGATCTTTGTACCCTGGGAAACGCTAAGAACCAGAGGGGACTGGACCACGGTGACACTGTTTCTGTACTATAGGATCAGGGAAACCCTCCGAACCAAATGGCCCAAATTCCCCCGAGCACCAGAAGCACACCCTGTTCTGCAATATGCGATTAAACCATCATCATCCCAGACACTGGTGTGCTCCATTTATAGACTAGCCATGATCAAGAGGCAGGTTCCGGACCTGCGGTTCAAGCCTACCTGCGAGGGGGAGCTGGGGGAGGTGATAAGCGACAAACACTGGAAACTCATATGTGGGCAAACATGAAAACTATCCCTAAATAACAGATTTAGGCTGACACACTACAAATTCCTCCACCAGCTTTACTACTCCCCGGACAAACTACATAGCCTCTACCCTGACAGATTATCTGTGTGCAGGGGATGTAAGGCTGAGTCCACCAATTTCTATCATGTGGCCTGGTCCTGCCCACGAATACTACCCTTTAGGGAAAGAGTGGCGGAGACAATGTCAGAGATGCTGATAACCAAGTGGGTGTATCCACCCGCAGTCTGGCTCCTAGCGCTGATTGAAGAGGGGTTTCCGGGGGGAGAGGAAACTGCTGGGAATGGCCTAAGTAAATGCACGGCACCTCGTAGCCACCACATGGGGGACATGCACAGCATTAGGGTTCTGAGAGAATCCCACTATGCACAAACTTTACCTGGCAGTAGCCAACCGCTTGACTATTGGCCACCCTTCCGCCAATTCTACTGGTACTGGGAAAGTGACAAATCGGCTGGAGAGGGAGCTTCGCCGTAGTTGATACCTGAGGCGAACAATACTCATGGAAATGGGGCTATGATGGTATATGAAGTTGATGTTGATGCATGTTGTTGTTATGAATAAGAAAATTACAATAAAGAACGTTTTTTTAAAAACAAATTATATTTAGAGTGGATGCTCGTATTGGAATCCTAGGCTATATCCTCCTTGCAAATCTTTTCTGTGAGTACACAGGGGTGCTAGCAAATGTTTGAGAGGAACAAACTCGACATCAGTGCTGTTCCCTAACACCTCTATACATTTCACCAGTCATTCAGTGCTACCTCATATTTAAGTGTGTTGTAGACAACAGCTTAGTCGAATAGGGTGAGAGTGACCGGCCAGCCTTTGTCCATCAATGAGCAACTCTTGTAAATGAGCTTGGGAAGTCCCCAGGAGGCTGCCAGTCCCAGAACCACTGATTATGGCTCAGGGAGAAGGCAGGGGGCTACCGCAAAGTTTTATGGTTTTCCAGTGCCCTGCCTGCCACATTCTTGGTGGTGTATCAGAGCCTGTATTAGGGCAGTCATTCAAGAGCTTTTTTTTGGGACCTCCACTTCCTTTCACTGACTAGACCAGGAAGGGCAGTTATGGTTTATTTATGCATTTATAAAGCGCACTAAGTCCGTAGGCCTCAAGACGCTTGTTACTGATTAGTCAAACTGGATCTGGGAAAAACAGTCATAAAACATCCAACAGGATGGCCAGTCCGTCAGTGGAAGGGCCCTGAGCGAATAGCAGTATCTTAAGGTGTTTCCAAAAGGTCCAATAGGATTGCTCAGCTTTCAGTGCTTAGAAGTACAGCATTCCATCTATTGGTGGCAATTTGTATTTTTGTATTTTATTAGGATCTATATAGCGCTTAAATCCAAAGCGCTTTACATGAGGACAAAAGAATACATAACAAGCATTAGCAACAATGAAACAAGTATCAGAAAACAGTACTTAGAACAATTTACATGAACAGTAAGGCATTACATGACTGGAATGGGACCGAGGTGGGGGAGGTAGTAAAAATGTAGAAAGCTATGTAGGACCAACGTGAAAGAGATGGCTCAGGTTTTATGATGGAGATTTGAGGAGGTAACACTTGAGAGAAGTGCAGAAGGAGGAGTAGGAGGAGATGGAGCGTATGGGGAGGGGAAGACGGTTCCAGTGGAAAGGGGCGAGAAGTTGAAAAGATCTGAGGCGGGATGGGGCACAGGGCGGGGGAGGAGAGGTGAGAAGGAAGAGATCAGCAGAACGAAGTGGACGGGGGGGAAAGGTAAGGTGGGGCGAGACCATAGAGGAATTTAAAGACAAGGCAGAGGAAGTTGAATTTGAGAAGAGAGTGGAAGGAGAGCGAGCTTAGAGAGGCAAGAGGAGATGTGATCATGAGGAGAGAGAATACAAAGCACAAGGATAGCGGAGTGGTAGATAGATTTGAGAGGGGAGAGATGGGAGGAGTGGAGACCGAAGAATAGAGAGGAGCAGTAGAAGTCTAGAGAAGATGAGTGAGGAAATGAGGAGTTTAGTAGCATGGAAGGTAAGGAAGGGACAGACTTTACAAATGTTTTAGAGGTGGAAGCGGCTAGAGCGGGCGGTGAGGGAGATGTAGAGGGAGAGGTTGGAGTCGCTGTGAAAGCCAAGATTGCAATGACAGGGCAGCTCGAGCCACCAGCTCTAGTGCGCTTGAATCTTGGGGTGACCAGATGGTGTGAGTCGGTGGAGCGATTTCGTTCCCATGGAAAATTACAATTAGTTTAACATTATTGAAGCTCGTCATAATCCATTTGAATTTGTAAAAAGACTAGATTGGTCAACTGGTGCAAAGTTCCCTCCAATTGGAGAATAGAAATGTAAGCCACACACAGAACATTTTAATATGACGGAAAAGCCCTGAAGGGGACGTGTTTCTGTAGCGGATGAAGTGGCATGTGGTCCCTAACACCAAGAATCAAAGGTTTGCTTTCACTACAGTTCACATATGATGCCAACATGTCTGAGAATAGTTAGGAATAGGAAGACAATGGATCCAAGGAAAATAAAACAGAAATAGTTTCTTATTGCTCTTGTGTTAAGGGCACAGGGAATGGCACAGAGCTGTCGCTGGCGCGGATACCAGCTGCTCACCTTTGAATAGCAGTCCCAAAGAAACATTTGTTCAGCCTCACGGGTGCCATTTCCTTTCATTTGTTGCAGTTCAGCATTGATTGGGTGGCAAGTCTGCACACAGCCTGCAGTGCCCAAATGGGGTGAAGTGGCAGAAGACAGAGTGGAGACAGCAGAAACGAGGCATGTTCTAAAAATAAGAGGCTTGACAAAGACCATCAACCGAACGACAGCCGAAGATAGCCCCGAAAGAATGGAGCCACGTACTGTACCAGGACATTACGTGTGTAGGGCAATTCCAAGGGCATTTGACGGGGCATTTGAAGACCTAAAAAGAGGAAATCGGGAATCCTCCGAGAGCCTGCTTAACAGGAAAAGGTTGATGATGGCAGGTATGAAGAGGTATGACTAAGGGACACCCAGTAGGGTCCCAAATTGATACTACCAAGCAGCTTCTCTGATGTTATCCAAGATGGCTGCCCACCGACCAATTCACTTACAGCTGCTAAGACTGAGCAGCTTGTCAAGGAGTGATGTGCTCTGTACTGCACAAACAGGAGAGAATGCCTGATGTGCCTGCTCTGATACTGAGAAAGCCCCACAAGAAAGAGGGCAAGTGTGACTGGAGCAAGAGCCGGGTTGGAATCCCTGGCATTGAGTGTCGGGAGGCCCTGCGGCAGGTCTGCTGCTCACTGGTTGATATTTGTTTATTTATATTTTTATAGTGTTTTTAATTAGTAATTGACCTGCATTTTTCCCTTGTATCTGAGTTCTTCCCGATGGGGTTGCGTAGCCCCAAATTATTGATTCCTTGTATCCATTGCCATGGAGATTGCCTGACCTCCCAATTTCTTTATTTGCTTTTAATCTTTATTTTGAAGCACTTTTGTTTGTCACTTTTAAATGTGTGGCATTGTTAGGGCAGCCTTCTGATGTTGATTGGTTCCTTTCCACCATTTGTGCCTTATTTAAATGTGTATACTGCATGTTCTCACAGCAGCCGGGTGAAAGCCTATCTCTCCTTATATATGGAAAGTCCACTAAAGGGACACCCCACTATAGTCCTGTTACGCATGACAGGACTGCTGTTACTGCACGCCCTGAGGCCGGTGTCTTTGCTCATTCCACCTAGCTTTCTTTTCACATAACCAAGATACTACTTTGTCTTAGAACTGCCCCACATATTTCAGAAGGGGAGGGTCAAGCCGAGGCGGTGGGTATCCACCGCTTTTTTTGCGAGAGCCTCTTTTACATTGCTCCCTACCTGAGGCGAGTCTCAGCCCTTGTGTTAGTGTGCTTCCCACCTCTGGTAAACCCTCAGATAATTGTTGTTGTTCTCCCACTCTCCACTTTCTTTAGTCCATGCTCTCTTGCTGGCTAAACATTATTTTGAAAATCATGATTTTAATGTCCCATCTCTCCATTGTGCTACTGAGAGTTATCCCTCTTAGTCTTCTGGACCTGCAGTAGCAGCTGGCATCCCTGATGGATTTAAGATCCTCAAAAATGATTGTGAAGGTTTCTGTGTTGGGGGTGCAGCAATTATTTAGAAGTACTCCGTCTTGGCTACGTTTCTTCCATTCATTGCGTACTCTATTAAATGTGCAACTTGTGATGATTTTCATCTCTATTTTTCTTTCTTTTGTCCTCCCTCCCACATCTTTCCCAGAGTCCATGTCTTATGTGGCCCTGAACACGCCTAATCTTGATGATTCTAATATTTGGGCTGATGCTGGTTCCGATTGTATGGCCTGGAATGACTAATTTATCTGCACTTGATATGGCTCAATTTGTCTGTGGCCTCACCCATCTTGCTGGCTGTATACTTCTCCAACGTTACTGGTTGCAGGGTCTTTTTTTGCCCTTACCACTGGACGGGCCATTTTATGACCCCTTGCACTATTCACTACAAAACCAAGAGCACTTGGTTAAAACAAGAACCTGAGGAAAACATCCCCCTGGTATTTTTTCTTAATCTCTGTCTTCCTCTGACCCTATTAGGGTTTGATTTAGATTTAGATATATTTATATCTACCAAGGAACGAGGCAGAATAATCTTCATCTGGGCACTGATGGGAAATCATGGTCATTAATCAGGGAGAAAGAGGAAGAGTCTAAGGAAAAGGATGGAGTTTCAAAGTTTTCTGGAATGGAAGCAGAGATGCAATGCTCTTCAAATGCAGAGGACGTTCCATAGATGATGCCTCTGCACAAAACAGTCTATCGCCCCTGGTAACAACGGACAACTGCTGAAAGACCAAGGATGCCTCGAGAGTAGATCTAATTGGATCTTGTCAGCTAGTTAATGTGGAATAAGCCCATGAAGACCTTTAGACATCATCAAGCATAACAGCATGAATTGGATGTTCTGCTGTGTGGGAAGCCAATGTAAAGATTTTTCTGAAGGGGACATGGAAGAGAATATGGCTAGTATTGTGGAATCAGAAAAATACAATATTAAGGCTTTTACACCATGCAAAAGGAAAATACACCGACACGGGTTGTAAAGATTCCCAGAATCTTTATTACAAAACTGAACAGTTACGAAACAAAGTACACAAATAGCTATTTGGCGGTCAATACATCACAGAGACCACCAGCAGGGTTCAATGTGAGCAGTGAGCAGGATTTGCTAGCTGGACATCGGCGTATTTATACATTTTCGTTATAACGATGTCCAGCCTCTTTCAAGTTAATCATGTACTGGGCTAGGGTCACGCCAGGTTCGTTCCTAATTTACATATCTCGTGCATGCAGTTTACTTTTTAATACATTTAGCGTTCTTGTATACTTGTAGGTTAACATCGCTAATTCAAGTAATCCCCTGATCCCGAGGTCAACAAAGGACAAGGTCTATATGACTCTAACATGAAGCCTAAAGGCAGGTTGGACATTAACTCTCCTACAGAGGTTGAAGAGGTTAAGGCAAGAACAAGAGTACACAAGACGGCCATTTTAGACTACAGTGTGACTTTGTACAATAAACTAAAATGGCGGCTCTAACCTAAAATGGAGGCTTGATTCACTTGAGGTCACGACCTTGTAATACGAATTTCCTCGCAAAGCGACTGGGCATAGGCCAACATATACAATGAGGACGAAACAATATTATATCAGTTCTAACAAACCCTCCTTTTGGCCTATGCCAAGCGCTAAACTACCTTCAATCGTTTTGCGATTAACTCCACATTTCAATGTCTATACATCCCGAATCATTGTCGGACATATCTATTGCCATTAGATCAGACACTAGAGTTTCTTTCAACATATACTCTTTGGAAACCTTATCTGGGGCATATATTTTATGCCCTAATACACTTGTTGCTGGCGCACAACACCCCCGTAATACTGAACATATACCAGGGAGACGCTGTATACAACAACAAAGGAATAGAAAACTTCCCAAGATAATCAGCAGGGCTGAAAACAACTTCCATCCCCACGATCGTAGGAGGTCCCAAAACCATGCACTAAGTTCCCAGTTTCCCTCAGGAACATGCACTTCTGAACTAAGAACATATAGATTATGGATAGCCCTAAAGATCGTTGGAGAGGAGTCTGGTACGTGAACGCAGCAAGCGGACCCCACTAATTTACATACCCCTCCACGCTCAGCCAGAATGACATCTAATGCCATCCGGTTCTGAAGAGCCACTAATGTTATCGCTTTCTGTTCTAACGTCATATTATAGATTGTCAGTGGTCCGGTTGATGGTTCTCTCCAATACTCTCGCTAGTCCCCTGATATCTTCTGAATTCGTAATTTGCCCAAAAAATGGCACAAAGTATTTCATGATGTCCCCTAGAGTTTGCGCTGGAGTATCCCCTTTCACATGTCGTCGTGGACGAGTTTTCGAAATTTCTGTAGTACTGGCAATAAATACCCCAGGTAATAGAATCCCTAAATAACAGGTTCCTTGCCAATCCCTGGGCAACCATGGAAATGCCACATTACCGCAAACAAAATAGACAGGTTCGCCTACGTACAGAGGTCTGTTCTCACTAGTCAAATTCGCAACGTTGACGCATTTTCTAAAATCACTCATTGACCGTGTTCCATTCCTCTATATGCAGAAGGATACTGAATCGGGGCTATGATTAACAGAATAAGATGGAGGCGTGGCATCCTTATTGCCTATAGGAGCCATTTTGAAAGAGATCAAAGACTGAAAAGGATGAGACAATCTATCAAGGGTTTAACAGAAGCAACGTTCGGTTTACTCCTATTTGCAAACAGCGAGCATCCCAGGGGCATCAAAACACGTCTTTCAAAACTATTCAAATTTGTACCATCAAAGTTATCTGAGATGCTGTCATTCCATTGGCCAAAGAATAGTGCTCTAAGAGAAGCGTAACAGGCAGTTGTCAAAGGTAAAGGATGAATATACCAACCTAGCACTTTATCCCCATGTTGCGGTAGATGTGAACAGATCCAGCAATTGGTTCTATTTAAAATTGCATGAGTGGCATTCATGATTAACAAAAGGGTATTATTCTGATAGTTCCGTCTATGCAAAGAATCTCTAGGCGATAAAGTATGCAATTGCACGGAAGGAGTGGGGATAACAGATAACATTTTCAATAAGTAAAAAGTCCTCTAACAGATATGCTTCCTCCAGATACCATAACCCAAAACCAACAGTTACTAAAAATCCAGTTATTATCACAAAAAGGTAACAATACACTTTGGGGGTCCCATTGCATATTTGATCATTGTCTCTGCTGGTCACATATTGATCTAAAAGTTCGGTATGAGCGGTAGCGGGTGCAGGCATTGTAGTCTTCAATCGAAAAAACACCAATTGTTCGTTTGCTGGCGACTCCAGTCGCGCGTCTTCTTAAGGTCTTTCCCACAACCCTTAGCCAACAGAATCCTCCCGTACAGTCAGGCAAAAAGACAAGCCCTCAAATGATTTTCTCAATCGCACAGTCAGACCGTGCTGTACGTCTATTTTCTTGGATGTAAATTATATTTCATAGTTTCTGGTGAGAACAAAGTGTCGTCACTCCTCCTGGAGGTGGCGAGTGAACGGAAATGGGATCAGAAAAGGATTGATCCGAAGTTCCACTGTTGGAGAGTGTGGAGACAAGACGACCGTTTTGTCTGGCCTTGCGAATTCTGGAACGGTCTCCAATACTCTCTTGTTGGTTGGTTGGTTGCGGTTTCAGGCACGTTAGTTACAGCAGTGGGAAGGGATTCTGTGTCTTCTGTATCGTATGGCACGGGCTGCGGGATCCGTTTGGTGTGCGTCGCATGGATCTAGTTCTTACGACCCGCTACCCGCACAGCAGTCTGAGTGACTAGCAGGACTTGGTAGGGACCCCTCCACCGAGGTGCAAGGCAAGACGACCTCTCAAAAACCTTTGTGAGGATCCAGTCCCCCGGTCGTAGACTGTGACCAGGATCCTCGTACCGTACAGGTAATGCCTCTCGCACCTGGTGATAAATTGAAAACAGATTTTTAGTCAACTGGTTACAGTAATCTGAAAGAAGCACATTTTCTATATCCCGCAATGAACTGCTTTTTGGCAAACCCCAAATATTAGCAGGTCTCCCCATTACCACCTCAAAGGGAGAGAGCCCCGTCCTAGGTTGAGGGGTTGTTCTCATCGACAGCAACACGATCGGTAAGGCGTCCGGCCATTTTAACTTGGTGCCAGCACATGTCATAGCGAGCTTGTTCTTTATAATGCCGTTATGCCTTTCCACTAATCTGGCACTTTGGGCATGTCTGGCCGAATGGAACCGTTTATCAATCTGTAATCCTTTGCATATTTGTAGGATTACAGCAGCGATAAAGTGTGGCCCATTATCCGACCAGATGACTCTCGGCAGCCCGAACTCTTTCAACAGAGTTTTTGTCGTGGTTGTGGCCGTTGCATCTCTAACCGGGAAGGCCTCAACCCACTTACTAAAGGCACAAATAACAACCAACACATATTTAAGATTGTTGCAACGTTCCATTTCAATAAAATCAAAGTGAATAACCTCAAACGGAACAGAAGGTGGAGCGAAACTTCCTCTAGGAGTCGAGGTACTTTTTCCTACATTATGCTGCAAGCAGGCCATGCGATCTTATCATTGGCCCATACACTGTGTAGCATTTTAGTCAATTTACGCGCACAAACATATGTCGGACCATGAGCCATAATAACCATCATTGTAATGTAGGGGTCAGGAAGTAACCATTTTCCTTCAACATTGTCCACCCAACACCCATCATCATCCAATCTTCCTGCACCCTCGACCCATCTTTTAGCTTCCTCTATAGTAGCATCTGCTTGAATGCCTTTTACAGAATGGATACTTTCACCCAAAGTGCAAATATTCACAGTTTCTCTTACAGCATACATTTCTGAACTAAAATCAATAGCAGTTTGTTTAGCTATCTGATCAGCGAAAGCATTCCCTTTTCCTACATCATATGTAACCTTTTGATGTGCTGCACATTTTATGATAGCTAGCCGAACAGGGAGTGCGAGTGCTGGAAGTAATCGTACTATTAAAGTGCCATGCTGAATTTTCGTGCCATGCGAGGTCAAGAAACCTTGTTCTTTCCAAAGTCTACCGAAGTTGTGGACCACCCCAAAAGCATACTGACTATCGGTATATATATTTACTGTAAGCCCTTCAGAAAGTTCAAAAGCTCGAGTTAACGCTATAATTTCTGCGGCCTCCGCGGAATTATGCATAATTCTTTTGGTTTCCACAATCGTGCTTAAAGTAGTAACGGCATAAGCAGCCGTGGATGTACCATTCGAAAGTTTAAAACAAGAGCCATCACAAAATAGATCTCCTTGTGGGCTATTCAAAGGCGTGTCTTTCAGATCGATTCTACCTTTAGTCTCTTGTTCTGTCGCATAAAGGCAATCGTGTGACGTTTCGTCACTTTCAACAGTATCTTGCGGGACAGGTAAAAGTTTAGCCGGATTTAATACACAACACCTCTGAATTTGAATGTGGGGGGCAAACAAGATTAGTTCACATCTTGTCAATCGTGTGGAAGTGAGGGGTTGCGTTTGAGTTCTATTCAATAAAATACCTACAGAGTGAGGTACCATTAGGGTTAACGCATGACCCAGGACCATTCCCTCACTCTGTTTTACAGACGCAGCAGCAACAGCGCGCAAACATCTTGGCAAAGCGCATGCTACAGGATCAAGGGCGTAGGAATAGTAACCGCACGGCCTATTCTTCCCTCCATGCTCTTGCATTAATACAGCCAAAGCACATCCATCATGTTCATGCACAAACAATACAAAGGCCTTGTCATAATTTGGAGTTCCTAAAATCGGCGCTGAACACAGAGCTGATTTGAGCAAATCAAATGCTGTCTGGTGTTCCAAAGTCCATGGCAATGGCAAAGAAATGCCCTTCTTTGACAAAGCCAGCATTGGTTTAATCGTTAACGAAAAGTTAGGGATCCACAATCTAGAGTAAGAAGCCATACCTATCAGGGTTCTAACTTCCTTCTGCGTATTTGGGACAGACATGCCTGAAATAGTCTTTATTCGTTCAGGTGTCAACCGTCTTCCCTCCTTTGACAGGAGATAGCCTAAATAGGCGACCTCCTGACAACAATATTGGAATTTTTTGAGTGAAGCTTTGTGGCCATGTTTCGCTAGATGACAAAGCAACAACACGGTGCCTTCTTTACAGGCGCTCTCAGAATCAGCAGCCAAGAGGAGATCATCTACATACTGTAGTAACGTGCAAGTAGTAGGCAACTCGAGAGTATCGAGCTGCTCTTTCAATGCCCTACTATAAATACTTGGACTCTCAGTGTACCCTTGTGGTGCACGAGTGAATGTGAACGAGCGTCCACCCAGGGTAAACGCGAACAAATACCTGCTATCCTTGTGTATAGGAATACTGGAAAACGCGTTTTTAAGATCTACAATGCTAAAATGAGTGGCAGAAGCCGGAATCATGGTTAGTATCGTTGTAACATCAGGTATAATAGGAAATTGAGGAGCCAAACTTTTGTTAATAGCGCGTAAATCATTTATGGACCGAAAGAGAATTGCATTATCACCTTTTTTGTATACTGGCAAAATGGGGCTGTTACATAGGCTACCCGTAATTTCCTCAATTACTCCATGATGTACAAAATCAGAAACTATACATTTTAAAGCCTGCTCGCCTTCAACTGAGATCTTATATTGCGGGATGCGAGGCAATTTTACTCCATGTTTCCGAATAATTTTAACAGGTTCAATTTGAAGAATGCCCACATCATTATCATCAATTGCCCATAAGCATTCTGGAACATTACAGAATTCTGGTGGGAAAGGTTGACTCAAAAACTGAGAGGCGAGTGGTTGCTGAGGTGAAATTGTTAACCGAATTCCGTCCGGAGAACAATGTATTACTGCATGCAATGCCTTCAACAAATTTAACCCCAGCAAGTTCTCCCCACAGTTTGTGGTAAGTAGAAATGGACACTGCTCCGTGAAGGGACCCAGTGTTATCGGTACCGGCAAAGAGACCGGACAAACTACAGGTGTGCCTGAAAACCCTACGGAAACGTTGGACTGCCCTGACAGGGGAATATTTGAAACCCGCGAATGGTCAATGGAACATTTCTGTGCTCCCGTATCTACTAAAAATAGATGTTTCCTATTTCCCACCGCCATCTCAACGTAGGGGCCTTTCTGATGAACGGGAATAGGCTTTGGTTCCAAATCCTGCTTTGGGCAATCCTAGCGAAACAGAATATTATCAAAAGGAAGCTCTTCAGAGAGGTACGTTGCAGAAGGGTGATCAAAAATGTTTCTATTATCCACATTCGAAACTTGCTTACCTTGTGAAGGAGGTTGCTGTGATTCTGGTGCAAACTGACCTCTGCCAGGGCCCCCTGTACCTGGGCGACCTCTGGATCGTCTACCCATGTTCCCAAATGACCTTTGCTGCAAGGTCGGACATTGTGCGCGCCAGTGGCCTTCCTGTCGACAATAGGCACACTGGTTAATGGTTACCGGAGCCAGGGGCGTACTCCCTTGTGGAAAGTACTAACCTCTAAATTGATTCCCCCTCTAGGGTTTCTAACAATCTGTTGTAATAGGACTTTTGTTTTCAGGTCACCCTTTTTTTTCTCAAGTTTTTCCTTTTCATTATTCACACGATTTTCATAGTACTGAGCCATATGCAGTACTGCTGATTGAGACTTCGCCTGCCAAGTGCTTTCGGAAGACATAATCTGTAACTGGATGTCAGGCAGCAAGCCACGTACAAATTTGTCGACAAACCGCCTCTTCCTTGACCCTGTGCCTAAGTCTTGTGCACTGAAATCTGAAAATACCTGTTCAAACCGATTGAAGAAATCGGTGGCACCCTCAGACTTTCCTTGGACACAGGCCGTAAACTTGTCCCAAATGATTCTTTTTTCAGGAACTATGGTTTTCAATTTTACAATAATCCTATCAGGCAAGGTTAATATCACTTGAGGCGGTCGCTCACCAGCTGGTCTTTCTCTATCTAGCCTAATCATGTTATCCCATGTATCTCCTAACCCAGGTACATCATCTACAGTCCTAATCTGTTTCCATAAATCAACTGGCAGGAGTACGGGAAATAATAAATCAATATCACTTAAGGTAAATACCGACGACTGTAAGACCGACTCTATGTCTTTATAGAACCCGGTTGGATTCTTTCTTACATCGGGAATAGATTGCTTTATGGTGTTCACTTCCTGTCTTGAAAATGGGAGGTGAACAAACTGCGATACGTAATGTGCAGGAATTTCCCCTGCGAGTATACCTCGTGCGGCATCGGCCGCAATCTCAACTTTTGGGACAAATGTCGGAGGGACCTCTCTCATAGGCAACTGAGAAGTAGGCAGCTCCGAACGCTTTCTAAGCAAGAGAGCCAAATCAAGTGCTAAGGCAGTCGAAGAAGTATCAATCGAAAAGGCTCTCTTATAAACACTCAACAATTCTGCGGGACAACAAATCTTTCTTTTTACACACTCATTCTGCAGGTATTCTACCATCACCTGTATCACCTTCTTTTGCATTTCTAACGTATACTGACTATATGCAGTGGCGCCTCCAAAATTTTTCATAGGGGTGGCCTGATGAGGCCACAGGAAATCTTGGGGTGGCACACAGGGTGCCAAACAGGGGCGGATCCAGCCTCAACATTTTGGCGGGGCTGGATGGCAGTTTTGAAAACTGTTAGTGAGCCCGGGCATTAAACCTATTGGGCTACTGAACCACCCTCGTCCTAACATCCGCTTTGCAAGCCCAGTAGGCTGAGTAGATATCACGCCTTCCTTTGGCCCATTAGATCCATCTTTCACCCCAACTCACCAGAGGCGTAGCCGTTATTCTGTAACAAGTGGGGCCTGGAGCTAATGTAGTAGGGCCCACATTAAGAAGAGCCTGCAGAAGGAAGGGCACTTGTTCTGCCCCCAGCCAATACATAGGAGTGACAGAGTATTGAGGGAGGGCGAACCAATCAAAGGGGGTTTGTCCCCTTGAGAAAAGGTTTTAAATAATGTGTTAAAATATAGTGCATTTTACAGTACACTTTGTGATAAATTAGGTAAAAACCACCCCG
Organism: Ambystoma mexicanum; assembly: GCF_040938575.1. NCBI lineage: Eukaryota > Metazoa > Chordata > Amphibia > Caudata > Ambystomatidae > Ambystoma > Ambystoma mexicanum. The sequence goes on from NC_090929.1 coordinate 1,485,240,635, forward strand.
TTTACAATCAATTTTTTAGGGTAAGACATGAAAAGTATGTTAGATTCCAAGCCACCAACAATGCACCGGAGCATTTTCAAACACATTTTCATAATGCCTTTGTCCGCTATATGCCAGTACTCTGCAAGTGTAAAAAAGCATTTTCATATTGATTGTGCTCACAAATGTCCTTTCTGGTGCACCTATATATGCCAATATTTCCATATATGACAATAATCATGTTTGCTTAGTCTATAATGCCAGTAACGATACTATAACAAAGCATGTTTATGCTAGCTCTCCCAATACGCGCCAGAATCCCCATGTAAGAACATACTCCTGTTGGCTTTGCCTTAATGCCAGTGAAAAAAGAGCCATGCCACATTAAGAAAATATATCCTTGCTGGCTACAAAAATCCCCCACTCCACATATAATAACACTCATCATGTTGTATTTGCTCCCTAACGGCAATAAAAAATGTCATGCCACAGTAAAAAAACATATAGCCTTGCAGGCAGCACGAATGCCCCCACCCCAATGTTAGAATACGTATGTTGCCTTTGGCCTTAACACCAGTAATACACTGCAATGCCACAGAAAGAAAACATGCTCTTGCTGGCAAGCCGGTAAAATAGCTCACCGGGCTGAGCGCATGCTTTTGTAAATCCGAATGTGATTCGCAGGTTCAAATCCAGGCAAGGCCAACTCTGTCTTTCATACTTCAATGTGATCTCTGTGATCTCTACCCTCCTATATGGACCTCGTACTATTATGTTGCTTTTGCAACTTGTTACCTCTCTTACTCTGTACTGTACTGTTTTCCCTGCTCACCAAGTTGTACCACCGCCGTGATACGTATGGGTTTGTGCAATGTCAATAAATGCAATAAATAAATAAAGCTCATTAAATGAGTGCAAACTTCGGCTGGGTGATACATTTGATGTAAATATGTTCTCTGAAAATCGCTTTGGTGAAAGCGCTATATAAATAGCATATCATCACACAAATCCCCCCATATAAGAACATTTATGTTGCACACATCATGTTATATTCCCCCATGTAACAATATGTATGTTGCCTTTGACCTTAAACACCAGTAAAATAATAAAGACCCAAGTCAAGATAAGGAAGCATGTGCTCCCAATGTAAGAACACTCATGTTGCCTTTGACCTTAATGCGAGTACAACATTCCATGCCACAGTAAGACCCTGCCAGGCCAGCCCCACTGTAGTATTCTCCCCCACCCATCCCCACTCCAACCCCACCATCACATACAAACACTCAAGTAGGCTTTCCATTGCCCAAAAATGGCAGTAAAACATGCCATGCACTTAGAGTGTGAGTCTCCCGACTAGACCCTTCTGAAAAAGGTGCACCTGCAGCTTTTGTCATTTATGGCACTATTTATTTAGTGGCTATTACTTCAACTCACTGCTTAGGGAAATTGGGGGGCACTTCTTTCCTCTGAGCCTCATCTGAAATGACTTCTACTCTGGGTTTGTTCGTAAGTAAATGCCCTTTCATATATCACTGAAGCATATTCTCCCTACTTTCAGTCTGTAAAACTGCCCTGATGGGCTGCCTCATATGTTGTACCTAGGGAGGGCCATCTATTTACACAGGGTTGCTCCTTTTCGCTCTGTTGGCACACTGTTAGTAGCTTTTGTTCCAGGGAAATGGAGCTGGAAACATGCAACTACTATCAAAGGCAGATGGGCAAAGCAAATGATTGTGTTGGACTAAGGACACCAGAAAGTTCTACTACTTAATGTGATCCAATTTCATTACTCGGGTGGCATTGCAACTTTATGGGCAGAAAGGAGGTGTGTATCAGTGCCCAAAATCTGCAGGACCACAATGTAAGCATGTGTCCCTTAACATTCATTAAGCATTACACATTTCATGTTGTAGACTTTGTTGGACTTCATTTTAGCTCAGAAAGCATTGCTCATTAAGGATCTGGTCTTCAGCAAATGTGTTGCAGCATTTCCAGTGTGTGTGTTTAATGGTGCTTGCTGTAGCCTCATATATCTACAACTGGGGCGAGGAAGGTGCTATAGTGTCCACAGGGGATTCGTGTTACTCCAAATCCTACTCTTTCTTGTCACTCTCAATCCTCCTGCTACCCTGCCAAGTAATGCTGCCAGCCTGTGCACATGCTTAGGAGCTTTCTAGCCAAAGAGAGCATTCTGGGAGTGGGAGGAGTGCTATTTGGAGTCCGCATTTGAATTAAACTAAAGTATTTTTTGAAAGCTATTTGCTTACATAAGGTGACTCGAGAGGTGAAAGTGCCGCAAGTTGTAAGGACTATGTCAAGGAAGGGAAGGACTTGGTGTATTGAAGCATATTGGCAAGTAATATGGACACTGTTATCCTCTGAAGCATTAGAGAGGGGTGCTCGTTTCTATTTTAATGCAGCATTCTGAAGTGCACACAAGAATGAGGGGAGTCACATCTGTTAGTGGGAAAGTTGATAGTTATTTAATTTAAATGTTTCTAGAAGTCCTATATAGAGGGCCAAATCTAGCTGTGCACAACAGGCCTAGGAGCTCATTTGTTCTGGGTGGTGACAGAATGGTCGGGATTGCGTAAGGAGGTGTAAGTATAAAGAAATTGCGTGTGTGAGGAGAGCAGAATTGTGTAGGGAGATCAGGGCAGTGCAGTGCTGGCCTCGGTCAAGGGTGGGGTGAAGGTGGGCAGCAATCATGTGTCATGTGTGGAGAGTAGGGCAGTGAAAATGCCTCCCACCTGTCGAATGGGCAGGTAGAAGGGCAAAGGTATTTGGGGGTAGAAAGTAAAGGTCACCGAACATGGGCCTCTAGTCCAGGGGACGGCTGTAACAGGAGGGGCCCTGTTTTTGGATAGGCAGCAATGATGGCAGCACTGCTCTTTGCCGATTGGCAAATGACGACGTGGCAGGGTTCGCATACGACATGGTCTGGCCACGTAGGCCAGATACAATTTAAAGAGCTGCTCTTTCAATTGGCAGGCACCGCAGCAACACGTTTTTGACAAAGGGTGTACTCTTCACGATGGGTACAAGGAGAATGGCCTCACTGAAAGAGACACCGATTATCCTGCTAAGGTGGCCAGCATGCATCTCGCAGCCAGCAGGTACTCTCTTCTTCCAGGGGCGTCTCACCTCCACAATTGTTCTATTTAATAATAATGGGCTTGTTACATTTTAACGCCTCCTCCCTCCCCCACAATCAGTTTTGTGAGGAGAAAATAAAGCGGTGTGGAGAGCGCCGGCTTGAGGTCAAGCGAGCAGGCCTGTGCATGGCAAATAGGCAGCTGCAGAAGGGGGGGGACTTTAGCCCTCCCACGCCCATGCCTGGCACCACCCCTGGTGCCACATACCTCAACTCTGAAGTGCTTGCCTAGGACAACCACTCGATCCCTCAGCGCCGCAGCCCAGGTCTCCTTTTCAGTGCCTGGAAGTGAACAAAGCCTGCAAGTGCAAGCCAAAACAGAAATGCGTGCACTCAGGCTGTGTTTATTGTGCGATCAATGGGGGTAGGGCCACCATCATACGTGGCTTGATCCAGTCCATCGCGGGTGGTGAGCTGCGGCAACAAACAAAAAAATGTGTTCACACTGAACTGCACATGTGATTATTGTCCATGCACAGTTCAGAGGGGAAGAAAAAAAAGTGTATTTTTTTGCTTTTTCATGGGGTGGCCGATGGGGGGGCCAGCATTTTTATAAGGGTGGCCATGGCCCCCCCTGGCCACCCCTTGGAGGCGCCCCTGACTATATGTGTCATATACTTCATCTGGAGTTGTCGACATATCTGAAATCCATCTTATCGCATCCTTTGTACAAATTCGCACTTCCTCACCCTTTAATTCACGGCGAGGAGAAAACCGTTTCTGTAAGTACATAATACCTAAACTACCACCATCTGCGTCCTCATTCTGTAACCCTTCCAACTCCTTTCTATACTCAAAAATCTTCTCGACATGCTTATATACTTTCGCCGCAGTATCTCTGGACAACGCTAAGGCGTTCAAATCCCGTAACCCTTGTGGGAAATCTACATCATTTAATCTATTCCACATTATACACAAATGAGTCCCTAATCCTTCAATAAAAACATTTTTCTCAGGAATACCTTTGACATTTTCGAGTGTGGAAAAACCATCAGCTTGTTCACCCTTCTCCACGCAATGTTTAGCCCAAGCGATCAATTCATTCTTTTTTTCTGGGGACACAGTATTACGAGTCACAACCCTTGGTCTCGCTCCCTGGTCTACTACAAGCGATGCAGAATCACTTAGAAGAGGAAGAGTAGGCACATTCTGAATATCAACAGGTGGATGCAAGGGGGCAGGCAAAGGAGCGACGGCTGGAAGAACAGGAAGAACAGCAGGGAGGACCGGAGGAACTATAGGAGGGGGAATAACAATGGGAAGGGGCAAAACGCCAAGAGGAGGGACGTACGGAGGTGGCGAGGCACCGGGCCTTCGTTCATGCAAAAGTTTATTAATCAATTCATCTGACGTATGAAAATCTTTTGAAGTGTACATTTTCTGAATGCCTAATTGAAACGCCCTGTCCGTGTTCCTAACTGACTCCAATTGTTTATTTTGATCATATAACCGTGCCTTTTCGACACTTGTCATATGTCTACGCATATGTTTCTCTTTACTCTTTTGTTGCTGCAAAGCTTCTGTTTTCCAACTATGCAATGTGTCAAATGCTGCATGTCTAGCCTTTTTCTTTACTAATACAGACTCTAGATATTCTATACGAGGGATTTCAAAACTACCATTGGTTGGCCACCGAAGATTAGAATTATGTCTGGTATGTCTGTGCCAAATGTCATTAAATGCTATACTACCAAAGCCTTTCTTACAGTACATAGTACATGCCGGCGACCCCTCCTGTGGTGCGGGACGGCTATCTTCCAAAGATTGTCTGTCACTGCGGAATAATGCCCTAAAGCAGGCAGACAATTTCCCAGGCATATCAAAGTTCTGGTGTTACCTGGTCAAGTAATTGTGCTCGCGGGTACAATGCGCCAAATTCAAATTGTCAGGGTTAAATTAAGAATCGGGTCACGATTCACCTGACCAAAGGACTGGGAGGCCTGATCGGGTTACTAAGGACAATGCTAAGGACCCACGTGTCTGGTGATTTTCGGCAAATTTACCCACCTCGATATATGGACCCTCGTCAAGACATCGTCTCGGGCTACAGCTCACCGTTCAGGGATCGGATTGTGCAGTTTTGTTGAGGAATTCGCTTCTCGTCCAGAGTGGCCGTTTCTGTTGGCACTGTCCGATCCCAGTCCGATAGCCGAGCCAACCTTCAACGAGACGAAGTCGATCTTGAGGGTCCCTATTCGGGTGCCATCTGTGGAATCAGAAAAATACAATATTAAGGCTTTTACACCATGCAAAAGGAAAATACACCGACATGGGCTTGTAAAGATTCCCAGAATCTTTATTACAAAACTGAACAGTTACGAAACAAAGTACACAAATAGCTATTTGGCCGTCAATACATCACAGAGACCACCAGCAGGGTTCAATGTGAGCAGTGAGCAGGATTTGCTAGCTGGACATCGGCGTATTTATACATTTTCGTTATAACGATGTCCAGCCTCTTTCAAGTTAATCATGTACTGGGCTAGGGTCACGCCAGGTTCGTTCCTTATTTACATATATCGTGCATGCGGTTTACTTTTTAATACATTTACTAACAGACATTATTATTCTCTAAGTTTAACGTTACACTCTTTACACATTGCTTTAATACAGATTAAACAAATGTTTCGCATGTCGTATTTGGATAGCGTTATTGTTGTTGTATACTTGTAGGTTAACATCGCTAATTCAAGTAATCCCCTGATCCCGAGGTCAACAAAGGACAAGGTCTACATGACCCTAACATGTAGCCTGAAGGCAGGTTGGACATTAACTCTCCTACAGAGGTTGAAGAGGTTAAGGCAAGAACAAGAGCACACGAGACGGCCATTTTAGACTACAGGGTGACTTTGTACAATAAACTAAAATGGCAGCTCTAACCTAAAATGGAGGCTTGATTCACTTGAGGTCACGACCTTGTAATACGAATTTCCTTGCAAAGCGACTGGGCATAGGCCAACATATACAATGAGGACGAAACAATATTATATCAGTTCTAACAGTATAAAGATGAGAAGATGGGTGGCATTGCGTGCGGTCCACAGGCGGGAGAGTTAGTATTCAGGAATCCCTGCAGAGGATGAATTTGCATAATACAATTCACAGTTGACTAACAACCCTAGGAAGGCTGCCTGGTCATCTCTTGGGGGATAGGGGAGAGTCAAGCAAAGAAGCTGCAATAGGAAGAAAGCACCTTTTATCGTCTCACCCACTTCATGGTCAAAGCCCAAATGTGATTGCCAATTGTAATCTAAGATCTTTTGTTTCTTAACAATAGACATGGGATGTCTAAATATTGAAGAATGGGGTGGAGAAGGAAGGGGGTCTTTAAGCAGATGTTTCAGCTCTAAGAGTACTAGCCCTCTTTTGGAGGGATTCAGCTGGATATCCTTCTGGAGAATCCATCCCGTCAAATCACTTCAACAGTTGGAAACTTCAAAAAGGTCCTCACAGGCCCTGAAATACGCCCGCGTATCGTCCTTATGAGTGGAATTGGAGCCCAGATTTGTGAAAGATAGAAATCGGAGGTTGGATGAAGATATTAAACAAAAGGGGCAAAAATGGGCCTCCGTGAGGGGCACCGCAAACGACAGGGATCGATCGGACTAAAAGTCCCATTTTAACTGTTTGTGAGCTAGCCTCCAACGACGAACAGACGATGATCTCACTACTAGTACTGTGTATCACTGGCTTACTTCCATCATTGACGAAGTGATTCATTCCAAGTTCAGGTTCTTTTCTACTAGGCCTACCAAACCAAAGTGGTTTACTTCTGAGCTGGCTACTGAATTCATTAAAAACAAAGTGAATTTGGCTCTGAGATGCCCCCCTTCCTCTAAACTGGTCTCTCGCTCCCAACCTAAAAGCTATGAATGAAGTGATAAAAACAATGTTTGTCACATATTAATACTTCTCCTAATCAGCAATGTGAAACGTTTAATGTTAAAGTTTCCAAATGTGCATTTTGTGGGTTGGATGACGTTGAACAGTCTAAAGCTCAGTGGTGATAGAACGAAGTGCCTGCTTCTTGACATGCATCCTAGTCTTTGCGGGTCTTGCTTCTGGTTATCCTATCTGGGCTCAAGCCCCAAGCTGGTCCCTATATCATTAAAAATCCGAATGTCCAGCTAGACAAAGATGTATGGATATCCCAAGTGGATTCCTCCTGTTTTTTGTATCTCCAGGTGTTTAAACAGAGGTTTTTTCCCTTTCTTACATACTCTTCTCGGCTCTCTAATTATGGCCATTGTTCAGTCCCAATTCGATTATAGCAACACGGCCTGTCTCAGTTTTGTGGACTGTGGTATTTGCCAACTCCAACAAGTGCAGAATATTGCAGCTCGCTTGCTCCCTCACACCAAAAGAAGCACTCCTATTTCCCCTGTTCTTTTCTGCATTCATTGGCTTGCCATGAAATTTCGGATCCACTTTAAGATCTTTTGTTTGTGCCATAAATGTATCTGCAGGTGCCCCTCGCTTCTCCCTCAAGGCGTATATCTTCTTAGTGTCGCTCTAGATCCCTCGCTCCTCGGACAAGCACCTCTTGGAAGCTCCCTCTTTCAGGTGAAACTGGATCGGAGGCCCTTCTTTTTAGCGTGGTCGATTAGGTGTTGCTTGCGACACCTATATGCTGAAACTATTGCATTAGAGTACAGGTAGGGAGGAATGGCATAAGAGGAGGGACACACAGACTGTAGGTGCTGTGTGTTATTTGCCCACCCTTTGACTGCCTGTGCCCATCCTAATCTCTAAGGCCATTCCCACCCAGTTTCTCCCTCTCTCCACCCCAAGCACCTCCTCCTGGGAACTCCTTAAGCTTGCTTAAATCAAGCCTTACCATCAAAGTTTGCACTTGAAGTGCCTGCCAGTGTTTTTTTACAGCAGTCTTCCGAGAGCTAATGACTTAATTGGAGTTGTAAACCCACTAGTGTTTAATAGAAATGTCTTACCAGGTCTGCCTTCAACCTCTCGATTTATGAGCACTCTGCGTTTCCTTCACTGACGTCCAATTAAAAACAAGCATTGTCAAAGCCAACTGTTTTGGCTTGTGTAGAAGTATTAGGCATTTTGCACCTACTACCATTGATGGCCAGTTAATACCACTACAGCTGTGCCTTTCCCATGCCTACACAAAAGCCCAAACTGTTGTCATTGTCAATTGTTTAATCATGGCTTTAGCCCTGCATAAAGTGCTTCCTTTTTCTCTTAGATCTGTAGCGGAACGCATGCCTTTTTGCAGACCTGTGAAGGTTGTGCTTTTTCAACTTGCCTTCCTGTAAATCCTTTTCTTTTTCTGAACGGACACTGGCCCCAGCTCCAACTAACCCTCGTTTGGGTTTCACGAGGGCTTACATTCAAATAACATAACATTGATTCAGGAAATGTTCCCCAGAGAAAATTACAGCCAATGAGCGAAAAGTGAACCTTTGAAGCATTATCATTTAAGTCTCTTCCAAAAGGTTTGACCTTTTTGTACATCTTCACTCCTCCCATTAGTCTGAAATGGTTGGATAGAATTTCACTCAATGAGGTTTTCTCCTCTTTGTTTGAAATGTAATTGAAGTTCTACTGTTGTACCAGTTCCTACCTTGTGCAGCTCAAACTGCTATCAAGTCCTCACCACCATCTTACTAGAATCAGCGTGTGCTGTGGTGGGGCGCGCCAGGCCTCTGTGTTCAAGGGTACGTGTTGCTGGGGTGATGCCTGATATGATGTAAGACTGGCAAAGGACTGCCAGTGCTCCATGTAGTTCTCCTGCTGCTCCCTCTGTGTGTTCGTGTTACTGGTCCTCTTTCTCCTCCCATTGGGGAGGGGCATGCTATGGAAGACCGACCTCTGGCTCTGGAGGTGCGTGATCCTGGAGCTGCACGCCCATTCCAATACTCAACACGGTCTTTGTACCTCTTGACTGTGTTGGCACACACCTGCATGCCACCAGAAGTTATTAATCGTCACTTTTAGCATCACAAAGAACGTGGTGCCTGGCCACATTGGTGTATTCACAAAATAGTATAGTAGCTTTGGGGGGGTGATCATTTTAAGGAGCACCACATGGCCCACTATCGTTAGTGGGAGCTTCACCCAAGCGCAAAGTTTAGCTGTAAATTGTGACATATACACCATAGTTGCGGGCGTATAGTGGAATTGGGTGTCGCATCATGACAATCCCAAGGTATTTGATTTCCTGGGGTGTCCAGGCAAATCCCATGAGGTCTAGTGGTGCGACAGTAGTGTCAGTGAGTGGAAAGTTCAGACTTTGCGCAATTGACCCGAAGACGGACAAAGTCCCAAAGTCCCAAAGGATAGAACATTGTGCATAATCGGGGCTAGATTCAGTGTTGGCTCTCGCACAAATAATAGCACGTTGTCAGTGTATAACGAGATAATTTTGGATTTGCCTGAGAGTCTGATCCCTCTCTGGGCTTCTCTATGTCGGATGTCATCCGCCAGTGGTTCTATCAAAATAGCAAATAATAAGCGTGATAATGGGCACACTTGTCAGGTCCCACTGTGGATGTTGATGGAAGCTGAGTGACCCTTTTATGTTGACTCGAGCAGTGTGTGACGTATATAGAAGTTGTACCCAGTATATCAATCCAGGCCCAAAGTTGCATTTACCCAATACTGCCCACATCAATTGCCAGGACACCGAATCAAAGGCTGTTAGGAAGGTTTCCCATTTATGTGTAATTTTCCCTCCAGTTGTGAGCCCCCCCAACTTTTTGCTGTTGTCTGGCAAGCCTAGCCTGACTTTTGCCAGTGGAGCACAGCCTTCTGCTAGATTCCACTGGGTTTTCGCTCTCTTTTTATGGGGAACCTGACATGCCCTTAAAGACAGTCAGTACTGGGAGACTTAGTTTCCCTTAGACCTTTCCTATGTTGCAACTTTTCTGCAACATGTTACAAGTGCACAAAGTACCTCACAGTACAGTGCACTTGGGTCTACCTTTCATTTCCAAAGTCCATAGACTCCCTCAAGGGAATTTTTGTTAGAAGTACAGATGTGGATTGGACAGGGCTGGTGGCAGCTTTTACTTTCACGTATTTGTAACCCTTTCTTGCCACGCAAACCGCAAGTACTGCGGTTGGCATAGGAAGGTGGCCTGGCTCCAAAATGGCCACGCCACAAGTTCTTTGTCCTGTCCTTTGGCCATCTTGCCCCTTTGCCTTCCCCAGGTCGAGCAGATCCAGGTCAGTCCTTATTTGGTCATGCATTCTCCCATGAAATGCCAAGCTTTCGTGTGCTTCTGCATGCCTTGTGTGTGCCTCCAGGATGTAGGCTGGACTGTCTAATTCCAATGCACATCCTGGGTGCCAGAGAGTCTGGTGTGCTGGGAAGGACTGGGGCCACTGTGGTCCATGATTCTTCCACCTCTGGTGTGCCTGTTTGTGAGCAGATCTCCCATTGGATCCTCTTCATTTTGGCGTGAAGGAGATTCTGGATAAGAGAAGGCTCCAAACACCCATACCCGGATGATCTCTTGAGTTCTCAATGAACCTAGAATAGGATCCAAGCATCCTGAAACTGAGAAGCGAAAGTAGAGGAACCGCCGGTGACGTGCTGGAAGGTTTGGCACCCTGAATCTGCTGTTGGCTTGCAGGACCCCTCTGTATCTGATCGAACTTAGGTCTGCAAAGGTGCTTGAACCCATTTGAATAGTGAGAACAACTATTCACGGCACCTTCATCTTAAACTGCAAGTGAGCCTCCTCGGAAGTGTTCCAGGGCCAACCAGCAAACTGACCAGCTTGCGCAGGACCTTTGCTATGAAACCGCTGCCGTTTCAATTTGACACTTGAAACTTGGTAGATCGTAAGCACTTGGTCCAAGACTCTCTCCCACCAAGTTTCATACACCTAGGCACCCTAGGTCTGGAATTAGGACAGTAAGCCTGAACCCAAGTGCACGCGGTCACTGTGTCACCCAGCCATGGTGACGAACTTCACAGGTGCCTTGCTGCTGTGCCCTAAATCCTGCTGCAGTGAAACTGGCCTTCATCAGGAGCTGAGAAATCGCCACTGTCCTGCCATGGAATCATCACTGTAACTCAGCAGCTGAAAGCCGCAGAGCTGCACAATTGCTGCATTTGAACTTGCAACCCTTACCGGTGGCCTAGCGCATCCATCCATTTTTATGCATGAGTGTCCCCTGAGGGCCACTTACCTTTCCACAGGTAGCCTGTGCTACCGTCCTATTACCAACTCCTGGAACCTGTTCTGCCCTCTTGGGGTACCCTCCTTGAATAGTGGGAACTTATTCTTCATTGCCACACCCAACTTCCTGGGCTATAGCCCCTGCAAGAGACCCCGTTTTCGTTATATTACACCATCGCATGCACCTGCATCCAAAAGTACTATTGAGGGTTAGGCTCCACTGTTCGTAGGGACTTGACTGCCTCTTAGTCAGGGATTAATTGATGAAGAACTGCCTAAAGTCTATTTGAACTGTTTGCTCCCATTCGTCATAGGTTGTGGACCCATTCTGTGCACTATTCCTTTAGGCCACTTGGTAACTGTATATATGTTTCATAGTAGTGTTGTATTGGTTTGAAGTATTACTGTTGATATTTGCTTTGTGTTTGATTTCAATGGCCTTGAATAAATCTGTGTATTTTTGATATATACACCTGACTGGGAGTGATTTGTTGTGTCCTTTACTGTGTGTGATTTCAGTCACCCTTGCCCCTCCAGAGACCTAGTCTTGACCGCCGCCAATGGTACCTTGATTGCCCTGGCTTGTCCAGAAGATTACCCTGTTCCAAGAAACTAGGCTGGCCTTCTGAACATCTGCCCACCAGGTCAGAGTTCAGAAATCCATCTTAGCAAAGGCCTTCCGAAGAGCCGCTGCGACTGCTTGCGTTTCTGGGTTTATCTGAGCCAGGACATTGAAAAGGCGCCTTAGATTAATTGCCATGGAACGGCCATGAACAAAGCCAGACTGGTCTGGGTGGACGATGTGTCTCATGTAAGGGGCTAGCCTAAGAGCCAGCACATTGGCAAATATAGTTTGAGGGAGAGAGGGCGGTAGGAGCCACATTGCTCAGTGGGCTTGTCTGGTTTGAGCAGGACTGTAATCACAGCTTCGCATAGTGTGGGGGGAAGCGTTTTCGATGCGCAAGATTCTTCCTATAGGGCAGTCAATCGAGGGAAAAGGCGGGATTTGAATGTTTAAAAAAACTCCATTGTGAGGCTGCCAGGAACTGGGGCTTTTCCAGGCGTGAGGGCCTCGATGGCAATGGAAATCTCGTCCGAGGATATTGGTCGATCAAGCATTTCCTTGGTTTCATCGGATAACACCGATATTGGTAGATTGTCTAAGTATGTATCTATCTTGGGAAGGGTTGCTGTGTCTGAGTGGGCATATAATGTGGTGTAGAAGGAGTGGAATACCTGGGTCATTTCTGCTGTAGTGTGGACCAGCGCCCTTGTCGCGTCTTGTACAAATGGAATAAGGTGGCTGCCTACCGCCTGTCACGCCATCCTGGCTTTCAGCCTGCCAGGGGACTCACCTTCACCATACTGTCTTGCCAAGCCTGGTTTATATAGAAATGTCTATTCTCTGTCTGTGTGTGTCTGCAATCTGTCGAGTTCGGTCTTGATGTCTCACAAGGCGGTGACACTGGGCTTGGACGCATATTGTAGTTCTAATCGGTGTAGATTAGTTTCGCTAGTGTGAATGTCCCACTGTATCACCTTGAGCAACCCTGACTTGTTGGCCAGGGCCATGTCCTGTACATAAACCTTGAGGGCCTCCCACTAAGTCGCTTGTGTACCCACAGAGCCCATGTTTATCTCAAAATACTCATCAACACATCGGCCCATTTCGGTCTCAAATACGGGGTCTAGTAACGCCTGTGATTTGAATCTCCAAACTCTTTTCCCCCAGTGTCAATGTAATCAGGGAGTGGTCTGAGAAGGTTCTGGCCAGTATGCCAGTGTCATTGAGGTAAGTTATGAAGGCGCCAGACAACCACCCCATGTGTATCGGTAGTAAGAGTATTCATGTGATGTCAGGTTGAGTACCCTTCAGGTATCCGCCATACCAAGATAGGTCAGGCTCTCGTGCATCGTCTGGTCAGCCCTGGTCAATTGCCGGGATTTACTTCCAGACCTGTCAAGATCTATGTCCATTATTGTGTTGAAGTTTTCTGCCACAATACTGGCACTAGGGGGTATAACGCCAGTAGTTCTAACACTTCTGAGTAAAATTCAAGGTCATCAACATTTGGTCCATATATATTCAATAGGACTATTTCCTGACCTCTCAGTACACCCAGCAATAACACATAGCGTCCTAGTGGATCTAAGTGTGCCTGTTTGTGAACATATTGTATAGACTTATGAATAAGGGTCATGGCACCCCTACATTGAGTCGAGTATGTGGTGATATATGATGTGTACCCCAGCTCCTAACAAACCTCTCGCAGCCTATAGCCAACGCACGTGTTTCTTGTAAGAACAGGATGCACACCCCGTGTCGCTCAATGTATAGCTGTAGGTGCCACATTTTTGTCGGATTGCCCAAGCCTCGCACATTCCAGCTCATGAATTGTAATGGTTCAACTCCCATCATTCCAGAACATAAAATGAGTCTTGAGCCAAAAGGCAAGTTTCGGACAGTAGAATGGACCATAACTATATAGCCTCCCCGCAATGAAAAAAAAAGCAAAAAAAGAAAAGCGCCACCCAGGTAAGGGTCTCAGGTGGCTGGGACAGCGGGCATGGATTGTTTATTCTCACCCGCTGTTCCAGCCACCTGAGTACCCTTCCTTGTGCGTGAATAAATATTCTTATTGAATTTGTGGCCATCCTTACCTATCTGTTGTTGGAAGATGGGCTTCCCTCATACACCGGTCAATTGATTAAAATAACCATACAAGATACTTTGACTTAACTTTGGTTTGGGCTTCTGTCGATTTGTAGTATGAATTTGCTAATACTTAATCTAATTATTTCTTCAATTATAGATTGAATTGTGGATACATGAAGCATCTTTCTGAATATGCTCACGATGAATGGATCTATTCCCGAAATGCATTGAGCTCGTAATTGTGTTTATTTTGCTAATCTATCATATTAAAATCTTTTTTTGATGCCTGCATCTTCTCATACTTAATTGAATCTCTGAAAACGTGTTTCTAAACATAGTTGATTATCTTAAATTTTTGTTGGCTGGCCAGTCTTAGAAATTGTGCAGGACACTTAGGGGGTCATTATGAGGTTGGAGGTAGCCATGGCGCTGTTAGTGCCATGGCTACCCCCTTACCGCATACCGGGTCCGGGTTCCCTGAATGGGGAATTACCGGGCCATTGCAACCTTGGAGGACCCCGTATTTCCCCATTCAGGGAACCCATCCCCATTCCCATTCGAGCCCCCCATAGGGCTCAATGGGAATGGAGACCATGCTAACAACGGGCCTGTTAATAACAGGCTCGTTGTTAGCATGCTGGTCCTTTAGCGGCTCCCACTAAGGGCACCTGGTATAACCAGCCGCCCACAGCACGAACCGCTAAAGGACCTCGTAATGCGGCGGTAAGGGGTTAACGGCACTGGCACCTTTACCGGCGCCGTTAACTCCTTACTGCCAACCTTGTAATGACCCCCTTAGCCTCCTCTATGTATTGTGAAACTTCTGTGTGTTTCTCCCCTGCACCTCTGATTGTTTTATACCTTCCCTACACTCTCAATACTTATTTATACCTTCTTCAAACATTTGTGTGCTCTCGGTTTTGTTCTCTGTACCAGTCATCCATATGGCCATGGCGAAATATGGGAGCGGAGAGTCTGCTTAGTGCCGAGTGCAATTGTCCAGTCAGTAGGAAAGCCCATCAAGCACAGTTTACAGCCAATAAATGTATGGAGGGATATACAGAGAGATTTAAATATTGTAGCTTATTCACTAGAAGCAAGGGCAGGTTCTGCTGCATTGGTGTTGTGTTCTCATGGAGGTGTCAGCATCAAAGTCCTAAAAGACACATTTTGGAGATGTTACCATTGATGTAGAAGCTTAGCTGGGAGACCCATATGCATACCATTGGCATAGTTCAGTCTGGACAGTTGTGAGGAATTGGCATCTGGAAAAGCTGTAGAAGCATTGGCTTTTTGATTTTTATTAATACAATTATGCAGGTAATTCTATCAAGAAAAGGTAACCTACCAACCAGATCCCCCTTTCATAGGCTCCATGCCAAAAGTGTGGTTTACACCTGGGCCCTGCTGTATCAGTCTCCTGATCTGCAGCACCTGCTCCCCAGTGGCACAGAGCAGGTTGAGGGTTCACGGTACCCTCTTGACAGCAGCAGTGACATTGCAGTATCTGCAGTACAGGGGCTGCATTTAGGACACACATCCCTATTCCTAAAACCACCCATTAGGGTTACTGTCTTGGTGGCAGGTGTACACTTTAAATATAAGCCATGCCTGAGTTTAAAGAATGGTGGCTAGTATCTCTCATAATGAGCTAAGCCACATCAATCTGATATCATACATGTGCCAGCACTGTGGGCCCAGCTCAGCTGTGGAAGTGTTATGTGCATTCTGGTCAGATATCCTGTCTCCCTGCCAAGTGACAGGGCAGGTTACTGGATGGCTATGCTTTTCTTTTTGATCTTTTCTGAGGTTGTGAGGTTGGGTAACCCCTCTCTCCAGTGGGCCAGCATGAGCTGGCCTAAGAAACAGGAATCAAAAGGGCCATTGATGCTATTTGCAAGGGAAGGGCTGGAGTTAATGTAGAGTGAGGCAGTTCAGACCAGCTGGGGGAAGATTCCACCATCTTGTTTTCTCTCTATGTCTCTCTTCTGTGCTGTCCCCTCCACTTCCTTTGACAGAAGGCACTTTGGGTACGATGTCGGAGGACAAAGTCTGCTTGTTCGAAGCATGGGGATTGGACCGCTAAAATAGGCTTGCTTTAGCCAAATCACCTGTGGGCTTTTGCCCTTAAAAGAAGGGCTCCCTCACTCAGCCCTTGAAGAAGAATTCATGTGGACCTTGTTGGGAGAGCAGTCCTTTCCAAAGTCCTCCAGTTGTGAGGTGAAGATAGGTAGTCAAAGGCAGAGGCAAGTTCTGCTCCCCAACCATTCCCAGGGCACATTGAGGGTGACCTGATGCAGGAGCAAGACCTGCCTCTCTGCCAGACACACCGATACCAAGGACCGCACCATGCTGAAGGACTCCTGCAGGTGTGTGCCAGCCTCCCCGTCTTTGGGAATCTTGGAAAAAGGACTCCTTTTGCCCCTGAGACCTTGGAATGTGACTCACAACACCCATGAGCCAATATAGCCAGGACTCCTGCAATCATGGCAGAACCTGTGCAAACCATGATTTGAGCCTGTTCCAGCTAATAGGACCGTCCTGGAACTCGCATTCTTCAAACGCTGAAGGTTTTAACCACTTTCCTGCACGTTTGAACCAGTTTATCACTGCACCACACCAGCTGAAGTGCGTCATAGCACCAGATCGAACAAAGACACATCGCTGCTCCTGTAAAGAGCACAGCAACAAACCAACTTGCCTAGCTCAGCTTGACATCAGCCCATCCACCATCGAACCTCGACCGTCAAACTGAACCTGGTCGTCACTTCAAACTGCGGCAATCTCAATCTCAACATATGCTTGCCATTTTCACTACCATGACTACAACATTTGAGCCTGAATTGAACTGCCAGCACAGGTCAGAGAAGCCTGGTTCACCGTTGTTAAAATGGCAAGATGCAGCAAAGGTAGTTTCGCCTGGTAACTTCCCCTGGGTCTATTTGCGGGCCCTAGTCACTGGGTTGGTCACTTTAATTTTCTTTGCATGCATGCACATAACCTTTTTGGAAAACATTGTGGTTTTTATCTGCCTTTGGCTCCCTCCCAGGACCCAGAGGCTGCTGCTTCCTGCTATCTTTGCATATTCTGTGTTCTTTCTACAAGGGTGGGTTTTGTAGTGCTTTCTATTTAGTTAATATTGTAAATGGTGTGTTTAAATAAAGAACATATATTTTATAGACCCTTGATTGAGCAGTCCTTTATTTTGGACTGCTGCTCTTTGCTGTTTTGTTTTTAGTGTTTCAGATTCACACCCCTCTTCAGAGTATAGCCCTTCCCTGGCCCACATTACCACACAAGGTGAAGGAGGTATAGCTCTTACCTGTGCCTATTTTACCTTCATGATTGAGTTCACTCTTGGCTTGTAGAAGTGTGTGGGCTAAGTAGACACTTTAGCCTTCACTCATCCTTGTACTCCTATAGAGCAGACGTCAATTCGTCACAACGGTACCACAGCAATGACGTCTTGTATTCAATAAGCAAACATCCATTCAAAGAACTCAAGAGAAAGATGCCTGTCTTCATAACATAGTTGATCTGCGGGTCCAAGTCCAAGTTGATGTAGCTACCAAGGTATGCACAATGACCTGGAGGTTTTACATAAGTGCAAATTAGAGGACGTAATGAGCGAGAGGGGTATTTAGAAAGTAGAAGTCTATGGTATGTAGCATTCTGGTTAGGCAATGCCAAGTTGAGTAGCAAGCACTCCACTTACTCTTATAAACATGACTGGCTAACGGCAGGTTTTCAGAGCATTTGATTGGCCAGGCCAGCTCGTCTTGAGTGACAATAGAATCCTTTGCGCATCCACAGGGTGCATAAGCGGTGGCAATGTCTTAAAGGGTCTCAAAAGTACAAAGCAAAAGAGTGACCCGATTGACCTCTGCTGTGATTACACTTGGACACTTTTCCCTGAGCAACATTTATCTCCACCGCGGCTATCTTTCATCGGCCATCTACGAGCAGCAATGCCTTTTCAGAGAGGTCCAATTTAGGTAGGATCCAGAATCTATCTCTGTTCATGAGGGACCGCAGATTCACAACCTTTGCATTTGTTTTCATGCCATACATTGTTTACAAAATTTGGGCATTGCACAATTTCCGGGGTAAACATACAGTGAGCACATGTTGCATGCCACATGCCACACTTAAAGTTGAGAACATTAGCCTGCGCCGTATCTGGACAGGATTGTGAGTGTTAGCGGGTGCCACACCTAGACGGAATTATGAAGATTGCCAAGCACTACACTTAAAGGGAATTGAGAATGTTGGCATGTCCCGCACTTGGATAGAATTATGAAAATTGGCCTGTGCGGTATTGCGATGGTATTGTGAGGGTTGGTGAGTGCCACACTGAATTGTGTAGGTCAGCAAGTGCTACACTTAGAACTGTGAATGCTTGCATGTTAAATGTCACATAACCCACTAACCAATATAAACTCTAACTCTCTGCATACTTAAAAAACTCACACAACCATCTCTCGCACAACCAGCTGCACGCACTTCACCACACTGCAACACCACATAAGCCGCACCAACAGCACACGCCGATCCAATACTCTCACCAAAGCTCAGCACCCGGTGTCTACCGAGTTGAAGCTGCCAACAGTACACCACTCCTCACACTATCCTACGCCCTCTTCACCTTACTAACCCATCCCACCTTCTCATTTACAGATCCTCTAGAGCGCCTGAGGACCAATTCCGTTGGTGACAGTGCGCTATATAAGTACTGTTAAAATACCATAACATAACATGTTCTTGGTCTATGCTGACTGCAGATGTGCTTTTAGAGTAAGCATGACCAATGGAATTATTGGCAGTGCAGCACAGTGGTGCACCTAACGTGTCTTGCTAAAACCATAAAATGCATAGAAATAACGCTCTGTTTTTTAAAATGAATTCTCTACCTGGTGCCACCTGCCTTTTACTCTTTTCCTCGTACTGCTGACAATGAAGCATTCGAGCCTGCACCAGAGGGCTCTATTGAGGCGATATGCCCCTCGGTGGCGGGCCCACCCTGTAGGTAACGTCCGGCTGCCCAAGTTAAGGGCCCGGGCGGCAGCGATGGTCCCTTAACGAGGGTATCAGGCCCTTAGCTAGAGGGTGGGCCCGCACCTGAGGGGCATATCGCCATTAACATCCTGTAGTTGTCTACGCTGGTGCTAATGGTGTGTATATATATATATATATATATATATATATTTTTTTTTTAAATTAACTTACCTTAGAATTGTGGCCCGACGCTGTGCAGTACTGTTTGACGGGAAGTCCCTTTTCTATGTTGATGATGGTGGACGTCATCAACTTTGAAAACGGGTTTCCTGTCTTGGTGTTGGAATGTATGCCGTAATCAATTAGTTTTTCAAATACATAAATTGTGATTTACTGATTCTAATTGTTTTGAAGGCTATCTATGTCGCTATTTAAATGTTCCAGCCCGTGACAAAGATTGGTTATTTGCACTAATGAGGGTGCCACAGGCCCCGCCTCCTCTCAGCTGTAGAGTGCAAGTAAAAGTAATGTACAGATTCTGCTGCATGCGTGTCCGGTGCAAATGCAATATTGTGCCTCTCGCGGCACGGGGCAACATGTGTTACTTGCAGGGGAAATGTGAAGCCTCATTGCTGGATGAGTCCAAGGCTGGGGCCTCACCTTGTCCTGTTCTACAAATGAATCAGATTGAAAGGAAAAGGCATTTGCAAGCTGTTAAATAATCTGTCTGGAGGGTTGCCCAGAGCAATGTCGGAGGTTAAGATGAATTCTAAACCTTTCAGCCATCACCTCTTGTGTGTTGCCATAGGGCCTCATTACGACCCTGGCGGTAAGTGAAAAACGATGCCGGTAAATGATTACCGGCATCGCTTACCGCTAGGTCCGATCATGACCCAATAAAGTGCAATTAGCGGCATCGTACTTAATGGTGCCGCTAAGAGCACCAAGCTCGCATGCACGCGACCTCCCAAGCCGTAAATACTGGCATCGCGCAAAGGTGGTAACATCACGAATTAAGTGGACATGCTCTTAACGCCCTCGCGAAGCCCATAAAGTACCTTACCGCCATGGTGCTAATTCCGCCATCGCGAACCAACCACAAATGGCCATGTGCAGTGTTCCCAGCTGCCACAGGTGCACACAATCAGCACAGGTGGAGGCCAGACAGACTCACCAAGTACAAAAAGAGCACACCCCAACCCTTCCCACACCCAGTCACATTCCACAATGATTCCAATACGACTAGCAATGTTGGGGCTGGAGGACCTGATTGCAATGCAAGTGCTACAACTACAACAACAACAGGCAGCACAGAGGAGATGCAGGAGGAGAAGGAGGAGGGCAAGGCAGGGCCAGCAAGCCCCACCAGAACAGCCAGTGCCACCACGCAGGCAGCCCCCAATCCCATGCATCTGAGCCAGTCTATTCAACCTCACCGCTGAGCAGATCCACACCTTGTACCGTTTGGACCGGGACACCATCACCACCATTGTGGACATGATACACGACGACATCGTCAGCATGATTGAAACACCCACGCCCCCCCTCCCCCCCTACTGAAGGTAGTGTCCGTGCTCCACTTCCTGGCCACAGGCACCTACCAGCACACAGTGGGGCACTTGCATGGCATTTCACAACCATTATTCTCACGTACGCTGGTCCAAGTGCTCGATGCCCTCCTCAAGCACACAGACAACCACATATCCTCACCACGGTCTGCCCAGGAGATAGCTAACACCAAAGTGGGTTTCCATGCACTAGCCGGAATACCTGGTTGCATCGGTGCCATCGACTGACCCATGTGGAATTGGTGGTCCCACATGCCATTGAGGTAGCGTACCGCAACCGTAAACTATTCCACTCAATCAACATGCAAATGGTATGTGACTCCAACAGGATCATCACACATTGTTGTGCCCGATTCCCCGGATCAACCCATGATTCAATGGTCCTGCGGAACTCCACTATACCACGCTACATGGAGCGACATGCAGGGCCAAGATCCTGGCTACTCGGTGAGTCACATGTCATGTGCATGGAAATGTGAAGTGGGTAGGTGATTGGCGTACCAATGCATACTATACCTGGCTGAAAGAGGGGGGGAATGCATGCCTTACCTGGCTGAAAGGGGGGGAGAGATGCATGCCTTACCTGGCTGCGAGTACCAGAGCCAATGGAGCCAGCACATACCCTAAAGCAGGCCAAAATTCAGCCGACACCTGAACACATAATGCCCGATGTAAGCAGCCCAACCATGTGATTGAAGGTGTCTCCCAACCATGACACAACCATCTGCAAGTGCACTGCATTGAATCGGACCCCATCCACCTCAACGAAATGCACCTACATGCAATGACTCCAGCCAATACACAGCACCAAACACCATCAACTGAAAGGGCAGTCCCCAATAACTGCGCACAAAGGAGGCATATGACGGACATCAACATCAATACACCACTACACAGACACTGAGGACCATCAAAATATCATAACAACATTTGAAGTCCCCAGTGAGGTCAACATGAGGCTGACAGCAATGTTGCCATGATGACAGCATTGATATCACTGGACACCTGCCAGGTCACCAAAAGAAACGCCATGGACTAACACAGTGGATGGGCACTCACAAGGCACTGGACCCCCCTGCATACACTGGTTGATGGCATGCAAAACAGTCCATGAGAGGAATACACATATACCGGTCTGATAGTGTGACTCCAATTGTGCATGTAAATGTAGTACACAGTGAGAGATGAATGCATGCCATGTTGCCAAGTCATTAATGGAATTTGATGACATGACTGAAACATACATTGTTGCCCACATACAGGTGATGCAGGCTATCCCTTGAAGAGGTGGCTCCTTACCCCAGTCCGGAACCCACAGAACCAGCACGAGGAGGACTTTAATCGTGCACATACACAAACCCGTGTGGTGATTGAGCAGACATTTGGCCTATCGAAGGCACGGTTTCGCTGCCTCAGCAGGTCTGGTGGGTCACTCCAATACCGCCATGAGAAGGTGGCAAAGATGGTCATGGCATGTGTAATGCTACACAATATGTGCATCAGACGAAATGTGCCCCTGCCCCCTGATGCTGAACTGCAACCACCTGACAATGAGGATGAGGAGGGTGCAGATGGGGCGCGATGCACAGGAGGGACGTGCCATGCGTCAAAATATCATTAACCAATGCTTCTAGCACACACGGCTGGTGTGTGTCACATGGAGACGGCACTTGGGGCACTGTGTGTGTCTGGGACATGCACACTGTGGACTGTTCACCAATAAAGCACACATACGCAATGAGCAATGTCCACACATTTGATTTGTGCAAAAGGGAAAAGTGTATTGTAAATGTGAATTGGTTTAACACACCCACTCCCCCCTCCCACCTCCCCCCTGAACTCCCCGACACACCCACTCCCCCGTCCCCCTCAACGCCCCAACACACCCACTCCCCCCTCAACTCCCCAACTCACCCACTCCCCCCTCCCCCTCTGGACTCCCTGCAAAGGTGTGAGGATGCCTGTGATGAAGTGGCTAATGTTGGATTTTTCCACTGGGCGGCCACTATTGGCAGCCCCCTCTCCCAGCCCCCGGGGCACCCCTGCCTGTGCTCCGTAGGTTCCTGCATGATCGGCGGACGGGGCTGCTTGGGGTTGAACTGGCAGCGGAGGAGGTACCTGGATGCTCATTGGGATGCATGTCCCTAATTGAGTGAACAAGCTCAGAGAGCATGTGCCGCACCGCGGTGAGTTCAGCACAGATGTCCTTTGTGGAGGACTGTATTGCAGCCTTCACAGTCTCTGCGCATTGCTGCATTCCTGCCCTTACACCCCCACATTCTGCCACATGCTCAGTCAGGAGTGAGTAGAGTTGGTGCTGCCGTGTGATAATCTCCTCCAACGACTGTTGATTTTTCTGGGCCATGGATATTGCCAGTGGTGTTTCCATTGGGCTGCTCACCTCCTGCACATCTTGCACTGAGCATGGGGAGCCTGGCCAAGACTCATCATCTGATTGCCCCTGTGTGGCATCTTCATGCTGGCTGCTTTGGGACAGGTAGGGGGAATGAGGGTGGGCAGTGGGGGTACTACAATGATCTCCTCATCATTCCCCGCATCACTGTCAGAGGAAGCTGCAATGGCAGCAGTCTCCCCGATTGTGCTGCTTCCTGCAGACACAGTCCCTTCTGTGGCCACCAGTTGGTGTATGTCTGCTGCTGCTGCTGGTACCGTGCTGCTTGCTGTGGTGCCTGTCAGTGCCCTGTCCTGTGTTTTTCCCACAGATTTTGGCTGCTGTGGGGGTTTGGTCTGTACAGCAGAGGTGGAGGGTTGGTGTGCTGGCACTGCGGTCCTGGCCTTCTTGGCAGGTGTGGTGGCAGTAGTGTCTTCCTCGTCGAGGTCGGAATGGGAGCCTGTGGTGGAGCAAAGGAGGGAAAGTGTTATTGATGGGTCTGCGGACATTGAGCGGGCATTGTGATGACTGCCATCATTTTGATTACTAGATGCTGCACATTGGAGGCAGGGACATACAGGTTGTCTCCCTTTTGTGTGGAAGTAGCATGGAGGTATGTGGGTGCCTACAGTTAGGGTGTGCATACTGCATGTGTACAGGGTGGAGGTCAGAAATGGCTGTAGGCAGTCTTCTGCTGATGTGTCGCATTAACACTATTAGGCAACATTGTGCTTCCCATAATTATGGACTTCAGTGACTTTTGCATGGCTTGATTTGAGGCACCCACCTGCATCGCCTGATGTCGGTGCTCCTTTCTCCATTCCTCCTACCCCCTCGATGCTCTCGATGCCGATTGTAGTGGCACAGATTTCCTCCCAGGGCTGAAATTTTATTGGGGACTCTGATCCTCCGCCGCTTGCCATGCCCATGTTCCTGTTGGCAGACAGGATGCTCCTAACGCGGAGCCGTCGATCATCCCACCGCTTACGGCACTGTCTCGCATTGCGGGGTGCTGTTCTTACTGCACTGACCCGCTGTGCAACTAGGGCTCATATGGCCTTCTTCTGTGCGATTGCCGGTCTGGTCATTTGGGTGGAAAAGACTACAGCAGCGTTTTCCTGGAGGGTCTCCGCCAACATGTTCAGCTCTTTCCTGCTGAAACGGTCCTGCCGCTGGTGATCACAACTTTTCTTGACAACTTTAGGCATTTTCTCGAAGGGTAGATGTAACTGATGTTTTGTGCTGGTTCTCAGGGTCAGATGTCCACTGGTTGCGGAGGATGCCAATGGATTGTGTTTATTAAGATGGCTGCCATGCTCTTTCCCGTTCCGCCGCGATGACGCAACTTCCGGTTCCGCTTATTTGCGGTCACCGCTAATTGCGGTCACCGCTAATATCGGTGGGCGGGGTGGCGGTAGTGCACCTTGCGCGGCATACAATGCCGGTAGGTGCCGTTTTGGGGGCGTTACCAACATTGCGCAGTTTACATTACCGGTATGGCGCAATGCTCGTGCCTGATGGGTCGTAATGTGCTGCTTTTTGCGGCTTCAGGCCAGCACGGACACGTTAGTTGCGCCATGCTGGTAATGTACATTACTTACCGCCAGGGTCGTAATGAGGCCCATAGTCACCCTGAGTAAGGCGGCCATGTCCAGGTGTGGGTCCCATGCCTGCTGAGCTTAGATACCCTAGCTACACATCACTGATGACGCCCAAAAAGGAAGAAGCATGTTTAGGGTTTCTTCTGGTCTTGTGCAGAAAGAATGAGACCAAGCAGTTTTTGCTGGACTGCCCATTTTGGGGTGAGACCAATACTGATTTTCATATGGTCTTTCCCCCTTCTGTAGTGGCTTGGCAGATAAAGAAAGATGGTCTGGAGGGTTGCCAGAGCAATGCCAAAGGTTAAGATTTATTCTAAACCTTCCAACCATCTCCTCTTTGTGTTGCTAGGTTCGGGCTAAGGGCTTTAAGTGAGCCGGGGAGAGCCTTGGCAGTCTCAGAAAAATGGTTCTGAGATGGGGCACTGCTGGGGCTCTCTAATGTCCCCTGGCAGTCCCAACTGTTGAGGCCGCTAGATGCCAAAGCATTTTTCTCTAAAGCCTGAAGCTCTCGCACAGGAGAAAAAAAAGGCATTTTCTCCATAATGGTGGCTCCAGCACCTTCCAGGCATCCATTCAACCAAGAGATGCCTCTGGGCCGGCACCACCATTATTGAAGAAAAGGTGAGGTGGCTTGAAGCCGAGGACTTTTTTTCTGAAGGTTGAAGCTCTCGCTCATTTGCGGGAGCTTCAGGCTTTAGGAAAAAAGGCCTCGGCTTCCAGCGGTCCCACCTTTTCATCCTTAATTGCTGGGTCTGCTCTGCCAGGCATCCCTTTAACTAAGAAATGCAGTGATCACACAGTGATCACTGCATCTCTTAATTAAAAGGATGCCCGGCGAGGGGCAGCACCACCATTAAGGATGAAAACATGTGACGCTGTCCCCCACCAGGCATCCCTTTATACAAGAGATGCAGACACCACCATTGCACCCTGGGGTGCAAGGGTGATGATCCCTGCAAAGGGATACCTGGCAGGGGTCGGCACCACCATTAAGGAAGAAAAGGGGTGGTGCTGACCCCCGCTAGACATTCCTTTAGTTAAGAGATGCAGGGATCAGCATCCTCTCCCCAAAGGGGAGAGAGGGTGATGGTCGCTTGAAAGGGCTGCCAGGCGAGGGTGGCCTGCATATCATTAAGCCGAGGCTCGTTAAGGCGGCGTGGCATAACGGGCTGCAGGCGACCTCTAATGAGCCCCGGCTCGTTCTCCCATGTCACTTAAGGCACTGCTGAGTCCTCACCTTGTTCTGTTCTACAACTCGATCAAAACGGGTAAAAACGCCTGTGAACCTGAGTAAGCTGTTAAAGGAGTGCATTTTAAAGGAGGAGACTAGAAATGCAACGGCGAGGTAAAGGAAGGCTTTTCCCTAGAACATATTGAGATATTTCTGTCTGTCAGTGGCCTGGCTTGCAAGGCGTATGGTTATGTACATGTTTTTTTTTAGCTTGTATAGTTTTCGTGTTTTGGGCGCCAGGGGGAGGAGGTGACCTTGGGTGCAGTGAACATATCTGAAAATGGCTTGCGTTGAAGAGAGCAGCTGCTCGGAGCTAGAAAGTTAAACGCGAGCATATTTACCCAGGTAATTAGCAATGTTGGCTAATGAGCTCTTTGTGTCACTTGCAGTGACGGCGCAGCTTGATAGCGCTTGCCATATCACGCCGGCCCTTGTGAGGCAGCCTGTTCGCAGTCATCTTTCCAAGAGGAGAGATCGGACTGCTGCTGAAGGCAGGCCGACAGACCACTGGCTAGGAAAACATGGCGCGCTCAGGCTTTGCCGCGCCTGTCGAGTATTTCGAAAGTCTTCACACATTGCGCACTTGATTACATTGCTCAATCCTATGTCCAAATGCGTCCAACATGTGCCCCTCTGATTGATACATACATTATATAATGAAATATACACATGTACACTGTGATGTATTTACTGTACATTAAGATGTATACCTTATATACTGAAATACTCATATGCTGTATACTGAGATACACAATATAGTGACAAATGTCATACACTGAAATATACAGATGCTGTACACTGGGATACATATACATTGAGATGCATACTTTATATACTGAAATATACATATGCTGCACACCGAGATACACTGAGGTGCAAATACTGTACATTGAGATGCATACATTATATACTGAAATATACACATGCTGTGCACTGAGATGCACTTTATAGTGAGATATATCATATACTGAAACATACAGACAGGGGAGTTGCTAGGTCTGAAAAAGACCCGGGGCTAAACTGTTGTCAGTACTGTTGGGACTGGGGGCTAGCTAGTCTTTTGGCTGTAGCTCCTGAGATTCTATCCGGGGCTACAACCAAAAGATCAGGGGCTATAGCCCCCTAAGCCCCCCCCTAGCAACGCCCCTGCATACAGATGTTGTACACTGGAATACGTAATCCTGCTTCCGGACCCACCCCCGGCCCTGATTGTCTAGTTCCACATCCTGCGACACAGAGGGTTAGACCCTGTGCCTGGCCGCTTCACCTCGCCATTTTAGCTCCAAGGCACAGGTGAGTGGTGCCCTGAACACCTAGAGCCTCAATTATGGTGTTGTGCGGCTCATTTTAGTATTTATGGAGGCTACTTGCCCAATGTGCTTCCCCGCGTTCTCATGAGCCGTTTCTGTGGTTGCCAAGGCATAATCCCATCCCGGCCCCGATTGGCCCAGAGCCCTTATAACTCCCATTGCGCTAGGGCAGCCCCCCTACCCGTTTCAGCCCCTGCACGAAGGACCCAGAGGCAAAAGACAGTACCCACAGAAGCAGATTCAGATGGTGTCTGCAGGTGTCAGCAGGGGAAGCAGGCAGCCGTCAACTAGCAGCAACGGACAAGGTTGGCAAGGTACAAACAGAGGGGACAGCATACTCTATTTGTCACAAAACTATCCCACCACTCACATCTGTCTACAACCTTTAATTATTTCTCAACATGAACACAACTTTTCCACTACACATAGCACACCGCTTCAGTCCACCCATAGTGACATCCATCAGAAAGGCACATCCTGGCGTGTGTTCTGTTATTGACAGCTATAGTGTGAAATCTAGGCCTTTTTCTGACTATGCAGGATATTCAAATCTAATTGATGGTAGGTAGATCTCAATCTCAAACTAATTTGAAGCTCAGGTCAGGCCCACCCATCTCCAAACCAAACATCCACCAAGTGAGTTGCTCTCACTGCCACCCCTAGATGTCCTCTCTGGGTTCATCTTACCCAGGGAAGTGGCACCCTAGAACTCTAGTTCACATAGTGGGTAACTGCTCTGAAAACACCCCATCAAGATAGCCAGACACCCCAACAACAACCCTAGAATCATATTCAACCCTGGCAATCACTTTACTCCATCCCCAAGACAAACTAATCTGTCGGGTAAGGGCACCCCATTCAATACCTCTGCCGGCAACCCCCAACACTACTTGATTACCACCCCACATATCAAGCCACAAGACCGCCGAGACTACACCGTTACATCTATAATAACATAGCAAAGAAGCCAAGAACCGCCACCATCCCAACCCTCCAAGGAGCTGTACGTGGGCCTCCGCCCCTGCAACCTCAACTCAAAACGTCTAAACCAACTCTCCTCTATAGACCACAATAAGCCACAACACAGAACACGATGACGCCAAAGAAAAACAAGACAAGGAATAAACCAAATAGAACCACACCACATCGCTCATCCATTGGACATAACCCTGAATGCAGAATACACCCCTACAATCACAGTTAGCAACAAAACAAACGTCATGAGAAGTGAAAAGTGTCAATACCTTACACTGTACCTTGCAACTGACAACCCACCAGAAGAAATCAACTAAACCAACGTCGCTTGACAAACCACCGAGGATAGCTCGGGAGCAACACACTTGTCTTGGAAACAAAATGCTGCTAAGCTACACAAGTTCGATCCCCGGTACCGCGCTTAGAAGCCTCTGGGTATTAAGCGTGTTAAAATAACCCATTACATTACACGAACCAAAAACCTACCGGAACCACGCAGAAAGAGAACAGATACAGCGAGAAGGAAGAAGAAATCGATGCCCTTATTCCATATATCCCGAAAACACGAGGACACCTGCATCAAATACAACAACATTTAGAAGAGGAACCTGAACAAATAAGCAACCCAATAATTAATTTAGCAAACCTACTCGACGATGAATCAGAGGGCACGGAGCAACCATCACATCCTGAGAGCAACATGGAAGCAAACCACCCTGACAACCGAGAGACAAATATTAAAAACTAAACTGAACCATGCTGAAAGGATCCACTGCAACCTAATCAAAGCAAAATCGATGTCAAAACATGCCACAGAGATCTACGACCTACTGTGCGATGGCAGCTTCAACATCCTCTTTATCACAGAAACATGGCTAGATGACAACTACAAAATCACACTACACAGCTGCCTTCATGACAACTTCAGGTGCTTACAGGTAAACTGGAACGAAAATAGAGAAGGACTTGCAATAGTACACAAGGAGCATCTGAAAAGAAAAGCAGCAAAACCACTAAACATCAAAAACGGTGAATTCCTAATCCTCAACCTGACAGTGAACCCCAAAACAAACCTCAAATTCATTCTGTTTTACAGACCACCGACATACGACGCATCATTCGTCACCACCTTCACAGAAGCTATCAACAATCTAGCCATGAACATGAACAACCTAATAATCCTCTGGGACTTCAAGCTCTGGTTTGAAGGGAAAAACACAAACTCGCAAAAATCGCTAGTCGAGCAATTCAAGACGATGAAACGGTACCAATTAGTTTAAGGTGCAACACATACAGATGGACACACGCTCAACGCAATCTTCGCCAACAAAAACATTACCACCACTGCACCACTAATACAGATACTCTTTAGGAACCACCTCATCATCCCATTTGTGATCATGCAACATACTAAAGCAGCCAACCAACTAAAAAAACCTCCAACTGTCATGAAAAGAATCTGGAAGACCATGAAAGGTAGCAACTTCATAGAACAACACTAACCTGGATGAAGCTGTCCTTGATGGAAAAGCAGACCTACTTCATAAATGGATCACAAAAACAATCGACAACATCTCCCAAGAAAAACCTTTCACCCCATCACGAGAGAGAGCAATGGCAAAATGGTTTACTCCCCTCCTTGGCGTCACTAAAAAAAAACAAGAAGAAGCTGGAACTAGAATAAATGAAAAAATAGGAACAGGCAAAAAGATCACAATATCAACAACAAATCCAAGCACACAAAAAGGACATTCAAAAGGCCAAAAAGAAATACTATGACAACCGAATCTTGAAAGCCAGCAACACCCAAAGAGAACAATTCAGCACAATAAACGAAATGAAGAACCCACCTGGCTGCTACAACACTCTGGTGCACTTACTGAAACTATGCAACAACCTTGCAGACCACTTCCAAAATAAAATCAGCGGCATCCACCGAATCATACAAAGCAGACCAGTCAACCAAAACACTCAACAAACACCACCAACCGTGGAATGTCAGTACAAACTCCAAAATGTCCCCCAAATATCAGTAGAGGCATTTGTCAAGCTGGTAAGAAATAGCCACAAAGCAGGCCCCCCGTGTGCCCTTGTACTCCAAATATCCACAAGACAATCCTCGCACAGGGCACATCTCTGGAATGCTACAGAAACCTCCTTAATCTATCACTCGCAACAGGGAAAGTACTGCAATCACTGAAATCGGCGTACATCAAACCACTCCTCAAAGACACGTCAGGCAACGTGGAAGACCACTCTAACTACAGACCTATCTCAAGCATTCCCTACCCAGCAAACTTACCTCTATGGACTAACACAGGAGCACATAGAAAAACACCTGCTGCTAGACCAGGCACAAGTCGGCTTTAGGCCTAAGAGAGGGACAGAGCTGGCACTCCTCTCAAACTGGGCTCATCTAAAGACAAACGCAGACTCTGCAGAAACATGGCTCTGATACTGCTGGACCTCTCTGCAGCATTCGACACAGCTGTGATATCCTCATCACAAGACTAGAAAAAATTAGCTCTACTGTGGATTAACTCCTTTCTAACCGATAGAATGGAAACCGTCTGGATTAAACCTTTTAAATCCAATCCAAGGAAAAACAACTGTGGATTACCAAAGGGATCACCCCATCCCCATTGCTCTTCATTATCTATCTGACCCCATTTATCAAGCTCATAAAAAGACACATCTTTACCTGCTATAACTACGCAGACGACATGCAAATCATCTACAAAATCAAAGATGCACAAGAAGAAAACTCAACACTGGAAGACTGTCTACAAGAAATCTATGAATGGATGAACACAAACGGCCTCATACTCAACCCAGGCAAAACAGAAATAATGGTCATACCCAAAAACCAGGAAAACAACCCCTACAACCCATGGCCCACAGAACTCAGAACAGCACCAATGGCATCAAAAACAGTCAAAAACCTTGGAGGCCTAATAGACAACGAACTAACACTAGAACCACAATTAAACGCAATAATCAAGAAATGATTCTTCCTTCTGCACACGGTAAAAAGGATCCTAGCATTCCTCTTCATCCATAAAACACTCTCCATCATCTCCCTCATCATGTCCAGAATAGACTGTGCCAATAGCCTATACCTTGGAATGCCAAATGCCTGCTAAAAAAACTGCAAGGTATCCAAAATGCAGCAGCCAGACTTCTCCTTAGGCTACCACTAAGCAAACACACCACACCAGTGCCAAAAATGCTACATTGGCTGCCAATCAAACAACAAATCACGCTCAAAACATTGTTAATAAGGCGATCTATCTATGGCCAAGAAGCAGAATTCCTTTAAAAGAAAATAATGATCTACCGACCAACAAGACCACTCAGATCAAGCAACAACGTTAGCCTGTAACCAAAACCTTGCACAAGAAAAACATTTGGGAGGTCATCATTCTCCCACCTGGCAGCAAAAACATGGAACACCCTCCCGAAAGCAATACGAAGGATCACCAAAAATTCAGAAAACTACTTAAAACCTGGCTTTTCACCTCAGACGGGAATGACAAAGACACCACTTGAAACAGAACACACCACAGTAAGCATAGATGGAAGGAAGAAGCCAGGGAGGGACACTGAAAAAGACCCACTTCCAAACAATAACCCCACTTTAGACATCACCCAAGGGACGTGCTCTATAGCTGAATAGGGAGGAGCATTACCCAATTAACTGGCACCCCTGCAGGCCCTAAAGCACCTTCCTTGGGGGGTGGGGACCCCGCACTAAGGGGCTGGGAGGAGGCAAGGGGAAGGCACACCCTTGGCAACCTAAGAGAAAATCCTTCAACCATATCCATCCCCACCCAGGGATGGGGGAAGGTCTTCACCACCTCATGACCATAGGACACTAGACAGTTGGAGAGGAAAGCCACCACCATGCGCAGAACCCGGCTAATGAATGCGACAAACGCCCAGCACACAGTACAGGCAGAGACATTGAGCACATATGTCTGAACCAAAGAGGTAAGAAAAGCCCCACTAACCCAACCCTAAACAGACACAACCCCATCTCTGCACAGCAATTTGCATGCACTTTACTACATTACAACAAAAACAAACCAGGCATAGTCCCGTACAACATCACATGGGAATCTACCGAGCTGTAAATCGCTACCCAAGCTGAGCAAACGGTGCACTCGAACTGAAGCTGTCAACAGGACATCACAACTCTCGCTCTACCTTTTCCCGCTATGCCCTACTAACCCATCCCACACTCAATCCTTTTCAGATCTGCCAGAGGGCCAGGGGACCACTGCGGTGGTGATAGTATGCAGTATAAATGATCTTTAACATTAACACACATATACATTGAGATGCATACTGTCTATACTGAAATATATATGCTGCACACTGAGAGACAGTGTGGGGCATTTACTGTACATTCAGATACATACATGATATACTGAAATATACATATGCCATTCACTGGGATACACTGTATATTGAGACACATTATATCCTGAAATATACAGATGTTGTACACTGGGATACATATACATTGAGATGCATACTTTATATACTGAAATATACATATGCTGCACACTGAGATACCCTGAGCTGCACATAGTGTACATTGAGATGCATACATTATATACTGAAATATACATATGCTGTACACCCAGAAACACTGTATATTGAGATACATTATATACTGAAATATACATATGCTGCACACTGAGATACCCTGAGCTGCACATAGTGTACATTGAGATGCATACATTATATACTGAAATATACATATGCTGTACACCCAGAAACATTGTATATTGAGATACATTATATACTGAAATATACATATGCTGTACACCCAGAAACACTGTATATTGAGATACATTATATACTGAAATATACATATGCTGCACACTCAGAAAGACTGTATATTGAGACACATTATATCCTGAAATATACAGATGTTGTACACTGGGATACATATACATTGAGATGCATACTTTATATACTGAAATATACATATGCTGCACACTGAGATACCCTGAGCTGCACATAGTGTACATTGAGATGCATACATTATATACTGAAATATACATATGCTGTACACCCAGAAACACTGTATATTGAGATACATTATATACTGAAATATACATATGCTGTACACTCAGAAACACTGTATATTGAGATACATTATATACTGAAATATACATATGCTGTACACCCAGAAACACTGTATATTGAGATACATTATATACTGAAATATACATATGCTGCACACTGAGATACCCTGAGCTGCACATAGTGTACATTGAGATGCATACATTATATACTGAAATATACATATGCTGTACACCCAGAAACACTGTATATTGAGATACATTATATACTGAAATATACATATGCTGTACACCCAGAAACACTGTATATTGAGATACATTATATACTGAAATATCATATGCTGCACACTCAGAAAGACTGTATATTGAGACACATTATATCCTGAAATATACAGATGTTGTACACTGGGATACATATACATTGAGATGCATACTTTATATACTGAAATATACATATGCTGCACACTGAGATACCCTGAGCTGCACATAGTGTACATTGAGATGCATACATTATATACTGAAATATACATATGCTGTACACCCAGAAACACTGTATATTGAGATACATTATATACTGAAATATACATATGCTGTACACTCAGAAACACTGTATATTGAGATACATTATATACTGAAATATACATATGCTGTACACTCAGAAACACTATATTGAGACACATTATATCCTGAAATATACAGATGTTGTACACTGGGATACATATACATTGAGATGCATACTTTATATACTGAAATATACATATGCTGCACACTGAGATACGCTGAGGTGCATATACTGTACATTGAGATGCATACATTATATACTGAAATATACATTAAGATACACTTCATATTGAGGAACATGCATTATGTGATGTAATATACATGTGCTGAACACAGATGAGAATGCACACGTTAGCGCCAACGTGCGTCACTATGTGTGATCCTTTGCTCATAAAGAAGAAAGTAACATGATAGCTTTGACCTTTCCTTTGGTCTCGAGCACAATTGTGCCTCCGCAGACATTCTTAGAAAGGTGTGGTGGCCGGGGAGGCGAAATTCGAGGAAAGACATTTGAAACTGTTTGCCTTTTCACCTCATTGTAACAAGTTTTGAGAAAAGGTCAGGCGGTGACTAGTGGATTGTCTCAACTTGGCACCAGTAACCTTCATCACCACAGGGAGTTGGTCACGGTGCTTACGCTCAGCGGGGTGCAAAGGGAAGCAGGGGCTAGATATGATGGAGAGGAGGTGAAGGGGTGATTTATCATTTAAGAGAACATGATGAGTAAGTAAGAACGTGTACATTCATGTAGCTGCAGTCTAAGCAATGCTGATTTTGGCAGATGAAGGGTTGGAGGCACAAGGAGATGGCGATTTCGCCAGGATCACACAACGGCCCTCATTACGAGTTTGGTGGTAAAAATGGTGCGAATTCCCCCTGCACTAAATGACCGGTACTGCCATTCTGTCTCCCACCCAGAATTTGCGACACATTACCAGGCCATGAATGTGTGGCACAAGCGTCAGCAGAAGCGGTAATTCCATTCCGCTGAATTGGTGAGAAAAACCATTACAGATCAGTAATTCCACCACTTGGCAGAAAATAGTGCTAACCCGACCAAGTAGAGGAATTATCCATCTGTAGTTCAATTGAAATCGGTGAAGTTGGAGCCACATTGAAATAGTGTCATTCTATAAACAACACAATGAGTGACAGTCAGCTATGAAAACTCAGTTCACCCAACATCATCCATTACCAGTTGCCACCCGAGCAGTGACAAGCATGCCAAGGAAAAAGTAAAGCGAGGGTCTCATAAATGCAGGTTAGAAACCCCAAATTCAGCGAGGCAGAGCACTGGGTCCTTGCTGATGAGGTGGTCAGACACACTGAGGATCTGTTTGGAGCAAAGCATAAAAAAACCACAGTCCAGAGGAAGAACAACATCTGGAGAAACATTAGTGGCCAGGTGGTAGCTCTGGGTTCTGTCCCTCGGAACAATGAAGACTGTCGCAAGAGGCAGAAAAACCTAAAGACCAAAGTGTGGAGCTTACTCTCCATTCACCAGCAGGAAACAGCTGCCAAAGGAGGTGGAACACTTGAGCCAATCCCCCTCATTGCCTGGGCGGACATATGTAAGTGCCACATGAGCAATCCATCTACAAAAGAGCCTCGACATGAATGCCAGGCCAAGATTTAATTTCCCCATACCCTAGTCCACCAGTGACATTGCATGATCATGTATCCCAGGACACAGCGATTCCTCGTTAGACTACTGTGTGTGACCTATGGATACATACCACGTCCATAACGGTGGTCCACTTGCAAGCTGACTCCACTGAGAAAACCAGCCAACAAATACCTGAAAGCCCTCTTACACCTATCAAGGTGTGCATGCCTGAAGACACAGATAATAATGGTAGAATAGTAGTACCCCTTCCCATGAATCTAGCACACCCAACTCCTATTGGCTTTTGGTCAGCAACCTCCAAAGTCCATGCGTGTCATGCCGAGCAATATACCAGTCACCATGACGATTGAATACATTTCAATCATCCCCATGCAGGTTCAGAGGCATCCACAAAGGGGTAGCTGGGCTTGACACTTCTCTGTCTATACAGCCTACCCCTACCATGAAAGAGGTGACCACACCATCCACCAGCAATGTATCCACCACCCCTACTCAATGCTGTCTTGGCACCCACATGAAGACCCTTTGCAAGAAAATATCTGTGCCCAATCCCTGCAAGGAATCTGCACCCACCGGCCAGACTGCCAGCTGCTGCGACCACCACAACTATCACTACCACCACTGGCAAAATTCCAGCTGTGCCATTTCCACCAGCTACCACCACCATCACCACCATGCAGACTGTTCCTGTTGTGTTGGCTCCACCTGATGCCACCATAACCAACCTGCAAACACCTGTGGAGATCCTTCAACCTTTAGACCCTATTTCAGCCATCCAGGCGGTTACACTGCCTGCCACCATCCCAGCTTAACATTTGACCAATCCTCCAGGTCCTTCCTCACCTGCTTGACCTACTCATGACACTGGCATAGGGACTAATGATAACGCCATTGTATCTGTGGTTGCCAATGGGAGAAGGTGCAGGTACCTGTGCGACACCACTTCCCCTGTCCAAAGCCCTGCTAATGTGCCACAGTGCATGTGGTTTGTGAAGGAAAGGTGGGGATCGATGGGGAAGCCAAGGGATTTGACAGATGTGGAGAGGGATGTGTGGATTGCCAGTGGCGAGTACTTAGATCCAGGGGGTGGGGGTGGACGAGGTCAGGTTTATGCCTTGGGGGGCAGATGAGGAAGTATTCTGTTTTGGAAGAGTTGTGTTTGAGGAAGTGGGTGGCATGGAGTTGTGAAGGGGAGGAAATCTGGAAGTATATTTGTGTATCTGCGCATTGGTGGAAATGTACACTGCGTTTGCTACAAATCTGTCCAAGAGATTCAACATGTAGTTTAAAGAGGAATGAAGATAGAGAGGAGCCTTGCAGTATGGGACTCGACCCTATACTTGATGGGGTGGGGTCCGATTGATAAGGGGGCATTGAGACAAAGTGTGTCTGTCAGTTAAAAAGGATGTGAACCAGTTGAGTACAGTGCCAGAGCGATTCATCCAATGGGCTAGGATGTCTAGTAGAATGGGGTGGTCGATGGGGTGGAAGGCTGCAGAGAGGTTGAGGAGTATGAGTAGTGCTGTGTGTCCTTTGTCTGTGTTGCTGTGGAGGTCATCAAGGATGTGAAGAGTAGCGGTCTCAGTGCTGTGCCCAGGTCGAAATCCAGATTGTAAGGGGTTGAGTAGGCTGTTTGTGGTGATGTGTAGTTACAAAGCGTTCCATGATTCTGGTGCGGTATGGTGGGATAGTAATAGAGTGATAGTTATCAGGGAGCATGGGGTCGAGAATGATTTTTTGAGGAGGGGTGAGATTTGCCCAGTTTTGAGTGCAGTTGGGATAGTACCATGTGAGAGTCAGGAAATGATGATGTTGAGCCTGTAGAGAGCTAGGATTGTGATGCAATTGGATGCAGCGTGTGGGGGGGATGCATCACCCAGGAAGTGTGCATGTTTTGTTTTGGCAGTGAGGGTGATGAGGGTGTGTGTGTCGATGGGGTGGAAAGTGTCCCATGTGTTGGAATGTTTGGAGTGGGAGTGCTGAGAGGTGGGCTGTCCTGATGTGTATTTTGGAATTGAAGTAGTTCATGAGGGAGTTGCATACTGCAGTGGATGGGGGTGCAGAAAATGTGCATGGTGGTTTAGAGAGGGACTTGACGATGATGAATAGTATCTCGGTATGATTGGTGGCAGATTGAAGTTCTTGGAGGTAATTGGTGTCTTTGACATTGCGTATGACTGTTTTGTATTTGTTGTGGCAATGTCTGAGGGGTGTCCTGGTTGAGGGGCATGGGTTCTCCATGGAGACATAATTTTTGTTAGCAATCAAAAGGTCCAGTGTGTTGCCACCAATGTGTGTGGGATAGGTGATGAGTTGTGTGGGGTCATAAGCGCTGAGTGGAGCGAGGATAGGCTTTAGTATGGGATTGGTTCCTGAAAGGGAACTCTCAGGGTTGAAGTCGCTAAAGAAGAGTTGTTTCATCTTGGCTGGGGTCCTCTGTGCCTCTCCTCTACCATATAGAGAGCAGAAGTACAGACACCCCCCTCCGGTCCTTTACACACAGGATGAAGTAGAGAAGGATATAGCAGCAACCCGTAGCTCTGTCTTTCCTTTGCTCTGCACGCCCGGTCGAATGGATGCCCAAAGGACAGTGCTTATATACCCAAAGTAACTCAGATGTAACTTTGTCAGGGGTCACGTGAGCAGTCCCAGATGCTTCTTGTAGGTCCCCTGACCTCTGCATACAGCTTCAGGCAGATGGAAAGATTGTCTCTGGTGGTGTTTGGGTGAGCTTCATGTTGTTCTCAGCCCAGTTGAAGCCCATCTGAATCATAGCTTGCAGCCAGTCGGCATGAAAAACACAGGGATCTTGGCTGTTTGAGCTTTCAGGTGATGTGAGTCCCAATCCAGGGTATCAAAGGCCAAAGTTAGTCCTTTTCATGGGCTCCGAAACATGGGAGAGGCTAGCACACACATTCAGGGTGCTCCCTCCATCACAGCACCTGTTCCTTGCACCCTTGGGTACTTCAAGACGACCTAATCAATAACATGTAGTAGCCTGTGTGGGTTAAGAAACACCTGAACACACCTTTCAGGTAGGTAGATTTATTTTCCCTGTCACCAACGAGTAAGTGCCATGTAAGGTAAGTACATAGGAGAGTAAAGACAGTCACACCCAACACAAGCCATCACTAAGATCTAACTGACATTTACAGAACACTCACGACAGTCAGATCATCACATTCCAATGACCTCACTACATTCCACATACAGTATAATGCATCCTCAGAGCAAGCCTACAACACTTTCCTCCTGATGCGACTTCTTCTGTGTCACTCCCGGGCCGGGATGTCCACAGCTTCTCCTGGGCCCTGGACATTACCACCCGCTCCTGTCTGAAACGTTGCAGTCTCTCCTCCTCCTTCTGTACCAACGCTCAGTATTATTACATACCTACTCTTTCTTCTCTTCGCTTCCGCCGCCTCCTTCTGCAACCTCTCCTCTTCAGATATTACCACATCAGAGTGGACCACCATTACTACCAACCCTTGTTGGCGGTCACTCTACCTTCCTGAAATGATTTACTTTCTCCACTACCACACCTCCTTCTGTCCACTCTCCTCTCATGATGTTTCCACCTCCTCCTTGTCCATATCAGCTATCACCACTTCCACTTGATCTCCACGGC
The DNA here is from genome assembly GCF_040938575.1 of Ambystoma mexicanum. Lineage (NCBI taxonomy): Eukaryota > Metazoa > Chordata > Amphibia > Caudata > Ambystomatidae > Ambystoma > Ambystoma mexicanum. The sequence goes on from NC_090929.1 coordinate 1,485,279,558, forward strand.
CAATACGCCGCCAGCCTCCTCCTCCTTTCCAGCCTTCCCTTCTTCCACCTCTCTCCAACCTCCAGCCTTCTACAAAGGTAAGCTGCATGCTCCTGCAGCCCACACGGCCAGAATGCCCTGCCTGCACTGTATGAGGTTCTGCCTCCACTGGATGAGACTTGTGGTGAGGGACTGCACCTGTGAGGGATAATTGAGTGAAGGTGGGATCGGCTGGCTATCTTTAGTGCATCTGGGTTTGTGGGTGGGATAAAGCCTATATTTGGATTTCCTATTTGTTTCTCCGACCCTCCCCTAGGATGCCTGCACTGGGATGAGGCATATGGTGTCTCCAGTGTGTTCATGAGCGGTGGGAAATATGTTAAGTAAGCTTTATGTGGTTTCATATTTATTGTTAGTACTGTGCGAGTAGAGAGAGGGATACTGTGTTACCCTGCTGTAGGATTCTTTTGATATGGCTTTCTTGAGATAGAGTGATAACGGTATCCAGTTATATTTTCGAAAACACATTTTCAACATGCCAAATCTCAGAACAAAAATGTCAAAAAAATGTTTTTCAATTTTTTAATTTTTTTAATATGTTTTATGTTTGTTTCGTTAGTAGAAAAAAGTTGCAATTAAAAAAACAGGGGGCTGGGGGAACCCCCCCGTTAAAAAAATAAAATTAAAAAAACGATTCCAAATTTTTTTTGTTCGGTATTTTTGTGTCGAAAAAATGGCATGTCGGAAATGTGACCTTCGAAAATGTCACTATAAACCAGTGATAACATTGATTGGAGTGGCAGTTTCTCCACTTTCAGGAAGTGGCAGGTTAGAAACAATGAATCGCTGACGCTTCAGTTTTTGTCACGGATTCTGCAGATTTTCAAAAATAATTAGGCTCATTACAGTTTTCCAGTCCAGAATACATGCAGGTAGGGGCAGTGAACTACTGGCAGGCCTGACCTGCCGGGAGTGCAGGCACCTACTGGTAGATAATTCCTGCAATACCGGTGCTGGTAATTGAGGCAATCTATCGGACTCCATGGGAATGAGAACTTACCGACACTCCACCGCTCGTAATATCCCAGTAAAATCGGGCGGCAGAGACGGTGACTGGAGTTTGCCAGTATCCCATTGGTATTACCGGGGGGATACCGACAAACTCCTAATGAGGTTCCTTTTCTTTGATATGCCTGATGAACTGGTAACATTAGCATTGTTCATTCTGCCTTTGCTAGTCCAGCAACAAGACATTCCCTTAAAGGAGAAGCCTACCTCCTTAGTCAGCATGTCATTGTGAGAATGTATATCAGGGCTTGAGCCTCTAGGACCAACCTGCCCTAATGGGCCATTATGCTGGGGAGGGACTTGACCCCTCGGACTGGCATGCACGTGGGCAATGCGACTGCCCCCTGCCATGTGCAGAGGACCAGGGGAAAGTGATCAGGGCATCCTCCCTGTACCTTCCCTGGGCCCAACATCCCTGGTTCAGGGTGGCACCAGGCGGCATGGGTCATGGCCCTTGTGAGTCCCAAAAGCAAGCAGGCGGCTTTGTCTCATTCACAACACTTGTCAGCCATCATACACTCCCCTCACCCCTCAGATGATCTGATGCCATAAGGTGCAGCCCTGTCCTCTAGAATGCCAAACTGCAGTGACCTCATCGGACAATGAAAGAGAAACCCTGGGAGTGATGTCACTGTCCGGCATTAGACAGGAATATATCTATATGCCAGGATGAGGCCGCAAGGTGAAACATTAATGCTGCACCTAGTCCATATTTAAGCAGGGGAACACAACTCTCTTTTTTAAAAAAAAAAACATTCCCAAATGCATAAGGCTGAAACAGTACCTGCTGAAAACAATTTGAATATGTTATCAGCTAATATTCAGATATTCTCCCTTTTAAGACCCAAATGATCTATTGATGTTTCTGGAAATGGTCAGTAGGCACCAAGGGACGAACAGATTGAAAAATATCCCACAAAGCGCACATCTGGGGCACTCCATATACATCCACACGCCTTTTCAGTGATGCACTGTATGGCCAAGCAGCAAAACGAATTAAAAATATACAGCGAATAGAAAAATATTTTGCAAAATTACCAAAAACATCTCCAGTCCCTAACATGTAAACTATACACCTGCCCACGTAGCCCTCTTGTATCATGCACACTAGAGTCAGAGGGACAACAGCATACCCTCCACTGCACTCCACTGACACAAAACCTTTAACCCACTCGCTCTGACTATTGTCGTCTCCCAGATCCCCAAATGTAATTTTGTAATTTCACCGCAGACCATACATTTCCACCAGTGTTCACCATTCCAGGTGGATATGCCGTCCAGTGTACATACATTTCCACCACTGTTCACCATTGCAGGTGGATATGCCATCCAGTGTGCATTCATTTCCACCAGTGTTCACCATTCCAGGTGGATATGCCGTCCAGTGTGGATACATTTCCACCATGCCGTCCAGTGTGCATACATTTCCACCAGTGTTCACCATTCCAGGTGGATATACCGTCCAGTGTGCATACATTTCCACCAGTGTTCACCATTCCAGGTGGATATGCCGTCCAGTGTGCATACATTTCCACCATGCCGACCAGTGTGCATACATTTCCACCAGTGTTCACCATTCCAGGTGGATATGCCGTCCAGTGTGCATACATATCCACCAGTATTCACCATTCCAGGTGGATATGCCGTCCAGTGTGCATACATTTCCAACAGTATTCACCATTCCAGGTGGATATGCCGTCCAGTGTGCATTTTCATATCAATTGAAACACATGCAAATGGATGTTTATTCAATAAGAAAAGACAGTATCACAAAGACATCCCTGTAACCAAAATCGACATGCAGAAATTATAAATCTAACTGGGGTCGTTTTCCAAGTCGGAGGATCAGAAAAAGTGGGGTACCCTTTTACTGCTAATTTTCCGATCCACTGGATTTTCTTTTATTTGGCAAGCGTAGTTGGGGTGCAGAGCGGACTTAACATGTCTGCCCGCTTTCCAAACCGTCTGCCAGATTTTCCACCCACGTGACATGGCCAGGCTGGGGAAAAAATAATGGCTACCTGCGGAATCAGCCGGGTTTTTACACCTTTGTAAAGCGGGCCGATTCCATGGAATCCATTGCCAACCCCTCCCACAGTGGCTAAGTGCCAGAGTCACTTACACTTTTTCAAATATGTATTGCAAATGTAAGGTACCACCACAGGTTTGAAAGTTCTTTACCCGGAGAAAAGCTTTTGCACTTTTCTCAGAAACTGTATAACTTGCATAGACCAGACACATAACCGCTGTGTTACTGCAATGCAATAGGACATGGCCATCGGTGCAGTCACACCAGTAGATCACATGCAGGCAGTTAGATAGAACGGGGATGCCTGTGATGCAACATATCTAAATGGCTGGAAACACAACAGAGAAATGGTGATTTGTATTAACACAGCATAAGAACATGAATAAAAATGCTCTGATTACTTACCAGTAATCTTAATTACTCCTAGTCCTACTCTTCCTCGTCACAGTACTTACTTCATGAGGCACCCGCCTCCGACACAGGACCTTCTTCTATTTCTTTAAATCCCTATAACTCCTCCCCCACATCCACGTCACTCAGTTTCATATTACCAAGCCAGAGCATGGGGCCTTCCCCGCAGGGAGGGTGAGTAGGGTCGTCAGTACGGTGACGAGGAAGAATAGGACTAGGAGTAATGAAGATTACCGGTAAGTAATCAGAGCATTACCGCCACGTCCACTCTTCCTCGTCCCAGTACTTACTTCATGAGGTATACCAAAGCAGCAACAGGGAAAAGTTCCCAATGAGACACAGAGTCAAAAACAGTGCAGCAAAACACACCCACAATAACTCTTAAATCACATCCCCACAGACAAATCTCCAACCACGAAGGAACCAACCCCTGAGTGGGAGAAACTCAACCCATAGCGTTTGATGAAAATGCCTAGACCAGCCAAGGCGGCAGCCATACAAATTTCTTGCAGAGAAAAACCCTCCTTGCATCAGCCCAGGAAGCCGCCAAACCCCTGGCGGACCGCTCCTGATTGTGCGCAGACACAGGCAGGCCAGAAGCCACATAGGCCCTGGAGATCACAACCCGGAACCACCGGAAAATGGTAACCGCGTTATGCCCAGCCTCAGGCGGACCACAAGCAATCAGAAGACTATCAGATTGGTGGAAAAAGCAAACCAAGCCAAACACTCCAACACGTCCCGCTGGACATCAATGTTAAGCCGAGCCACCTCCTCTGGCGTTCTTGGATCATGAAAGAAGTCAGGGAGAACCAGACCCTGAGAGGTGTGAAAACCAAGAGACAATTTAAGGGAGAAACTTCGGACCACACCCCAGCACCACTGAGTCTGGCAGCACCCTCAGGAAAGGAGCGTGACATAAGAGAGCCCCAATCTCCCCAAGCCTACGGGCAGAAGTGAGGGCAATAAGAAAAGAAGATTTCAGTGTAAGATGTTTGATATCAATCTTGGAAATGGGCACAAAAGGAGGCCCGTGAAGGAACCGTAATACAAGAGGGATTTCCCAAGGGGGAAGCCCTTTATCAGCACAAGGATGGGAAGAAGAAAAACCCTGAATCAACTTCCCCACCAACACCTCCCCATCCAAGTGACCATCAGAGTCCCCCAAAAGGAATTTCATGGAGGCCCACTGATAGCAAAGCCTGGAAAAACTGCCAGGTCCCTGTCAAAAACCCCTCCTGGAGGAACCGAAGGATAGCAGAGAGGCCAGAATGCAGGGGAGGGATCCCAGACTGCCCATACCAGTCTATGAAATGGCCCCAATGTCTGCCGAACACCTTCAGAGTGGAGGGTCTAAGAGCATCCATTATGGACTCAACTACAGGATCTGAGAACCCCTGAGATATCAACCTAGACTGAACAATAGCCACACTGCCCATTGCATCCAGTGGACTTCCAACCGCAGATCCCCTTGAAGGGGACACGGCCACCTCGGAACCAGCCAAGGTTCCGAGAACCGAAGCTCCAACAGAGAGGGGAGCCAACTCCGGCGGGACCAGAACGGAGCTAACAACAACACAGTCACCCTGGACATTCTGATGCGCCAAACCACCCGGTGCAGAAGGGGAATAGGCGGAAAGGCATAAAGGAAAGCCCCAAGTCCACTGTACAGAGAGGACCTCCATCCCCCAATCACCTCGGCCTGAAACCGAGAGCAAAAGAGGGGAACTTCTGCTGAGGCCGTGGATTCAAACAGGTCTAGAACCAGGGACCCTAATCTGACACAGGTCACCGCAAAGACCTGGGCCAACAGGACCAGTTCCGCACAGGAGTGAAAACCGGCGTCTGAGAAGATCTGCTTGAACATTGTCCACCCTTCTGATACGTGAGGCCACCAGAGACACCAGATGAGATTCCTCCCTGCTGCCTATCAGCGCTGCCAGTGCATTCAAGGAGTGTCCGGAACCCCTTTTGCAGTTGACATATGCCAAGGCCGTCGTATTGTCCGATCGGACCAAAAAACGCCGACCGTCCAGCAACTCCTCGAAGTACACCAGAGCTTGGACAATGGCACAACTCTTGCCAATTGGATGATCGCCGGCTCTCCCCAGATCTCACAACCCTTGAGCTGAGAGGACCCCCAATGTAGACCCTTTAAGCTGGTGTTGGTAGTAAGAGAGGCCACAGGAGGAAGGACCATGCACACCTCAGCCTGTAGACCTGAAATCCCCACCCGCCACCAAGCAGGGAGACTCGCAGCGCTGGGGACACTGAAAACAAAACTACGAAAGTGAGATGTCGGAAGCCAGTGGGAGAGAGTATAAGACACCAGGGGACGTAATAGAAGACGGGCTCAAGGAACCGGAAAACACGCAAGACGCCACGTGCCCCGTAACTTCAGCAACAGGCGAGCCGAGAAAACTGCCTTCTGAGAACCCAGCCCAGAACAGTCAGCAAGCGCCTCCCCTGCACAGCATGCAGAGTATGCTCTCCCCAGACGTCCGGACAAGCAGTGCAGGGTCTTGAGACCCATAAGCAGGTGACACATCCTAGAAGGCATAGGGACCAGGAACACCCGCAAGTAGAAAACTTGACCCTGAACAGGTAGAGGAACGGGCAAGACGGTAACCCACAACAACCGTTCAGAGAGAACGGATCCCATGGCCAACTACTTGGACCATGAGCTGGGTATCAAAGTCCTAACCATACAAACCTGGACAGGAGGAGACAAGAATGGCAACTGATACCCCCCTCTGGAAGGAGCCCATTACCCAGGAAGCCGAACCCCACCAGTCCCATACACCTCCGAGAAGATAGAGACGAGGAGCCAGGGAAAACCTCCAGTCACTGCACTTGCACCAGAGGGAAATCACAGGACGTTGAAACAGGCCTGCGCCACAATATAACAGCATGCTTGTTAGCCCACAAAAGCACAGACATGTGCCACCATGTGCCCTATCACTTCCCACAAGTCTGAGAGGAGGCGTGAAAGCAACACATCGGCACCGGAGGACCTAGGCCCTAAAAGAAGAGACACTGGGAACCCCCTGCATTGCCGTTACTTCCATGATGCATTTTCCATAATTCCATGCCGGACAAGGGAAAAGCAAATCAACTCCTGTGACTTTCCCTAGTGCAGTTTAGAGGAAGAGGACAGGACAAGGAGTCTGCGTCCATAGCTAGCACAGACCCAAACACACCACTAACATGCCACATGACTGAGAGGTGGCTTGAGCCCTGTATCCAGTAGCTGGTAGCCCCATGCTCTCAATGGTTCCAATGCATCGGTCTAGGAAGGATGAAGGACCGAGTCAGCACCGCTGAGACTCAAACCCGAAGTGTAGACTATGCCAGGCCGGTACCCTTCCGGCCGCTTGCAGACGTGTCCAAATCTGCGCCGTATTCACAGGCAGCAGGCAAGGAATGCAGCCAACATCCGGTGCATCCTGGGCTGTGTGTGTCTAAGGAGCGGGTGGTATGTGACATAACTGGCAGTACAGATCCCCCACATTTTCAAATACTCTCTGTCACAGTCACCCCACGACAAGAAGCAGAGAGGCCTCACAACAAAAAGGGAAGGCTAGCCCATACTGCCAAGTGCTTGCCATCATTTCCAATAAAGATGTGTACACAGAGCACAAGGAAACGGCCTGTCGAAGGAGTCAAGATGGCCATACCAGCAAGAGAGGGGAAAACATCAAGCACAGTCCTCCCCTCTTCTTACCTTCCCCCAGATAATGCAGCTAACATCCGGTGCATCCTGGGCCGTGTGTCTCTGAGGAGCGGGTGGTATGTGACATGCCTGTGACAGAACAGAGCCCCTGCCCTTTCAAATACTCTCTGTCACAGTCACCCCACGACAAGAAGCAGAGAGGCCTCACAACAAAAAGGGACGGCTAGCCCATACTGACAAGTCAAATCAAGATGGCCAAAACAGGAGGAGAGGGGAAAAACATCAAGCCCAGTCCTCCCCTCTCCTTACCTTCCCCCGGGCCAAGTAGGACCCGGGACACAATGCTCACGCTGCGGTCCGGAGCCCAGCAAAGAACCGAGTGAGGCAATCCAGCTCAACTGTGACCCCAAGCCCCGCAGGTCCTGCGTCGGAGGCGGGTGCCTCAAAAAGTAAGTACTGGGACGAGGAAGAGTGGACGTGGAGGTAATACACAGCAACCACAAGGGTAGAGCATCTACAAGTCAGAAGAAGACATGTGTGCTATATAATAGAGGGGATGTGGCAGGGGTCAAGTCCTAAAAATGTAAGCGGGGGGACTCATTAAAAAATGCAATGGGATGTGTCGTCGCCAGAAATTAGCATATCACAGTGAAATACGCACATGTCATTAAATTGGCTTTGCATAACCACTTAAATTGCACAGGACGAATGGCATTTGCCTTTCATAAAATCCACACAGACACAAAACTAAGAGAGAATATTTTCTTCTAAAAGTGTTTTTGAAACCGTTAAAAGGCTTGCAGGTGATGAGAAACCCCACGAACCAATACAAATGTTTTCCCTGATACATGCAGAACCAAAATGGGACATTTCACATTTAGTTGTTTACTATTTTTCATCAGGTTACTGATGGTGGGATAGTGCAGTGGTGAAGTGTCTGGCCTGCAAACCTGACGACTTCGGTTCAATTCCGAGGTCGGCTTTAATTTTAAATTCAAAGAAGACTTTCAATGCCTGCATTTTAGCTGGAGGGGACTGAGTCCACCCTCTTAAAAAAGTGGATGGACTCCATGCCCCGCGTGTACCCTCGACTTGAGCCCTGGGATGTGGCGTATGGACCTTGTTTTCTGGACCATCAACCGATGTGTAGCTCAAAGCTTTTTTCTCTGTGCATGTAAGTGTTCCGCCTGAGCTTGCAGGCAGCTCTGAGTTCTATTGTATGATGGTCCCATGTGGCCAGGGAAGGCAGCCGCTACCTGATCTTCACCCTGGGGATGGATCACATGGAAGGAGATGGCTCTCAGGGGCTTCTGGTGACTTCCACTGGGGAGACATGTTATTCGTCCCTTTATAGTGAAGAAGAAACCCTAATTCCAGAGTCTCTGATGGTATGTTGACATTATTCAGAAACCCTTAATGGTAAAACCTTGAAAAACCTTTTGGTTAAAGTTTCCAACCAGAACTCTATGTCCTCTCCAGAAATACATAACCCCTCCAAAACACGTGTAATATTCAAACATTATAATGGTTACAAAATTGTTCAACAATGTAACTTCCAACAGTCTAAAAATCCTTGGGACTCCGAGAAAGCCTCAAGAACTGAGACGAAGAAGAGAAGCAAGGCGTTAATATGGAATGAAAGTGATGTTAAGTGCAACGTGCGGTCTAGTTGTCAAAATCCTAATCAGCTGCGCGGGACATTTAAACCTGGAAATCGGCTGCAAAGCAGAAATAAAGTAGGAGAGAAGAGCTGCTGAGCATGGAGCGGTAACGGAATCCATAGGCAGAATCACAGGCACAGAGGTGAGCCCTGCAGGAACAAGATGATGCTTACTAGAAACTGCATGGAGGTGTCGAGGACCGGAGAAGAGAAACACTGGTGAAGTTATTGCAGGAGCCCTCAAGGGACAGCTAGAAGCGAGAAGTCACTTACCACGGAACCAGAGCAAAGTCATGTGGCGTGGTACTAGTTCCATCAGTGAAGGAAGGAAAAGCCGATGCGGGAACCGAGAGAAACTCTGCTCAGCTGGGAAAGCCTGTCCAATGAACACTCTCTGCCGCAGCTGCACAGGAAACAGTTGAGTCCCCCCAGAGGTGTTGGGGAGCCTGGGACGTGCTGTCAAGTTAATGAATGCTTGGGGAGGAATTTTGAGCACCGACAACATAGAATTGAAGGAAAATGGCAAACATTGTACAATTCTCCTTACATGGGATGTCAGTTTGGGGAAACCTGGAACAAGCATTGCCATAAGCTAAAAGACATCAAGAAGAAAGTTGACAGACAGAACTTGCGCAAACCTCAATATATGGGATACCAATAAGGGGGAAGTTGGAACAAGTGATACCTTGTGTCAACAAGATGTAAATAGTGATGCAGTACAATTGTCTTATACTTTAAAAGCAAAGTGAATATTGCAGCAAAGATATTGTGAAAGGTGTGTAACAAGCAGTGAAACCTTTTTATAAGAGACACCTGGCAGGAGAGTACACCAGGGAGTCTGTATGAACCAGAAAGGCCAATTCCTGGCAGGGGAGTACACCAGCAATTCATATGGTGGAGAACATTTAAAAGATACCATGCAGGGGAGTGCACTGTCGGGGTGATCTCCCGGGGGCCGGCAGAGCCGTCCGCGGAGATCCGGGGCTGGGGAGGCCAACTCCTCTCGCGTCCCAAAAGGAGTATGAGGCACACGCAAGAGCAAATTAATTACTGCTGTTTATTATAGCAATGGCAGGGATAATTCTTCGCCCGTATGCATCTGGGGAGACGCTCTAGTTCTCAGTGGGGCTCGCAGGCCCTTTTTTACTGTAGTATGACACGCTACTCACGTCACCTGGGAAAATCGTCACAAAACCTATCGCCACTTCGGCTCCCCGAGTGGTAGGGTTAGTGTAGATGCTTATATGAAGGAAAGTTAGTGGATAAGGACGGGTCAGGTGGCACACTTTGGGACGTCTCTAACACTTGCTACACTAAATTGGTTACATGGGGACCCTTGGTGATTGGCTGCCAGAAATGCCGTCAGTGCGGAGCCCCTCGTGCCCTGATTGGTTCCTTTGTGAGCCCCCAAGCCTGGGACCATCGCTGTTCCCAGCCCACGAGATACCTGGCGTTGGCAACATTGTACAACTATTTGTTATTGGTGGACAATGGGCAGGTCTTTGCTAGTGGCCGATGATCACGCCTTTCCCATCGGTGTAGGTGTCCAAATTGTCACTTCGTTGTTACAACCTGTGTCCCAGACGTGGGACCCTGGCTACTTTCTGTCTTGCGGGCTTGGCATCTTGTCAGCTTGGCTTGGTCACGTGTGGAGAGACCGTAACTGGGGCAGGATTATGAGCATTTCATTTACTTTTCAGCCCAGAGAGGTGCTGGGCGATGGCAGGTGTAACCTTGGCGCTGGGAGCTCGGCATGTGGGTTGCAACATTATGGCCTTGGCTGTGGGCTCTCGCTGGGACTCGTTCTGCATGGTCAGTGCATTGCTTTTCGTCTCGGAAAGGTTTTCATCTTCGAGGCTCCGGCCTGGGAACTCTTGCTCTGTGGCCTACTCTGGCCTAGTTTCTGGGAGGCAATATATAGTTCACAACATGGGTGCCGCGGGGCGACAGGATGTCACAAGTAGTAGTAGTATATGTACATATGATGGCATCTCTATAGGGATCGGGCAGCATAAAGCGTCTGCAAGCGTATACACGAGCTCTTCAGGCATCTTGCGCTTCTGCAGTGCTGTAGGAGGCCTATGTGAAAAAATAACAACAATGCACGTCAGTGGGTGTTGTCAGTCTGCTACGTCATAGCACTGGGTATGTTCTTCGTGTGATTTGGTGTGTGAGTGACCAGTGTGCATGGTGGCACGTGTGTTCTTGTCTGTTGGCTATGTCGTCACGGCATCTCTAACGTTGTTGATGCTTTGCGGCTGTTGGTTTCAGTCGATCTGGTCCATGTCGCAGGCGTCTGCTTGCCGGGACCTGGTAGTGGGCAGGCTCCTCGTGCATGTGGACCGTGAACACATGTTACTTTGTCGTCTGGTAGGGAGGTGAACGGGTCAAACTCCTCTCGTGGGGGGTGCTTGGGTCGCGATCGTCTAGGCAAGGGTCTGGATGAGAATGGGGGGAGGGTGTTTTCCCTTTTTCCCACTTCAACACCAATATATCTAGAGCTACAGTTGAGAAGTACATGGCAGGAGCGTATACCATAAATCATAATTTTGAACTGTTGGGTGAAATACACATTGGGTGTGGATGCAGTGAATGGTAAAAGTTTACATTTAGTCCAGTTAATTATAAACCTGCTATATTGACCATACAATGTAGTTTATTTCACCAAGTGAGAAAGATTTGCTTTGGGTCCTTCAGATATAATAACGTGCTGTTCGCTGGGATGTTCTTTTTAACTTTAGTGGGTGATACTCTGGTGCTGGTCTAGATGCTAGGGCCTGCACAAGCTTACCCTTATCAGTGCTTCCATATGATTGGTTGCTGTGAAATTACATTCCCACTTCAGGTGTAGTGAATGTTTTAGTGTGTATTTTGAGTGCCGGCTGTACCTGGATTTAAGACACCCGTCCACCATCTTGGATTTCTTGTCTGTGACATTTTGCGTTGAGACCCACTGTGAACTAAGTGAGACAATAACCGTATGATTAATCTAATGCCTATAATGTTGTCTGCAAATGGCAGCACAATGTTAAAGGATCACTATCTGAAATTAACACATGTATGATTTTCAAAGGTGTAAGGACTAAACACCTCTCCCTCTCCCTCTCTCTCTCTCTCTCTCCCTCTCTCTCTCTCCCTAATGCCTATAATGCTGTCTGCAAATGGCAGCACAATGTTAAAGGATCACTATCTAAAATTAACACATGTATGATTTTCAAAGGTGTAAGGACTAAACACCTCTCCCTCTCCCTCTCTCTCTCCCTCTCCCCACCTCTCCCTCTCCCCCCCAGTCCCACTGCGCTACTCTCCCTATTCCCTTCAGTTTAATTGCTCTTCTTACTGTTTTGTTGACTGATTCATAACTGTAATTTGCTTCTATCTTTACAATGTTTTATGTTTTATGTATCAAGTTGTTCAATTGTGCAGCATTTTGGTGTAAAGCGCTATATAAACCAATAAATACAAATACAAATACAAACAGGACTGTGCTTTTATGGCTAGGTTTCAGTGTGAACTACCCGAAATACGTTCTGATGACGCGTCTTTACGAGTGCACTCTGCATACGTTTCACTGGAGAAGGGAAATTTCGTTATCAGAGCAAACTGGAAATTCTGATTCATGAAAGTCTGCAGGTGTTCCTGAGGCAACAATGGGGTGTGCCTCAGACAGGCTAGATCCTAAGATAGATAAGATGGCTGAACATCCTGCCAGGACTGCTGGGAAAGTCTGCACACAATCGGCATATAACTGAGCGTTGCCAATAATGCATGCTATTTGAACGGTATGTCTTGTCTCCTGGCAATGGGCATCGTTAGGCAAACCATGGTGCAGAAAAAACGATTGATAAAGTGTCAGTAATTCAGTTACCACCACTTTACCGCCACATTATGGTGCTGACATACTACGATTTCTGGCAGTAAGGTGATAGATGTACTTCCAGGAAAAAGCTGGAGGTGCATACTCCACCTCACCATCATAAATTGTTGGAGTTACCACACAAAATGTCCACCACATAGTGGTGCTAATGGAAATCAATTCTGGTGGTAAATATGTAGATTTACTGCCAGTTTACTGCCAATCTGGTAATGAGGCCCAATGTCTTCAATATGTTCTGCGTTCTGACATTGTCTTCATGCCATATAGCATTTTCTACAATGGGCTGTGTGTCATACATATAGTCACTTGGAAGAACAGTGCCAACATCTGTGGCACATACTGTGGTAGTGCTGGCCTAAGCCTACTCGCCTCCTCCATCTGCTGTGTCCAGTGGAGCGCTTATGACCAGACCTGAAGACCCAACTGTTCCTGCATTGGCTTGCACTCCTGTGCATGCTGACCTTGCAACCACCAGAGGTGTTGCTAGGGGGGCTTGAGGGGGCTATAGCCCTGGGTCTTTTGGTTGTCGTCTGGGATAGAAGCTTAGTGGCTGCAACCAAAAAGCTAGCTAGCCCCGAGTCTGACAGTCCCGCCATTAGCGTAGCCCCAGATCTTTTCCGGACATAGCAACACCCCTAGTAACCACCCACCGCCAGAGATACCTGCAACGCTAGCCTTTCCCACAAACCTTTGCCTTCAGAATCATTAAGATTTGATGTCTTCGCTGTTACATCTATGGGTCTCCCAATGTCTTCCTGATCTTGCTCCGAATTATATACCTCCCTCCCAGACCTACTGTAATTTGTCAATCATTTCCCCCTGTGATCTAATAACCTTAATCCGGGGACATCCCCAACACATTTGGGAGTGGCTAAAGCACCACCTATGAGCCAAAACTAACAGGCGAGACTTTGTCTGGAGAGAACCACAGGCCATACGTTCCCAATCTGCTGAAATCAAAATATATTAATGATTTAAGTTACTTCTGGAGCCTTAATAGGTATTTGTTTGTCTATTGATGAGACTGCTCGCGGCACGTGGGAGGGTGTTAAGGCGAGCGTGTGTGTGGGTGTCGGTGTGTCATATGCTCATGCATTGTGTGGGTGTCATGAGCTTGTGCGTATGTGGTATCAGAGTTTAGCCACCAGCATTCGGTGAGAGAAAGGTAATTGTCATGTCCAGAATCGAATGGAGGGTATTGATGTGAGCCTCATGGCTGTGCGTATAAAGAGCAGTGGGCCTTGCTCGGGAAAGAACAGCTGTGCTGCCAGGGTAGCTGGGACCTACAGAACACTATTAAAAAACTTAATAGAGCCCAGAGCAAGTGTACATGGTGTGAATAGAGCATTAATACTCTGGCCACAAGAGGCTAGAGAGACTGGGGCTCATTTTTAGCCAGGCATACTGGAAACACAATCCTTGTGTAAGGCTTTTACCTATTGCATTTCTGGTGCCCCCGGCCCACTTTCCGTTCATTTGTATGGCAGAGAGAAGGGTTCCATGTAATAATGTCCCCGCAAACATGTCACCTAACAAAAAAGTCACCAAAAAATGGCAGCTTTTTGCAGGGACATTATTACATCTAACCTTTTTTCTTTTTTCAAGGGGAGCAGGGGACACCCCTGCAACCTCTGCTCCCCTTAACCTCATATATATGGTCACCATATATAATGTCGCAACAACCTTTTCCCGGCCACATTATGTCTGGGGCCGTATATATGGGGACAATATTACCTGATACCGAGAGAAGGGCAGAGTAGCTTACCATTCCGCCACTCACCTCCTCCCTGCCACACAAATACTCAAGCATTTGCTCTGGAATGGATTTTCACGCCATTGATGACAGTCTCCACAGGGATCCATTGTAAACTCTGCCTGTGGTGCGTATATGGCAGGCAGGGTTTACTCAATTTGCATGGCGGAGTGCAAAAGGGGAGGGCAAAAAGTAACATTGTGAGTTCAAGTATGCTTCAAAACAGTGAAAATGCCTCTAAGAAGTACTATTTTAGGATCAGGTTTGAAAGCCTGAGATGGAAATGTTCGAGGGAGAAAAGACTGAAGATTATTTTTCTGAAATAACCTTCAGTCTTTTCTCCCCTGAACATTTCCGACTTTTTAAAAAAGATTTTATTTAATTTTATTAGATTTTTATACAAACAGGTCACAAAAAGAAGTGCAAGCATTTGGTTACAGAACAGAGTTCAGGATTTTTCAATCGAAATTCAAACATAAACTTTGTGTACTTATTCAACTTCAGTCTGTGAATCTTTGAAGTGACCGGTCCCATCCTCCCATCCCCTAATGCCCCCGCCCCACCTACCCTCGGGATAGGCATTCGTTATTCAAGAAATGTGTGGGCTTAATTTTATGTGGTCACGTTTCAGGTTTCAGGTTTTAAGGGACTTCCCCTTGGGGGAAGTTTTCTTTACGTTTCTCCATTTCCCTTCAGATCGCATATTAGACAGCATCAAACATTGGAAGGGTATTACATGACAAACCAGGTGGCAGAGTAAGCTTCCATCTATACATCTACATATTAATGTGTTATTCCTGGCATGTATTTGTTCATGAAGTCCATCCACAGAGTATCACATTGCGTATATCTTCCGTGTAGGGATAACGTTATTTTTCCCATAGTACATGTTTGTTGCTACATTAACCCATTCATGCTCACTCGGGATTGTTGTGGATTTCCACTTCATAGCCAGCAAAGCCCGGGCAGCTAGCAACAGCTGTGTGACCAAACCTTTAATCCTTCTCCATTCATCCTCATACTTCTGAAAACCAAACAAAATGAGGTAGGGGTCTGCAGTTCTTTGGACACCATCTAAATCTCTCATCCAGCCCAGGACCTCGTCCCAATAAACCTTAATCCGGGGACATCCCCACCACATGTGCCAATAGTCCACAACTTCACCACATTCATGCCAACATAGTGGGCTAGCTGATTGGTACATTTTGGAGAGTCTGTGTGGGTCATACTGCCTCTGATGTAGTAGTTTGATTGTGTGCAGTTTATATTGACTTGATATGGATGTTCGAGCCGCTGCTCGGCACATTTTCCCCCATGTGTCTGGGTCAATATGATCACCTAAATCTCTCTCCCATTTCTTTCTCAGGGGCTCTGTAGTTCCCTTACCTGCCTCTATCAATTCTTTGTACATGGCTGATATTAGACCCCTCATCTCTGTCCTGGAATTTAATAGCATTTCAAAGGGGGTAAGGTCTCTCTTCAGTGTATCCTTCCACTCTGCCCTCGTCAGGATGCCCTTAATCTGCAGGAATTGGAAGGTAGACAGTACCCCTATTCCCAGGGCATCTACTAGCTCTGGAAGCGTGATGAAGGAGTAATTTTTCAGGAGTTGGCCCACTCTCTCCAAACCCGCTTCGTACCAAGTTTGAAATCTCTCTACATTAGGGATATGTTCATTAATACCTGGGGACCGCAGGTGGCTCAAAGGTGATGGCCATGTGGAAATGTTTCTCATCTCTGTGCCCTCCCTCCATATTTCCCATATGGTTTCTAGTATCGGGTGTTCTTTCCGTCTATTTAAGAGTTTCCTCATTGGGGCCAACAACCACTCCGAGACTGTGGCCGGGGATAGGTAGTGGTTGTCCATTGAAGTCCATTAAAGTCCACTGGTGCTCTTTTTGATTACGGAGAATTAACACCCGTATTTGGGATGCCTCATAATATTTCCTGAGATCCGGGAGACCCACCCCGCCCTTGTTCTTTAGATAATGTCTGGGTGTCATATGCAATTCTGGCCATTTTTCCCTGACAGAGGAAGTTTACAATCGCTTTCTTGACTTCCATGAAGAAGTGTCCTGGCACCTTGATAGGGAGCATTTGAAAGGGATACAAGAACCGTGGGAGACAGATAATTTTTATCGCATTGAGCCGTCCCAGTCAGGATATTGTCAATTTGTCCCATCTATTAAAGTCTGCATGGAAACTTTGAAGGAGTATTGGGAAGTTGGCTTCATATAGGTCTTCTATCTTTCTCGTAATTCGTATGCCTAGATATTTCAACTTACAATGTTCAATCGTATGACCCAGTGAGGAGTATTTAACTTCATTTGTCTCTGCGGAGCCCTGTAAGGGGAACAAAATCGACTTGGCTTTATTTACTTTGAAACCTGATATTTGGCTGTATTCTTCAAGAAGGTGCAGAGCTCTGGGGATGGATGTTCTCGGATTAGCCACATCAAGAAGTATATCGTCGGTATACAATGCCACCTTGTACTCGATCTCGCCTAGTTGCAGTCCCTCCACCCGGTTATTATCCCTCATTTTCTGCACCTATGGTTCCAAAGAGAGAGAAAAGAGGATAGCTGAAAGGGGGCATCCCTGTCTGGTGCCTAGCTTTAATTCAAACCATCTAGAGTATTCACTGTTTACGAATATGGAAGCTTGGGTGCTGTATAAACTGCTTGAATCCCTCTTCTAAATGTTGGCCCTATCACCACTTTGCGTAGGACTGCTGTCAAGAAATCCCACTCCACCCTGTCAAAGGCCTTTACTGCATCAATGGAGAGCAGGGCAGGCTCATTGGTCATATTATGGGAGACGTTGACAAGGTGCAGGGTCTTTCGCATTGTGTCAGCTCCTTGTCTCCCGAGTATGAAGCCCACTTGGTCAGGATGGTTGAGATGAGGCCTAAGTGTCTCCAATCTGGAAGCTAGCACCCGGGTGTAGATTGTAACGTCTACATTAAGTAAAGGTATGGGACGATACGATCCGCACCTTTTGGGATCCCTTCCATCGTTGGGGATTACCATAATAAGAGCTCTAACAAAGGAGTCTGGGGCCTTCCCTGATTCTAGAATTTTGTTAAACAGTTCAACCAAGAATGGTATAAGGTAGGTACTAAATGATTTGTATAATCCTGCCATGTAGCCATCTTCTCCAGGGGATTTGCCTAGTGTCAGCCTTTTTATTGCATTCTGTATCTCCTCTCCTTTTATGGGGGATTCTAAATGATCCGAGTCCATGTCTGTTACTTTGGGCATGCCGATAGCAGCTAGGTTGTTTTCTATCCCATGCGGATTTGGGTCCGCCTCCGGGGTATACAGTGATTCGTAAAAGGCAGCAAAGGCTTCGGGATGGTGGGTTTGCTTGTCGCTGGGGCAGGCCTTTCCTCGAACATTTCCTACTTTTGATATTATGAGATGAACACATTGCTCAAATGAAACCACTCCTTCTTTAAGAGCTTGTTTACAATCAGGAAAGCACAATAATAACATCAGAGGTGCTATTCTGTAACTTTACTTGCTACCTATCCCTATTTTTATTTTGCAAAAATACCCTTTCCTGCATGCTCAACGCTATAGACCAGCCCACCTCGGGTGGGGTCATTATCGCTTGGGGTAATGACTCATCGCCAACCTATCACCCTCGTCTTCACCTCGGGCCATATGGTAGTGGTCCATAAGGCTATAGTACTTGCGATGTCTCATGTTTTTGTTAAAACATCTTTTTATTCAGCTTGTTTTTTCGTATACACATAATCATAGAATTGCAATGTAAGGTTGAGGGTCACAGAACATGGTACATAATGCAAAGAGCCTATGTAAAGCATGACCGTGTATATCCCTTGCCCGGATTCAATTATTACCCCAGCGTTCGAAATCGCTCAACTCTGTCTCCTTCCATCTCCTCATGTCATGTGAATGGCACCTCCCAAATTCAGGGGGGCTTCAAGTCCGCCGAGGATTGTAGTTCATTTAGCAATTGGTTCTAGTGTACCACCCCCCTACTCCAACATTGGGTCCCAGGTCCGTTGCAGGACATCTAACTCCGCCATTCCCCACCTGCAGATGTCTCCTAGCCATTGCTGCAAAGACTCTTCTAAGCTATGGCTATTCTCCTGTTGGCTAATATCAGCATGAATTGGGGCAATCGCTTCCGTACTTTATGCCGTTTCCCACTAGGCAATAGCCCCCATATGCACACTCTCTGGGTGCATTCAAAACTGGAACCCAGTAGCTCATTGATCTTTGACACCACTGATTGCCAGAAACTTGAAATCACCAAACACTCCCACATCATGTGCCAGATCCCTACTGGCCCAGTCCCACATCTCGTTCAATTTGCACTCAGAGTGTTTTTCCTTGCATGTAATTTCACAGGGGTTACATAAACCCTATGCAGGACATTGAACTGTATCACTTGAAATCTAGCATTTCTTGAGACCTTTTGGATCTGCTCCCACATTGCCCCCCAATCTGCCTCTGAGATCTGTTCCTCCACATCTTTTTCCCACTTGCCCTTAACCGCCAGCTCCTCCAAGGGAAACAGCTCCTGCGGTGCCTGATATACTTGAGAGATTTTAGCCCTCTCATACCGCTGTGTCAGCAGCACCTGTATTAATGTGTTTGTGGTGGGTTCCTCCGGGATGTCCTCCCATAAGTGTTTAACCATTGCCCCATAGGCTGAGAATTGTCCTCTAGAGATCCCATATCGTTGTCTCTATTCCTCAAATGGCATCACCTTGCCCTCTTCGAACATAGCCCCCACCGAATCACACCCCTTTTCCTTTAACCCTGGAATTCCATTCTTTGTACAGGTGACCATAGCTGCGGTTCTGCGCTCCAAAGTAGATTTGTGCTATAGAGCCCCAGCACCTGCCTTTTCCTTAACACCTAGCATCAAATGAAGCCAATGCCATGTCCACCCGAGAATCCCAAACCTGGTCCATCACATGATGCAGGTGGTGGAGATTCATTGTAGTGTTCCGTCCACCTATGAATTCACACTGGTCCGGATGTACCAGCCGCGGACCACGACGGATAGTCTGTTAGCCAACACCTTACCCAGAATTTTCGCATCGACATTTAACAATGAGATCGATTGATAGAATTCACACACAAGTGAGGCTTTTTGCTCCTTTAATAGGACCATTATTACTGCTTCCCGCACGGAGTCTGGGAGAGTCCCTGTCTCAAAGGCCTTGAAATAGACCTTCTTAAATTGGGGTACCAGTAATTCCTCAACCCTGCAGTAGAATTCCACCAGGAGTCCGTCGCCTCCCAGAGCTTGCTTTTCCCAATCATCCACAGTGCCTTTTGAATTTCTGTTTTCTCAATAGGTTCATCTAGCTTCTCTTGGACATCGCTCACCAGGACCGGCAACTGTGCCATGTCTAAACGTTCCTCTGCATCATCATCCGAGTACGTCCCTTCACCTGTGTACAAGGATTGATAGAAGTGTTTGAAGGTTTCATTTATACCCGCCTGAGTGGTGGTCATTTCCCCTGATTCCTGTCTAATTTGAGTGATGGTGTGCCAAGGTTGTTCCCGCCGAAATAAGCCAGGCCAATAATCACCCCACCTTATCCTCGTCACTGTGAATCCGCCTATCCTTCTGACTCCCCTCAAATTTGGAGAGTGAGTTCTGTGCTTCGCGGTGAGAAGCCAGAGCATCGGCTAGTTCTTTTCCCCCTATCTTGTCCCGCCACCATCTCTTGTTGCAAGTTAGTTACCTCAAATTCCAGTTTCCTTAGCTTCTCCTGCAGGGTCTTCCTGACCCCTATTGATTTGGCTATACAAATTTCCCTAATCATGACCTTGAAAGCCTCCCAAAGGGTTCCCCACCTTTTCACAGAGCCTTCATTGGTTTAACAAAAATGCTCTATCTCTTTGCTCAATATCCCTTTAAATGCCCCCTCCAAAGCTGTGACCGAGATACTCCAAGAGTTCAATGCTGACTTTCCTTGTATCCCTCCCAAGGTCGTCACCAAGGGCGAGTGATCTGAGAGGATCCTTCCTAAGTATTCCCTCCCACTAAATCTGCTGAAATATTCTGTCTCAACACACATATAATCCAATCGTGAATGGGATCCATGCACCCCTGAGAAGTAAGAATAGCTGCGGTCCTGCCCATGAGACTCCCTCCACATTTCCACCAAGTTCCAGTCCTCCACCACCTTCCATAGCGACAATGCCGCTTGTTGTTTTTGTAACCCTGATTTCCCTGTGCTATCCAAGCTAGGGTTCAAGAGACAATTCAAACCCTCCCAAATGAACAATCCCTCTCGATAACATCCCAACAATTGCATGACCAATGGGAACTATTCCTTGTCATCTACATTGGGAGCTTAGGAGTTAACCACACAGATGTCCCTTCCCTCCAGTACCCCTTGAAGTGCCACCGTCCTTCCGGTCTCATCAGTGATTACCTTGCCTACCTGTAGAGGTACCCCCGCTGCTACCCAAATCAGCACCCCTCTTGTGAATTTTGAAAAAGATGTGCCCACCGCTGTCCCTCCCCATCACCTACTGAGCAGCTCTAGGTCTTTGCGTACCATATGGGTTTCTTGTATCAGAGCCAGCTTAACCCTGTGTTGTTTTAAGAACCCCCCTACCCATTGACATTTCAATTTTGTACCCAGTCCTCGGACGTTCAAAGTCCCAATTTTCAAACAGTCACCCCCCATGCCTACTCCGACTCTCCACTTCCCTCCCCATGTTTCTTCCAGTTCCATCACCCCTCTGCTCTGTGTATAACATTTTGATCTGTTCTTTCGACCTGATTACAAACTTCAACCAACTAGGCAACCATGCCCAACTTGTTTGGACACATAACTCCCCTCTGAATCCTCCCTACAACTGTCCACCAACCCCTCCCCCATTTGTATCATCCCCTCTCCCATCTCTGTCCCTCCCACCTCCCTTCATCCTCCAATTCTGAGCCCTTCCTCCCACCCCCCTAACTTTCCCCAATTAGGATTCAGTTCCCCCATCCTCATAACTTTTGACCTCTGAACCGACTTCCCCCACCTTGCTTCACCTCCCTGTGGGTGAACGACCGTTGGTCTAACAAAAGGGGGGGCTCCCCATTACCCCTTTCCCACCCGTCTTCTGAATCATCTCTGACTCCCACTTCACTAATACCGCAGCTAGTCTCTTGAAGGTTACATATGCCACCAACCTCTGGCCACAACTCCTGGTCTCCTCTTAATACACCTTCAATGCCCTGGTTGTGACGCCCCAGCCCCCTTTCCGTTCTAAGGATACGAGTCCTGTGGTGCTGTGTCCAACTAGTCCCATACCTCCTGTGGGGACGTGAAGAACCATGACCTTTAATTTGGCTGGGAAGAACAACATGTACTTCATATTAAGATCCCTGAGGCGCCGCCTCACTGCATCATACGTTCTCCTTTGACGTTGCACCTCCAGCATAAAGTCTGGGAAAATGTGCAATTTTGTGTTCCCCACTTCATGATGCCCCACCTTTGCGGGACTCCTACAAAATGACATCTCTGTCTCTGAAATTCATGACCTTAGCCACAATTACTCTTGGCGGCCCGGCGGGGGGGGAGCTCTACCAGGCACTCTGTGAGCCCCTTCGACACAAAGAATTTAGACAATTCCTTCAATCCCATCACGTTTAGGATGAGATGTTCCATGAAAAGCTCCACACTGGGTCCCTACTCTCTCTCCGGTATCCCGAACTAACGGATATTGCATCTCCTAGATCACCCCTCTGCGTCCTCTGCTCTAGACTCCAAGGTCCTGGTTGCCCCTATGAGGCGGCCACCTGGTTTTTAAGTCATTGGAGGTCATTGCTCACTCTCTGTTCCACTCTGTGACCCTCTCACACACCTTCTGAAGGTCCACACTTTCCAGGGTAACATCCACACCCACCTCCTTGATGCACCCCTCCAGGGTAGTCCTTGTGGCCTGGATTGCCTCCATCAGCACATCTAGGGTCACTCCTCCAGCGCCTCTTCAGACGTGCTTTTTGCCACTCCGTCTGTTCCTTCATGCTTTTGTGGCCTGCTGTTCGGGTCTGTGTATTTTTCCATTTTTTGCTGCCCCTTTACCATTATTGTTGTGAAGAGAGGTGGGTTTATCTCCAAGCTTCTGGCGCTGCATCTTTAGGGGTCCCCCCTACTTCTATATTGCAATGATACAAGTCTTTGCCGTTTGCGAGACGCTATGCACGCTCAGCTGCTGGGAGTATGTGCCTCCAATTTTGCGCCTTTTCCTACAATAGTCTCAGTGCTGGCTGCCTCTAATGTGGAAATTCACCACAGCTCATCCTCCTCTATCGTTGTAGTGTCTGCGCTTCCCTGCTCCAGAGGAGTCTCCCTCACCTCCAATCCTTGCATCTCATTAATGACTCTGATAGTGCGGAGGGAAGAGCCTGCTATTACTCTGCGGCTGGGCTGCCCCAACCGCCCCAACCGCCTCTACACCTATCCTGGTTGCCTCGATATCTATCTGGCACAGGGGTGGGCTGTGGAGCCTAAATCTACGTTAGGATATGTTCCATTATTCCGCTCGCCGCGGTCCCTTCTCACCTCTTGCCATAATGTTGTGACCTTGCGGGGCAGGCCTCCAGTGGGTATTTCCTGTTTTGCCGCATCTCCGCTCCTCCGGGTTGGTGGTGCCTTGTCTGCACCCTCAGTCGGTCAACTCCACTCGCCTTCCCTTGCGGCCACCGGTCCGTCTCTGCATCCTTTGGAACATCACCACCCTCAAGTTCCTTGTCGGTCGTATCGGATCATTGTGGAGATTAAATCCGAGCTCACACCACAGGGTCCTGGGGCAGGCCTCTGCGTCCCTCTGCCAGGGCGTGCAGGTCCCCAGTTAGCAGGCTTCTCCCGTCTCCGTTCCTCTGAGTTGGTGGCATCTCATCTGCTCCTTCAGGTCTTTGGCACCTTTATTCTCCTCTTACGGCCACTGTTCGTCTCTTCGTTTTGCAGGATATCACTATCTTTTAGCTCTTTGCTGGTCAGATCAGAGAGTTGCCGGAGCAGTGTCCACGCATGATCTAACTTCTCTCTTTTCACATTTGGTCAGTTGTTGGTTTATTAGTTGGTTCCAGTGGCCATCTTGGATTCACAGAGCTCTATCCCGATGAGGAACATTTGTCCGATCACAGGTTTCCGAGTCAGTGTCCCTCATCGCAGTTATTTCCCAGCTTGTGGTCACTGTCTTCGCTTCTGAAGTAGGATGTTTTATCAGGATTTTGACAGGCAGTGCAGGAGCCACAGAGAGCTGTGTGCTCGTGCTTTGGCTGCTGGCCACGCCCCTGATGACTCATGTTTAACTGTTTCTTTAAACATATCATCCTCGTTAACTATTTCCTCTGATTCTATCGGGTGCAAGTGGAAGATTATGACCGTCGGTCCACAGAAAGCAAAGCAACAGAGCTTTCTTGTTATGGGAAAGTAATGGACAAATGATGACAACATAACTACAGAACTGATACTCTTGTTGGTAAAACACTCCAGCAAGATCATGTTCTACAGGTCTGCACTCAGCACAGTACTACTTCTGGGAGTTGGCCTTTTCTCACTAACCACTCTACAAAAACTCTAATCTCCACTCTCGTTCTCAGCAAACTTGACTACTGCTCAAGCTTACTCCTTGGCCTTCTTCTCTAGTCCGTCCTCACTCTGCATAAAGTAGTTTTCTAGCTGCACTCACTGTACAGATCCTCCCCCACTTCTGCCTATTGACAACATGCTGGTTGGCTCTCCATGCACAACCGCTCTATTTTCAGGTTTCTTCTTCTAGTCTACAAAAGGTTCACTGGTCTTGCTCCTCAGTACCTGTCTCATAGTATCTCAGTTTACTCGCCATCTGATTCCCTCCAACCCTCCTCCGCACACAACCTCACTATCCTATACCCTCCCTCTGCCACCTCTCACTTCTGCTCTTTCTCCCTGCTCACCCTACACCACTGGAACCCACTGCCCATAACAATCAAAGCCAGCCCAACTGCAAATCTCTTAGAAGCTTGGCTTGCACTTCACTTGCTTAAGATGGAGCTCCCCCCACCCCTCCTGTATCCTCGTTACCGGACCCCACAACTGCCTGCAGTGATGTTTAATATTTATCATTTTGTATATTTAAATAGTGCTTCTCTTCAGTTTGACGCAATTGCCCCTTTAGGTTAATATTACCTCTGCAAGTCATCTGTTTTCTTATATGCATATTTTTTCGGTTTGGTTTGTTTTGTCCCTGGTATATGCCACACTTTTTTACAGCCTCATAAACTGGCTCGCCACTTGTTCTCATCTTTGGTCTATTGAACAATCCGCATTCCTCCACCATCTCTAAATTTGTTATTGTGAGTCATTTCTGATTGAAATTGACATCCCTGTTCCTCAAATAAATACAAATATATGTACAAACTAACCTTGTTCCCAAGGTGGTGCCATTGGCTAGAGGTGGCCCTTTAGTTGGCCCCTCTGTGCTAGGTGCCTCTCTGTCCCTCTGATGGCACTGATGACTGTGCCACACTGATCAAACTTGTGCCAGTGTGCGTTTAAGACTCAGTGAGTTGTTGGCCTGGCACAAGCCTGCATACCGATGCACCCCATATCTGTATCAGAAGAAAAGGCGAATCTTCTGCAGAATGCCCCTGCCTGCAGATTTGCAACAAATCCATCATTATATTGACACTGGCATGTGTATGCCCACCTGTTTACTGCACTAGTGAGCTGCACCTGGACAGTGGCTGCGTGGCTGCTGCCTGCATTGCATCTTTGAGCCACCCATCCTGCCAAGACAGTGCTACCAGTGTTTCCATCAACAGAGCAGCGCTAATGTCATTTAGGCAGATTACAGACTGGATGAGAGCGCTGTGCTGACACGACCAGCACAAGCGCCCAGCGCTGTCACCTTCCAACTCACAGTTATTCATGAACCTGGATGGCTAACCCATCAACACCAGCATGGCTCACACTGTAGTTGCTTGTTTTGGGACTAAGACTGACTGACAGTTAAAAACCACTTTGCCAAGACACCACATCCTAATAGAGCTGTGTCAGACACAATGGCCCTCATTACGAGTCTGCCGGTAACCCGCCAGTGCTACCAGCGGGTTACCGACAGCCTCGCTTTACTGTTACTGGCACCCAATACCCCAGTGTTACCAGGATATCACGGATGCTGGCAATGGGGGCAAGTTCCCATTTCATGGAGTCCAATAGGACTCCATGGAATGGGTTTGCCCCTATCACGAGCACCGGTGGTAACAGTGCCGGTGATAGAGGCAATTCTTTGCCGGTAGAGGCCTGAACTCCTGGCAGGTCTGACCTGGCGGTAGTTCACTACCCCTACTGGCAAACTCAGAGTATGCAGTTCCAGGAACAATGCCGGATCTGGTATTATGGGCCATTTTACTGCCATTTCCCCTAAACCGGCATACTCTTAATGAGGTGCTTAATAAGTGCTGGTGCTCAAAAGCAAGTCTAGGCACTCAACCCTGGCAAACACCCCCACAAATTAAGCACTGCCTGTGTCGCTCTTATGCGTTGTGGAAGAGGAAAGAGGACTTCACTCGCAACCAGAACTAATCACTTTGCACTTTCAGCCCCCTCATGAACTTTCATGGCAGTAACGTGCTTTCAGGGCGGTAAAGTGCTTTCAGGCGGATGTTTGTAAAGATATCCTAACACGCCCATTGGGGAAAGTGTATTTCCAGTACCACATTCAGGAAAATAAAGTCAGTACAACTGCAGTGTCCCGACGAATTTGGGGAATTCAAATAATTAATAAATGGTTAATTAAATATTTATGAATTAATTTGTACATACAAGACTGGCTTATTTACTTTTAATATTACTTATTTCTCTTTTCTCTCCCTTTGCACTCTATACTTTTTTATCTGACTCCCTCTAGTAGATTTGTAACTCGTTGCTATTGACGACTTGAACATAAATAACTGCTATTCGCTGGGAGAGTGGAGGAAACAGACACAAAGTTTATTTTATGTGTATTGTGGGGTGGCATTGAAAATAACCTTCGACATAAAAGTATTTTTTGTAAATAATCGGGGAGCAAGCGTCCTGGATCTGTGCCCACTAGCTCTGGACCCTCTCATACCAGTCAATATAAGTCTCGCCCCCATCTTCATGCACTTTATAACAGAGCTCAAGAACTTCTTTTTCGAGGAGTATCTTCTTCACACACCTCAGGCACACATGATTGCCCCACCCCCTTGTCGGCCAATCCAATCTCACCCCTTATTTGTGCTCCCGTTGCTTAACCGTAATGTAACGCTGCCTTGTAGTTACTTGTGCTCCCTGTATCTGTATTCCCATTAACCCACTGATATGCAGGAGAAGCGCTCAATAAATACCCAAAATAAAATAATAAAACAAAATAGTGAATTGCCTAGTGAGTTCAAATGATTTGTTTGTGGCTGATGTCATCCACTCCGGGTCTGCAACCTTTGGCTTTGCAGGCGTTTTGCTCTACAACTTTCATCAGTCCCTGCTAGCATAATCACTAGTGAGGGAAAACATCTTTAGAGGAACAGGCTGCCGACCCCTGCAACATGAATAGATATGTACATCCAGCTGAGGATGCTCAGTCACTAGCCAAATGTATGCACTTTGCTGTCTTAGGGAGCGCTGTTTGCTATGATAGGATTCCAAGGCTTGGCACTATTTTGTCGAGGACTGGTATGTTCGTCCTTTTTGCATAGACATGCTTAATAGCCTAGCAGTTAAGGGGTTCATATCTGCACATCCATTGAGAGAAACTTATTGTTCTTCTCTTTGGGGCTTGGTGACCAGAGACTAAAACCTACATTTTAGACTAGGGACACAAAGAAGATGTAGGTTGGGATGCAGGTTGATGACATTGAATGAATGACAACATTACGTAGGCCCTCATTACAAGTTTGGCGGTGAAGGAAAAAAGTGGCGGTAATTCCATCGCTGCCCCTTTTCTTGGGCAGTGATGGAATTACTGTCATTTTTCTCCAACATCAAATGATCATTTTTGCCGAATTTACCGTCGGCGGATGTACTGCTGATTTTTGGAGGCAAAGTGGTGGATTCTTCACCAGCTTGTTGCCAGAGGTAATTCCTCCACTTTACCTCCAAAAATCGGCATGGAGTTCTATGCACACCAAAAGTGGGGAATTACCACCACTTGTAGTGTCGTGGTAACCCATGGGACCAAGTGGTGGTAACGGTAATCGAGTTGGGTGGTAATTCAGCAGAAATGTCACTGACCGCCAAGTTTGTAATGAGGCCCATTCTTTTTTTCCTTGTGTAACTTTCTGCTGATGGCAACAGCAAGTCCATAACAAACCAATGGATAGTGTGCCCAAAATATTGATGCTACTGTTAAATTGGTTGTTGTATCATAATTACCTGCTCAAGAAATGAATACTTTGATTTGAGAAAATGTAGATGTGAATAAAAGGCAATGGTGTACTTCTCAGTGCACGGGTCTCCAGTGTGGTCCTTAGGATCTAAATCCACTCTGTGTTTTCTGGATATCCACACACATTGGGCCTCATTACGAGTCTGGTGGTAACCGTGCTGATATTACCGGCGGGTTGCCACCGGACACGTAAATATTTACTGGCACCTGACTTGCCAGTAACACCGGGGTATTAAAACCCTGGCGTTCCGGAATGTCAGGCGCTGGCAAAAAAGTAATTCCCCATTCCTACATGGGAATGGGGAACACAGGTGCTTCTGTGGCGGTCTGCCTACCGTGGCCGCTGTGTCCGGCAGGGTCAGACCTGCGGGGCACGGTGGCTCTGGCAGGCAGACCTGCACTATGCCGGACCGGAAACAGCAGTGCTTGTAAGCTTATTGTAAGCCGTTGTTTTCGGACCGGCATGTGTATTTAAAAACCTTGACTCTTAGTGAGAGATATTTACAGTCAGTGGTTGTACTGAACACCTGGGGTGCTTTGGGCTATGATGACTGGACTGGACTTTTCGATGTCTGTCATTGTATGTGTGGTGTGGGTAGGGGAGTGCAGGAAGGCATACTCATAGCCCAGTGTGTTTTGTACATGAACTCAGGAACCGGGATGAGGAAACCAAACTCATTTCACATTGTACACCGAACAATCGTGGACAACGTTGAGATTGAATCGCCACACACAGACGACTGTGTTCCCAGGAATGGAAGAGGACGGGGGAAATGAACAGAGAACGCGAGTCAGATTCAAGCACGTGCAGATAGACATTAAAGTCTCGCACTGCGCCAAACATCCACAGTCCCGTGGAGTGGATTTCCACAATAAAACCTAAATTGTCCCTCTTGTTCCCCTTAAGTACCGATTAAATATAAAGGTCACTCTCGCATCAATTTAAATCTCCCATAAACACGTTTTTGTTGCATAAGGACCACAGACGCGGCATTAAATGTAGAGAGCGCTCTCAGATGGTGTAATCACACACCTCTTTGCATGACAATGTTGTGTTGCATGGTGGTGTGTGTGCGTGTTCCCTTTCTGGCCTATGGATCTAACTTATTTGTTGTTGCGTTTCTATAGCGCCTTTATGCCTTCGGGCCACTATGGTGCGCTCTGTAAAACCATAAATAAATAGAAATAAAGCAGGATGGAGCGATGGATAAATGATTGTCAGGAGAACGGAATTATTAGTATTAATTAAAGAATATTACTGATATTTCAACAAATATATTAAAACACTTACATTTGAATTTCCAGATAAGGCAGAATCAGTGTACAGTGAGGCGACAAGCCCTTGATACACAAAGCACCAACAGGATTCATTATATATTATTTGGCATTTATATAGCGCTCTTTATATCGTTGGTATGACCTCAAAGCGCTTGTGGGTTAAACGCCCTCGGGACCGTAGTCCAGGTCAGTCAAGAGAGTAGGGTATCATAAGGTGCTTTGGAGCACTCAATCTGTGAGCAGCTGGTGCGATTGCTTGATGGTAGCTGCATCCTAACCCTAGGTGTGGTGGTATTGAGAGGTCAGTTGAATGTGTGCAGTCTGGTGGTTGGTCTCTGAGAAAGCATTCTGGCGAAGTACTTTATTCGAGGTGACTCTAAGGGCACCAGAGAGTCATGTGTCAGTTGGGAAAACTAATTTGCACGTGCATCTCATAATCAGTCTTTTGCTGCAGACATAGCATAACATTGCTCTTGTGTTCAGCAAGCCTGTTCTGATGACGCTGCCTCCATGCGGTTTCATAATCTTCTGTATTGCTAAGATGTTAACAAACGTGCACCCTCATAGAGGCCCTTTCTGGTTACTGGCTTGACTGCAAAGAGTGGGCAATGGAGTCAAAATGATGCTGCAATAGTATTATTGTTTCATTTGGGAGTGTTTGCACGCTTTCCGGATGTGGCCAAAACTCCTCCCGCTCGTTTTTGAATAATCCGTTCAACACTTTGGGCTGCAGGAGCGGAGGAATTTTCTTTCCCATTAATGTCAAACTGAATGTTTGCAAATGTTGGGACACCTACTATAACTTTGCACCCCCCCCTTCATAAAAGCAGACCAACCTTTCAAAATGTTTTGTGTAGATTTGTCAAATGGTGCAAAAGTTACAATACTTGTTTTTGAAGAAAATAAATTGTGCAGGCCTTGCTATTTGTTGGCTGAAGTTGAGTTTGTGTAAATGTTAATTGAAATGAGCTACATTGGCTGACAAGCAGCATTATGGTCATGGAATTAAATACTGCGTAGAGGTGACCTTGTTTTATTTAGGATTAGAATTATTAGACATTTTAATATTAGTTCTGTTTTGTTTTCAAGCATGTGTATTATATTGAGCGAGATCAAGTTCAATCACGTAAATAAGCCCATGCAATATATACCTGATGTCTTATAGCGTCTTTCCCTGCATAAAGTAAGGGGACCACCTTCAATTTCTTTTATTTAATACATTTGAGTTTTAATCAAACAGCTTATGTTTTGCCCCAGAATTGTGAGGTACGTGAGGAGTCATACTTTGGAGGTGGACACGTAGGGGAAGTTTTATCACAAGATGCCATTTATTAAATAATCAAAGGTGTGATAAACACCTATCTTTCCCTAACCTAACAAGAATTTCCCTGTCTGTCAAACTAATATGGAAAGAAAATGACCCAGTGTCCAAAATGTCTGTCCCTCACACTAATACATACAACAACGTACAGGGATTACACATGCAAATATAAAGAAAACAAGAAATCTTATGATCAGGGTTGGATCCCCTTGCCCTAGATGAATTGAGAATATTTTAAACCCAAGTTCAATTTCAGGAAAGTTATTTTCCCTCGCAAAGTTCCATTCTCGGAGGAATATACAGTTCTTTGTATCCAATATGTCCTTCACTTGGCAAGGTGACTTCCTTATGTCCACAAGTTTTCTCAATCTTATGACAAATGTTACGGTTTCAACTTGACAAATCAAAAAGTCTCTTTCTTCCTATATCAAATTGGAAAGTCAATGACAAACCGATTTCTATCTTAGGAGATCAAATCAGTTTTCACCACATTTCTTTTTCATAAACAACACCTTAATTAGGATAGATCATTGAAAAGTTCTACTTTAGTCACAATGGTTTTGTAACAGTTCATCAAAACACTTTGGTGGAAATTCAATTATTTTCCATCTTCTACTTTAACCACAATCTTCTACAACAGTTACAGTACTTCAACTTATTTTCTTCCTGGTCCACTTCCCTGCCAGGACTAACCACTTATTGTCTATTTCCTGGTATGCTCGCCTGCCAGGACAAACCTACTCCTACTACGACTTGTGGTAAGGCTTGTTCACAACTTTCAACATTAAACTCCTTAATGGGGAAAGTTAAACCAACACCATCTTCTGGTATAAGTCTTTTGACTTTTAACACAATTGGCTTATAATTTCTTTCACACACAAGAGAACGATGATTCTCACAATTATTTGTTTGCCATTGATAATGCAGGTTGTAATTCTCTCCCTCTTGATACTTTTTACAAGGAGGGATTTTCCCCTGCTCTCTCTGACTTCTTTTCACACAACCTACTGGCTGCTGGCAATTTGATTTACAACTTCTATGTTTGTTATAATCAATTTGCCTTGATATGTCTTGGCTTTGGCAATACAGGAACCAAGGCCCCTTATTTGGATATCCATCCTTTGTGTATTCCTTTCGTTTCATATGTGCCCTTCTTTGGCTTGGGCAATGCTGGTTATAGTGTTCTCTTACTGGGCCTGTCCCTTCACCTAAAATGTATTCACTTTGTTTTAAAATCTTCCCCTTTTGATTTGGACAATATGGGTTACAGTCTTCTTCTGTTCACCCTCTCTCATTTGACTCATTACTTTCACTTTGTTTCAGTTTAAATGTTCAGTATTCAAAATGAACTTTCTGGTCAAACGGTCAGTTTTAGAGAGCCCCGGTTTATACCGATTAGGCCAACTCACCGTTTGATGCTGGCATCTCCTCCGGGCCCACTTTCTCTGCTTCACTGCGTGTCTGGTCGGTCCATGTGCTTGACTGCTACAGTCGGCTTCCAGCAGCCGCATTGTCTGGCAATTGAGCTCCCTCTGCTCCACACGCACTCCGGTGCAGTCCGCACATCGGAGTGAGATGTAGGACGTGGAGAGTGCTTCTCTCCCTCAGGACAGCCGCTCTCAGTACCGCTTACCGCTGCGCATCCTCTGCATAACCTGGGTAACCACAACTTCAGCTACAGTCTCCTCCCGGCATCCCGCTATAGCTACAGCGGCAATGCCATCCTCTGTTTCACACTGCTTATGATGCTCCTGCTGCTCCGGCTTTCAACCCGCACCTGAAGGTCCTTTAAATATTTAAAGGTCCTGCTTAGATGTGGGATATTACAACCACTAGACCGCATACTACAGTCTGGTAACTCCATACTCCTCTTCCTCGTCCCACTGCTAAGAGCATTATTGGACTGTAAATCCATAATGTTCTTAATTGATTTAATATGAAAATCTTAAATTTTACAATAAGCCATCAATACCATGGAGTCATTAGAGAAGTTATTCAGATGGTACTCACAGTTTTCCTGACCTGAGTCCCCACCCCCATGTGATCCTCCCGCAGAACACCACCCCCAGGGTCAGGATCAGGTAGCGTCTGCCTTTCCCTGGCCACATGAGAAGGGTTCCAGACCAGATTCTTTAGGATGATCGCTTCAGATTCATCACATGTAGGCCTCTATATCACGGAGTGTTAAATTAGAGTTTGGCATTTAGTGAAAAGAACGACATACCAACTAATAGGTAGCTACACTATAGTCAAGGTAACACCATTTTGTATTGCCTTTTTGCAAAATGTTATTGCTAATTACTTTTGACTGGCTTGACGTATTTGGGTGACATTTTACAAATAGCGGCCCATGGCACAGCCGCCGCCAAAGTGGAAACTGAGGGGTAAAATTCATTGAACGGTTCAAAAGTTTTAGAAAACACAAAACGCTGCTTTTAGCCTACTGCCATTAATATTTACAAAGAGAAAAACATGCTTCCATTGAACACGCTTAGAGAGATTACCGCTGGATGGATTTGCACAAAATAAGAAACAATTTGTGCACAAAGCAACACAGATGTGCCTTTTGTTAGTTTGGTGTAAATCCGCTCAGTTCAGAGAAAAAATATTTGATATTATTTTTATTTATAGTGTGTTTGGTTAATTAAAACCTTAAACACTTGAGCAAGAACCACATATCAAAATCAGTCCATAATTTCAATACAAAATACTTTACAATTAACTATTTAAATAGTCTTACACATAAAAAGTCACTTCACAATCATTAACAATGGAATTGGACACAAGCAAATTATTTCCTGATTAAAACCTGAAACAAATGCAATACTAGTTAATAACAATACATTTAAAAGGAGAACAACCCTCCTCATACACAATAAAAGGGTTCCATTTGCTTTGTCAACACTCCATCACCAACTATTTACATATGTTCCCATTCCAATAACATCCTTTTCCATACATAGAATGCAGCTCCAACATATACGATAGGTTCTGCCATATAAATCATAGACCAAAACTGGACAGAAAGAATCATTCTACTATCCGAGAACAAATCCCTATACCCAGCACAATACAATCCCTCCAGTTTAATGCAGGCTGTTAACAAATGTCTGGCGGTCTCCACATCCAAATGACTAAACCTGCACAATCTTTTCCCTAGGGGATGCCACTCCATATACCTACATATTCATAACAGCGCAACATATTGAATCTTAGCAGCAGAATAAACCTGCTAAATTCCCTGTTCCTGATCTTACAAATATAGGTACAGGGTTTATTGGGGACCATCCCCTGGAGGCAGTATGTTTCAAATCTTCTTTTTTTAGCTAAACAATCCAAATTGTTACTGAGGTCCCATTGAGCGGCTTTCTTTTTGAGTGTGTTGCCCCAGCTCTTTATACTCCCCCCTTCTTTAGGTTGACCAAGGTTAACCTCTTTGAAAAAATTAACTAATTTTGTTGGTCCAGGATGAGTGCTAGTTTCCCAATAGCTTTTATCAAACTCTCCTCTCTATTGATCTCTAGAGTCATTCTTATATATAATTTGCAGCATCTAACTTTCCATAAAGTCAGCAAGGAAATTAGTCCCAGTTCACACCTGATATTTGATATTACTGACAGCATCTGATTTTCATACTTGCAATAATGCATTGAATTTCTTTAGCACCCACCGGCTGTTTATACCTGCTAAAGGCAGGCAGATCCCAGAAGAAACCATTGTAAATGCTGCATGCCGTGTGTAAGTTGCAAGCAGAATTTACAAAATGTGCACTCGAAGCAATGCATAAAGGCGATTTTGCCTGGTTTTACAGCTGTTTTCTCCACATTTTGTACAAATGATGAAAATTGCAAAAAAGCGGCCTTCTTGCATTTATGTGCAAATGTAAAAGGTCCCCTCCTTGCAATTTACTAGGTCTTAGAAAATGTCCTCCTGACACTAGTGCAGCGGGGGCCCTCGCAGCCCATGTGGTGTGGGGGGCCCCACTGCACCAGGTAAAGGGGGCCCGGCCCAGTCTTCACCCATCGATAGGGGTTGGAGCTGACCGTGACATGTGACATGTGTCACATGCCATGTTCAGCTCCAACCCCTTCTCCTCTGGCTTCCTCACAGCTCATTTACAGGAACCAGGAAGCTCTTCCAGGTTGATGGTTCCTGTTTTTGAGCAAAGGGGAGGAGCCAAGGGTGGCCTAGAGTGACGGACCGAGGCTGGAAAAACAGGTAAGAAGGCTTTTTTCTAATGTGATGTGTAGTTTGTATGTGTGAAAGCGTGTTAGATATATGTATGTGCTGTGGGTCACCAAGTGGTGGGTGAATGAGAAGAAATGTGATACTGTGTGTTTTTAAGGTTCTAGGTGGGTGGGTGTGTGCCTGTGTGGAGAATGAAGTGAGTGTGAATACAGGAGAAGGTGTATGATTGTGACTGGTGGGTGAATGCATAGGAATGTGATAGTGTGTGTTTGAATAATCTGGGTGGGTTTGTGCCTGCACAGAGAATGCAGAGTGAGTAGACGTGAGCAAAGGTTCATGGGTGATTGACTAGTAGGTGAATTAGCAGGAATCTAATAGTGTGTGTTTGAATGTTCTGAGTGGTGGGTGCATGTCTGTGTTGATAATGCAGTGTGAGTGGATGTGAGAGAAGGCGTATGAGTGAGTGACTGGTGGGTGAATGAGTATGAATGGGATAGTGTGTTTGAATGTTCTGGATGGGTACATGCCTGTGTAGAGAATCCAGTGTGAGTGGCTGCAAGAGAAGGTGTATGGGTTACTAAGTGGTTTTTGAATGAATAGGAATGTGATAGTGTGCGTTTGAATGTTCTGGGTGGGTGGGTGCATTTCTGTGTGGAGAATGCAGTGCGAGTGGACGTGAGAGATTTATGGGGCAGTCTATTGTGGGTGAGTTAGAATGTGTGTGTGTGTGTGCATGTGAATGTTCTTGGTGGGTGCATGCCTGTGTGGTAAATGCAGTGTGAATGAATGTGAGAGGAGATGTATGGGTGAGCAACCAGTGGGTGAAAGAGGATGCGCCACGTGTGTGTGTGTGTGTGTGTATGTGTGTAAGGCCCTGGGAGACTGGAGATCACTAGAGCACATCCTTTATTGACTTTGCAGGTTTTACTGGTATTTTCAGGCAAAGCCAAGTTTATATGTGCCGTTGCTTGGCTAGACTGGCATTTTGGTGCAGGCAGTCTAGCCATTGTTTATTGTGGCATGACAATTATTACTCTGCATCTTTCATAAAGCAAGCATGATAAGTAGTATCACCTCGCTAGACTGACGTTTTGGTGTAGTGAGCCTATGTATTTCTTACTGTAGCCGGACATTTTATTAATTGAGCAACTATGATGAAGCAAGCATGATAAGTGTTCTAATGGGTGTTGACTGGCTTACGTTCAAACCAGTTTGGACATGTTTTCTTATTGTGACATGTCACTTTTAATGGCCAATCAAACGGCAGTATGTTCTTACATAGGAGTACTGGCATATATTGACAGAGCCAGCTTTGTGCCTAGTACCAGTAGTAATACTATGAAAAAAACACCTAAAAGATAAAAACTAGTATGTTCTTGTATGGGAATACTAGCATATGTTGGTGTAGCCAGCATGGAAATGTATGGGCACAGCCAGCATGAAAATATTTTTACACTGGCACATATTGCAGGGACCAGCATGACAATGCATTTCGATATGCACCTGTGCACATTTGGTAACTTGCATCCATTGTAACTTTTATCATGCGTTACCCTACACTCTACAAAACCTATTGCAAACTGTATGGCCATTTACCCAACGTTTCACATAAAGTGTGCTGTGTAATTCAACATTTTAACCCATTATTCAAAACATTTTCTCAGGAGAGGGGGAAGAATACCCCGCAACCCTCCCAAATCCATTTTCTTTAGTTTGGTTCCCTCGTTACGCTCGGTCGCAATTGCATTCTTGTAGCAAATATTTACACCCTCCAGTAAAGCAACTCACCTGCCACCACTGGTGGCTGGTATATTTGGAGACCAGGCACTGCCCCCTTCTTTCTACACTAGGTGGAACATTTAAGCTTTGATTAAAAAAAATATTTGCTTCTTTCACCTTCAGTAATGCATGCCCCTGCATTGGCATAATCATCATGGACATTACGTACACGTGGGCTGTGGTGTGCACTATACTTTATTAAGAAGATTGGTGGGGAGGGGCTCTTAGCATGGCTCGCAGGGTGGGTGGCCCACATTTTGTGCTATGCTACTGGCTCCCGAGTGGCAAAGTAATGAAGATTAACCCTGCTAATTGCACAGGGAGTCTTGATTCTACTAAAGACTAGATGGCGAGCATTATGCTTCATATTTTATTCACTCTTCAGCAGTTTCAACAACAACATAAGAAAACTGAAAAGGTATCTCTCTTCATCTCTTTTCTTTTCTTCTTAAACTACAAAACACACTGTCTCTGTAGTCTTCCTATTGTCAGTCAAGCTTATGAGCCACTTCCTGTTCCTGGACTCCTCCTCTTCTTTGATGCTCTGAACTACATCCTTTAGAACTTGAACAACTGTGTCCATTGAACGGGGTGAACCATTTCAAATGATGCCAACTCTGCTTCGTTGCTTTGCAGTTGCAGCACTCAACTCTTTTCAGGCCTCACAGCCTCAGGGCCATCGCTCTCAATTATTCTTCTGGACTTCCCCTATGGATCACACAGACAACAATATCAGGGTGGAGTCCTTGTACTGTCACTCAAAGCAACGTTGCATCTACACATCTGAACAGTACATACGAGGGGAGAAAATGAATGCTCGCCTCCTAGTCTTTAATAGAATCAAGACTCCCTGCACAATTAGCAGGGGTAATCTTCATTCTATGTCAAGACTGGAGACAAGCATTATGCTTGTTCAAAGCTTCCCCAATACAGTTGCTGCCAACCCATCGATGGACTTGAAATAAAACTCTTTAAAAGTAGAATTGCTAGCCAAATCGGCTGCTTGCATGGAATCTTGCAACGTTACCCCTGTCGTGAACGCTTTGGATGCCATAGCTCCTCTTACAGAATGCTCACCTTACTCCCTTAAATTGATGCCTGCTAGGTGCATCACCTCGTGCCTTCACCTAGCTATGGTGTCAGTCGCTACTGCCTGGAACCGCTTCCTTCATGCTTTGAGAAACTGCATTGTACCTGGCATCCTACACTCTGCTGTTCTGCTCTCGTATTCTTTAATACATCTCGCTATGCACCATTTAGTGTTGCTTGGAAAATAGGGGTAGTGCACTGTGGTAGACCCTGTCTTTGTCCTCCTCGCTATTGGGAAGGTCACTCCTTTGGGGCCGAAGGACTTCCTGTGTATTTCTAGGGCCTTGACATCTGCCACTCGCTTGCAAGACACTAGACATAAAAGCATTGCTAATTTGCCTGATAATCGCTTCAGCAACAGATATCTGTCTGACGGCCAGCTCGCTTGATATGATATGATCGTTTATTTATATAGCGCCTATACACAATGTGTTTCAAAGCGCTTCAAGGCAAGGGAGGGAACAAGGGAAAATACAACCACATTCATACAGGCCATGAACAGTAAGGATGTGAAATTAACTATCGTACTCGGCCTGACGACATTTCAGATAGTGCAAGAGCTAAGACATAGATAAGAAAGGGAGGGGGAGAGTGGGAAGGAAATGGAAACAGACAGGCGACTACCGTACTAGGCCTGACGACATTTCTGGTAGAGCCGGAGAAAAACAAAAGGTGAGGGAGAGGGGTGCAGAAAGGGAGGGGAGGAACAAAACAATCGACTATCATACTGCTGCGGATGCAGGGAAGGCTGTTGATCTTCAAGATGAGAGGATTCCATCGATCGGCAGTCCTGTTGACGCTTTCACCAGTTTCGTTGAAACCGGGGTTGTGTGTTTAGTGTGGGTCTTTTGTACGCCCCCGTCGCCGGGTGTTGCCCCCGTAGCGTGACTTGAGCCAGGCATAGAGGGGATGGGTGTGGCTGACCTAGAAGTGTCCGTCGTAAGGTCTATGGCATCTGGTACGGATGCTTGGTCATCATTAGTGCCCACGTCACTTTCAGCAGGTGTGGCGGGGGGAGGGGAGATCCAGCCCGTGACATGCCGTAGGTGGCCCACCGCTTAGCCCGCCGCTCCTTAAGAGTTTTAGGACAAAGGAGTCGACAGGCTGTGCACCGCGCTTCGTCGTGGTCGAGGGGCAGACAATTATTGCACTTCTCGTGCTAGTCTTTCCACGGCTATCTGACCCTGCAAGAAGGGCAAAACCTAAATGGTGTCCTTTCCATAGCGAAAGGTAATGAAATGACGACCAGACCTACAGGGTAAAGAGGGGGAAAGAGGAGAGGCATAGCGAAAGATATGACCACCCCAACCCCACTCTCCCTACTGTGTAGGCTGGCCAACGGCCCCGACCACGTGGATGACTGCCACCGGATCTTAGGCGTTGAGATCCACCGCCGTCAAAAGTTCCCACAGTCTTCGTGGTAGAATTCGAAGCACTGTCGAAGTGACTTTAGGGGAAATAACCGACAAAGTCGGCAAACAAGTATAAGCAATGTCTCTTATGAAGAGCTCTGCAATGGGGCGACCAGTTATCTGGGCAGAAAAAAACAATCTGGCGGGACCTCGGCACGCGAGGGATTTTTTGTACACTACATGTCACGATAGGATAGTGTTACAGACATGCCTATGCCGACGTCCCCTTTCGGTCCCTGACAAAATGCAATACTCTGCGGCTACCACTGGATGTCAGACCATATGCACAGCATGTGATTCAAAGCAGATTAACAAGCATCAGAACTGGTGCAGAGGGAGAAATGTTCATCCTGTTTCAGCGCGTGTAGTGGCGATCTTAGATTTCCTCGCATGTAGTCGCAGCACTACTGTAACGTCCTACAACTGCTTATATCTTGGTTCAGGAGGAGCCCTGTACAGAGCACCTTTTATGAGCCTGGTTACTGCTGGGTGTTTCCCTGCTGGAACCCCATCGACCGTCAGGTGCCCTGCTGAAATGGCTGACCTGTACACCCCAATAGTCCTAAATGCTCTCCCATCTTGCAAAAGATGTGCGAGGAACTGTAAGATCGCCACTACAGGCGCTGAAACAGGATGAACATTTCTCCCTCTGCACCAGTTCAATCACTTGGCCAAGCCGCGTCATAGCTCCTCCTAGTGGATGGAGCCTATGTATGATTCTGCAATGATCTCTGCTGCTTGTGGTGAAATGCCTGGCAGTGCCCAGCGTCCGCTGATATCCTGCATGCCCTCTCACTCTCAGAGGATGAAAGGACCCAGCTGGGTCTGTGAGCAACTGCACTTCATCTGGGAGGGCTCGCGGAATGTCCGCTGTCATCTCCATCAGCATCCGAAACTCTACTTGTGACTTATTTTCGGTGCTATCAGAATCAATTCCACCTTCTCTCGTGGGCACTTCTCTAGTACTCTGCTCAGCATTACGAAGGGTGGAAATGCATAATGTAATTTCCCCACCCATGTTTGGAGGAATGCGTCTGTGCCCTGTGCGAATGGGTCCAGCCTCCAGCTGTAGAAACTGCGCATCTGCGCGTTGAGACAGGACGTGAACAGATCGGTGTGTACTGGACCCCACCGCTGGTCCAGCTGTGGAAGATCTCTGAGTCCAGCTTCCAATTGCTGGAGTCCGTCAGGTACAGAGAGTTTCAGTCGGCCACTACATTGAGCACTCCTGGTAGGTACTCTGCGTCACCGACGTCCCTGATTGCAGGCAGAAGTGCCAGAAATCTTTCGCTAGCTCTGGTAGCAATTTGGACCTTGTTCCCCCCAGGTGGTTTATGTACCTGACCGCTGATATGTTGTCCATTTTGAGAAGGACGCATTAACTCACTCTCCCTTTCGTGAATGCCTTGATGGCGAAAGAACCTGCTAGGAGCTCTAAGCAGTTTATGTGAAGGCGGAGCTCTTCTTCGCTCCATCTCCCTCCGGTCTCTAGGGTTCTGCATTTCACTCCCCAGCCGACTCGGCTGGCGCCCGATTCTATAACTACATCCGGTCGATCTCCGAATATAGCATGTCCATTACAGGCATCCATATTATTCAACCACCACTCTAGCTCTGTGGTAGATTCCTGGTCTAGGGGTATCACTTGATGATATTTCAAACCTTGGTGGAGGTGTCTGATCTTAAACCTCTGCAGGGCTTCATAATGCAGGGGCCCTGAGAAGATAACTTGGATCGAAGCTGCTAGCATCCCCACTATCCTCGATAGTCCTCTGATCGATATCCTCTGTTTGATCAGGCAGTCCCTGATCTCCTTCTTGATGTCCCTGATCTTCCCGGCTGGCAGCTCTAGCGTTGCTTTTCTGGTGTCTAACATGAAACCCCAGAAAACTAGCCTTTGCACCGGTGTAGTCTCCGACTTCTCCCTGTTCCCCAGGAACCCTAGTGAAGAGAGGAGTTCTTGTACCCACGCGGTCTGATATAGCAGCGATTGTCGATCCTCCACAAGGAGCAGGAGATCATCTAGATATATAATCATCTGGATTCCCTACTCCCGGATCGCTGCTGCTACTGGTCTCATCATTTTGGTAAAGGCCCAAGGTGCTGAAACTAGCCCAAAGGGCATTTTACTGAATTGCCACAGTTGGCCATTCCAGCGGAAGGCTAGGAAAGTCCTGAATTCCATCTGTACCAGTATCATAAGATATGCGTCTTTCAAATCTATCATCGTTAACCAATCCCCTTCTCTCATGGTGTCCCTCAACTGTTGTATGCCTTCCATCTTGAAGTGATGGTATTCTTACCAGCCGTTCAGCTCTCTCAAGTTTATAACTGGGTGCATTTTTTCTTTATTGTGGACCAGAAACATGGAGTTCACGAATCTCTGGGTTGCGTTGCACTTCTCTGTGGCTCCCTTCCGTTCCAGTTGGCAAAGCTCACTGTGCAAGCTCTCTCGCTCTACTTGCACTAGCTGTAACTCTCGGGGCCAGTTTTCTTGTACTGACTCTTGCGTAAATCCAGCTGCAGACCTCTGGTGGTTTGCAAGACCCATGCATCGCTAGAAAGTGCATGCCAGTTTCCCCCAAAAAGCTGTGTTCTCCGCCCCACTGGAGGATAATTCGGGACTCTCACCAGGAGTAAAGCTCTGCCCTCGGCCGGCTCCTCTACCTCTGCGGTCTCTTGGAAATTGACCTCTGGAGAGGAAGAACCAGTCTTGCTGCTTTTTCTCCCGGTAATGGGCTGTGGATTTCTGGGGTCTTCTGCTTCCGTGGAAGGGACCAGCTGCTCAACCCCGCTAGTGGCCGGACCTGGCAAAAACTCTTTTCGTATGGATGCTTGTGCCTTTTGTAGAAGTGTATAGGTTCCCACGGACCTGCCCATCTCTTTCTCAAAGGTATTCCTGAAGAGGATGCCCTGCACCACTACCCCGGCTTCGTAAGATGCTAGGTCACTCAATTTGGCGTCTGTCTTGAGCCGTAGGCCTCTCCTCCTCTCTAAGGAGCTGGTGCAGTTTGCGTTGCCCAACAAGGAGACTGCTCTCTGCGTCCAATTTGCAAAGGCTTTTCGGTCAATCTCTTCCCTGGTGTCTCTGGCTCTTTTGGCCAGGTCCAATTATTTTGGCCAATGGTCCTGAAATGTCCAGCACCTTTTGCTGGCAGCTCCTCCATGATCTGTCAATCCCCTTGCAGGGGTCTTTGC
Source organism: Ambystoma mexicanum (assembly GCF_040938575.1). Lineage (NCBI taxonomy): Eukaryota > Metazoa > Chordata > Amphibia > Caudata > Ambystomatidae > Ambystoma > Ambystoma mexicanum. The sequence goes on from NC_090929.1 coordinate 1,485,321,658, forward strand.
TCGTCTTTGAGACAAACACCAGAATCTTCAGATCCAATTCTGGTATCTCTGCCACTTTGCCGGGCAGATCTGGCGGGGGCATTCTGCCTGCAAGCGCTGTCTCACTTCCTTCTCTAGTGCTTTTCTCAGTCTTAATGTCATGTACCTTGCTACCCTGGGGGAGGGCTGCCAATTGGAGGATTTACGGTTCCTAATGCTGTCCCGATAAAACATGTCCATCACTTGATGCTTCTCTTCTCTGGCTTTCTTGCCGCTGCTGGGTCTTTCCCATTCTTCCTTCGTCTTTTCTCCTCCTCTTGGGAGGACAGGTTACCTTCTGCTGGCTCTTCTTTAGAGCCTGGGCCATCTTTGCCCATATTGTCTTCTCCTGGGGAGGGGGTCGTGAGGCTTGGCACTGCTGACCTCTGCATGAATGCCTCCCTTAACTTTGCAAATGCCTCGGCTGCCTCTGGGGCCTTTTCATCTACCCTGTAATGTCGACCCGGGGGGTCAGTAGAGGGTTACCTCTTGTGGGTCTCGTTACTCCCCTTTGATTTTCTTGCTGAGGTCTGCGTGGGCGTGCTGCCTGTCTCTGCAGTGCTCTCTCTGGCTGGTTTAGCATGTATTCTAGTGTTTCCAGCATATCTTGTAAGGGTTTCACTCCTTGCGCCACAACATCGACCAACAAGCTTCCCAGCACTTCTTTAAGGCTGGAGGCGAGGTCCTGCAAATGTTCCTCCTATCTCCACTCAAATTCGGACATGATGTTGGAGTGCTGTGTGCGGGATACCTGTGAAATAGGTGTCCTGCACACGCCCACTGCTGCGTTGGCTCTGATGTCCTGGTATTGAGGAGAATATTCTCCTATGTGTCATACCACAATATAGTATATTTGGGTCTTAGACTATCAACTTAGGTTGCCCAGCGCTATAGACAGTGTCGCATGCTGGTGAAGTTACGGATAAATAACCCTTGCTCGTGAAAAATGTACCAACAACGGGAGGAAAACCTCCTTCTTCACTTGTTGTTGCAGCGCCACAAAAGTTAATTCAAACAATGATTGCAGTTAAACTTAGTGCATTCCAATATTTATTGGGTAATAAGTGACATTGCTTGGTGATCCTGATAGGTTGCCCTTTGTGAGACACGTGTTTCAGCAAATGAATGCCTTTTTCAATCAGGGCTTTATATCAAATCATTGGTGCATACAGTAACATTAAATGGAAAACATGCACACAGTTATGAATTTTATGAAACAGATAGTATATGTCCAATATATAAGTTTAGATCAGTAGTTAATGTATATTTAAATCAACACATAGTAAGATCATGATAAATGTTACCCATCAGTGGGTTTGTTTCTCACAGAGAAAACGGGAGGGGGATGGGGGTACATAGGTGAGGGAAGAGAAATTGAAAAACAAAAAGAAGAGAAAAAAATAGAAACAACCAAATGCATAGGTTAGTTATGAGTATGTTCACTCCTTGTTTAGAATAAATGCTTGCCATTGGTATTCCTCTAAGTAGACTTAACCAGTCATAGTATCAAATATGCTTGGTTATAATGGGGCTATTCACGCATGATTTTACGGGTTTAATCCCACCTAAGAAATAATAAACGGGGAAAACCAATTACATACTACAAAAATAGGTGACTGGCTCGTTTAGATTATTGTTTAGTGTCAGTGCAGCGTGTTAGAAGCAGACTTGCTGCAATATGTCTTGTTCACATTGTACACGCGCTGCTGGATAGGCAAATTGAGCTTCATGCAACATTACGTAAGTTTCATTCTCTTACCGAAAAAGTTCTTCTGACAGTTAATGAATTATTCTGATGTACAAGATTGGATATTTCCTGATTTAGGAATATCTTTGGACCAAAAACCGTTTGCATTCGGCTGCTGCCCATACTACAAGGGTAGGTGACTGACATTATATAAGTTACTGTTTGGTGTCCACACAGCATGTTGCAGGCATACTTGCTGCAATGAGTTCTGTTCACGTTATACGCACGCTGCTAGATAAGCAGGTTGCGCTTCATGCTGCATTGCGCTACGTTTCATTCTCTTACACGAAAAAGCTCTTCCGATAATTCATTTTTGAGTCTGGAGTACATGGTTGTATATTTCCCATTTACGTACAACTTCGACCCATGCAGTGCTAACCGCTAATATTAAATCTCATGAGTTCGAGCATGAATGGCTTACTCCAAAGAGTCTGCTGTCTGTCTCCTCACGTCGGCTAAGGAAGTGCCGCGAACGCGTATTTTTGTTGTATTGGACGTTACCTTGGTAGCGGTAGTCCTTTTTACATTACCAATTATTTCAGTATCAATAGCCGCCATCTTTTAGGATGTTATTACATGGCGTTGATTGTTGTTATTGTCCATAGCCACTATCTCTGCCCCTACAATTTATATAATATAGGGTCACATATTTAAATAATTAAGTTTGACTCCTGTTGATTGCAACTAAATCAATTTATTGTGTTACAAAATTCAAAAGTGTCAAGCATATTTTCTATTTATATTAGTGTATGTCAAACAAATTTTTCTTATTTAGTAAGAAATATTGATTTATATTCAATATATGTCATGCATTGCTTGAGTTAAAGCTAATTATGATAGCTCGATGGCAATGTTTGATAAACATGTTTCAAAGCAGCTGAAAGTAAGCGGGCCATTATTACTGCTAATTCACTTACCTTATGGGTGTGCATTCGTTGCTCAAATGGCAAATAAACATTATTACACAAATCCAGGCCAGTGCCTGTTGGGGTACGTGATTTAAGGGATATGGAGTCTAAATGGCTGAATTACACCATAAATAGTTGATTAATACACTGGAATGGTTAAAGCAAATGACATTTTTAGAGAGACACCTTGGCTGGCAATTAATGATATGTGTTCTCGTATCCGGATCCTAAGTTCTCGGATTGTGCTTCCAATGTATATTTATTCACATACACAGATGATGGCATATATTGTGTATTTGGATTTGCAATTGATATTATCTTTGATGATAGCAATTGTTCCAACTTAAAATCTGAGAGGAAGAGAGCGTTACACAGGAGGAATAATGTATCCCCATTGGAACAGCAAGCTCTTATCACTTTAAACAATGACAAACAAATAGTCATTAAAGAGGCTGATGAAGGCGGAAATATTGTAATAATGGACAGAACAGAATATGTAAGGATGGCAAAAAACCATCTGCTAACACCGGGATGTTATGAAATAATTCCTAATAATCCTAAACAGGAAATTGTTGCAGAATTGGAAGAACTGATTCTAAAATAGCACAGAAAGGGATTACTCTCTGATCAGGAAAAAAACCTGTATGTGGGTGAAACAACCAATCACCCCCATTATCTATTTTTTACCCAAAGTACCCAAGACATTTAAGGACACACCAGAAGGAAGACCCATTGTAAATGGCATTGGATGGGCAACTGAGAACATTTCAGAGTACATAGACTCAATTTTAAGACCCAGAGTTCCCAAAAAGCGTATCTAAAGGACACAATAGATACCATTATACGAATAGAAAAGACAAAGTGGCAACATGGATTCTTACTTGTAACCTGGGATGTGAAAGCACTGTACACATCTATCCAACATGACTTAGCAATTCAAACCATCGACTATATATTTAAGGAAGAATCAGCATCACACTACCAGTATGTCGAGATGTTAAAAGAAATGTTGCTTACCACACTCAAAAACAACATCTTCATGTTTGATGATACTTTCTACAGACAAAAAATAGGGGTGGCTATGGGCGTCAAATACGCCCGGCATTAGCCAACCTATTCATGGGGATGTTTGAGGATATGCATATTTGCACAGATGAAGTTTTCAACAGTAAGGTCGTCATGTGGGTGAGATACATAGATGATGTGCTTTTAATTTGGAATGGAACACAAGAAGACCCTGAACAATTTATGAGAAGAGCCAACAAGAACGACTTTGGGATTACATTTATAGGCACGAACAGTAGCACCAACATCAATTACTTGGACCTAACAATCTATGTAGAAGGAGATAGATTAGAGCCGAAAGATATAAGAATGGTGTCTCTCTCAACTTTCATTTCCTTTAATCATTTTTGTAGTGTCAATCAATTATTTATATGACTGTCTTTTGCCATACAAGTACCCAACACCTTATTTATTGTATTTCAAACTGAGACATAAGAATGGTGTCTCTCTCAAAATGTAATTTGCTTTAACAATTTGAGTGTATTAATCAACTATTTATGGTGTAATTCAGCCATTTAGACTCCATATCCCTGGAATCAGGTACCCCAACAGGCACTGGCCTGGATTAGTGTAATATTGTTTGTTTGCCATTTGAGCAACAAATGTACACCCGTAAGCTAAGCGAATTAGCAGTAATAATGGCCCACTAACTTTCAGTTGCTTTGAAAAATGTTTATCAACTATTGCCATCGACCTATCATAATTAGCTTTAACTCAAGCAATGCATGACAGATATTGAACATAAATCAATATTTCTTACTAAATAAGAAACCTTTCTTCGACATACACTAATAGAAATAGAAAATATACTTGACACTTTTAATTTTGACATACGTGAATTTTGTAACACAATAAATTGATTTAGTTGCAACCAACAGGAGTCAAACTTAATTATTTAAATATGGGACCCTATCTTATATAAATTGTAGGGGCTGAGATAGTGGCTATGGACAAGAACAATAATCAGCACCATGTAATAACATCCTAAAAGATGGCATCCATTGATACTGAAATAATTGGTAATGGAAAAAGGACTACCGCTACCAAGGTAACGTCCAATACAACGAAAATAAGCATTTGCGGCACTTCTGTAGCCGACGCGAGGAGACAGACAGCAGACTCTTTGGGGTAAGCCATTCATGATCGAACTCATGAGATTTAGAGGGTAATTCATAGAATTCAGCGCACAAGTGGCGCACGCGGCTGGCGCACAGTGTGCGCGTGCGAATCCCTGCCCAGCCGCGTGCACCAAAACCCATTTCCGCGCACAGCGTATTCATGGATACCAGCTACCAAAACCATCCGTGGCGCACAGTGGCGCAGCAACCCTGCAGCAGCGCCAGTTACGCCCCCAAGAACGCCTCTCGCGCAGGGAAAAGCCATCAAAATCCCCAATCCAGCGCAAAGGGCTGCGCTAACCCTGTACCAGCACAGCAAGCGGGCTACGTGTATCACTGGGGTGCGCGGGAAGTACCTCACGTCATTTCAGCTGGGTACGCGCATTTCAGGGGTGCGCGGGAAGTTCCACACGCAAATGTCCTGGCAACGTGTATTTTGGGGTGTGCGGGAAGTTTCACACGCGATATCAGCAGGGTACGTGTATTCCAGAGGTGCGCGGGAAGTTCCACACGCAAATGTCCAGGATACGTGTATTTCGGGGTGCGCGGGAAGTTTCACACGCGATATCAGCAGGGTACGTGTATTCCATGGGTGCGCGGGAAGTTCCACACGCGATTTCAGCAGGGTACGTGTATTACAGGGGTGCGCTTCAAGTTCCACACGCGATTCCATCAGGGTACGCTGGAATTTTCACACGTGAATTCAGCAGGGTACGTGTATATCAGGGGTGCGCGGGAAGTTCCACACGTGAATGTCCTGGCTACGTGTATTTTGGGGTGCGTGGGAAGTTTCACACGCGATATCAGCAGGGTACGTGCTTATCAGGGGTGCGCAGGAAGTTCCACACACAAATGTCCTTGCTACGTGTATTTCGGGGTGCGCGGGAAGTTTCACATGCAATATCAGCAGGGTACGTGCATATCAGGGGTGCGCGGGAAGTTCTACAAGCGAATGTCCTAGCTACATGTATTTCGGGGTGCGTGGGAAGTTTCACACGCGATATCAGCAGGGTACGTGCTTATCAGGGGTGCACGGGAAGTTCCACATGCGAATGTCCTGGCTACATGTATTTCGGGGTGCGCGGGAAGTTTCACACGTGATATCAGCAGGGTACGTGCATATCAGGGGTGCGCGGGAAGTTCCACGCGCAAATGTCCTGGCTATGTGTATTTCGGGGTGCGCGGGAAGTTTCACACCCGATATCAGCAGGGTACGTGTATTCCAGGGGTGCGTGGGAAGTCACACACGTGAAGTCAGCAGGGTATGTGTATATCAGGGGTGCGCGGGAAGTTCCATACGCGAATTTCCTGGCTACGTGTATTTCGGGGTGCACGGGAAGTTTCACACGTGATATCAGCAGGGTACGTGTATTCCAGGGGTGCGCGGGGAGCACCACACGTGAATTGCACGTGTGGGTCCTCCCAGGTGTTCCCTCTACACCCTCCACGGCCCCTGCAGGTGGCTCACACCACAGGGGCCTACCCTGCACATATCCTGCAGGCACCCCATCCACCATGGCCATGCCCCCCAGCCAACCCACATGTCAACTTGCACTACTGCCCACCAACACATGTCCCCCTGCACCCCCAGCCACCAGGGGCACCCTCCACCAGGCCCCCACCCATGTCTCCCACCACCCCCACCCCCCAGCAGTGCAGGGGCAGCCTGCACCAGGCCCCCACCCATGTCCAACTCATGTTCCCCACCACCCCCACCCCCAGCAGTGCAGGGACACCCTCCACCAGGCCCCCACCCACGTCCAGCTCATGTCCCCACCACCCCCACCCCCCAGCAGTGCAGGGGCATCCTCCACCAGGCCCCCACCCATGTCTCCCACCACCCCCACCCCCCCAGCACTGTGGAGCACCTGCCAGCAGGCCCCCACCCATGTCCAACTCATGTTCCCCACCACCCCCACCCCCCAGCACTGTGGGGCACCTGCCAGCAGGCCCCCACCCATGTCCAACTCATGTTCCCAACCACCCCCACCCCCCAGCACTGTGGGGCACCTGCCAGCAGGCCCCCACCCATGTCCAACTCATGTCCCCACCACCCCTACCCCCCAGCACTGTCGGGCACCTGCCAGCAGGCCCCCACCCATGTCCAACTCATGTTCCCCACCCCCCACCCTCCAGCACTGTGGGGCACCCTCCACCAGGCCCCCACCCATGTCTCCCGCCACCCCCACCCCCCAGCAGTGCAGGGGCACCCTCAACCAGGCCCCCACCCATGTCTCCCACCACCCCCACTGCCCAGCAGTGCAGGGGCACCCTCCACCAGGCCCCCACCCATGTCTCCCACCACCCCACCCCCCAGCAGTGCAGGGGCACCCTCCTCCAGTCCCCCACCCATGTCTCCTACCACCCCCACCCCCAGAAGTGCAGGGGCATCCTCCACCAACCCCCCACCCATGTCTCCCACCACCCCCACCCCCCGGCAGTGCAGAGGCACCCTCCACCAGGCCACCACCCATTTTTCCCACCACCCCCACCCCCCCAGCAGTGCAGGGGCACCCTCCACCAGGCCCCCACCCATGTCTCCCACCACCCCCACCCCCAGCACTGTGGGGCACCTGTCAGCAGGCCCCCACCCATGTCTCCCACCACCCCCACCCCCCAGCAGTGCAGGGGCACCCTCCACCAGGCCCCCACCCATGTCTCCCACCACCCCCACCCCCCAGCAGTGCAGGGGCACCCTCCACCAGGCCCCCACCCATGTCTCCCACCACCCCCACCCCCCAGCATTGCAGGGGCACCCTCCACCAGGCCCCCACTCATGTCCCCACCACCCCCACCCCCCAGCAGTGCAGGGGCACCCTCCACCAGGCCCCCACCCATGTCTCCCACCACCCCCACCCCCCAGCACTGTGGGGTACCTGCCAGCAGGCCCCCACCCATGTCCAACTCATGTCCCCACCACCCCCTCCCCCCAGCACTGTGGGGCACCTGCCAGCAGGCCCCCACCCATGTCCAACTCATGTCCCCACCACCCCCACACCCCAGCACTGTGGGGCACCTGCCAGCAGGCCCCCACCCATGTCCAACTCATGTTCCCCACCACCCCCAGCACTGTGGGGCACCTGCCAGCAGGCCCCCACCCATGTCCAACTCATGTCCCCACCACCCCCACCCCCCAGCACTGTGGGGCACCTGCCAGCAGGCCCCCACCCATGTCCAACTCATGTTCCCCACCACCCCCACCCCCCAGCAGTGCAGGGGCACCCTCCACCAGGCCCCCACCCATGTCTCCCACCACCCCCACCCCCCAGCACTGTGGGGCACCTGCCAGCAGGCCCCCACCCATGTCTCCCACCACCCCAACCCCCCAGCAGTGCAGGGGCACCCTCCACCAGGCCCCCACCCATGTCTCCCACCACCCCCACCCCCCAGCAGTGCAGGGGCACCCTCCACCAGGCCCCCACCCGTCTCCCACCACCCCCACCCCCCAGCAGTGCAGGGGCACCCTCCACCAGGCCCCCACTCATGCCCCCACCACCCAGCAGTGCAGGGGCACCCTCCACCAGGCCCCCACCCATGTCTCCCATCACCCCCACCCCCCAGCATTGTGGGGCACCTGCCAGCAGGCCCCCACCCATGTCCAACTCATGTCCCCACCACCCCCACCCCCCAGCACTGTGGGGCACCTGCCAGCAGGCCCCCACCCATGTCCAACTCATGTCCCCACCACCCCCACCCCCAAGCACTGTGGGGCACCTGCCAGCAGGCCCCCACCCATGTCCAACTCATGTTCCCCACCACCCCCAGCACTATGGGGCACCTGCCAGCAGGCCCCCACCCATGTCCAACTCATGTCCCCACCACCCCCAGCACTGTGGGGCACCTGCCAGCAGGCCCCCACCCATGTCCAACTCATGTTCCCCACCACCCCCACCCCCCAGCAGTGCAGGGGCACCATCCACCAGGCCCCCACCCATGTCTCCCACCACCCCCAACCCCCAGCCCTGTGGGGCACCTGCCAGCAGGCCCCCACCCATGTCTCCCACCACCCCCACCCCCCAGCAGTGCAGGGGCACCCTCCACCAGGCCCCCACCCATGTCTCCCACCACCCCCACCCCCCAGCAGTGCAGGGGCACCCTCCACCAGGCCCCCACCCATGTCTCCCACCACCCCCACCCCCCAGCAGTGCAGGGGCACCCTCCACCAGGCCCCCACTCATGTCCCCACCACCCCCACCACCCAGCAGTGCAGGGGCACCCTCCACCAGGCCCCCACCCATGTCTCCCACCACCCCCACCCCCCAGCACTGTGGGGCACCTGCCAGCAGGCCCCCACCCATGTCCAACTCTTGTCCCCACCACCCCCACCCCCCAGGACTGTGGGGCACCTGCCAGCAGGCCCCAACTCATGTTCCCCAGCCAACATGTCATCACAATCTAGATCCCTGGTCCCTATGGTCAGCCTCCAAATGCAAAACACCCACCCGAGTATTGCATCCACCCACTCAGAAATGGCAATTACATGACAGAACACCAATTGCAAGTTTCGAAACAAACACATGTCCCTCACATACACCCAATGGGTGTCAGTGAATCTCAAAACCCATATCATGATATGCATGAAACCAATGAGATGATACTACACATTGAAGTTCGATAAAAAAAATATGTATTAAAGGAAACATAAATAGATTCAAAAATAAAGAAACAGAAATGGGAATGTACAAAAATGAAAAGAAGCATGTCCGTGAAAAAAAGCAAAACCAAAAATCATAATCCAAAGTAATGGTGTCCAAAGTCACTGTCCACAAAAGCAAATCCAATGGGAAATAATAATTGAAAGCCATTGCTCCATGGGTAAATTGTGAAAGAAAAATAAAATCCAACAGTGAACTATGTACAGACGAACAAGCCAGGGTCCATTATCCCAACAAAAGAAATGAAACCTATCTAACAACACTAACTAATAAAATAAACTATATACAAAAATGCGGCCAATGTCCAAAAGGTCCAAAATAAATCAAAAAACAAAGGAAACCTAACACTACCTACATAACTATGTACAAGGGCAGCGGGCTAGTCTGACGGCTCACTTTTGGATGTCCCGGGCCAGGGCATCATCGAACTCCTGCTCAATGTCCCGGAGGCGGTCCTCCTCCATGGCACCGAGGGTCCGCAGGGCCGTCGACGTGTCCACCTCCAACCCCCTGCGGATTGCCTCGAGGCACTCGGCCCGCCTCAGGGCCCTCCGCATGGAGTTCTCCGCCCTGACCATTGTGAGCCATGCCTCTTCCGCCCGCTGCCGCTCCGCATCTATGGCGTGGCCCAACCGCTGCCACACGGAAGACACTCTCTGTCCTGGGTCCTCCTGCCCTCCGGCCGATGCCTGCCCCTCCGATGTTGAAGGCCCCGAGCCTTCATGGCTCCCACCACGTTGCTGCTGTGCCTCTGCCCGTGCACTGCCTCCTGCTGCCTGCACATCCTCCGCCGGCTGGGGTACAGTCGTTGATGTGGCCACCCCTGCTGGACGTCCGGCTCCCGACTGTGGCAGGGATGCCTCCTCCACCAGCCTGGCCGCACCGTCAGAGGCAGCTCCACAGGGCACCCAGGTGACTGATGGGTGGGAAGATGGCACGGAGGACGACTGGCGCGTAGGGGGTTCAGTTGAGGAGGGGGTCGTAGCAAGCCCCATCAAACGGAGGAATCCGGCCTCGGTGACCTGTCCCAGCAGGCTGACGTGGTCAACGAGCCATTCGAGATGACGTGCAGTCTCCTCATGAAAAGACTGCAGGTCACCTTGCATGGCCCGTTGACGCAACGCCACACCAGTCAGGACAGGCTCAACCCGGACCCGGATAGCCACGTCCGCAGGCAGAGGAAGGCCAGTTGTCGTTTGCTCATCCTCTGCCTGAAAACGGGTCTGGACGTAGGCATCCCTGCTGGTGCAAGATGATGCAGGGACAGGATCAGGGACAGGATTGCACACAGGCACCTCCGCGGCGGCCTGTGCTGCCTCCTGTCCCTGGTCCTGCACTGCACCACTAGCACCAGTGGGATCCCCACCTCCAGACCCCGTCTCTGTTGCTTGCACGGCCTCCTCCTCCACCAAACCCCCCACCAACCTGGATGACTCCGTGCCATCTTCCCCCGTTGGGCCCTGTGGGGTCCCAGCTGCCCCTTCTGCTGCCGAGGAGTCCAACTCCAACCTCCGCCTCTTGCACCTCCCCCGGCAGCTGCGGCCTGGGACGCGGCACAGGACTCCTCACTCCCCGACGAGATGACAACATGGAAGGGGAGCCGGCCTTGCGTCTCCGGCTGGCGGTGGGATCCCCGCCGCTATGCTCCACAGCACCTTCTCTGCCCTCTTCATCAGTTGACGCTGCAGACAGGGAGAAGTAAAACACAGGCATCAGGGCACTGTACAATGGACACATACACACATGACAGTTGTACATGAGTGGCATTGGCAAACCTCAGACATGCCATCACAATCCCCAACACACATGTCATTTCAACTCGCACACATGAGCCATACCACAGCCATATCGCAACTGCCAGCACCATCCATACCCATACAACAGCATGAGCAGGCAAAGCTGAGCCAGACATCACATGCAACACAGGAAGTGCACCACACATGTACACAACCACCACACTTGCATGCATGTGTACACCTCTGCCAAGTAGCGCAGTGTTCAGATGGGCATCCATGTCACATCTGCCAATCAGGCTTCCACATCCCGCTGTCACATGCATCCATGTTGCATCACTGTTGCACCTTTGTCAAATACACACAAATGCACATGTACACAGTGCTGATACATGCAGCTGAAAACAACATACATGCGTGACATCACGGACATGTCTACTTACATACACATTCATCCAAACATGTGTGCCCACACAACTGCATTTGGCATGCAAGCCTACACACACAAGCACCATCCATGTCTCACACATTACAGCCCTCGCATGTGTTAGCCCCACGGCCCTGTACACCCCACCCATACTTGACCCCGTACAAACAGATGTGCAACCTGCACACTACTGAAACATCACCACACGCACAGATCACAATCAGGATGCATGTACACTTACCGCTCGACTCCAGACGGGTCTGCCTCTCAAGGACCTGGACGTGGAGCGCTGGGGATATGCGTTCCAGGACCCTCATCTGATCTTCCGACAAGTGGCCCCGGTGCCCCTTGGCATCCGCTGCCTTCAAGAGGCGCCGGGCCTTGTTCAGGGTCCTGGACCTGAAGTCCTCCCAGCGCTTCTTGACATGTTGGAAGTCGCGGACTGCCACCCCCCCCGCGTTGATGGCAGTCACGATGTCAGTCCAGATCCGAGTCCGTCCTTCCTTGTCGGCGCGGGAACTTCTGAAGAGGGCATCATACTGCCCCAGGACTTGCTCCACCAGGACACCAACTTCGGTGGCACTGAAGCTGGTGCCCCTCTGCCTCTCTGGCCGGGGGTTGTCAGTGGTGCCAGATGTTGCAGTGCCCGACATGACAACCCCAGAGGCAGGAGTGGGTGGGCAACTAGGTCCTGGGGCTGGGCTGTGGAGCGATGGAATCCCAGTCGGGAGTCTTCGGTTCCAGCAGGGGTGGTCACAGCAACAGCACCCCTGGCTGATGTGCAGGCAGCAAATTGCAGGGCACGTGGGCAGCAGGCAGACAGGCAGCAGCAGATGGCAGATGGGAGCGTGCTCGGGGCTCTGGGGGGCAGTAGTTCGGCCTTCTGGGCAGGAGCGTGGTCTTCCGTGTGCTTACGCGTGGCCAGCTTGATACGGAGTGATTTGGCACGTGAAAATTCAGCACGTCAGCGTGTAATTCGAGGAAAGGCCCTTAGCGCGTAAGTGCCTCTGCATGCATACGCAATTTCATTGGACAGAAGGCCCCTCAAGCGCAAGCGCCCCTGTGACGTGACGCGCACAGGCGTGCATGGGCATTTCAGCACGCTTGAAAAACTGCACGTCCGCGTGTAATACGAGGAAAGGGCCCATGCGCGTAAGTGACGTGACGCGCACGTGCGTTTCCCTCAGCACGGGTTAAAGGTGAGCGGGCCCAGCAGTTCGCTGTACGTGCCTTTCGTGGAGACCGACGTGTGTTGCTGCTTCCTGTTGTTTCGCGCGCCATCACAACTTCACAGCTATCAAGGACATATCTCTTCTTTTGGCGGGGGTATTGGCTACGCGTGCTTTTCTGCATCGCGCTAGTCAGACGGTGAGTCGCACACGCTCTTTTTCCCACTGCGGGTGCCCCTGTGTATCACACCCATTTTCGATGTCATAGTAGCCTGCGTGTCCCACGCATACGCATTATTCGTGTTATTGGGTGCCACCGCGTACTGCGGGAGGTTGAATCCACGCACGTAGGCTGCATGGTTGCGTGCACGGTTTTACTGCAGTTTTGGGGTGCCTGAGCATTGCGTGACCCGTCACTACATCACCGGGGTCACATACAGCCTTGCAGGTGCAGGGGGGCTGTTAACATCTTGCAGGCTGCGTTGGCACTTGAAGAGCCCTTGGTAGACCTCCAACAGGCCAGGGGGGAAACCATAGGGGCATGCCGGGCTGCTCAGACCAAGACACGTGTCCCTAGGGCAGTCATGTCATCTGCTGCCCCGAACAGCCGGGTGTTCCCAAGTGCAGGAGCAGATGCACCCAACAGCACCCCGGTTGTGAGATTGCCAACCAGGACCGTTGCAGTCAATGACCCTGCCACAGCTGATGTTGCTGCGCAGGGTCCATTAGTGGGCACCCAGCTGCCACCGACACAAGTCAGGCCTTTGGTCATCCCTCCACCTGCCACTCCCTTGGCTCAATCCACCGAACCCACTGGCCATACTGGTCAGGGCGGCATCAGCCAGCCAGGGTCTGCGCCACAGTCCAAGAGGAGGAAGGTTGCACCTACAGCACAGGCTGGGGCCCCACACACAGCCACGACCTCCTGCACGTCGAGGAAGAAGCCTTTCTGTAAGCAGGAACTGGACTTCCTTGTGGACTACGTGCGGGGCCACAGTCGTGACATGCTAGTGGGTGCCAATAGTCGGACTACGGCTGCCCAACGTGACACCCACTGGAAGCATGTTGCGGAACATGTCAGTTCATTCGGCCATGAGGTGCGCACGGCGCAAGAGTGCAAAAAGCGTTGGAATGACATCAAACGCAGCACTAAGGCTAAGCGTGCCTCTAATTACAACTTGACTCTGGTGACTGGCGGTGGGCCTGCACCAGAGGAGGAAGAGCTCACTCCGCATGAGGCACTCGTTGCGGAGTTCATACCACCTGAATTGGTCGAAGGAGTGGGAGAGATGCTGGACTTTGATGCCCAGTCCAGTGAGTGTTGATGCGTGTTTGTTGAGGACATGTGTGTTTCACTTGTGGGATGTGTTGTGCATGATTGCCGCTACATGTGACATGTACATGGTTCTGATGTGTAAGTGATGCAATGCTTCCGTCATGCATGTCTCCTCTGCCTCCATGCGGGGACTCCATGTAGGCATGCTCCCTTGCCCCTCCTCTGCCACTCTGCACCCCAGTTCCACCTTTGCACTGGTGTTCTTCAATCTTGCCAATGTGTACTTTCTTGTTCATGCGTCCTGTGTAGATGCTAACTTCCAGCGTAGAATCTGCCAAACATATGCCGTGTGGTACAGCCTTAGTACTTGATGCAGGGTATCTCACTTGTACTGTGCATAGGTCAGATGTCCCGCAGGGACATGAGTGCCCATTCATGCTCCATGTGCATTGCACGCATGCCCCTATGTGTCCTTGACTGGATGATCACTGTAATACAAGTCCTTGGTTACAAACATTGCCTGCCATCTCATCAGCCTTCCCATGTCAACTGTGGCTCAGTCCTGTGTTGCACACATGTTTAGGGTCTGACAATCTGTGTGGCTCACAGGCCTCAGTCTGTTCAATGGCCAATGACTCTGTCCAACTGTTGTTGTGTCTTCTTCACACATGGGCGGAATCCAGAGTTTTCATCATGTGTCCTGCTTACTGTCCCAGCATCATTTGCAGTGTTGTCACTTGAATCACATTAAGCTGTTGATGCCAGTCAACGCTGCCTGTCAATACACCGGTGTATGGTCAGCCTTTTGATACCATGCTAGGCATCCCTGCTTTGGTACTGGGGTGGAGGGGTGCTTGGCTTCTAGATATGGTACACATTGAATGCACAGTGCACGTGATGTCTGAATTTGACATTGCACTGCCTTCACATTTCCTGGCACACACCATGGAGTCCTTGTACATGTAGGTAGTGAGTGGCGTACACATTTTCTGCCCTGCATAGACCCACTTCCATGGAAACTGCCACCTTTCAACAGGTCTGATCACAGAAGCAATTCAAAGTTGACCCAGCATGCATGCCAGGTTATATGTTGTGTGTCACATGTCTGCCTGATGCGTTTGCTGTCGGTGTGTGTGTGTGTTGTGTGCTTCTGACATGTGTAGTGACCTTTTTTCTCTCTATTTTTCAGGTGATGACACAATGGAGGCAGAGGATGGTGTTGTCATGCCAGACACAGGGTTGTTACCACTACATAAACCCGGCACTAGTGGGGGTCGTGGGGTGGTAGGCCACGAAAACCCCCAAGTGCTACAGTCCATCTTGTCTCTGGCTGCCTATGAGTCCAGCCTTGATGACGACTCTGACGTCCATGTTGAGTTGGATGAGCATCAAGTCCATGTGTCAGGGGTGAGTGATTCTGATGTGGACACTCCTCTGTCTGTGACACCTGCACTGAGGGATCAGACAGTCTTGGTTCCTCCGCCCGTGGTGGATCGGGACGCAGGGTCACCCTCCACACCAGTCACTGATGTGCCTGGGACATCACGTCGACGGGGGCATGTAGTCGTGCAGCCGCGGGCGGTGCCAACACAGCGAGGACCCCCGGTCCTTGGGTCCCGCAGGGGTCAAGCCCGGCAACGCAGTCGCCGCGCGCAACCGCAGTATACTGAGTGGGAGCAAGACATGACTGCCAATTCAGAACGGCAGGGGGCAGCAATGGAGAACATTGCTGAGAGCATGGAGCGTGTGGCCCAATCTGTGCTCCCCCCTGCTAGGCAGGTGCTTCTCCAGCAGCAGGCGGCACGGTCCACGGCCCGCTCGCTCAGGCTGGGCATGGCAGCCTCAGACAGGGCACGCCAGGCTGAAATGTCATCTCTGCGTCAAGTAATTGCTGCTCACGCAGAGGCGCACATGGATGCCCTGAGGGAGGAGTATGCTTCCCTCAGATCCACTCTGGGTGTCCTTATGATGTCCCAGAGGCAGCAGGCAGAGTAGAGGTTTGCACAGCTTGAGCGTACCATCTCGGCTGAGCTACAGGCTTGCCGGGAGGTGCAGCGGTTGTCCAGCCAGGCCTTGCAGGAGGAACTCCGTGTTACACATGCTACCTTGCAAGAGGAAGCACGTGTATCACGTGAGGTTCTGCATGCAGACCTACGTCACATCGCCACACAGAACCAGGCTCACCCGTCCGGCAGACTTGCTGCCGACGAGGGGCAAGCTGCGGCTAGGCGTGGCCAGGCTACTGTGCCACGTCCTCCTTTCTAGGATGAGCCAGACTCTGACGACCATCTATCTCCCACATAGGTCGGGCTGTGCAGGCGTTGAGCCCATGGAGGTTTTCTTTTTGGCTCAGCATCATCGAATGTGGATGTTGAGCAGCACCCTGTACCTCCCCCCTCCTGGGTGCCTCCCCTCCCCCCCAGGTCGTATGTGGCCATTTTTGATTTTTCTTTTTGTTTAGTTAGTTAAGTTTCTGTTTGATAGTTAGTTTAATTAGGTAATGTAGGCTTTCCATAGTTAGTGTAATTAGTTAATAGTTAATATAGTTTAAAATTGCTTGTCTATTGTGCTTTCATGTGACGGTGCGGTGCTTTGTGGCTTTTGAAGGCATCCACTGTCTGTTCCAGCAGGGCCCTTCAGGCTTGTCTTGTGTATGTGTTTGCTGCTTGGGGTCCTTGACTCACAAATGCCACTCCTGCCTCCCTTATCCATGGGCTCACAAGGATGGTTCGGTGTCACAAACTTTTACACAAGGGCTTTGGACTGTCATATCTGTGGCATGTCTGGTGCTGTGTGACTTGTGTTTACACCCCTAGTGGGGATGATTTTGGTGTTATTGTCCACTGTTCAGCTTTTGCTAGATGGGGTGTTTCATGATTAATGTGTACATTAATTGCTATGCATTGTGTAGTATGTTTCTTATCTTTACTGTACACGTGCTTGTTGCAATTCATGCTGTAGATAGTGTTCCACACTTTTGGATGTGAAAGACGGACTGATGGTGTGATTTATGATGTGACTCTCTGACATGGTCAAGTAATGAGATGCCTGAAGAGACACACACAGATGACTTTGATGCATTAATCATGTGTTTCATGCCCTTTCTGCAGGGGGATGAGCCTCCAGAGCACCTTTGCCAGCAGACATGGCCCATTGGACGACGGAATTCTGGACACCTTTGTTGGTGCCCACATGCACATGTGTGCACAAGCAGAGGCACAGGGATTGCAGACCTGCATCCTAGAACTGCTGACGTGTTCCAAGGAACTCCAGGCAAGGTGAGCAGCACAGGGGGGCCACAACACAGCAAAGCTTGCACCAGGCGAGTTGCACATGCAGGCTTAGTCACAGCACTGAGGGTGAGCTTGGACGAATATTGGTGTTGAAGCACACAATGCAGCTCAGATGTGTTGGTGGACTGATGGCTGTTGATTGTAAGGTTGTCTGGGACACCTGCAGGGGCAGTGGCACATACCCTCCGGTACACCAAGGTCCATTGAGGCACTTGTATCAACCATGTAGCCTTCCGAGACATGGAAAGGGGCAGCTCACAGGGACATACAGCAAGGGACATACTCGGGTGCAGTGCATGTCTTTTCCATGTACTTTATGATAAATGCACTGCCAACTGTTTTGGTCATGGTGGTACGCAACTTACTCTGAAGTCATGGCTTGCTATATGGGTCTGTCTGCTTACCCAGGGAACATTGCATGTTGTGTGAATTGTGACACATTGGTGTTCCATTTGCCATGCACCCACCGGCGGCTGACTTACTGCATTGACTGTGTATGACCCGTCACAGGGGTAATGTTATATATGGGTACGAAGCATCTACACCAATTGTTTGTTTGTAGAGTAGTTTGTTGCTATGGGGCATGTTTGGTGGTGTGTTTTTGTGTAATTGGCACGTACAGGTTGTTGACTGTGGCTCTCTTTGCAGCATTGCAGTGCTCCTGTAACCGGACCTGAGAGTGCGCAGGCAGGAGGCCAGCACTCAAAACCAGAGCTAAGTGTCTTGTTGTTTTTCTTTCAAACTGCTCTGCATAGGCTTGCTGGGGGGTGCACTAATGCATAGATGTATGTGTGATTCAATTTGGTATGTTTTATTCCCCCTAATCACCCGGAATCCTATGCAATTTTGAACCCTGTACCCTCTACCCGGTGTTCCTGCTTCCCGTACCTATCCAAGCAACGTTCCCTAACCCTCTTTCCCCGCTGGGGTTGCGGATGCCTGTATAAGCCCCGAACTTGCAGGCGCCAAAACCCTAGAGGGGGTGGTTGATTCGTACCACTCCTAAGCCTGGACTACAGAAGGCCATGACAATGATGTCCAAGTTTGTTTGGATTGTGTATGTGTTTATGCATGTAGTACATTTTCGTGCATTCCCTACTTTCATGTGTCATTCCTCCTCCCCTCTCCTGCCACTCATTCCAGTTATCCAGTGTGCCAACACCTGTCCCGACTGCATATCCCTGAACCTCCTTCCCCACCAGGGTCTCAGGGGCCTGTGTGAGTTTGACCTTGCAGGCACCCGGGACACGGTGGGGGTGGTTGTTTCGTGACACTCCCGCGCCTGTACACGGGACCTGTGACAGTACACATCCGTTCATGGTGCATCATCCTATGTTATGTACCACACATGGTTCACATCCTGTTGTGACATAGTTTTACTGTGCTACCTTGGTTGTTGCATCATTGTGGTAGTACTTGGCCTTTGTGAGGTACTGCTACGTCAAGTCATCTACTGGAGGGTGTTCTGGTTCGTTTTTATGCCTTGGATTTTGTGATTTTGGAAATGAGTGTGGATTCTGAGGGTGCAGGCACCTTTTTACACACAAGGTGGGAGATGGTGACGAAGGGTAAAGGTGATCCTGTGGCCAGGTGTAATTGAGGGTTGAAGGCTCCATGACCCAGGTGCAGTTGTTCAGTGGGTCATGGTCATTTGTGAGGGAGGGGGGGGTTGTTGTTGATAGTTGCCTTGCCCTGCAGTGTGATGGGAACTCTGACTTTGTAATGGTGGTATCCTATGTACATGTTGTGTTCTGCTGATCAATGCCTGTTCATGTGTTGTGTTTACCTTTCAGGTGCGAGGGGATAGTTGTGGTTTGACATGCTGGGTTGTACACATGGTGAATGTTCACATGTGATGTGTAGAGAACACTGATGGTCACTTGAGTGCACATGCATATGTTGAGCGCATGTCCTTGCAGACCCACACACTTGCACTCTGATACACTACATGTACTCCCACCCTTGCATATCCACGTGTACACTGTTTGCCTTCTGGTAGCCACTGTGTCCCTGCAGCACCTGTTCTGTGACCAATTATGGATCCTGTACATGCCTAATTTGCTTTTTGATGTGGTCTGTCGCTTAGATGTGATGCTCAGGGTGTGCATCACACACAATGGCTGTTCACTGTGCTGTGCGCTGAGCAGTGTGTTGCAGGAGTAGGACACAGCACACAGAAGCTGCAGTGTTGATTTTGCAATGCACAATGTGCATGTAGACAGGCATTCATTGTTATGTTACGTCTACAACTCTTGTAACGCATTTGGAAATGACTTATTTTGGGTGGGAGGTTGTTGGTCTGTAATTTCATCTGATTCCAGGTCAGGCATCATTGTCTGATGCCACTGTACATTTTGGACATGGCAATGTGTACCTTATTGTTACTGTGTTGGTGTATGGGTATTGCTTGCCATGTCATGTTGTGGTTTGGGAGGGTTTGAGTGACATAACAGTGATGGCCATGGCCTGTTTTGCAGGTGTGTGTGATGCACACCTTGCATGTCAGGGTCATCCGCTTCTCAGGGCAACTAGCTGGGGGTAGATCTCTCTCCGCGGCAGGGCCCTCCCTCTGGAACAGCCTTCCTGCCTCACTTGAACTTGAGGGGAACCATCTCCGGTTCGGGAAGCACCTCAAGACCTTCCTCTTTGCTTCTGCTTTCTCTCTGCCTCTCCCTTGCGGAATTCTTCACTGGAACTGCACTGGATCTGTAACTGGGCCACTCTCACTGACCTCGGTCCCTGGCCCAGCCACTCTCCACTTGCACTGCCTCCCTGGCAAACCCTGCACTGCGGTACTGTCTCTCTATCCCTACAGCCCCCCTTCCCAGCACTTGTCTGCACTTACCTTTGCAGTTGCCAACAGCTGACCTATGAATTTGTTTTTCGGTCTACTTCTCCTGTACTGCACCCCCCCCTCCCCTTCCCCTTGCACTTTTCCCTTCCCCCTACCCCTGCACTTGCACAATCTAAATGACACCTGGCCTAGTAGTACCGTTGTCTGTCTTCCCTTGTTCCCCCCTCCCTGCCTTATCGCACCTTGAAATACTTGTGTATAGGCCATATCATGTCATATATCATATGTGTGCCTTTTGGTCACACAGGATAGCTTGTGTTTAAGTAGCTAGGGATGCAGACGATGTGGCACTTCCATGGCAACTATCTCAGGGTGGTAGGGTTGTGACAGTTGACTGTCTCTTTGTCATCATCGATTGTCACCTGGTATGTGCCAGGCCTGTGTGCACTCCGCAGGGGTGGGAGTTTAGGTGAAAAATGTGGCCACAAGCTGGGTCCGGGCTACCTCGCCACGTGCCCTGTCCCCTCCCATGGGCAGCGCATGTGCCTGTGGTTGGGGATGTGGGGGCACCACCATGTCCACCGGGACGCCCTGCCGTGTTGCAACATTGTGCAGGACATATGCTGCCACAATGATCCTGCACACTACTGGTGGTGCATAGAGTAGTTGCCCGCCAGAGCGGTCAAGGGAGCGGAAACGTGACTTCAGCACTCCGAATGTGCGCTCCACTATGGCCCTGGTTGCAATATGGGCGGCGTTGTATCTTACCTGGGGTGGTGTGGTGGGTTTCCGGATTGGCGTCATCATGTGGTTGCTCAGAGGGTAGGCACTGTCCCCTGGGGAGGTGATAATAGTTGAGATTATTAGGGTTTGGGTATTTGTCTGTGTGTGACTTGCATGCATGTTCAAGGGCATTTGTACTCACCTAGGAGCCATGTGTCGCCATGCTGCCCAGCTTCCAGGGCCCGGCTCAGGGCGGACATTCTGTATATGAAACTGTCATGGGTGGAGCCAGGGTAGTTTGCATAGACAGAGGTGATGATTCCCTTTGCATCGCATACCACCTGTACATTGATGGAATGCCAGTGCTTGTGGTTTCGGTAGATGTGCTCAGTGGCCCTTGGTGGACGTAGGGCCACATGGGTGCAAACTATGGCACCGAGCACTTTGGGGAAGTGTGCCACCCTGAAAAAATCCAGGACAACGACCTGCCTTTCTGCGGGTGTTCTGGGCATGTATATGTGCCTGCGGACTGAGGGGCGCGCTGTCATGATTGCCAGTACCTGGTGTAGGCAGCGTGACTGCGTGGCCTGTGAGACCCCCCCCCACTATGGCAGTAGTCCGCTGAAATGACCCAGTGGCCAAAAAATGCAGGACATTGAGCAGCTTCTCCAAGGGGCTCAATGCTTGGGAGCAAAGGGTGGGGGATGTAAGGTCATCTTCCCACTCCCTGACCAGGTCTAGGATGATGTGGGGTGGAAACCTATACCTGCCATAGACCTGGTTGTCAGGCATCCCTAAAAGGCTTGTCCGTGGTGCGAAAATGCGTGCCCTGGCTATTCTCCTCCTCCTGCGGTGTCCCACGATCAGTGCTGCGACAAATGGGGCATTCATCGTAGCTGTATATACGTGTTTGTTGTTTGCGCGCACTTTTGTACTGTGCGCAGGACGCTTCCGCCTGCCTTCGTGTGGCGGACGCGTTGACGCCTGTGTGCGTCTTTTGCCGTGCGCGGGTTTCCCGTATTCGGATCCATGAATACGGGTTGTTCGCGTGCGTGTGGGCGTTCCGTGTGGTTCCCTGCAGTACTTCCCCAGTTACGCCTTCTTTTTCACGCGTTGTTCCCCATTCCGCGTGTTACGCCCACTGTTCCGCCCACTATGGTTGTGTGCTCTGCGCTATGTGCGCTTTTGCTGTGCGCGTAGCGCACGCCGTGTATGCCTGCGTGCGCCATGGGTGGATTGGGCGCACGGACAGCGGGAAACACACGCAGCGTCTTCCTTGAATAGCACGCGTGCGCGTGCGCTGCGTTTCTCACACTTGCGCTCCCTTGCGCCTGGTTGCGCATGGATTTTCGGCGCACGTTTGTTCCATGAATCGGCCCCTTAATATTAGCGGTTAGCACCGCGCGGGTCGAAGATGTACGTACCTGGGAAATATACAACCATGTACGCCAGACTCAAAAATTCATTATCAGAAGAGCTTTTTTGTGTAAGAGAATGAAACGTAGCACAATGCAGCATGAAGCACGACCTGCTTATCTAGCAGCGCGGGTATAACGTGCACAGAACTCATTGCAGCAAGTCTGCCTCCAACATGCTGTATGGACACCAAACAATAACTTATATAAAGTCAGTCACCTACCCTTGTTGTGTGGGCAGCAGCCGAATGCAAACGGTTTTCGGTCCAAAGGTATCCCTAAATCAGGAAATATCCAATCTTGTACGTCAGAATAATTAATTAACTGACGGAAGAACTTTTCCGTGTAAGAGAATGAAATGTACCGTAATGTAGCACGAAGCGCAATTTGCCTATCCAGCAGCACGTGTACAATGTGAACAAGACATATTGCAGCAAGTCTGCTTCTACCACGCTGCACTGAAACTTAACAATAATCTAAACGAGTCAGTCACCTATTTTTGTAGTATGTAAATGGTTTCCCCCGTTTATTAACTTTTAGGTGGGATTAAACCCATAAAATCATGCGTGAATAGCCCCACTATAACCAAGCAAATGTGATACTATGACTGGGTAAGTCTACTTCGAGGAATACCAATGGCAAGTATTTATTCTAAACAAGAAGTGAACATACTCATAACTAACCTATGCTTTTGATTTTTTCTATTTTTTTTCTCTTTTAGTTTTTCAATTTCTCTTCCCTCACCTATCCACCCCCATCCCCCTCCCGGTTTCTCTGTGACAAACAAACCCACTGATGGGTAACATTTATCATGATATTACTATGTGTTGATATAAATATACATTAACTCTGATCTAAACTTATATATTGGACATATACTATCTGTTTCATAAAATTCATAACTGTGTGTATGTTTTCCGTTTAATGTTACTGTATGCACTAATGGTTTGATTTAAAGTACTGATTGAAAAAGGCATTCATTTGCCAAAACACGTGTCTCACAAAGGGCAACCTATCAGGATCACCAAGCAATGTCACTTATTACCCAATTAATATTGGAATGCACTAAGTTTAACTGCAATCATTGTTTGAATGAACTTTTGTGGCGCTGCAAAAACAAGTGAAGAAGGAGGTTTTCCTCCCATTGTTGGTACATACCACAATCTAGCCAAACGTATTGTTCTTATTATTATTTTTTTCTTTTCTCTTTCTTTTTTTTGTGGCTAGCACCTGAAATTATCCTTATTCTCTGTGTGGGCTTGTTCGCAGCACTCTCAGCCTGTTCTTTGGGCCATGTTATCTTGAAAGCCATTGGCTCTCGAGACTTGAGTTTTCTCCTGCTCAATGTTACGTCCGTCTGAGCGTGAGAATGCTGCTGAATGGGTCGGAGTAACTCGAGTCTCTGATATGGATTATTGCTCTTGCGGCTTTGGTCCTCTTTGTTCATTCGCTCAAGCAAACTATAAATAACTGCCGCCCCGGATTTTACAACTCTGCCGTGCTCTGTGGTTGCACTGAACTAGTGTACTGAGTAACGCGTACTACGGCTCTGCTCCTCCGTTGGAGGGGGCGCCGCGTCACTTTTGCTCTGCCCCCGCGAGGGTGGGGGCCGTAATGCTCCTTGTCCGTTGCGAGGGAGGGAGAGCCCCCGGGCGTGCCGGGAATACAGCACGGGGCTCGCCTCCCTCTCTCCGGTAACTAATTCGGCTTAGTACCTTCGATATTGAACCTTCCCTAACGCTCTCCTCTATATTTGCGGTCACTTGAGAAGTGAGCTAGCTTCCATACCACGGTTGCTGTAACTCACGACTCTGCTACTTTTCCCAAGCATTTCTGCAATACAACAGTTCTAGCCTTTGGTTCTCACATTAAGTACATTACAAAATGTTCTGTTATGCATGCGAAAACGTTTAAACATGCAGACTTCTTGGAACTACTGTGAACGGGTACTTATCTGCTTGAAGAGCAGGAAAAGAAGAGGAGGAGTCCAGGAACAGGAAGTGGGTCATAAGCTGGACTGGGACTAGGAAGAGTACTGAGACAGTGAAATTTGTAGTTTGAGAAGAAAATAAAAGCGATGAAGAGAGATACCTTTTCAGTTTTCTTATGCTGTTGTTAAAACTGCTGAAGAGTGAATAAAAGAAGTTGAAGCATAATGTTCGCCTCCAGTCTTAACATAGAATGTGTTAAACGCAGTTGGAATTGCATTCACACTTTACTTATCCTTCATGTATTCGACATGCCTCCGCCAATTAACGATTGGTGAAGGCAGTTGCATAACTGTAAGCATGAAAATGGCATGCTGAAGGTAGTGAAGGTATCATGCTAAGAGGACAAATCAGGAGGATGTGCTACGTCCGCTCACCAGTTTTGCCTGCCAAATGGAAATAGGTCTGGCGGATCGGAAAAAGTGGTGATAAAAGTGTACAGGCACTTAAAAGATACCCTCTAAGCAGGGCTGGCCTTAGGGGTGGGCTGCCCGGGCGACCACCCGGGTTGCCATTAGCCCCTCCAAGGCACCAGCTCGGGGGAGCCTTTCAAGGGCTACCCAGAGCTGGGGTGGTGGGAGAAACCATCCCTTTGAAATTAAATGCACTCATAGAAGTGGGTGCATTTATCAACAATAGGGTGCTGTGGCACACAATTGAGATAATTACCTCCCCGCTCTGACGCGGGAGCGGGCCGTTTTCATTAGAATAGGGGGATGATGCATACATCAGCAGCCCATTCCAGTAATTAACTCCCTGCTCCGGGGCGGGAGTGGGGAGGTAATCATCTCAATAGGGTGCCACAGCACCCTATTGTTATTAAATAAAAGGACGCCTTCTCCTACCACCAAAATGAAAAATGTGCACCTCCAACCCACCTACCCCCATTTACCAGGGGATACGGGAGGCGCCACATTTTTCTTTTTATGCCCAGGCGCTTCCGCCACTAAGGCCGGCATTGCCTAAATTGTTTATATCCCATAAATGGAAAACTTTCCACTTTCTGCCTTAGGGACACCTACAAAGGCAGGGGTGGGGACAGTACCAGCCCTTGCGTCTTAAATGGAAGTCTCAGGCTGGGACGAAATTCCTAAAGTCTTCATTCTCATTCTAACCTTGTAGACCTGATCGCTGCCCGTTTGCCCCTGAGACCAGAATAATACAGTGCAAGGAAGTGCTCCAACCACTCAAAGCAAGGCCCGTGCATATGGCAGACACAACACATAGCATGGTTGGCCTGAGCGTGTCACAAACTAAAAGCTGTGTCTCCTCTATCATCTCAATGGATCCGTTAGTCAGGAAGTTCTCTGACCAATCACTTCATGTCCCATGTCTACGGCAGTCACAGCAAATGCCATGATTGGCCACAGTGTGTCACAAAATGAAAGCAATGACCCCATTGGCCCAATGCTTTCACTGCTGATGCCAATGTCTCCTCGCTGGTTTTGTCTTTTCCAAACACCTCCATTCTCTCACCAGCTCAAACAGCTAGACACATAAGCTGAAAAAGTGGAATTCTGCCAAGAGGCTGAGACAAAGCACACTATCCATGATATGGTGGAAGTGGAGGAAAAAAGCGCTAATTGACACTGTGCTTTCAACCTCAACACTGTGCAAAGACAGAGACCAATCATTCTGATCCTCCAGACAAGAAAAAAGATTTTGAAGAGTGCTGTTTCACTTTCCACTGATTTATTTTCTTTTGTTAAGTTATCCACTGGGCAAAAAGGGAAACTTACCAGCAAAGTGTATAACAAGGTGGGAGAACCTCCATTGAGATCAAATATGGCCAAATTACCTGCTCTAGGGGCTGACTTCCATTAAAGAGGGTCTACAGCCATGTTTAATATCATCTGTACCTTTTACAGAAGAGAATTACCCATTTGCATATCAGCCTGGTCCCGCCAACAAGTGTAGCCCAGCACCAAAATGCTAGGGAATTCTCCCTCCGCACAGGGGTACCACCCGCAAACTTATACAGGTTTTTCTGCATTGTTGGGCATGGTCAGCAAGGTGTGGCTGTGGTGATGTCTGTGCAAGCACAAATAGCAAGTGGTCCACATATGGATTACACTTACTGGCATAGTGGAAACCCAAGTGTTTCAAAGTTTTCAAAAATATGGCACCACTCTACTGCTAACAAACATGTTAAATCACATTGTAAACCAACCTGCAAATAATTGTAATAGTAACATGAGCTACAATGTGGAGGTAGATCCTTTGTAATGGAAACCAAGCCACAGAACAAGGTATTTAGCAATGTTCATTCTCAATTGGGAAGCTCCCACAGCCTTGCCTACCTGCATTGTTTCTTGCCAATACATCTATCACATTTCTCTGGCTCAGAGAAATGTTGTTGGGCAAAGAGAGCAAGTGGAGACACTTCCCCAGTGTGAGTGCTTTCCCAGTTCTATTCCTGATGGTGTGCACTAGGACCTCAACCGGCCCATAAAGCTCGGGGTTGCCCAATGGCACTTTAAGATGGAATAGCAGCACCTGTGAGATGGATGGGGATGCAGATTAGTATTCTAGCATCAAATCAATAATGACAACTCAATGGTTTGGCAAAGGGAGTCAGTTTAATGACAAGTACAAAAAACGGGGAGTCTCATGAATATCAGCGGTTGCTAGATCGTCCTTCTCGCTTCACAACTCCAACAAACTTGCAATTCTATTGGTTCCAGGAAGTTAACTTTAATATAGGTACTATATCTGTATATGGTAACGGAGTGAGGGGATTGGATAAACACTGTCATGTGGGGCATTTAAGCCCTACCTTAAAAATGGCTACTGTAGACGTCACTACAAGTACGACGTTGCATTGGTTCTAACTATAGGACCCTAGATTACTTGGTCCACTAAGATTGGGTTGGCACCAACCCGACTCATACTTTTCCACTTTGCCTAGCAGCATGCAGAATGGTCGGCCAGGTGCAGGGTGCTTGTCAGCTCCCCCAGTCTTCCTCCAATTATTGCTATAATCAATAATCACTACGGTGGTCATGTGTCAATTATTTCACTTTGGTTGGCCTTGAGACTGCATCTCTGTCTGGAAAAGGTCTGATATCTTTGCATGGCACACCGCCATGCGTAGGTGTGAAAGTCCCCCTTCTTCTCGCTCTGCTGGTCACGTGTTTAAGACACCGTAAAATCGTCTCATTCTCCATGTAATTCGTGCATTTGATTTTCATTTTGTCCACCACCTGCTTCTGCTTCTTATCTTGACCTTTCTGAGTAGGATATTCTATTCTTTGCTTCATTAATTGTAGCTACTGTAAGTCTATTTTAGCTGATACGACCTTGGCTTTTTGGCACGATTCGTCTCTGTCTGAGTTTCGCTTCTGTCTTTTATTCTTGATTTGTTAACTATGAAACTCTCCTCGTGCGGCCTCCTTTGGTTGATTCTGCCTTTGTGCATAGTTGAAGTATACTTATATAAAGTGCTTCTATTGAGGTAGATATGTACAGGTGGCACCTGCCGTAATCTATCTTACTACTAATAATAGCAAACTGCAAGATTTTCTTAGCTTTCTTGCAGTTCCAGGCATATGTACACGTGTAAACTAACTGAATATCTTCGTTGTGCTCATGGCATAAGCTTCTTACATTTGACATTGTCCTTTCACTTTAGGTTCACGATGTCCCTCATCCGTGGCATTTCGTCTCCTTTTGTCATTCGCAGGTTGTCATATCTTCTATATGTGAGTCATCCCGGTTCTTGTGACGTCACCATCCATCTTCCATTGAGACCTTTTTGGCTTCTTCAGGGACTGTACTCGGAGAATCTTCATTCTGTTTCATTTGTTGATATGGTTTTATCAATGGATACTTTACTGTCCAGGTTTTCTTAGGTGTAGGTACCTCAATGGGTGCGGTTCTTCTGATAGGTACTGGACAGAGCCCCATTGTGGGTCGCTGCAGGTTTCTCTGCTCCTTGTACGTCACATACTTCGGCGTGAACGTTCCTGGTACTTCAAAATGGATGATTGGGGTGCGGGCTGTACTTGCGGCCTCCGCTACAATGAGATCACCAATAAGTTGAGAAACAGGAAGATCATGTCCAAGTCTATTTTAGCTGATACGACCTTGGCTTTTTGGCATGATTAGTCTCTGTCTGACTTTCGCTTCTGTCGTTTATTCTTGATTTGTTAGCTATGAAACTCTCCTCATGCGGCCTCCAGTAACCTTTGGTTCATTCTGCCTTTGTGCATAGTGGAAGTATACTTATATAAAGTGCTTCTATTTAGGTAGATATGTATAGGTGGCGCCTGCCACAACCTATCTTACTACTAAGCATAGCAAGCCGCACAATTTTCTTAGCTTTCTTACAGTTCCAAGCATATGTACACGTGTAAACTAACTGAATATCTTCGTTGTGCTCATGGCATAAACCTCTTACATTTGGCATTGTTCTTTCACTTTAGTTTCACAATGTCCCTCATCCATGGCATTTCATCTCCTTTTGTTATTCGCAGGTCGTCATATTTTCTATATGTGAGTCAGCCCGGGTTCTTGTGACGTCACCATTCGTCTTCCATTAAGACCTTTTTGGCTTCTTCAGGGACTGTACTCAGACAATCTTCATTCTGTTTCATTTGTGTATATGGTTTTCTCAATGGATACTTTACTATCCAGGTTTTCTTAGCTGTAGGTACCTCAATGGGTGCGGTTCTTCTGATAGGTACTGGACAGAGCCCCACTGCGGCTCTCTGCTGGTTTATTTGCTCCTCGTACGTCACATACTTCGGCGTGAACGTTCCTGGTACTTCGAAATGGACGGTTGGGTTGCAGGCTGTACTTGGGACTTCTGCTACAATGGGATCACCAATAAGTTGAGAAACAGGAAGATCATGCCCAATTGGGCCCTTTGCTCTGAACAGCTTTGCATGGAGATCTTCAGGACTAAACTCAATACATCATATTCTGAGCTTCCTAACTGTGCCTTGTTATTTACTTCGGTCCCATAGGGAGGCAACAGTGATGTGCACTGGCACTGGTCGGGCCTGTCACAGTTCAGTACCATCACTACAAGACCAGCTTGCATGCACAAATACCTTTATTTGCTGAACAGTTACTATAAAGAGTATAGAGGACCTTATTCCAAGTTTGGTGGTAGTTTGGCAGAGTTATAGCTGAATTACCGCCAAACAGAAATACCTTTATTGCTACTTAGTCCTGTGGGTTTATAATGGGATTAAAAGTGGTGCTAGGCTGTGTAAATACCCATAGGGCTTCATGGGGTCTACAGTTCTGCCGAATTCCGCCACTTTTGCTGATTTTTCTGGCATTTTGCATTCTCCACTCCAAGGCCTAACTCAGAGTTTGGCAGATTGCTAAAAGAGGCAGTAGTTCTATTATCATCACGTTGTTACCGCTCTGCAGCACTCCGAACGAGGCCCTACATATGTTTATATTAGGTTTATAATGTGAAATGTGCACGTTTCACACATTGGTTTGAATGGGCTGGCACTATCTAGCGCTTGGTACCAGTGGTTCTCATGTTTGTCACAATTGTGTATCGATACTATCCAAGTTGAAGGAGAGTATCGGTGTCCAGGTATGTAGCGAGGAGCAACATGTAAAACATCTTTATTTTGTAGGGGAGATAAGTAACACCCACTCCCTTCTCTCTCCTCCTGCTGCAGAGTATTGTTTGTGCTGTGTGCTATTTAAAAAGCCCATCATTTGCCTACCATTACTTCTCTCCTAGCACTGCTATCATCACCCCAGCCTCTCCCCACTCATGAACATCACCACTTTATTAATTCTTGCCTATTGCTCTCAACCACAAGATGGTCCTATTAAGGAAAAGCCTGGAGGTCCCTGCTCTATCCTACAGCCATTGTGGTTTCTTACATTAGACAGGGATATGGAACACTCACCTTACTCACCCACAGGTGCCTTTTCTTAGACACAGACCTTTTCCACATGGGTATGCTTCTGGAACCCAACAAGGGCACCGTGCATATACTCACTTCGTACACTTCACATTCACAACCGGACTGCACTTTGGGGGGTCATTTAAAATTGGCTGAAGCACAAATGAAAGCGTAAAAGCAAGGTGTAGCCTTCATTATGTGCTACAGCGCATTTGTGTCGCCCTTCCAAGGTGTAGCGGGCGCAGGAAGCAGCGTTCTTCTGTACCGTTCATTCCCTCTCCATTTCAGAAGAGAACTGAGATTCTCAGGCAGGCTTGAAACACATGGGACCTCATTACGAGGTGGGCGGTAAGGGATAACCGGCACCGGTAAGGGCACTGGTGCCGGTAATCCCTTACCGCCCTACTACAAGTTCCCTTTGCGGGTCCTTCCTTAATGCCTGATTTTACCAGGCGTTAAGGACGGGACCTGCAAAGGGATACCGGGGTCAATAACGGTACCGCAATTTGCGGTACCGTTATTGCCACCTTCCCATTGAGCCCTATGGGGACTCAAATGGGAAAGGGGAATGGCTCTGGTGAATGGGGAATTACCGGTCCCGCCGACCTCGGAATGGACCGGTAATTGCTCCATCCACCAGACCGGAGTCGGAACGATTTTTGAGGCAGCCATGGCGCTAATAGCGCCAGGGCTACCTCAAACCTCGTAATGAGGCCCATGGATTCTTGTGGAATCCACATCGAAATAGCACCTTCTAAGCAGCAGGAGGATTCCCTAGGACCACATGATTTATTTATTGGTTATTTATAATGCGCCTATACACAAGTGCTTTGAGGCGTTAGTAATGGAGTCAGCAAAGCGTGATTTGCTGATGCCGTTTACATTTTTTTTATAAGACATAGCATAAAAGTAAAGTGCAAAGGGGATTTCACCTAGTTTTACTCTTTGCTTTTGCACTCCGCCTTGCAAAAATGTAATGCTTCATGTACGCGCTTATGGTGGCGGCCCCCTGTATGCAATTGGCATCTAATTTAAAATGCCCCTCCCCCTGTGTGTCCGAAATATCACTGAACTTTTTTATCACTTAAGGGATCCCGGAATTTCAGTGTGCACTTGTGTTGTGTCCTTTATTTGGTTGTTTGTTAAAAACACACACTCCAGAAGTACTTGAAGTATATTGTAGTAAGTGCCAACACCTTTAAAAGTAGCAAACTTCTCAATCGCTTTCTTATGGCAATCTGGGGGCTCTTTGATGACTTTTTTCTCATCGATAGCATCGCAAATATATTTAGTCGTGGTACTCTGGTAATGATACATATTAATACTAATTTTGAAGCTGTACTGAGCTGCAAACTCCAACAGAATATACGGCATATTATTATTTCTTGAATATCCAACTCCACTAAAAAATGTCGAGATGGCTCTCAGATAGACATAAGTAGGCAGACTTACTCTTTTCAAACCAACAACAACCATCCACTCCAGACCAAAAAACGAACTCTAAATCCCTGAGAATTCTATTCGAGCAACAAGAAAGATTATTAAAATCTGAATTATCTAGGTGGTGGGAAATAAGAACACTTGAACAGTACCTTAAAGTAGGACGGATACCAAGAGGGCTTAGAATATGCATATTCCCTCCATTTGACGAAGAAGATATAGACAGTCTGCAGGATTGGGAGGAATTACTCATAAATACTTCAAGACAAATGATTGAGAAATTGATTGCCAATGCCAAAAAAGAACATGACAAAATAATCAAGGATATTGATACAATTAAGGAGAATATAGAATTACTGAATATCCCGGAAAAAACCTTTATAAATCATGAAATACTAGATAACATTGTTGAACAATTTGCACAAGAAATCAAAATTAAGAAAAAACGTCAATTCCTACGAGACGAATTAGACTACAAGTACAAACGGGTATACACCTTCAATAAATCGACTGGGAGACAACCCAAACCTCAAACGCCACAAAAACCGAAGAAAAAACCTACTCCTACAGTAACTCCACCATCTTCAGAAAGTGGTTCTGTGAGTGGAGCAGAACAAGCATCATTAGAATCCTTCCAAGAAGAAGGACAGGAAGCAGACGAACCACAAAATCAAATTGCACCATACTCTTTTTTTAGAGGAATTCAGACATTTCAAAAAAGCACGCACAAATACAAAACAAAACCTAAAATGGGGTTTTACCACGACAGTCAATAC
The DNA here is from genome assembly GCF_040938575.1 of Ambystoma mexicanum. Taxonomy (NCBI): domain Eukaryota; kingdom Metazoa; phylum Chordata; class Amphibia; order Caudata; family Ambystomatidae; genus Ambystoma; species Ambystoma mexicanum. The sequence goes on from NC_090929.1 coordinate 1,485,354,082, forward strand.
TTCAAAACAAAGAGGGGGTGTAGAGGACAAGGCAACAAGCAAAGAAAATGAATCAGACAAAAACAATGGCGTTCAAACAAGATCAATGAACCAACCCAAGAGGAAAACCTAATATTCAATCTAACAGATCTAATTTTACCAAAAGATCTGATTTCCACACTTAACTAAGGACTCACCTTTTGCCCTACCAACACCTATGATTATTTTGAAACCATCACAGATCTTTTTAGATTTTGCAGGAAACTTAAACTGAAAAGATATTTTCTACACAATACAGGAAAAAGGAAGTGACCCCTACAGCTCTCTGTTCGGAATTTTCATTGCAACATGTGGAGAACACCATCAACCTTCTGAATTTATCGGAAGAAGAAGACTCTCACACAGTGGCAACATTTGCATCAGAACAGGATATTACTTTAGGCCTAGCAAAGCATACCAAACTCAAATCCAAATCACGCTTCACTCCAATTCTACCACCAGACAATGTCATAGATATCGTCCAAAAAGCAGTTCAAAGTGAATTACGACAACTATATCTAAGTAACCACAAAAACAAAGTAAGTCACAACCTAAGCTTACAACAAATGCGAGCTATCAAGAAATTAAAGGACAATCGTGGTGTTATCGTGAGAACTGCCGACAAAGGCGGAAACATTGTTCTTTTGAAAACTGAGGACTACATATAAATAGCAACAAATCACTTGAATGATACAGAATGTTACCAACCACTCACAACCAATCCCACCAAGAAATTAGTAGCAGATTGGAAACTAATGAGCTCACACTGGCACGAAAAAGGCCTACTATCAGATGAGGAATATGAATATATGAACGTCACACACCCAGTACTTTCAACAATTTACTTCATGCCAAAAATCCATAAACCATTTACCATTCTACCACAATGCAGACCTATCATCAACAGTATTGGATCAATTACTGAAAGAATTTCTGAATATATCGATCATTACCTACAACCGTTGGCCTCCAGTTTTAGCTCTTTCATCAAAGACACTACCCATGCATTAAACCAATTGGAGAATATATATTGGGAAGATAATTACTGGTTTGTAACATTCGATGTGACAGTATTATACACCAGTATCATCCATGAAAAAGGAATCCTAACAGCTGAATATTTCTTGAAGACAAGATCTGTCTCATTTCAAGAGCAGAACATGATGATCTTAGAAATTATTCACTTTACTTTAAATAACAACATATTCTGTTTTGGAGACATTTTCAGACAGATACAGGGTACGGCAATGGGGACAAAATTTGCCCCATCCTATGCCAATCTATACATGGGACATTTTGAAACCCAATTTGCCTGGCAACACCCAGATTTTACGGTCAATAACAGAATTGTCTTTTGGGGAAGATACATCGACAATGTTATCATTATTTGGAATGGATCAGAACAACAACTACTTGACTATCATGCTTTCCTGAACAATAACGATTACAATTTGAAATTTACTATCAATTATAACCAACATGCCATCAATTTTTTGGATCTTCACTTGTATATACAAGAACAGACAATTCACAGCACCTTATACACCAAAGAAACAGCTGTCAACAGTGTTCTACACACTTTGAGTAACCATCCTCGCCATATCATTCAGAATATTCCCTTTGGAGAATTTCTTTGTATTAAACGAAACTGTACTTCAAACCTAGAATGCCTTAAACACCAATCAGCAACCATCAAAACATTTAAAAACCGTGGTTACAGTCCAAAACATCTTAAAACAATGCTTCAAAAAACCAAAGAGAGACCAAGACCAACCTTATTACAAGAAAAATCCAAAAAGCACCAAGGCTCATCACCACCTACAGTTCAAATCACTACAGCATCAAGAAAATCTTACAAAGAAACTGGAACATTCTGAAAACCAATATGGATTTTCAAAATCTTTTGGATGAAAACCAAACGTCGTTTTCCGAAATTGCATTAATCTCAAGAAAATAATAAGTCCATCGTACTTTGATAACAAAAAATATGAGAAGTACAAAAAAGACTCTTCAACCCTTACACATTCTTGGCTACCAGCACCCACTACAGGGAACTATAAATGTAACAACTGCCAGATTTGTCCACACATGCTCAATGCCAAAAAGGAATTCTTTCAACCAAATGGTAAATTAACCAAAATCAAAGAGCACATAACCTGCAACAGTAACTTTGTTATATATACCATCATCTGCGTATGTAAGAAAGTATATATAGGCAGTACAATAAGGAAACTGAAGATCAGAGTGGGTGAACACCTAAGAGCAATAAAAAATAAGGACATGACATCCCCAGTATCATTTCATTTTCATCAATATCATCAAAGTTCAGATTTAGAAAAAAGTCAATGCTATGGGATTGAAAAACTTTTACCACCAAGAAGAGGAGGCAACCTGGAACTTTGCCTCCGCAAAAGAGAGGCATACTGGATTTGGTCAATGGACTCGATCCACAGTGGACTCAATGTGGATCAAGAGCTACACCACTTTTTGTAATGATCTCGAACAAGCTCTATCTACCAAACCTAGTTGAGAGACACACAATGACTCGATACTATTTATGAGAATCAGACGATGTGTGTTATTGTAATATCTTGAATACTATTTTGTCTATCTGGCAGTTTTTTTTAGATATGTACTCCGTAACACTTCCCTTAGTGGCACATGAGAGTGAAGTGTCCTCTGAGCAGGTCAGTTTAGAATATACCTAATTTGTTAAAGTCTACCTCCTTAAGAACATATTTCCATTTGAAACCGAAAAACGATTTTTACTTAGCCCTATTCACAACACAAAACAGAATGTCAAATGGGTGCCTGCTAAGAATCTAGTAACTATTGTATATTAGGAGACACTTTTATATCGAATGGTTTCTTTGCAGACCATACTTATAGCATGCTACATTAATAAGGGATTGTGATGAACCACTTACGTTTTTCATATCATCTTCTGAATACCTTTCTTTCTATTTGTTATTCATATAAAACCAAATTAGAATATATTATGAGAAATTGCAAAAATAGCATCTGTTCAAAATTTAGATACTACAGTGACACCGCACCATACTACAAAATATACACTAAAGTAAAACAATCTCTTATAATGACTTTGGGGATAACACCTCTCTATTTCATCACTGTGCACTCCTAATATCTCTAAGTACTCCAAACTTGTTCAAGCACATTTATTTTTCCTGAAAATCGGATATACTGCGGCACTCCATTCCAATATGGCGTGCACACGTTTACATATTTTGAAACGTGTTGCTCACTTCTCACGCATGTTTCTCTTTTAACAATATCAGTATCGTGGCACCCCATTCCAACATGGCGTGCACACAATCATTCGTTTCTGAATGCGCTCACGTGACTCCTACGACACAGCGTTCTTTTCTTCTTTATACTTCCGGGTTATACCTGGCAGCGCACACAACTCGGATACTCCGGCAATCGTACCGAAATGCGAGATAACTTTACATTTCCGAATAAACATCATGCTTCATTGTGAGGTAAGAAGCCTTGCTTTTTGAAGGCAGAACCGAACAGCTTCAACCCAAATAACATTTGAACTAGTAAATGCGCTCCATTTTCTTTTGCAACTCACCAATGTATCATTGACACTGTATATCCATACTGCTTCCACCTAGGGAGAGTGTTGAAAGCAGCCGCCAACATGTATTTAAAACAGACCGTTTGAACACAACATAGCCCCTGTGAGAAGTGAACTGTTTCAAGTAAGTTGCTTTTATAAGCCTTTTCTATATATGTACTAAGTAAACAGTACTTTAAACACCAAATGCCCTACAGTCACCCATTTCAGAAGACTTAAAATGCAGTGTAAATTAACTAACAGGCTATATTGAGATTTGAGAAAACATCTTAATCTTTTTACTTAAAGCAATCTTTTCTTACTTATTTTTCTTTCGTTTTTCTCTAGGCACTTTGTTTCATTTTCACTTGTTGAACCAATTTCTACCTTTCAAAAAAAACCCTGAAGAACCGTCAAATATCAGACGGGGAAACACGTGTCGGGCTTAAACTAAAAGGACATCAATTCGAAACAATTACACCAGTGTAGAAAAAGCACTAAATTGAATATATTTAAACTGTGAAGCAACAGTTTCTACTTGAATAACAAACTTCTGCAAACCAAAACTGTGAAGTAACAGTACCTATTTGAATGCAAAACCCATTGGATCAACACATTAGGAGGTTTTAAACTAAAAGGACATTCATTTGAAACAACTATGCCAGTGTAGAAGAAGCACTGAATTGGAATTTTTTAAACTGTGAAGCAACAGTTTCTACTTGAATAACAAACTTTTGCAAACCAAAACTGTGAAGTAACAGTGCCCATTTGGATTGTGGGCAACACACTAGGAAACACACCTTTTCTTTTAAGAATAAATGTATCAAAACTGCATGAAATTTTGACCATAATTGAGCACGAAATTTGGGAAAACCCAGACACTGTGACGTAACAGTTTTTGTCTATTGTGTATCTTCAATTGAACTAACTACTTCCTGTTAGGAATAAAAACAAAGGCTAAGACAACAGACAATCTATTTGGCTCAATGTATGACTGAAGAAAAGTTTTTGAAAACCATTTTCTCCTTTACAGAGCGCAAATTATTCCGAGGTCTAAATTAGTTAACAGTACAGTTTTGTTTCCCTCTACAGTCTAAGGATAATAGATCTTTTGTTTGCTGCTCTGTACTCAATTTACTTTTCAGTGAGGAGCGCCGGAATCAGCCAGACTGTTTCATTTGCAAATACTAATGTTATGTTATGTTATTTTGCATTTATATAGTGCCTTATATACCATTGGTATGGTCTGAAGGCGCTGGTAGGTTGAACGCCCTTGGGAACTGAAGTTCAGGTCAGTAGAGAGAGTAAAGAGAGTCCAAAAAGTGCGAGTGCGCACCAGATATGTGTGCAGCTGGTCTGGAATTCATGTGGTAGCTGCTTCTTAGCGGTAGATGTGGTGGTTGAGCGATCAGGAATATGTGTTCGCTCTGGCCGGAATCATCCAGACCGAGCGTGGCTGCATTAGGCCTGAGGAGAACGCCTGGCTGGGGGGTGTGAAACCAGCAATGTATACTTAGAGTGATGTGGAGTGAGCGGAAAATGTTGGTATGAGAACAGTTATACCGAATGGTGTCATAGTATCTCTGTGTTCTAGTTGAGTGGTGGTGTAAAGGAGAGAGTAAGCATGGGTTGGGGTATGATGTATGCTCTTTTAAATCTTCCCAGCATTCCAAAGCATATTATGTACGTCACGCAGTTCCGTGGGGACAGGTTCGTTCTATGCATTTTTGTTCATTTCAGGCGTTCAAGATCGTCCTACAACATTCATGTCTGCTCGACATACTCACGCATTCTGGTTCACCTTGCGTGCTCTAGTCTATTCTCCAGTGTGCCCCACGCATGCTCCCATGTGTTCCATACGCGTGGACTCCTGTCCTTTTCGTGCATGCACTCCAGTCTACCCCGCGCATGTACTCATGTCTGCCTTCGCACTCGTCTGCTCTGTATACTCGTCCGCTCCGAATACACATCCGTTCTGGATGCTCATCTGCTCAGTACGCTCATCTGATCAACACACTCCGTTCAGAACATTCATCTGCTCGACTAGTCCATCCGCTCCATGTTTATCATCCGCTCCACACATTCATCTGCTCGGTATACTCATCCGCTCCGCACACTCATCAGCACCACATACATTCATCCGCTCCATATATACTCATTCGCTCCATACACACTCATCCATTCCACACACTCGTCCGCTCCACATACACTCATCAGTTCCACACATTCGTCCGCTCCACACATACGTCCGCTCCACGTACTCGTCCGCTCTATGTACTCGACCGTTGCTCTACACTCAAACGCTCTCTACGCTCAAACGCTCTCCACGTTCAAACGCTCTCCACGTTCAAACGCTCTCCACGCTCCTCCGCTCTCCACACTCATCTGCTCTCCACACTCAACCACTCTCCACACTCATCCACTCTCCAAACTCATCCGCTCTCCACACTCATCCGCTCTCCACGCTCATCCGCTCTCCACCCTCATCCACCCTCCGCACTCACCCGCCCTCCGCACTCACCCGCCCTCCGCACTCACCCGCTCTCCGCAGTCAACCGATCTCCGCAGTCACCCGCTCTCCGCACTTATCCGCTCTCCGCACTCATCCGCTCTCCGCACTCACCCATTCTCCGCACTCACCCATTCTCCGCACTCACCCGCTCTCCGTACTCACTCACTCTCCATACTCACCCGCTCTCCGCACACACCCGCTCTCCACACTCATCCCTTCTCCACACTCCCCCGCTCTGCACACTCCCCCGCTCTGCACACTCACCCGCTCTCTACATTCATCCGCTCTCCACACTCATCCACTCTCCACCCTCATCCACTCTCCACCCTCATCCATTCTCCACCCTCATCCGTTCTCCACCCTCATCCGCCCTCCACCCTCATCCGCCCTCCGCAGTCACTTGCTCTCCGCACTCATCCGCTCTCCGCAGTCACCCACTTTCCGCATTTATCCGCTCTCCGTACTCATCCGCTCTCCGCACTCACCCATTCTACGCACTCACCCGCTCTCCGCAGTCACCCGCTTTCCGCACTCATCTGCTCTCCGCACTCACCCGCTCTCCGCACTCACCCGCTCTCTGTACTCACCCGCTCTCCGCATACATCCCTTCTCCACACTCACCCGCTATCCACACTCATCCAGTCTCCACACTCATCCGCGCTCCGCACTCATCCGCTCTCCAGGCTCATCCGCTCTCCAGGCCTCAACCGCTCTCCAGGCTCATCCGCTCTCCACGCTCATCCGCTCTCCATGCACATCCGTTCTCTACGCTCCTCCGCTCTCCACGCTCATCCGCTCTCCATGTTCATCTGCTCTCCGCGCTCGTCCAAACTCCATGCTCATCCTCTCTGCATGCTCGTTCGCTCTCACACGTTCGTCTGGCCAAACTTTCATCCAGTCTATACGTTCGTCCGTTCAGTATAGTCATCAGTTCTACGCCCTGCTGTGTTCTATTCGCTTCTTTGTATTTGCGTACTTGTCAATTCTACACGTACCTATCAACTCTATACGCTCGGCCGTTCTACACACCCAACCACTCTACAAACTCATTGGCTTTTGTATGTTCATCTATTTCATCCGATCTCCTTACTCATATGATCTTTCTAGTCGGCTGTTCTTCCACTCATGCACCCTTCTACTTAGCGTATTCATCTGTTCTATGCGCTTCTACCATTCTAACTATTTCATCAATGTCATTCACTATGTTCCCTCCACATTCATTATGTCCATTTCATCGGTTCAGATCTCCTTAGTTTCCCAATGATTTATTCCTATTATCCACTTCATTGTTTTGATCTACTTTACTCGTTTAGCTCTGTTTGTCTTTCTAGTTTACATTCGAGTTTATTTAGCTGCCAATTTCTCGCTTCAGGTAGTTTGTTGGGTCGTGTTATTGTGATGATGATAGTTTGGAAACTGGTTGGTTTTAGGGGAAGACCCAGGTTTTCAGTAGTTTGCAGAAGGATGTTAAGTCCTCAGTTAGGCGGATGTGGGGTGGGAGCGAGTTCCACAGGGTTGGAGCCAGGGCTGAGAATGATGATCCGCCTAACCTGACTGAGTTTGTTTTAGGAATTACTAGGAGGCCGGCTGAGCTTGATCTTAGGGTGCGAGTGGGATGGTAAGGTATTAGTTTGTCTTGAAGATATTGAGGTCCAGTTTTATGCAGTGCTCGATGGGAGAGGCATACGGTTTTGAAAGTCACCCTACGGGCTACTGGAAGCCAGTGCAGTGTCTTAAGGGCTGGGGATACGTGGTCTCTTGGACCGAGCGCAAGTAGCATTTTGGCCGCCGCGTTTTTGTGCTCTTTGGAGTTTATTCAGTTGGTAGGCATGGATTCCAAGGTATAGGGGGTTTCCGTAGTCCAGTCTGGATATAACGATTGATTGGACCACGGAGACTCTGTTGGGAAATGAGAGGTATGGAAAGATGCGCCTAAGGGTTTTAAGGTGGTAGTGGCAGGACTTTGAGACATTGTTGACTTGGCGCAAGAGTGTTAGGTCGGAGTCCAGGGTGCATCCAAGATTTTTCACTGTGTTGGAGGGTGTTGGTGAGTTGCCCATGGCGGGTGGCCAGGGTAGTGGGTTCGGAAGAAGATGGGAGTTGCCGCAAACCATGATTTCTGTTTTGGAGGGGTTTAACAAGAGGTGGCTTTGGGTCATCCAGAGTTCTATGTTAAGGAGGCAAGATGCAAGGTCAGGTCGGGAGTTGGGATCCGAGTTCAGGAATTTTAGAATTAGTTGAGTGTCGTCGGCGTAGTTGTAACATAGGATGTTGTGTGAACGAATTATTGGTGGGAGGGTGATCAGGTAGAGATTGAACAGGAGGGCGGATAGACATGCTCCTTGAGGGACTCCCGTGTCGACTGGTCGAGCTACATATTGGTATCTTTCTCAGATTAGACACTCATGGGTGTTGCACTAAGTTCCTTTGATCAGAATGTTCAATGCATGTACTGTCTTGCTTATCACTTTTTGCGTATTGTAGATTTTTACAGTTTTTCTCTGCGCTTAAATATGGAATGGTCAGTCATGTTTTGAAACACGTCATCCTCTAATAAAGTGGCAGGCAGTAAATGTTTTGCATTACTTGGCATTCACAATGTTGGTATTACAAGCTTCCTTCCTTTGCTGCTTGCTTTAAAGACACTCTTTGAATTCTTTATCTTGCAAAGCGAGATTCCTCTAGAAATGTGGACTTCAAGTTGTCAGGCAGTTCCAATATTTTGCATGTGCTATTGACAGGATATGTTGTCAATTCAAGTATGTGGACACTAACAATGGGCCTCATTACGAGTTTGGTGGTATTTCGGCAGTAAATCCACCAAAATGCTGCTAAACTCCATTACCATTGCAACCACTAGGCCCAGCGGATTTACCACAGGATTACAAGCGGTGGTAAGGCGGTGTAAATCCCCATTTTTGGAGTTCGTCAGACTCCATGGGGATTTTGGTGGAATTACCGCAAGCTTTTTGCTCCAAATAAATCCTCCACTTTTCCTCCAAACTTGGAATTCAGCGGTGCAGTAAAACAGCAGTAATTCTGTTACCGCCCAAAATAATGGCGGTAATGGAATTACCAGCACTTTTTTACTGCACCAAAGAACTGGTAATGAAGCCCAATATCTCGTTTTGTAGTTTTTCATTTAATCTGTCGACATAGGGCATAAGAAGGTAAAAAGAAAAAATGAAGGGACCTCGGGCCTCATTACGAGTTGGGCAGTATTCTGTCTATAAATCCGCCATAATATTGCCGAACAGAATTACTGTTACCGCCACCTAGTCTGGATTTCAAGTGGCATTGGCAGAGTTAATCCCCATTTTTATAGAGTGCATTGGACTCTATGCAGCATATTTGGCAGAATTACTGCCGTGGTAATTCTGCCAATGTTGCAGATTTTCAGTATAAAGCAGGAGGATTTACCTCCAGCATGATGCTGGAGGTAAATCCCCCACTCCAGGGCCATACTCATAGGCGCTCATTACACGGAAGGCGGTGAACCATGGCGCTATTAGCGCCATGGTTCATGCCGGTAAAATACCGGCACCGCCTTGGTGGAAAGGGGAATTACCACCCCATTCCAAGGTTGGCGGGGCGGTAATTCCCCCTTCCACCATTGCCCTTCCCCATTCCCATTTTTGCTGCATAGGGCTCTATGGGAATGGGGAAGGCGCTAATTACGGTACCGCAAATTGCGGTACCGTAATTAGCTCCACTGGTCCCTTTGCGGGTTGGTTTTTAACGCCTGCAAAAAGCAGGCGTTAAATTCCCCAACCCGCAAAGGGACATCGTAGTAAGGCGGTAAGGATTTACCGGTACCGGTAAAATACCGGTACCGGTAAACCCTTACCGCCTACCGTGTAATGAGGCCCATAGTATAGCGGTGCGGGAAAAGTGACAGTTATTATGTTACTGCCAATTTTTTACCGCACCAGCATCCTTGTAATGAGGCCCCACATGTCTCCCAGAGTTTCAGTAAATCCAGTGTCATCACCAATTGCATGGAAATCCAATTTACTACCAAGGATATGCTGAGGTCCTCTCTGTGCTCCTACTGGATTCCTCGAGTTGGCAGCGCTCGGTGTAGTCTTCTTGTCGCTGTTTATTTGAGTGAATAAGCAGGTCAGAAAGTCGGTCCAAATCATCAAAGAAGATGTTAAGCAGGGATGCGTTTGTTCCATTCTGATCGAACATTAGATTTTGGTGGTGTACTACAGTATCAATGAACATAATGTGGATTCGGGTACACATCCCTATTTCTGTACACAGCAATACTGACACCACACATCAGACTGGCACCATAGTCGTTTTGAAGAATACACTTCGTTTTATTACAAAGCTCCAGGAAAAATGTTCTTTTTTAGCACAGCTCTGCCAATATTTCGCAGTAGGAGAGTTTGACTGAAACAATGACATCTTCTAACTACTTTGCAATTCCCATTTAATTCACGAAAGACTAACACTGGCAAAATCTTCTTAGCTCATTTGCGCCGCCATCTTGCATAGGCACTTTTTCAGTTTTCCTCTTGCCACTCTGAATATGCGGTGCAGCAGCTCATTCTGGGCACTTTCTGATATGCCCAAATCATAGTTGTTTAAATGCGATTCCAATTGCATGCTGTCTATGCTGCTGATGAAATCCAACGAAACTCTAAATACTTCTGCATTTAAAGAAACTTTGCCAATTTAAGAGCACCACAAAAACACACACATGTGGATAGAACACACTGGTCTTTGTCCAGTTCATTTCGTGTGTATGTGTATGGTTGCCGTTTTTGTAAACTAATTACATGCGCGCAGATTGCCACCCTGCTGCAGGAAGAGAGGCAGGGGTGTTGCTAGGTTTGGAAAAGATCTGGGCCTACGCTAATGTCGGGACTGTCAGTACTCAGGGCTAGCTAGTCTTTTGGTTGTAGCCTCTGAGCTTCTATCCGGGGCTACATCCAAAAGACCAGGGCCTACAGCCCTCTCAGCCTCCGCACCGCATGACACACCTCTGAAGAAAGGGCCATCTTAATCTTTAGACAACATTCAAACTTGCAATGATTTTCCCGACTTTTAACAGGTTTGCCTCCTTCTGGATCCCAGAAGGTAAAAAGTTCCAGAATGACTGCCCTGCAATCCAATTTCTTCTAAAGGCGGGAATATTAAAAGTTGCCTGGTCAGAAGATTGGAGGGTTCCATTTGTTTGATGTCTACGAAATTTAGTAGACCAGCGAGGAAGGTGTGTTACCATAACATTTTGCATGAATTCGACACAAGATTTGAAATGTAAGCGCTTGGTGACTGACAACCACTGAAGAGATTTAACTGCTGGCGATACAGGCATGACTCTAGGTGTCTTTGTGAGCAACCAAATTGCAGTGCTCTGCACCTGCTGTATGATGTAACAAGATAAATACAGTTACCATAGATTTCTTCGACTACCATTTCCCCTAATGAGATTTCACCAAACATATTTCACCGAAAAGGGTCGGGGAAATGATATATGTGTAATGCATAGTAGGTGGGGTGTGGGGTAAGGGTATAAATTAGGGTAGGGAAGGGTGAGAGGGACTGCAGGGGTCTCCCCCTGCATTAAAAAAAAGAAAATAAATAAAAAAAGAAAAAGAAGATTTGGTTTTTCATTGAAATGGATTTGGTGAAATCTCCAGTAGGAGAAATATATTCGATGAAATCACATACACCCGATAAATACAGCTATCAGTGATAAGGCGAGAAGTTATAAAAGAAATACCGACCATTACCTTGAGTGAGAGTGCAAGATAAATGCGTGTCTGCAGCATAGAGGAGGGACTCCAGGGTGAAATTGGCATCCATCGTCATACCCAGGCTATGAGATCCTGTCGATGGTGTTGGACAGATAGCCATATATATACTCTTGTTAGACATTTGAATGATTTCAGTTGCCTAGATGACCAGAACTTTGGTTTGTCCAATATTTAGCTTTAGGACTTCTCTGGCCATCCGCTTTGCAATCTTTCAGATACCAGACTTAAGTCTTGCTGCAGTGTTTTACACAATTACAGGTAGTTTAACAAGTGATATTTGCATGAATGGAAAGGCTGATTAAACAAGAATGGTTAGCCCCCTGCTGACCTCTTCAGCTCATTAGCCTGATTGCTGAAGCACGTGATGGTATCGACACAGCTTGAGAACCATTTGATAAATAAGAGGTGATACAGCCTTCTGGTTGCCATGATCAGCAAGATGATTCAAAATAATTTGGTAATAAACAGTTTCAAATTCTGCGATAAATTTAAGAATGTCAGTGTCTAAAACCCTGTTAATCTATGTCAGTTGCCAGTTGATCAAAGACGGCAATAGCGATTATTTGCATGCTCCTCCCTGGGCAAAAGCCAGCTCAAGCCTCTTTACCAAATAAGTCAACTCAGAAATAGGCCTGAAATAATCAGTGATGCTTTTTTGCAAAGTCGTTTGTGTTCTGCATGCTTTCAGGCAACTGGCACCAGGCTGGAGTAAAGAGATGTTTTAAATATAACAGGAATAGTATTTTCGAATTAGCGTACAATCGATTTGATAATCTTAAGTGAGCATGCCTCCACGGGGGATCCCGAGCATTTGCTGTTCAACCAAAGTGATTAAGCGGGACAAAGAGAGAGTTGGGACATTGGTCATTTCAATTCATAACACAGATGATTCTGTGCATTTCAAGGAGCGGGTACCAGGCAATTAACTGCTTGGCTAGTCACAGCTTCCTGCTGATCAGTATCTCAATCAATAATAAGTTTATTCGGAAACAGATTATCCATAAACCACAAAAACAGAGTAAAAATGCATTACAATACAAAATCCAATTCTACATTTTAAAGGTCCATGATATAAACTTACAGTTATTGGGGGTCATTACGAGGTAAGCGATAAGGGGTTAACAGCGCATGTAAAGGTGCTGGAGCCGTCAACCCCTTACCGCCTCATTACGAGTTCTGCTTGCGGGACCCGCTAAGGCCGCCTGGTAAAACCAGGCGTCCTTAGCGGGTCCCGCGAGCAGACCAAGGTGCTAACAACGGGCCCGTTATTAACAGGCCTCGTTGTTAGCACCCTCCTCATTTCCCATTGAGCCCTATGGGGGCTCGAATGGGAATAGGGATAAGTTCCTTGAAGGAACCTTGTTATTGTATTTTAACATGTATAGTAATATTGTATGATGTCTATGCATTTATTATTTTACATTAACACCCAGGGTGGGGGAGCAAACAAATCAGGTTCCTCGGATCGTGGGCGGAATACCAGAATCTCAGCCCGTGTTCCAAACAACCCGGTAGCTGCTTCCCCCAACCCCGCCATTTTACCCCCATCATCACCTTTGGTTTTCTAATCCCTTCCTACCCCCGTCCCACTTACCTCGTTCCTTCGCTGGCTGCCATGGAAATCGAAGAGGGGCTCTGTATGTAGGCCTGTCTTCCAGCTCCACGACGGCCATCTTGGTGCAGTGTCCGGTTCATTCAAACAAAATACATTGCTGTTAGCAACCGTGTTTCCAAATGAAAAATGTTGTATGCTAGTAGCAATAAGCACCCATTCTGGGGGCGCCACTGGCTGGTAACGATGCCAGGCCCCACGTTAAGGCCCTCGTGGTTCCGTTACCACCTGTGAAGCCCCTAGAACGGGTGCTTATTGCTATAATGTTGATGTTTGGTGCTATGCTTTTATGACAATTGTCACAATAAAGCTAAATTATGATGATGATGGATATGTTAAAAGTCTTTTATACTTCACCATATCGCCATTAGAGTAGTTTCAGAGCATCTTGACTGGTTCATTGAGTAGCATACTATGAAATGAATCGAAAAGAAATGGAATGGACGCGTTCTACTTGCCTTACCTCACTTCTTGCCATTGCTTCCTCTGTGAGGCATTGCATCCTTTTGTTGATCTTCTGTCTCTTTCCTCCTCCTGTCACCACCTCCTCTTTATCTGTGTGTTTTATTTCCTCTCTGCGCTCGCACCTCATGCTGCTTCCCTGAGAGTAACCTCTGTCCTTTTCTTTCCCTCGTCTTCTCTGTCTTCCCAGCCTCGGTTTCTGAGCAGAGGAGCCACCTCACCCAAAGAGAAGATGCACTACATCGCTCACATGCAGGGAAGAGATAACATTGCCCAAAGGGCATAGGCCGCCGGGTGCCATTCCTCGGCTGCATGACTGGGACATGATGGGGAGCCAGCAGTCATTGTTCAGAGGAGGCTTCTTAGAGATATAGGCACTCTGCCTCCCGACCCCCCCAAACCCCCACCAGTCTCCAGTCATGTTAACTTGATTAGCAACACATTCAAAGGCTACCCCAGAGGTGCTTCCAGACTATATGCACCAAATGTATGCACACGTTCCCAAGGGACGATCGGTTATGTGGCCATGTGACATTATCACCCAACCTCATTTCAATTGACCGCATAAAACGCAATGATGTCGAGCTGCAACTCGTTCATTGTTTCATAAATACACCACTGTTATCCCCATCACCCCATACCATACCGCAGCAGTCTTAATTGTTAGCATTGTGCGCGCCAGAGGTGCTTTGATGGCGTGCTATGGAGAACACGACATTGGAATGGCGGGGGCACGTACAAAGGATCTGTCAAGCTTATGGAAATAGCCCTGCCTCATTCATCTTGGTGCTCAGCTGGAAACACACTCCAACAGAGTTCCCATCTGTAAACATGGCCATCAGGTCTGGTTTCAGCAAGCACATCACCGCTCCCCATAAACTGTTCACTTGGCTGCAGTCAGATCGTGCCGGGAAAAATTAGGATGATGGCATATCTTGCAATATGATAACTCAAGCCGTCTCACTGTGGCCCAGGTCGAGCCTGAGTGTTTGTCTTTGTGCATGCTGGAAGTTGTGGTAGCGCTTTCTATTCTAAATGTGGGGGTGCAAGTGTAGGAATGCAAGAAAAGGAGGCAGGATGTGCTATTCACACAGCACATGACATGGGGCACGTTTAGAGTTCAATGAACTTTCATCTTGGTTGTATTATGAACAGAAAGTCACCTGCCTTTATCATTGCCTTTACTTGCTTGAAACAGGCATGCGTGTTATGCCTAACGAATGAACTCTGCAGTGCCACAAAATAAAGGATTTCTTATCTGTCAAAGAATCCGGCATCATGCTGGGCAGCTTTTTAAAGATTTCATGTCAATTATTTACCTTTTCAATCTTGAAAGCAGATGTTCATTTAAACGGGGTCTCTGATGGCTGCTTTCCTTTGAAATATGTGTGCTTAGCCACTACCGTGTTAGTAAGAGAAACATTGCCATCTTGCCGGAAGGGTTGGGCCTTTTCACATTTGACAGGCCAGTCTATCCATGCAGTAACACTTATCACGTTTGCTTTATACTGGATGTACAGTACATTTTACTGTGCCTCCAGTGTAACACATACATGCTAAGTGTTATTACACATATAGACGTGCGTACATTCAATGTAAGCTAGTCTAGCCACGTGATAGCACTTACCATATTTTCTTTATTCTTGATGCCAAGTAAAAATGCCATGCCACATTAAGAAAGTACATGCAGACTGGTATTACTAATAGCACCCGCCTGAATATAATTTTTTAATGTGGCATGGCATTTTTTACTTGGTCTCAAGGAAAAGCAAACATGGTAATGTTTTGGTTATCATATGGCTAGACTGGCCTACATTAGTGGTGCCAGGCTACATAAACTTTATTACTGTAGCATGCTATTTTTTACTTGGCATCAAACATGATAAGTGTTATTATGTGGCTAGACTGGCCAGCGGGTATCACAGAGACGAGTTCTTGCTGATGATATTTACCTGTAGGTCGAGAGAAACTCATAGATTTCATACAGAGATTTCTGGAGCAGGCAGGGAGCCAAATGAATGCGGAGGGCGGGAGTGGAGAGAGTGGCGGCAGCGAAATGGGAGAGATGTGGTTTATTTAGTTCCTAGTAAATTAAGCTCAGTTCTAAAGCCATAGACATGGCCTGTTTATTGATAAAACCCTGGAATATGTGAGCAGCCCTGAAAAATATACTGAAAGCACCTTGACACATGATGGCATCACCATGAGGGCAGCAATTCTGTCAGGAGTTTATTTTCCAGGCACAAGAGCTTTCATTTGCTTTTATCTTCCACAGACCAACGAAGGCCAGTGTATTCCCTTGCACAAAATTACACGTTTGTATTTTATCTCCTGCCACAGGCATACGATTTATGACGGCCACTGACTCTGGATCAGATCGTGCCAGAGAAGCCTGTGACTTCTTTGTCTGCTGCTCCTCAAGTGCTTCTTTTAGGAATGCACTTCATCGGATGTGCAAATGCATCATTTGCTCCTGTGCAGCGTTATTGCTCCAGGGTCTGATGGCAGTCCCCTTGCATTTTGGAATAGTGTGTAACTGCTCCTGTGGAATTGTCAGTAAAACCTGTGACTTTCTTTTGTCAATGACTTTGAAAAATCATGTTGAAAGATGAACTGGTTTGTTCCCAGTTTCAGAAAGAAATTGTCGGAGGGGGAGCACCTCTTAAACCTCTGTGTTAAAAGTCAGGCGCACTAGGTACAGTGTCCTGGGGCAATTGGGCTGGTAGTTACACCCCATTACTCATAAACTCGCCAACCATCACTTGGGGAAGGAGTGCAAGGAGAGTGGGCAGTTCACAGTGCATACACGAGGCGATATTTGCAGTCACAGGCAGTGGTGACTTGCCAGCTTGGCAGCAATGTGGATGCTGACACAGGCAGTGGTGACTTGCCAGCTTGGCAGCAATGTGGATGCTGACACAGGCAGTGGTGACTTGCCAGCTTGGCAGCAATGTGGATGCTGACATGGCCAACCATTCTTTACATACCAAGGGGTAAAGTGGGGGCTGCCATAGCAACGGAGCTTTGCCTACTGGGGCAACGTGGTAAGTGCCTGCTATGGCAAGGTGGGGATAGCCATGGCAATGTGATCTGTATATTCTGGATGGGGGGAACATATGCCTAACTCTTCTCTATAAGCACAGTCCTAAATCTATAAGAGAAGCTACCAAAGAGTCAGAGGTTATCTCTACCAATCCTAGCCTGGCTGCCCGACCAACACTCCTGGCAGCCAGAGCAGCCCCATGAAACATTGGACAGCCGAGCCTGAGCATCCCCAACCGATGTGAGAATCGGGGTGCTCACTGGGTACGATGGCATATTGAGAAGATCGCTGGCGTAGTAGAGCAGGCACATGCGAGTATTGACTTATTAGCAGCACCATGGTATAGTTGAGCACAATATTAATCTTATTGGCATCATACTGGAAGAGTCCTGGCATATGATGGCAGCACCTAGGCTGCCCCCATTTTGATGGTCTTTTATTTCCTGGCACAACATTTCTAATGGGCAATGACATCGCTCAGGGACACCGATGGCCATTATTTCGTAGTACAATATCCAAAACTGAAAGGAGTTTGTTTGGCCTTTCTGTTAATGGGGCACTGTGGAGACCAATAGAAAACACAACAAATAATTTACATTTAAAACAGACCTTAGATTGGTCAGGATGGGTATCATGGTAAACGCCTATAGGTTGGCTTCATTTCCCTATAACTAAAAATGGTGTTACTCTCTTGAAAGGACCCAAACACAAAGCAAAGGGTATGGGAAAATCAGGGGCCAAGGGTTCCCCTATATGTTAAGGATAGTGGTCTCCTTCTGAAGCTCTGTCCTGAATGCAGCCTCAGAGTTATAGAGCCCATGAAGTACAGGATGGGAAGTGCAATTCATGTTGATAGGCGCTCCTCCAAAGGAGGAATGTAGGGCGGGAATACCCTCTAGTGCATGTGGATCTTCTGAGTCTCTCTGGTTCTCTGTTCTGAGCACAGACTCAAGGCCCACTCTGCCAGGAATGTAGTGCCTAGCTCAAGGCCCACTCTGCCAGGAATGTAGTGCCTAGCTCAAGGCTCACTCTGCCAGGAATGTAGTGCCTAGCTCAAGGCTCACTCTGCCAGGAATGTAGTGCCTAGCTCAAGGCTCACTCTGCCAGGAATGTAGTGCCTAGCTCGCTATGCCTTGGGGATCTCATTCCTCACCTGCTCGCTTTATCTAACACCACACATTCTCACCCTATGTTTGGGTCTCCCTCATGATCTAAGGGTGATCTCACAGGTCACTTGTCTCCTGGCCTTCTTGGCCGGTCTTCCACACAAACAAATTCTCTCAGGCCACTCTGGTCTCTTGGCTTTCCCACACTTAAACTGTTTCTCAACTTTCTCACTGTGCTCAGTTCTCTTAACAGTGGAATATTTTAATCATAACTGTACTTGAATGAGATTCACCACATTTAAAGGGTTACATGTCTTTATATCAAACTATTATATATTCAATGAACATATCTTGAATATTTTATATTTTATATTGAAAAACTTTATAGTGAATGCACTTTTTTTTGTTTTGTTGTTTTTCTTTTGGTGGTCCCCCCAATCCCTGGTTGCCCACCCCTAAAAACCCACCCGACCGTTTCCCAAAAATACTTCACCCTTTACCACACTCCTAAATACATTCACTATAAAGGTTTTCAATATAAAATATTCGACATATGTTCATTCAACATAAAATATTTCGATATAAACACTGTATACCATTTAAAGAATATGTTGCGTCATGCAGATAGCCATGTGCTCGGAGTGAGCACTTTGATATCGCTTGGATTCAGAATGTTGGTTGCCTCTAATTCAGCTTCATTAATAGACACGTCTGGCTTGGTGCAGTTGAGTTCAATGCATAGGATGATGCCAGTATGAATTCTGCACATGAGTCTGTGTGGATGCAATGCATGATAGGTTTTCCAATTGGTTGTGTTCAACATATATTTCCAATATTGAACACCTTATAATTGAGATAAATGACATAATACTTCAGTTTGTTCATTCATCAACGACTCCTGGATCGTAAAGAAATCATCAGTTTATCTGGAAAATAGGGCTACATGGAAATCAAAGGTAGAGGTGTGGATACAAACGTTCATGCTTCCGACTCAAACCAACCATCAAAGAGTGTGGCGTTATCCTGAGCAAAGGGAGCGCCCATAGCAGTTCCTTGTGATCTGATTGGAGAGTGAAGATGGACATGTTATCAGGTGATAGATTTTCAAACATCCCAATCAACATATGTGAATGTTCCCAGAAATGGGGAGCTCAGGGGTAGGAACTGACTATTTCAATGCCTGGGATGTGCTGAATGAACATATGCACATATTTTACATTCAAGGTCACCAAGGTGTAAACTGGAAACCAGTATATTTTTTGTAGTCTTTTGAGGGTGTCCACAGTGACCCTCATGTAAATGTGTCAATGGAAGTCTATAGAATGACGTTGATGAAATCTGTGAGTGATAGATACCTAGACTAAATATTATTTATTATTATTTAATGGTTTATATAAACCTTTACAAACATTTTACAAACATTTTAAGGAAAAATTCATTAAAATTTCACTGAAACATAAGATTTGATTTTGATTTTGAGGATTTCTAAATGTGCTCGAGGCAGACTGAACTGCATTCGGGCGCAGAGGATTACTAAGTTTGTGTCGATCAAAATGACCAGAACAATCAGAATGTTCAGAATGTTCCGAGTGTAGCGGCTGGCGTATAGATTTCTTAGATTTACTTAAAGAGGAAGGTTTTTAATGCCTTTCTAAAGCTTTCCAGCGATAGGCATGAACGGATGATAAGTGGTAAATGATTCCATACCTTTGGTCCAAAGGCCGAAAACCTCCTGTCACCCTTTGAGACCTGCTTAGTCCGAGGTATGGCCATTAGCATTTTATCTCCCAATCTAAGGTCTCTGGATGGCTCAAGATGGTGAATCTTAGCACTAAGATATTTTGGTGCATTGTCATAGTAGCACTTGTGCATCAGGCAGGCTATTGTAAACTTGACCCGATCCTCCACCATCAGCCAGTGAAGGGATCTCTGTGAGGGCCTCACATGGTCTCTTTTTCCCAAATGGGCTATCAGCCTAACTGCTGCATTCTGTGCCCTTTGAAGTCTCATCATCTGTTTGATGGGAATCCCTGTCAATAAACTGTTACAGTAATCGAGATGGGAGTTGGTTAAGGCCCCCACGACCACTGCACGGTCTTCCGCTGCCACGTACGGAAGCACATTCCTAAGCATGCGTAGTGAATAATATACGGCCTTCACTTTGGCACCTACCTGGGCTTTACTGGCCAGGTTTTTCTGCCATATACATCCCAGATTCTTTACTTTCTTTGAGAACTGGATATCTTCACCTAGGACCCGTGGGGTTATCTCTTGTTTTTCCGCCCTCACCTTACTTCCTGCACGAAATAGGATTACCTCTGTTTTGGCCGCATTAAGCTGCAGCTGATTGCATGCCATCCATTTTTTTATTTCCTGCATGCACTGATCAATTTTTTCAAAAGCCTCCTCTATGTTCTCTGTTTCCACGTAAATTTGGGTGTCGTCAGCATACAAATGGAATCTCAATCCATACTTCCGTAAGATGTCAAATAGTGGCCGGATGTATAGATTGAAGATCAATGGTGACAGTGCTGACCCCTGTGGAACTCCGCATTCTAGCCACAACAATTCTGATAGAAACCCTCCCAGTGTTACCCGCTGGGTCCTATCCTTCAGAAATGAGCTAAACCATTTACCACTACTTCTGAGGCTCTTCCCACCATCTCAATCCATTGGAGAATGATTTTATGGTTGTTTGTATCGAACGCCGCGGCTTCCAGTAAATCGTCCTGAACTGCTAATAAAGCAGTTTCGGTTCCATGATTAGGCCCAAACCCCGACTGACATTCATCCAAGATAAACATAAGGTTTTCCATTCAGACATTCAAATACATCTATCTTAACATTTAATCTTCAAACGTTCCAACTAAAATCAATAAATCATACTGATAAAACATTACAAATAACAATGACAAACAACAAAACACTCTTAAAAACATATCATCTAAATAAATATTCTAGCGTTTACAATGTTGCATAATATTTCTCTTTTTCAGACACACCAAATTACTTGGCCACCTCAATTGCACTCAGTTAAATTTCCTATATTACATTGCAGACATTTTGCAAGAAATCAATCACCCTAATCTTTAATGACATAGATGTACCATGTAACATTTCATACCAAATCACGTCTCTTTGTACCATAGAAGTATCTCTCAAAAATTTGGAGAAGCATTCGAGCCTCTCCTTGCTTAAAATGGGACATATTAATAATAAGTGCGTTAAGGTTTCAATTACCCCTTCATAATTGCAAAAGCGGCATCTTTTCTGGTCATCAGGTATTAGATTACGTATAAAGCGAATTTCGTTTGTGCTCAAAACATTAAACCTGAAACACATCATACTATTCCTCAGATGACGTGATGGATATTATACAAGGTATCGCTCAGGCACGGGGTGCCATTTAGATACCTAGACTAATGGATTCACACAGTGGCAGTGCCTTCCCTGGGCACTTTGGGTAATATTTAAGCAATGCCATTACACAGTTTTTCTTTCTCGGGTGACAGAGTTCATCCCTGTTGATTAGACCCTAAATGGACCATTACTGTAGAACCTCGTCCTGTTTTTCATGTTTTCCTGCTATGGAGTTATAGCAGCATTCTACATCTTTGCGTTGTCCATGCCTTTCCAAAAGGTACTTCATAGTGTTCAAGGATATTATATTGCCCCCATTGTCAGTGTCATTGCTAACAATATTGGGATTGTTCAAAGCCAGTTCCTCAGATTGTTAAATTGCTGAGTACTAATGAATATTGACCATCTAGCCATCTAGGCTTGACAGATTTTACAGTGCATCTTGGTGAAGAGAATCTATTGCACTGGCCACCTGTAAAACCATATGTTGATGCTGCTTCAGCAGCTGTGATGGGGATCAATATGCAGATATTGTTTCAAGCGTACACCATTGTTTCATCGTCAGGCAGTATTACGACCGCCTTTTAAACGTGAAAATGTCATCGAATATTTTTGGGGGGTTTGGAACTAGGTAGATAAGGGGTGGGGGGTCGGGAATAGTTAAAAATAGGGGTGGGAGAGGGCGCTTGGGGGGTGGAAGCCCCCTCCAAAAAAAAACAATTCGATGACATTTTTTTCGAAATGTTATACACGTTTAAAAGGCTGTCGTAATACTGCCCGACGATGAAAGAATATAGAACCGTTTCAAGGAATCATACCAGTGCCATTGTCCTGCTCCTCAGTAAGCCTCATGGCTAGTTCGTTACCATGCAGATCTTGCATGCTGCATTAGGACAGTGTTCCACCAACATTAATATGACAAATCTTTGGCGGATGCATTACAAAATATCTTTTTTGTCTTAAATTGCATGCTAATTACAACATGTCTGTTTTGATATGCGTGAGAATGCAATAAGACGTAAATCAAGAACAGAGCCCTTAATTTTATTTTTATCTTATTTTTATTTTTTATGTTTTGTTTATTACAAACTTTTCATAATATACATTTTACTTCCAATTCATCTCTTATCTCAAAAGTAAAACTATCTGAGAATGTTTTCAATTTCTCAACGTGAGTCCACCTCATTTCAATTCTCATTGTTAAAAAGAAGTTGATTTAAAAATGTAATTCTCACAATAATCATACAAAAATGTTCCTCACTTAAAAATATATTCCAACAATCCTCTGTTGTCACTGTTTTCATGTTATTATTAATGTCAGCCAGAAGTTTTGTTTGCCTCGATGTTAAAGATTTACATTCCAATAGTATATGTTTCCCTGATTCTATCAAACCATGCCCAGTGCAGAATCTGCAGTATGCGTTGCTTCTGGGAATTTGACCCTCAGAGCTTAACACCTCTCTAGTCTAGTGGGTAATATATTTAAGCGTAGGCGCAAGAATGAATCTCGCAGAAATGCACAGGGGAATTTGGACAGAGGAGAATTTGACCATTGGATCTCTTTTTATAGGTCACGTTCTGGGATAGTTTATAAGTACTCTGTTTATTCTGAGTATTAATACAGTCTTGTCTTAAAACTTATTTTTGACCTTTTCTGGGTTAGTCATTAATATGTCCTCCGTTAAATCAAAGGATATTGACCAACTTTGGCATCTCTCCTTCCATTTGTCCAGAAGCCATTCGCTTCGCAACTTTTGCCTAGTTCTCAAAATCTCAAAAGGAGGAAGGTTATCTTGCATTAAACATTTACAATACAATGCTAGGGATTTCTGAAGAACAATAGACTGGAGGAATTGCAGACCCAATTCATATCTGATTGAGGCTATAGGAAGACTGTTTGGAAGATGAAGTGCTTTTTCCAAAAAAATAACCTTCCAGGAGATCCAAGAACTACCATGAAAGGTTCAAGGCCGCTTGCACTCTGTATGTTAGAATAGGAGTCACCTTCTGGTTATAGAAGGTCACAATTGGGCACATTGTAAACTTGCCATATCTCCCCTTCAACACTCGAGTTAAGGAAGCAAGGACTTTAGCTTTAGATCTTAAAACTAACTTTGGGCCAATTTCATTGATGGTATCATTAACGCAGACCCTAAGGTAGGTGAAAGAATACACTATGTCCAATTTCTGCTTATCCGTATACCATATAGCTTTTTGATTTTTACTGCCCTGGGCACTTGTCAACACCATCACTTTTGTTTTCTTTACATTTCCTCTAAGCTGTTCTCCTCCATATAGGTCTCAAGCAGATTTAATCTTCATTGCAATCCTATTGCTGTCTGATCCATCACAACCAGGTCATTGGCATATAGGATCCACGGGAGTGACATACCCTGGATTTTTGACGGAAAGGCTTTTGCATTTTATAGGCTCTCACCCATTTCAGATAAATACATGCTAAACAGAGCAGGGGCCAGAGGACACCCCTGCTTTAATCCCCTAAAGGTTTTAATTTTCTCTGAGAACACCCCGTCCTTAGACAGTCTCACCTGGATTGATGTTGAAGTATATAAAGCCTCTATTGCCTCGACCAGATCCCCCAGACAGACCCAGAGTCGCATCATTTGCCACAACCTCTCTCTGCTAACACTGTTGAATGCTTGTTCTAAATCAATAAAAGCCATATATATTTTAGTCTTTGATCTAATGGCCTCTAGTTTCAGCAGGGTCAGCAGGAAGAGTATGAGGTTTGTGCCCACCCCCTTTACAAAACCAGCCTGTCTGGGATCCAGGCGGCCAGACTCATTTGCCCATGAGTCCAGACGCTGCAATACTAAGGTGGCAAAAATGTTCCCAAAGATGTCCAGGTGCGCAATAGGTCAATAGTTTCGGGGCTCATCCCTGTCCCCTTTATTAAACACAGGGATTATTAATACAGTTTTCCATGATGCTGGAACTTCTCATGCTTCAGAGATCTCATCAAACAAGAACAGAAAAAAGTCTGCCCATGCTTCTGTGTTTTGCTTCAGAATTGCATTTTTGAAGCCATCTGGGCCCGGGGCATGCGAAGAGCTCAGTTTTTTTTAATTAAGGCTATGATTTCATCCCTTTCAAACCCAAATGCCCACATCTATGCACTCCCCCCTCTTCTTGTAAACACGCAGACCCTGGTTGTGCAAAAAGAGTTAAAAAATGGCTGTTCCAGATCTTCTCTGGGACAGTATTAGGAAGGGCTGCTGATTGATAAGATATATTATTCAATAGGGCCCACACATTTTGCGTGTTTTTATTATAAACAGTTCTCAGCATATGCTCCGCGTCGTGTTGTACTCTCAGGGCCTTAGAAGATATCAACCAGTTTTTATACTGCTGTCTTCTTTGTTTCAGGAGTCTACCACTATCTTCATCATGTAGCCTGTTTATCTTTCTCATATCGGCTCGATATTGTTTTCTAGCCTCAATCACTTCCTTGTTGTATACATGGAGTCTTATGAACTCTGCCTTTAGACCCATCCAACTTTTTTCTCTAAATCTTTGGAAAAGGCTTAAATAGTCTAAAGCCTCCTTACCCACCTTCCTGCAGTACTTCTCGGTAATGGGCCTAACCTCAGAGGGGCTAATTCTCAACCTATTCCCTTCATATGAGTGTTGGAGCGGAAGTCTGCACCTAACAGCGGGGTCAGAAGGTCGGCCTTACATGTCACCGTTAGGAGCTGATGGGCAATGTGCTCCATTGGAGTAACCATCAGTTTGTCAATTGAATCGATCATATTTCTCGACAGACACAACTAGTCAAGATGTGCTCTCTGCTCTCCACGTCCTCAGTGAACTTACCCAGAATATCCCCCTTCGTTTGCCCATTAATCATGGAAACATCTTGCAATCTCAATAAATCCACACAGCTGGTCTTTTTTTTTTTTAAATCAGCCAACAGGATTAATATCCCCCACTCATCTCTAAACACTTTAAATTTAGATCTCCACAGATCATCATCTGGTGATGTTTTAATTTAATGTAGGAATCATCGATCAGTGATGCTAAACAATTAACAAAAGATTTGTCCCCAATCTTAACCAAGTTCCAATACACATTCAGCAAAACTAGTGTTTTTACAGTATTGGATAGTGGCATTCCATAATCATCATCTGTACAAATGGGTTAGGACTTCTCTCTTCCAGTATTGTAAGGCCCATACCAACTTTTGCCATTGTCATCAACCCAGAATAAGGTCTACCCACCACCCCGTTTAGAGCTGGATTAAAATAAAAACATTAAATCCCTCACACACGGGTTTAACCCGAACCCAAGTTTCTTGCAAGAACAGAATGTCATAAACTGCCAGTCCCAGATCTTCCGTATTATAGAGGTGGACAAAGCCTCTGCTGTTCCAAGATCCCATTCGAAATGTCCTACTTCTTTTGATGTTATTGAGTACTGGATGATACCAGTTATGCTGCCAGCCATGACCAGTCTTGTTGCTTATTTAAAGATTTGTTGTTATCAATCTTGGTGACCTTTCTCCAATACATTTCAGCCACCTTGAAAGGCACTTTTATCCTGTCTGCCTTGTTTGCTGGGACTCCTCCCGCCTGATCTCTTCCTTTAAAACTTGTATTCTTAGGTGACGGGGAGTCTGGAATCCCCTCTTTTTTTTGTTTCTGCATCATATGCTCCAAAATCTTAGACTTCTTTGTAGAATGGGGTGCTTCCTCACCAGTTTTCTTATGCAGAGTCTTAGATTCCTCACTTAACTCAAAACCCAAAGGAAGAAGATTGGGGGTCGCATCCAATAAGGTTGTTTTCACCAATCCCGAGGTC
Organism: Ambystoma mexicanum; assembly: GCF_040938575.1. Taxonomy (NCBI): domain Eukaryota; kingdom Metazoa; phylum Chordata; class Amphibia; order Caudata; family Ambystomatidae; genus Ambystoma; species Ambystoma mexicanum. The sequence goes on from NC_090929.1 coordinate 1,485,380,364, forward strand.
AAGTGAAGTATAACCAAATCCAAATGGGATTCATTAACGAATTGCACTATTTTGATATCATTCTAAATGATTTCCTGCAGTTTAGGAGAACAATGCAAGAGTTTTAGTATATTGGCTCAAATTAGAACTAGGCCATCCCTAGCAGGCAGCAGACTCTCCACTATTGCAGCTAATCGCCTTGCATCTGTGTTGATTTCTTTAGATGTTTCCTTCACCTCTAGGAGTGTCCTTATATCATGTGACATTTCATAGACGTCCTTTGTGGATGGATGTACTTTCTTAAACAGAGCTTGCCTTTTTTCTTCTAAAGTTTGAAAAAACCTGTGCTTTTGTTCCTAAAAATGGACTTGAAAGATGTCCTTTGAGTTTCGTGGATGACAAACTTTTTTTCTTTCCCCTACAGGGTGTACAATAGCATCATTTCCGCCTTCAGGTGATGCCTCGCGGACTTCTCTTTCTGTGTCGGCCTGGGGCTCTTCATCTGAATATGTCGTGAGGTCGAGCAAAACCAGCATTCCTCAATCTGCACTTTCAATGAATTGCTCAACAAACGCACCCCTTTGGTTCGAGGGTCCGGTTATCTCAAATTGAGGGGATCTTGTCTCCTGGTTACGGGTCAGACTCTTTTTCTCCCTCATGTTGAAATGTGAAGGGGCAATAATGTCTCTTGGAGGGGTGCTCAAATTTTGCAGAAAGGCTCGAGATCCATTCCATTTTGATTTATTAGTGTTTGGGGGATCTTGGCCTTTCTTTATTCTTTGTTGTTTCCTCTTGGCCTCTCAGGCGACAGTTGCTTATTCTTAGAATTCTCAAAGATTGAAAATACTTTCCCATTGACTGGTCTTCGTTGGTATACCAGAGGACTCGGCTACCCGAGTCGCAGGGAATTGGGGGTAGACAAGGTTAGTAAAGAGATTTGACTTTCCAGACCTTGTTCCTGTCTAAGGGGAACAATGCCATCTAATGGTGAGGTTCCATGTTCTGTGAGCAGTTCTGTGGACTCCCCCAAGTCCATCTCACCCATCTGGGTTGTCACCATCCGGGAACTAATCTGGGGTGAACTCTGAGAGTTCATCGGGTTTAGGCACACATACGGTTTATGCAAAGGAGGAATCTGTCGGGTTGATGTCTGAGTGCCCGCAATGGCAGAACATCGTGGGGATGGGGGACTTTCCCTTGTGAAGTTCTTAGCCATTTCAGTGACTCAAGAATTGCCACCATCATAATGTTTTTGATGCCCTCCTCTCCGCTTGCCAGGTCATACAATCTGCTTTGCCATTGGGATGATAACTACGCTTCTTTGTCCAATCTCCTTTGTTCCTCCGTTGTAAAAGATTCCAAGAAAATCAGCTTGGTATGGGTCATGGCCAATAATGTGGGTTGGTCTTTTATAGGTTCGTTCGTTACCAAGAATATTTTAGAGAAGGGATTTAGGACAATGGTCAAAGTAGACATTATATTAGACTGAATCTGGACTATTGCTGCTTCTGATAGCTGATGATTACCTTCAAAGCGCGGATGCAAGGAGACATTGATTTTTGGGAATTTTTTAGATGATGAGGAAGGGGATCTTGTCTTATAACTGGGGCTACCCTTAGGCACAGAGAGATCTAATTGAATAACAGAGGCCATAGATATTTGATGGGAGACCCCTTCCTCATGCGTCAAAGCAGGCCAGCCCTCCCGATCTCTGGGGGCTCCTAATGCCAACTTGTGACTTGATGTGAAACCGGCACCCACCTTGTTTCCATGAGTTGGGGTCTGGCCAATTCCAGTCGCTGAGGCATTGAGTCTCCTCTGCCAGGCAATTGTAGTTTTAATCTCTGCCATGTCGTACGATAGTCGCACTGCCAAATTTGAGTGCTGGATTGACAGTAAATCAGACTCTGCCTTATCTTCAAGAGAATTGCTGGCATCATTGATAGTTTGGCCCCCGTTCACAAAATGCTTGGATTCGGGTGATTCTGGGCATGTAAAGATTTCTTCTAGAAATGCGCAATCATTGTGTACATAGAGGGATGTATTCTGTGAATAAGACGGCAGGGGTTTTCCATTCTCTACCGTACCGGTACCCGGGCCACCTTTAACAAGATTTGAGGCACCCGGATTCGTTGTGGTCAAGAGTTCAGTGCTCTCACTGTTTCCCAGGTAGTCCGCGACTATTATGTTCTTCATGCCCCTTGTATTTAGGGCCTTTGAGGGACCCCCATCAGCAGCCTCATAGCACCTCAACAATGGCTCAGAATTAGCACGAGATAATAGGACACCCTCCGCACTAGCAGAATTAGTCCATGCGGTCGCTAGAGAGCTGGACACATTATTGTCCTTAACCACACTCTGCCCTGCTTCCCCCCGGGGTATGCACGGCATAGCATCTTTCTGGGCATACACACTTCCTATCTCTTGAAGTGTCTCACTCGCTGTCGAGGGAGGGCAAAACACACCTCCAAACAACTTTGCCCGGCACCGGAGCAGAAGTTACAATATTATCACAGGGGACGCCGGAGAGCTCACCTCGCCCATCGTCATCGACACTGGAATCAATCCTTCAATCAGTTTCAGATTGGTACAAGGGCCACTTGACATTGCCAGTTGCAGGACTTCAGTTGGTTTCAGTGTTCGGTATTCTTGCGTGCTGTATCTCCCACCTTGCACAGCCAGCTGTAAATCAGAGGTAAACAGTCTGGCCAGCTATTGCTCTCGGCCATCCTCGCCCAGCCGAGGCTGCCGTGACTGCTCCACTCGGCTCAACTCTGCGCACTCTAAAGTGTGAAGGGATTTTAAGTTGGAACATTCCCTCCAATGTAGACACATTAAAAAGGCTGGCAGAACCTCTGCTAGACCACAGCCCTTAATTCAGCATAGGCATCTCACAAGGTCTAGGAATATTATTGGACTGATTAACTAGGAAGGGCATTTCTGGACACTGCTCATATCATCTTCTTCAGTGTGGTTGTATCCAATGAAACGGCTACACATTCTTTGATTTGTGTGTTCTTATGAAGGCCTTTCCATGGCTTTCAGAACCCAACAGTAATATCTCTTTGAGTATTGCCAAGACTTTGACAGGAGCAGCAAGTCAATGGCATCTTCTCCGTCTCTAGCAGAGTTTCATGGCTATGCCGCCAGTGCTCAATGATGCCAATGCTTTCACGTGCCTCTTGGTTCTCACTGATTTCTAGCCCCAGATTGAAATTGCTTCTTCTTTGGCACAGTGTCCGCTCCAGGAGAGTTTTCAAAGTACTCAACTCTTTTGCTAACTTTCCATCTGCAGCAATTCAATGTGGGTTCTTCCTCCTTTTCAAACCTATTGGCCATACAATGCCTATTTACGTTTTTCTGTCCTGTTCTTTTATTAATTATGTTAATTATGTTTGCACTCAGTGTGTAGTGTCCCCACTCCATTTCTCTCACCAGTCAACCCATAGTTTATTATTATTTTTTTATTATTGTTCGGGTATTTATTGAGTGCAGACCTAGCGGGATGCAAAAGAGGGCTTTATAAGTCGTAGTGGGAAGTACACTGTGAGGCAGGCAGATAGCAAGGGGTCAATGCAATGGAGGAGGGGAGGGCCGACATATGTCATCAAGGGATCTACAAGCAACCAGGGGAGGAAACATGTGGGAGCAGATCTCCCACTCTTAGGTTGGATGGAGAGTGGAAGGAGTGGGGACCTAGGTGTTGGGGGAGGAGCCATTCCTTGACGATGAATAGTTTTCGGCATTCACTGTGAACTTCATGCTGGGCCCCAATAAACAATACAGCTGCCGGTGAAGTGGTAAATACGAATGATACTTTGCCAGGAATGTGTATGCGCACATTTATTCCAGCTTTTTGTTTTTGACTCAGACAGCTATTTTGTCATTTTATACTCAAAGTTATTGATATAATGTTCCTTGTCAGCCTGTTTTCCATGAACACCTATGCTCGTCTGCATTGTTTTAGTAATCTGAGAATATGATGCCTAATAGTGGTGACTGCCATGTTTGGTCAATGTGTGTCCTTATTCATGAGAACCCACTGAATATTTTTGGGGTCATACACTTTGAGGGTCTGTTGAACTTTGGCCCATTGTCAGATCCTTTGATACCATTATCGTATGTCAGGTGGTATTACCTATGTGCCAAGAAATGCAGTCCTTCCAGGGATGTTTGAATTGATTTGATTTTATTTTATTTATAAAGCGCAAAAAACCAGGCCCAGGGGCAAGCGGGTGCATACGCTTAAACATGTTACAAAAAGCAGTAGTTACAGAAGTTACAAAAATATACAGCATATATACATGTACCGAAGGGTACCATTAAAAGCGTATAATACAGGACAGAGCAGAGAGAAAATGTATATTCAGTCCTGTACCCCACATGGAGTCTGGACTGTGTCAAGGTCTCATGAGTCTTGGGAGAGCAGCCATGTTTTAGCATTGTTCTTGAAGGAGTGGAATGATGGTTCAATTCTGATAGGTGTGGGCAAGGTGTTCCAGAGTTTGGAGGCCAGGACGGGGAAGCTCACCCCACCAGCTTTTTGGAGTTTGCATCTAGGCACGATGAGGCTGTGAGTTTGGGCTGCTCTGGTAGGTCGAGTGGAGGTGTGGCGTGAGAAGCGTGCGGACAGGTAAGGTGGGGCATTGTTGCTCAGACATTTGTGAGTCAAAGCTAGGGTTTTCAGGGCAATTCTCTGTCTTACTGGGAGCCAGCGTAAGTCTGATCTGACGGAGGAGATATGAGAGCGTCTCGGATGTTGAAGGCTGCCCTTAAGGCATTATTTTGTACAGTTTGCAATTTATTAAGGTTAGACTGACTAGTCCCTAGGTAGAGAGCACTACAGTAATCAATTTTGGCCATAACAAGAGTTCTGGCGAGTGTGATACAGTTGGTGGAATTTAGGAAGGGTCTACAGGCAGTGATAAGTTTGCAGGTATAGGCCGAAGCTGACCTAACTGCATTTATTTGTCTGTTCAGAGAAAGCGAGGAGTCAAGATAGACCCTTAGCGTCTTAGTATCTTTGGAGACTTTACTGTCATTGCCATCAATAATGAAGGACTTGTAGGTTTGGTCTAGTTTGTTGAGCCGATGATTTGATCCTAAAAGTAAGAGCTCAGTCTTATCATCGCTAAGGCAAAGTTCGTGCTGTGCCATCCAGGCCTGGATGACAGAGTAAACGTTGTTAAGGGCTTTGGTGTCAGCTGTGTAATCTCCTGTGATAGGGATGAGTATCTGGGTGTCGTCCGCGTAGTTAGTGTAGGAGACACCGAGATAGTCAAGCGTATCGAAGAGGGGCTTGGTGAATACGTTATACAACGTAGGGGATGCACACGAGCCTTGAGGAACGCCACAGTGAATAGGGGAAGGATCCGCTGATGCGAGCGGTGAGAAGACCCTCATGGATCTATTGCTCAGAAATGAGTGGATCCAGGCATTGGCAGAGTCGGAGAAGTGGGCTGCGGATTTGAGATGCTGGCAGAGTATTTGGTGGTTGACCAGATCAAAAGCCGCAGAGGGATCGAGGAGAAGGAGAAGAGCTAGCTTCCCATTGTCCTTCAGTGACTCCATCTGAGTTTTCAAGTCGATCAGAGCTGACTCCGTGCCATGTTTAGGGCGGAACCCTGATTGTCTTAAGCCCAGGAGATTGTTTAGTTCGAGGTAATCCTGAATCTGCAGGTAGGCTGCGCGGTCCAGGATCTTGAGCAGGAATGGGACTGTAGTGATAGGTCTGAAGTTAGTTGGGATATTAGGGTCAAGGGAGGGTTTTTTGAGGAGTGGGATAACCCATGCATCCTTTAGGTTGTCGGGGACAATACCCGTCTTGAAAGAAGCATTTATGAATGCTGCAATGAACGGGGCTAGCTCATGAGATGCTTCCTTTATAATAGGTGCTGGGCAGGGGTCGCCTTGGCAATTGGAAGGTTTTAAATTGTTTATGATGTTTTCTACTTCGAGAGTAGTGAGTGGGGAGAAGGAGAAAGGTTTATGCGGATAGGTTAAACGTGTATTAAGTGTAGGTGTGGTCGGTGGTTGGTCAAGCTGTAGGGATTTCTGTTTGTCCCTGATTTTAGATTCGAGGGTAGCAATTTTACCCAGGAGTGCTGACTGAATATTGGTGCACCAAGTGCTGTCTTTGGAGCAAGAGTCAGGGGGGCTGCAGGTGTCTCGAGTTCCTTAAGGATATTAAAGAGTTCCTTAGTATTGGACTGGGCTGACATAATGCGGTTATTATAAGAATCATTTTTTGCCTGGAGTACAGCTTCTTTATAGTTAAGGGTGGCTATCAGAAGACTGTCCTTGTGGGCGTCGGAGTGGTGACTTCTCCAGCGAGTTTCTCTTTGCATAACACTCTAAGCTTGGGAGTAAACCACGAGTTAAGGTGTGCTCATTGTTTGGGTTTCCTCAGTTTGAGCGGGGCGATAGAGTTGATGGCTGCAAGCAGTGACTGGTTATACATGTCGGTTAGGTTGGTGGTGTCTGAGCAAGTGTCAGGAGTGTTATTTATTGTGGGAAGGATAAGGGGGAGTAGTTTTTCTGTCGTAATGTTCTTTTTATTTCTAGTGAGGGTGGCTGGGGCGACCAAAGGCCTGGGTGGTGGGGCTGCTTCGATGCTGAAAGTGATGACATGGTGGTCAGACCACAAGAAGGGGCGTTGGAGATTATGCTGATATTGCAATTGGTGTCACTAAGCCAGTCAAGGGACCGCCCTTTAATGTGGGTGGGTTCCTGTATGTGGTGAGTGAAACCTAAATCTGTTAAGGTATTAGCTAGGTCGAGGGCTGCAGGATCATTAGGGTCTTGGTGTCCTAGATTGAGGTCGCCAAGAATGATGGTTTGGGAGTTGGATTTAGCATTGTTGAGTACTAACGTAGAGATATCATCCACAAAGGATGTGGGTGGACCAGGGGGTCTGTATATTAGGTGGATGGTAGCCGTTTGGTTAGCTGAGAGTCCGAGCTTGACAGAGAGTAACTCTGCAGTTTCCACCTTAGTGCTTGGGATGGTTCTAAGTCCTAATGAGTTTCTAGCGATGAAAGCAATTCCTCCACCTCTCGAGGTGCGATCACATCTGATGATGGAGTAATCAGTGGGGATGGCCAATGAGAGTGCCGGGCCGGAAGCCACGTGCAGCTAGGTCTCGGAGATGGCGATGAAGTCGAGTTCCTGAGTTTTGATAAGTTCAGCAATGTCCAGAGCGTGCGCAGCTAGGGATCTTGCGTTAATCAGGGCAGCCTTAATTAAACCAACGTTACTTGATGAAGCTGTGATGATTTGAGGGTGATGGGGCGTGGGTGAGGTGGCCGTTTGTGGGGGCGGGCTGTGCGTATGAGTTTTGAGGTATGGGCTCAGGTAGATGGGCTGTCCCTTCTTATCCATAAGTCTAGATCCTAATCTTAGGTTTCTAAGAGTGATAGGACATGGTTGGTTGGGTGAGGGTTTTTTGGCGAAATGGTCGAGCCATAGGGCCGGATCGTTGAGGTAGATTTTGTGGTATTGAGGTGCAGTACTTTGGTAGGTATCATGAGATCTGTGAGAGGTGGCCATGGATGAGGTGTGCAAGGAGCTAGGTGCAGCTAAATTGGGAGGTGGTAGGTGTGACGACCTAGTAATTGACCACACTGAGAGTAGTACTTGTAATGAGGAGAGCAGTGACCTTAGGGAGAACCAGCTTGGTAGCATGTTACCGAGATTAGAGAGGAAGGGCCGCCGGGTCTGTGAGGCAATTATAGGTAAGCATTACAGGCACTATTTGGCTAGGCAGTGCGTGCTCTGTACGAGCAATGCAGGCTAATGAGTTTAAGACAGGTTAAGTCTACTTATTCAGAGTCAAGCAATGGGGGTGCATCAGATCAGTACACAGGCAAAGCAAATACCAAAGCTTGCATATACATTAGCATGTTAGGCAGGGAACAATGCAGAATGCAAGAAGCGTGATCTAATTGTAAAGGTGCAACAATTCAGGCAGAGAAGACATTCTAGTGTAGGCGGCAAGTATTGGCAGATCAGGTAAATGTCAAGTTGAAAGGCACGGCAGAGTAAGGCAGGTACCCTGGAGTTAGCTTAGATCATGTGGACATGTCTTATGCAGAGCGGTGCAACATATGCAGGCATAGATCAAGTTGTGGCGCAGCAAATTAGGGAATACACAATGAGCGTATCAGGCAGGCAGAGTAGCATATATCATGGAGCTAACAAGTGGGTCCACGTTGCGGTTCTGAGCAAGAGCTCAATCATTTCAAAAGCGAGCATGGGGTTGGCAGCATAGTAATTTCAAGGCAAGCACAGGCGAACAAAGCCGCAAATGAAAGCGGTGCCATGGTCATGCAATGGGAAGGTATGGTCTGGGCGGCAATGAGAACAGACATAGGCAATGCAAGCAAATAAGGCACTGAAATGGTGCGATCACTTGGTGGTAAGCAGCCGCGAATAGGTAGCGACTAGGGGCTCAAATATGCAGTCGGCTCAGTTGATTAAAGTCAGGACGCTCGTAATAGATGTGCAGACTTAGTACAGAGGTATGCATGGTGCACGTTGCTACGCTGCTACAGCTTGTCAAGTGGCGTATGTGATTATATTAGCATAGTAAAGGCATTATCAATATTAGGATAGATAGTATGTCAGCTAGTTCAACAGGCAAGGTAAATGCTTGTAGGGCAGTAGGCACAGAGCGGACAATTTATATAGCTATACTAGGTAGCAAGCTCGTGGGAATAAGCATAGCATTCGGAAGCACTGAAATAGTTGATAACGTTATTAGTCTTACTTTCTGGATGGTGAGAGCGCTAGTCCATAGGTTCACGAGGAGGAGAGTCAGCTGTGTAACCACAAGCAGGGATTAGTGCAAGGTGAAAAAGGGCATAGTGTCCAGGCGAACAACGAGTAAGGCTGAGGACAGGCTAGGATAGGAGTCAGCCTGTTTCACTGGGCCTTGGTGAGAGTGGGCCGGCTTCGCCTGCCGGCTCCCGATAGGTAGCTGAAGAAGGGTCACCAGCCAATCGGGACTCAGCAGCGTCTGCTGGGTGGATTAGGCAGTGTATGCCTCAAATGGGTGGCGGGCGGCCATCTTTGAGTGTGCTGGGCTCCACATGGTGAGCAATGGTGGAAGCATGCACACGGTCGCAATTTCGGCCGGAAACACAGCGCCAAAGCAGATTTCCGTTGCAGGGACAGCAATGGCATCTGGGCATCGTAGCTGGGATATTGTGATGCAGAGAATCCGTTTTGCACAATTTGGAGGTGCGCTTACCGGAAAAGGTTGTAAAATTCAGGGTGCCTTCCCTTTGGTAGACCACTGCTCCTGCAGGGTCACGGGAGCTCCTGCTCCACTGAAGAGGAAGGGGGGAATGGTGTAGCGGCTGGGTCAATGGATTTCCCTTATTTGCCATATCGTTCAGACTACCACATTTCCCGGGTCTTCAATTAAGACCAGCTGCGGCATCCCTGCCTGAGATGGGGATTCTCATGTATCACCATAGATCTGGAAAGTGCATGCACTTCTGATGCTTGGAAGCAGATACAGGGTTAGATATAGTCCACCCAAGCAGTTTTTGACACATTTATCTCCATTTCCTTCTGCAAATGATTCAGGGTTGCCAAGGCTCACTCGCCAACATTTGCAGACAACTTAATGGCGTCTTCCATTCTTGTAATCGCTACTGATGCTGGCACCTTATTTGGCACAGTTGAAAGTCGGGTATGTTAGAGAATTGCCAGATTGTAAAACTGGTGTTCTGGGTCCTGCATCACAGGGATGTGCAATTAGCATTGCTATTAGCAGTGCAGTTCAGGATAAAGGCAAATATTAGGAGAAGTCTTGCTGGTCAGAGTAATTATAAGGATGTGGTATTTATAAAGCGCTTTCGCCAAAGTGCTTCACAGAGAATAAATGTTCATACAATATCATCCAACCAAAGTTGGTACTAATTTATCGGCTGAGTTGGACTTGCCGGGATTCGAATCTGCGACCTACAGATCACAGCAATAAGCCCTCAACACGCTGAGCTAATTTCCCGGTATTACCAGAGCTGCGTGCCTCTAACTTCCCTCTGTTATTCATTTTCTCATAGTGGTTACTCACTAAGCCGGTGATCTGCAACCATTGGCTCTTCAGATTCCTGAACTACAACATCCACCAGCCTTGGCCAGCATTGGCAATGGCAAGGCATCCTGGGAGTCATAATCCAACCTGTCTGGAGGGTGGCAAGTTGCAGAGTCCTACTCACTTTCAGACGCTGATTCTTATCACTTTCACCCACATGAATTAAAGGTCAACCCCTTTCTCTTCACCTCGCCTCTTCCTCTCTCTCCTATCATCTAATCTTCTTTCTCCTCTTCCCCTACAGTGCTTTGAGATGCCCTGAAGGCAGCATTTAGCGCTCTATAAGATTACATACATAAGTGTGGTTTAGGTTAATCCCATCTGTTTAAGATTGTTATAGAGTCTCAGGGTGGTACCCATGTGCTTCACCAAGGGTTTACCATCAAGCGCTGGGTGTGGGGGTGGGGGACTTCTGCAGTGCAGGGCCCAGACTCTGGAACTCCAGCCGTGTGGGGCTCCTGTGGGCCTAGAGTCCACATCACTCATCAAATGCTTTTTCCTCCGACTTCCTGTAATTCAATTTAATTCCCCATCTGTATACTCTTTATCATATGTAAATGAAAACTATTATGATTGTCTCAATATCACCGTGAAAATATGGTGATATTGTTGTATTCCAATATTTTTGCGGGGATATTAACACATGGAACCCGTTTACAATGACATGCATCATAATGCACCCTTGGACTGTGCTGCATATGGCAATTGACAAAGTAAAAACGACTCATTAAACATTATGCAGCGTCCATAAAAACTGATTCTTAATATTTTTCTCCTACACATTCATTGTGGATGTCCTGAAACCCTGCATTGGTGTTGCTATTACACGAGCCTGTGAGTTCAGCCTCATTTGTCGCGCCTTGAAACACTTGTGTATAGGCGCGTTATAAATGTCACTTCATAGCATATCATATCATTTACTAGGCTCTTACGGATTATTATGTTGCATATTCGGAGCTAGACATTGATGAAGCACACAGCCTGTGGAGTCGTCACCTATCAGAAGACTGGATATTCTATGAAGTCTGGCATCAGCAGCAGGGCACACACTGTCTGAGGCCTTTGCGCCATGCTGTGTGTGAATCCATGTGGAAGGGCATAGTCTGGGCAGTCAGGCTGGTCTTAAACAGAGTCTTGCCAAATGAGGCTGGACCTTTGCCCAGCAGCTACTGTCCACAAGATATCCACAGGCTGCCGATGAGCGAATCCCATGATGAGCCAAGGCAAGATGTCATTTATCTTCTCAGAATCCTCACTAAATGAATACAGTCTGTCGGTCTGGTAATTCCGGCAATAGCATTTTTTCCAGACCGGCACACTTCAAGTTTGCCGGTGGAGGCCACAAATCTCCTGGCAGGCCTGACCTGCCGGTAGGGGTGTCACGGTATTAGTTTTATGATGGTACGATAACCTTCTTGCCAAATTACGGTATATCATGGTTATCGCAGTATAGGAGGTGGAGTTAACCAATCTCAACAAATATTTTCTAAAAGGTCATACATTGTCAGATTTATCATCACAAACAAAACCAGGCACCCAGGGCCAGAATTGGGCTTTTCAACATACTTTCCACTGAAATGCCACCCCTTTCTTCCATCAAAAACAAACACGTGTGGAGAGGAGGAGGGGGGAGGGAGCCCTGCTGAGAGTGGCAAAGCAAACTGAATAGCTTTTCTTAAGTGGTCATTTAGGCTTTTAGCTCCCTCACCGGCTACTGGTGAAGATGAACATGTTGCCATCTTGATAACCTGCATGTCACAGATCAATGGAGGCTGATGGTAGTATACGCTTGTGCGCATACACACACGCACACGCACGTTCTCTTTACGTTACAGCCTTTAGTTTACTTGTGGGCCAAAAGGTGTTCATTAATCACAGACATGTTACCCTTTGGTATGGCAGCAGGGAATACCCACAGAGATGAGTGAATTTCGTAGTGTGACTTATTATATGTAAATTCAATGATAGAACCAGGGAAATCCCCCATTGTCATATGTTTAGGAAACATTATCCATTATAAATATATAGACCCCAAAGCCGCCAACCCAAAGTAAACCCTTTTCCTTCTTGGCACTGTATGTATTCTTCCTTTTGCTAACATATTGATTTTGTGTCAGGCACGTGTGGGTTATGGAATGGCATTAAAAACTACTCCAACTGAAACTACTTGGCAGATGGCACATCCAACAGTGCAAGACCAAGACTGCGCTGCGTAACTGGCTGCCGTGTACTCTGTGATCCCAGAACAGTCATTCTGCTTTTGGAAGCTTTTAAAACCTTCTCTTGAAATATGACATTTAATTATCTCTGTGCTCGATGACTCTGTAGAGCGTTTACGATGCAGTTTAGTCGTCTCCGACTGTTGCCAAGAGTCTGCAGTTCCTTTCACCTGTATACGCTCACACCATTGTCACGTGAGATCCAATGCGTCAATCCCGTCTCCAAATGGATCATACGTAGGAAGTGGGCGTGTACCGAATAGCATATTTAATATTCAACCAAAATAGCCAATCAAGTATTCGACTGAAGCCAAAGCCGAATATGAAGCTGAATAGTTGCTTTATTAAATGTATTATTCTCTGGAAAAAGAAAATCTTTATAACAAAAAAAGAAAGCCCGATTTTAAATCATCAACACACCTTTCTTATTTAAGGGATTCAAGCCAGAAAATACGGAACCAGGTGTACGAAGGGATGTTCTATGTGTAGAATATATTTATGGGACGGCAATGAATATGGGGAGATTAATTCCACCCCCCAACCCTCAATCAAGAGCGCCATGCCAATTGCTAATTGAATCGAATTCTTTACTAACTCTGTCTTTGATGCATGTAACCCCACAGTAATCCCGAACCCCTTCTGCAATATGTAAGCCAAGAACCAGGCCTGTGGGTGGAAACAATATATGTTTCAATTAACAGACAGTATCCTTATGCATCCAATAATTATCAAGAGGCAGGCCACTTTACTCCATGGCAGAAAGCTTTCCCTTCCTGACAATGCTCTCACTGCAGAAAACACAGAAAACACAGTTCGTTTTTATAATCACATAACTTATAAGATACAACCACGTGAACAGTTTTCCATTTCTGGTCTATATTCCCACCCTTTTGCCCCTACAGAATCTATAGGGGAGAGAAATAGCACAATCTCAGTCTCTGTGTGCCAATGAAGAGTATACACGCAAAGTGAATGTCGCGTTGCAATTGGTCCCCTGTCCTCACCTGCCCTGGAAACATGTAAGGGAGAACACAGAACTAAGTGAATGCTCAGATAAATGCGCCGTTAACAAGAATATCCTTCATGCGAAGAGCATTAATGCAGCACCCTAAAACCTGACAGGACAGTTTTTCTATCTACTGTTCTTTTAATGTGGCCTAACTTAAACACATGCAGCGCTTTTCTGTTGGGCAAAAGAATTGACATAAGCAGCGCTCTAACATCCCAGTGCACTTTCCATTACTCGATGCCCCTCAGGGTTCGGCGCGCTATAAAAATGGCAAAAATAAAATAAATAGTAACATTCTAGCACAACAAACATTTAATGACATACTCTTCTCAACAGAAAATGAAACCCTTTTCTTCTCCCCCTATACAGTGAGAATGTCCCAATTCAATTTGGAGTTCCTTGCCCACCCTCTATAGAGAAGTGTGCTTTTCAATCAGCTGTCTTCCGTTTTTTGTTAACAAGGAATGTACTCTTCTGCGCAGCACAGACCCAGAGATTTAATTTGCTAGGTGGACCCCTTCTGCTTTATGGCAGGGCCTGGGGAATGTTGAACAGTATAGAATTTGGTTTATGAATTCCCCCCTCCACTTTATGGGATTTTTGGGGTGGCAAAAAGGATGTAGGTGATCCAGAATTACTTTAAAATACTATGGGCTACATTACGAGGTTGGAGGTAACCATGGCACTATTAGCGACATGGCTGCCTCCAAATCCTTACCGACTCCGCCCTGGTGAATGGAGCTATTACCGCCCCATTCCAAGGTTGGCGGGGGCGATAATTCCCCATTCACCAGGGCCCTTCGCCATTCCCATTTGAGCCCCCATAGGGCTCAATGGGAATGGGGAAGGCGCTAATAACGGTACCGCAAATTGCGGTACCGTTATTAGCTCTAAAGTCCCTTTGCGGGTCCCGTCCTTAACGCCTGGTAAAACCAGGCATTAAGGGAGGAACCGCAAAGGGAACTCGTAGTAGGGCGGTAAGGGATTACCGGCACTGGTGCCCTTACAGGTGCCGGTAATCGCTTACCACCCACCTCGTAATGAGGCCCTATATCATTATTCACACTTGGAGAGATTTCATAGATTTCGAATTTCCCCAAGATCATCCCAGTGTCTTTTTACTATGTGGGAATGAATTACATTATTCATTAACAAGGAAATGCTAGGGATCTACTTCTTGCTGCCCACCCCATTAATTCCTATATAGGGGAAAGATGTTGATTCAAACAATGGTTTGCTCGGTTGTCATAATAGACTTACTTTGAATCTCTCTGGGTTCTGCACAGGTGCAATAATCCTGAGTCATCTCATTGGCAATAGTGCCTTGTTGGACTGCCTTCTTGTCTGGCCTATGTCCTAAATGGCAGCCCAGCCTCAGCCCTTCTGTCTGCCTCTTCTGGTCGTTGTTATGGATGACACTCCAGCCTCAATCCTTCTATTTTTTTTTTTTTATTGTTGAAATTTAATCAAATAATTGATTTTTTTACAACATTTCTTTGTAAACGTTTTGTCATTCTGATGAAATCCTTTTCACTTTGAGAGACATTTCATAAATTCTTCTATTTGCCTCTCCAGATTGTAGTGCCATCTCTCCCCCCCTTTTTAGTTCATCCTTGACATTATTTGTTCTCCCCTTTTTCCATTGTGTGTACAGTTTTAAAACCTCGTAGCCACACCCCAAAATATCTAAATTAGAATGTGCCAGCTCATTGGCTAATTATTCAGATTGGACATCTATTGCTCTTCCCTCTAAACAAGGCCCAGCCTCTTCCCTATGATTGGTCATCAGGTTTTCAGGCCCCATTTCTGGGAGTTCTTACTCCACTCATCGGAAATTACATTTCTGAACAACTGAAATATGAAGTTTAAAATCTTCAACATGGCACTTTTCTCCAATTTGCAAATGAGTGTCACAACCCATATATTTCTGCATTGGTCCGATAATACCGATCGCAATGAACTGTGTCTGGTGTCGGCAGGTGTTTGCCTGCACAAATGACAGATTTTTGTGATTTACACCGACAGGATTAACGTTAGGGTCATGATAATTTACAGACAGGTATTTGATTCTATAAGCTACCAGATACCTGGCTCTCCAATCTGTAACTTATTTTGGTGAGCTGCAATCATATTTTGAGGGGAGTCCTATCGATTTGTGTGTTCTTCAGAAAGATATGAACCATCTCTGTATCTGTCACTGTACTCCAGTTTATGGGCCAGATATGACCTCCCATAGAGGCCTATGATATCCTCTTAAGTACATGCATACTTTTCACTCATTTAATAAACAATTTCTTTTTCCAGGACCTGTGGTCCGGCATGGTTATCTCTCTTCTGATGACATAGTCTGCAATACAACCTCCTGGGCTAATGACCTGAACAGGTCATACTTGTTTACTTATCTTAAGGTTATTATTAAGGTTTACTTATTTCGTTGGGCAAAGGGACTACAACTCCGCCCCCTGGGATCATGTTGCCTTCTTTTGCATGTCAGATTGCTTTCAGGTCCTAGACTTTCCACAAAACTAAATTCAATTTTGGGTATTTTAGAAAGTTAATATCTATGAGTTGCACTTTTATTTTCTCAGTGGACACCATTCCACCCCCACAAACCGCTGTCCCAGGCCAAGCTCGCCCCCTTCCAGCATCTGCTAAACTGCAAAGGGGATTGACCATGAGTCTGTGTTTTGATGGGGTAAGGTTTCCCTTTTTCGTAGGCAGAGTTCACTTCTCTTTGTATGAACATAACCTGGTGCTTTTGTTTACATTAGGCCTGCTTCAATATCTTGCACTATGTACTATACATTACGCCCCATCTTCATCTTTGCTGCTTATTATAAATCATTTTCCCTTGATCATATCCTTCATTAGCACCCGGCACGCGCGGAGCAACGGGAATACTGCGTGGTGATTGGCTCATTTGCGAGCCATACCACACGGTATTCCCTTTTACGCCGTGCGTGCTGGCTACTCTGTTCCCGGCGAGGGGCGTGGCAGCCCCTCAGCCAATGAGGAGGCTCGAAACTGGGCAATCCCCGCTCTGAGCCTCCCCATGGCTGGAGGCTTCCTTCGTCCCCCACCAGGGACTCAGGTAAGAATTTTTTTTTTTCCTCCCTCCTCCCACCCCACCCGACTTACCTTCTATCCTGCGATCTCCGGCGGGGGACGATGGAACCCTCCAGCAGTGTGGAGACTCAGAGCGGCTGGAGGCTTCCATCGTCCCCCGCCGGAGACCGCGGTACATTTTTTTTTTCCTTCCCCTTCCCCCTCCCTTCCGCCCTCCCAAACCCACTTAGCTTCTTTTTTCTTCTAGTCTTGGGAGCGAATGCGCGCGCCCGCTCCCGATGGCCGCCATGAAAAGGGATAACAGACTACGTTTTCCCTTTCCCGGCGGCCATTTTTTTTTTTTTTTTTTTTTTTTTTCGAAACAAGCACCCCAGTCTAACGGGCCGGGGTGCTAATGGCAATAAGACCCTCGGCGGCGGGCCAATACAGCCCACGGTAATGCCCCCGGGGCTGTAGTTACAGGCCCGAGCGTAGCATTACCTGGGGCGGTATTGGCCCGCCTCCTCAGGTCTTATTGCCACATTAATGTGTGCCTTTGAATTACTTCTGGCAATGGAGTTTTCTTTTTGATATGTTATAGGTTCAATCAAGTCTGAAGGATGCACAGAGTTCTCCATAACAGTTCATTCGTTTGGCAAAACTCCACTCCAGTGCCCCAGTAACACTGTCTGAAATAGGCATGTACCTTCGGGCCCTGTCACGTGAACACAGGGCCCAGTTAGTTTTCCATCTTTCTGCCTTGCTGCCAGCATCTTAGCCTGATGCAGTTCAGGTGTATCCTGGAGCTGAAAATACCCCACATATGTGAAAGTCAGTGCTACTTAAAGTGTCAGGCTTCATGAATTTAAAGTGCCCAGGCGCAATGAACAAAATGGACATTTGATTTACAGTTGCCATTGCAACCTCTTATGTAGCATGTGCAAACACGCGCACCCTAACACAGAGTCATTCAAAGACTCAAGGGGAACAACCATAATAATCAAGGACACAATTAATTGTCGCAGCAAATACATTGTATACGCCATCATATGTACATGCGAACGGATATACATTGGAAGTACTATCCATGAGCTTAGGTCTAGAATACGAGAACACTACCATGGTATCAGTAAACTGGATACAACCTTGCCACTGGCACTACACTGGCAAACCAAACATCAATTGGATGACAAAATGAAGTTGAGGTTCATTGGTCTCAAACAGGCTCTTCTGGGAGAAAGAGGTGGAAACAGAGAAGCCCTCCTTTGCCAGCTGGAAGCCCGTCTTATTTGGAAGTTTAGAGCAACTGAATTTGGACTCAACCAAGAACATGAGATGGGACATTTTCTCTAATTGGGATTAAGAATATGTATATTTAATACTGTAAGACAATCTATACTTGAACTACGTATGTATGGCTACACTAACTCATTCACTTTGATACACCTAATATTAATTCTCAATTCTAGTCACCTCTTTATGTTCACTCTTATGCTAACACGTGTAATTATACTTGTAACCAGTCGTGCCCGACTAGCACACAAGATACGTGTCCAGGCAGTCCCCCACGTAATGGGCTCTTTCGCTATGCTCGACACTGTTTATGGCCCCTTCTAGTATCTGGCCATACACTTATTACAAAATACATACACTTCACTCACCATAGTAGGGGAAATTGTGCGGTGAAACCTGCAGCACAAAACTAATAATAGAATGATGGTGGGACCGTTGTGTCTTTATTGCTCTACCTATGTGATCACATGCATTTATTTATACAGATAAGACATCATATACTGTAATGTGCTGGACAAAGGGACCTTACGATATGGTCTTTCACGTAATATACTAAACGAAGCTTCAACATGGCGCCCAGCGTTCCGATACATAGGATGAAATATTGATCAAAATAGAAGAAGGACTTGGGTTGCCACGGCAACCAATGTATACACAGGGCAGTGCAGCCGGTATCAGGACTAGACGGCAGGATACTTTGCGTGGTACTGAGGTAAGCCCAAACAGCAGTACATGCTGGAATAAATAGGCTCCCTAACTATACAATAACACGATAATGGAGGATTGCGTGTAGGGGTGCATCCGGGCGGTACTTGGGCGGCCGCGTCCGTAGTACCATGAGGTGCCGCGGTTGTGGTTGCGTGAAGGCTGTGCGGAGGTGCTCGCTCAACGCGGATCCGATTTGAATGTACAATAACACTGGGGTATCTTAACTTCCAGCGGAAAACAGTATACATATATTTACGTGGTTTAATGAGTACGTATACAGTGAAATCGTTTGACTCTGTAATATTCTGTATATTCAAATAGCGAAAAGCAATTTGCATATTTTTAAGTGGTTTTAGGAGTACGAATACAGTGTAATCGTTAGACTCTCTAATTTTCAGTATATAGATTTACCTTCAATAGACCAAACATATACTTTGTTTTTTTCTCTGTCAGCCAACGATTTGTAATGGCTAAAGACGCAGCAGACTCGTATCATTAGGAATAGCACAGAGCACATAAAGTGGCATTTAACCCACGATTTGCCTTCTGATCTCACATAGGGGGATTCATCCCGTGACATTTTGTGCTTTTTTGAATTGGAAACCTAGATATGGACGATAGGTAAGGTTCCCATGAGCAAAACTTTAGATAACCTTGTGTAAGAAAAGAACTGGTCATGTTATGTTGAGATGAAACATTCATATAAATGGAACTAATAATTATTTTTTTGCCTTTGTCTATTTGCTGTCCTCTCTCTTTCTTTTATACCTTAAACCTCCACCCCTTTCACCCCTCCCTGACTTTCTGTGACTTTAAACTGTATCATGGTATCTGGTGGCATCTTTTTTACACTTATGCGACTATGGATGTTTTGGTTATTGTTTGTATTTTTGGTTTTTCAATGTCCGCAATTTATAATTTTGTTAATATATGCTATTACATTATGTCAGTTTCGATTAGCCCTGATTTGAAGTAGACACTTGTATGTCGAAACACGAAACACGTGTTATCTGGAAAGGGCAACATATTAAATATATACTTTTTTCACCTGAACTACAGTGTGGCGCAGTTCCTAAAGTGTGGAGCTTTTCTGTCTGCAACCTCTTATGAGTTGCTAAATAGATTCCATGCAGCTGACATGGAACTGCATCAGTGGTTTCTGCTGCACGGGTCAATGCACCGCTGATTCAACTTTGTATGGAGCAGCTTTAGGTGTGCAGGCACAGATTCCCCCAAGGTCACTGGCCACACCCCAAAGTGCTCTTCATAATGAAGCTCCTTATGTGCATTCTGACCCAGGTCCTTGTAAGGGATGGGGCTTGCCATGAACGTCACACTGTGAATGCAAATGTGCAAATGCAGGACAGGAAGCTTGCTGTCCCCTGCAGGTCTTGTAAAACCTTTCCCTGTCATGTGCAATGTGGTCCACGTTTAAAAGGAGCCTCATCAATATTCCTGTGGAACTCCTCATTGCACTTTGCCCCGCTGCCCTGCACAAGATTGATACATGCTGAACAGGGTAACGCGCTAGCCTGATTGCAGCGTGCTGTCATGCCAGTCTGCACATCAGCTCACGGGCCATACAGAGCCCTCTCGCCGCCCACTCCTTACCCAATGGGGTGCACTACTCTATAAAGAGAGAGATACTTCTGAACAGGAAGGTTCCTCAGAGAGACCGATCTGGTGGGAGTAGGGCCATGCACAGGTCACAAAGCCTGACACGTGAACAAATCTTCCAAACCCCGTGAGCTCTAGGAAGGCACTTACCTGTTGAAAAGCCTCACAATTGGAATCATCTCTCACCCAACACCCTCTCACCCCTTCTCCTTCCCACCACACTGGAAGATGCAAAGCTCTACAGCTTTCTCAATGTCTCTTGCTATTCAACCCTCAGCCCCAAACCACCAGCAGATACAGGGCTCCCTGTGTGTCTCTGTGCACACAGAGCCACTCACGCCTTTCCCACGGAGGCAGATTTATCTAGAGTAGGATGGAGAGATTTTCCATTGCATACAATCTCCTGCGGGTCCATTATACGTCACAAATTGTCAGCTAACTCTTGCAGTATCTGACAGGCAACTGACTCCTCCCCAGGCCAATCGATCTGGAAGATGCACCCGCCTTTTGGGAAGTCTTTCAATTTCCAAACATCCAAGTCCATGCCTGCAGCCTGGTCTACCAATTACAGCAACAGAGCAAGGCACCCTGGCTATGAAAGGGTATCTTGTGTAGCAGGGATACAGGGATTGCCACCATGCCCTGCAGCCATTTGCATGGTATTCAGGCTCTCTGGTGGATCTGAAAAAGATTGGGGTGGATTAAGGTAAGTGGGGAGAGAGGGAAAATGCAAACATAGCTTTCTGCTGTGTTATTGTGCGTAGACCATAAGTAACCAGGCTCTGCAAGCGGATCCAGTGCCATGTGGTCTGTGCTGAGAGCATGGAGCCCTTTCTGCATCCGTTATGCAAGGTTTCAATGGCTGGAGCAATGGTGAGTAAGTTGTAGTAGATGTGTATAGCTCTGATTGGACTGCTCTCTGTAGGGGGGTTTAAAATGGCTATGCATGTGACATACTTCCTCTGCATATGGTATGTATAGAATATGAAAGGGTGGTTAGTGGGCACTTTATAGAGTAGGAAAGATCACAGTTGAGCACACTTGTCAGAGACCAGGGTGCCACGCGTGTGCATTCCACCCAACCAGATTAGGCTGGATGACAGCTCAATACACAGCTGTGTGTGTGCCTACGTGTACCGAGGTTTGGCTGGTCTGATAGGCTTGCCGCCAAGTCTTTGAATGCTGCATGTTTTTGAATTGGTGGGAAGGGTGACCACTCGCACTATGTCTGTGCCCTTATTTAGGGAGACCCTGCGCTGTTGCTCAGATCCCATTTTGAACATACATGTAAGACTCCTGGGGCAAGATTAAAGAAACTTTGCACCAGTGAAAGTGCAAAGTTGAACGAAATTAGCACCACGTCAATATTTGCCTTAGTGCAAAGAACGTTGGGGCTATATTTAAAAAACTTTGCACAATAACAAGTGTAATTTTGCATGGTATAAACAGTAGGGTGAAAATTCCCCTAGTGGAAAACATGCCCTTTCAATGCATTTTTGCACCAGGGAAAATGTTGCCCTAGTGCTAATGCCATTCATATTAGCACATGGGCAAACTTTGCCCTTGTAAATAAAATGCATGTTTTATGCACTAGGATACATTTTGCCCTAGTACCTATATAATGCAAAATTGCACTTGTTATGGTGCAAAGATTTTTTTACTGTAGTCGCCGCGTTTTTATTGCACTATGGCAAAGTTTGCCCTCGTGCTAATACCGTGCAACTTTAAAAGGAAAGCAAGGGAAAATCCTCTCTACTCTTCACTTTTGCTTTCCAATTTAATATATATAAAACACTGCCTGCAAATACGGTTTGCAGGTGCTATTTTATTATGCATTCCTTTGGAATCCACCTGCGCATTAGCAGGTGTAAATTTGAGGCATACACCACTGGAATCCATGCGTTTTACACCTGCATGAAAATCTCTTTAAGGCATGACACGAGGTGCTCTCCTGAGGTGGAGGCGGAATCAAAAGCAGAGGTGCTGCATCCGCTTTGCGACCTCCTTAGGAAGGCTGCAAAATGAGCTGGTACAACCACTTTTACACTTTCATTTTCCACACGCTCCTTTTATAACAACCCCCACTGTCGCTAGAGAAGGGCAGGCACTAATAATATAGCAAGAAGGTGGATCTGTGTTTGCAGAAAACTCAATGTCTTCAGAGGAAGGTGGGACAGGTGGTGAAACTGAAGAAAAAGCCAATTACGTCATTCCTCTCCCCACCATTGCCCCATGCAAGCAATGATGTCGGAGATCATGTATGGAGCCATGAAGGCCGCGGTAAAAGGTTGATGCAAGAATCGATGACACACGGCAGTGATGACAATAATAACGGTTCTGCCGCGAGTCCTGGGCATGTGAGTGCAAGTGCCACTTGGAGCAACATAAGCACAGCACAAAACCAGAAGTATCTGTGATACCCGTCTGTGCCAATTTTCTACCCAATATAAATATTTGTAAATATTTGTAAATGTTTGTATCTGTCTCACCTGCATCCTTGTGAGTCTGTGATTAGTAACATGTAAATGCACCCAGATACCTCTGGGTCAGGCAGTGCCATCTTAACCACGTTTGGGGCCCTGGGCAGAGACATCTTTGGGGCCCCCCTCCACCAAACCAAAGGAATTAAGTGATCAAGAATATCTGGTCGCACCCCCCACCCATCTCATCCTGATCACAACCTGTAGGTTGATATGCTGTCTTGCAGCATTCAAAATAAGCATGTTTACTCCCTTTAAGTCCCCTTACACTCTTCATTCTTGCTCTAACCAGAATAATAAACAAGTAGCATTTGAAGGCCAACATTAGTCTACAAAGAGGTTACATCTGTTCTAGTATAGATACAGGAGACTTTTTATCAGTAGCATCCAGGAAGGTATGCAGCATGTAGTATTAATGCACGACCATATGAAAAAGGTACATGTAACCC
This sequence comes from Ambystoma mexicanum, assembly GCF_040938575.1. Taxonomy (NCBI): domain Eukaryota; kingdom Metazoa; phylum Chordata; class Amphibia; order Caudata; family Ambystomatidae; genus Ambystoma; species Ambystoma mexicanum. Next base: position 1,485,403,265 of record NC_090929.1, read on the forward strand.
AGAATAGACAGAGCGCTATATAGAGAGCTAAATAAATGCCAAATAACATAACAGAGAACTCACATTAGCTGCCTCACAGAATGCAAAAGTGCTCAAGCATGGAGAGGAGACCAAATGGAAGGAAGGAGAAATCTACACATGGATAGTGGATGCAGATTAGAAGCTACCAGGAAGTTGTCTGTATCCAGACAGACTGAGATAAAAAGTGGGATATGGTTTTCAAACAGTGTTGCCATCAGAGATCAAAGGAACAAGTGCTGTGGTGTGCAATATATCAATGCTCACTATTACAGTAGAAGGAACACTATAACCTGTGAACCTATGATTGAGGCTTTTATGACAATCATACCCTGCGATGGAAATCACTCTGAAGGGCTGACAATTTTGAAAGGTTAGGCAATACAAGATTAAATGAGATGCCCAGGATCCCACATTGGTTAAGAAGTGGATGTGTGCCAACTCTGCAATTTCTGCATTTGAACACTTTCTTTTCCAATTCATATCATGACCTAAAACAATCTCATTTTATAAAACTGACTTCGAAAGTACACAAATCACATTACCAAACATGACCATTTATAAAAACAAAATATTATAGAGGGGTGTTATGCAAAATGGGAATGATTCTAGCTTCATTCTCTCCATCATGAAGGGAAATATATAAGTACCAGCATACCAATCGATGTGATTTAACACATTTAATTTGGGGTTTTCTTTTGTATTTTAAAGCTTTAAATACTTCCAAAACAATGACTTGGGACATTGACATTTATAAACGTGCATAAAAATGTTGACTTTTACAAAAAAGCAAACTGTTTTTTGTGTCAAATGAGCAGACCTTAAAATATGCTTGCTTGAGACCTGCAACATCTAGTTTGCTCTCTTCTGTCCACCACCCCTTCCAGTCAAATGGCTTACATAAGGAGAAAGATCAAGTAATGGGCTAAATAATGTCACTGCATGTAAGAAGGCAAACCTCACATAAGACAGGACAGTAATGTAAAAGATATTAGAAGATTTGACCAGGATCATTGTATCATCTGCTGACAAAGCCAGGATACAAGCATGAATGCTTTTGTTCCACAGTCTTGAATTTGGATACTTTCACCTCTTGGACTAACCGTTTATGCTCATCATTGGAGGTGATTGCCTAGGTTTTACAACACCCCATCTGAACAAACCTATTTCTAGACCTTTATCACACAGATGGTGCAGGTACATTGCTGATAATGTCACCTGTTGTGCTATAAAACCAAGTACATACGCAGGTAGGTTTATAAACTTCAAACATAGAAAAGACTCAGCCAGCCTTGCTGGAATGTTCTATTCTAATATTGGAATTCTGTTTCCTATGCAAGCCTTTGCACTTTTAATTCAGATCTACTCACAATTTCTCAAATTATGTAATGATTGTGAGATACACACTTGTTGGTGTTTTTCATACAATGTTATCACTTTATTTCTTTTGTTTCACATTCGTCTTGTAGGCATACGTAATTTCACCTAGTCTTTGTTAGGTTAGTTTTTACATTTATCATATAGACACAAGTTACTTCACTTAGTGTTTTTCATCCTATGAGAAAAGCATTGATGCCAATGAACAGCGTATAATTTTTTACAAAAATGTTTGTGCCAACATTTCACACGTGCTCATTGTTTCACCCCTCCTTGGGCTTTGTCATGGCACGAGTAGATCGCACGGGCTGATTGTATTCACCAAAAGCAATATACTATTCTAATCTTGCATATGAACACATCTCTGCAATGAGTGCTTGACACACTGATCTAACTTCTAAAAGATTGTGGCATTCAATTTATCAAAATGCATTTCAACTTTAGCTTTTGCACATGATAAACATAATTCCCACAGTAAGGAAACAATCCCGCAGAGTTGGAACACACAAACTATGTATACCACAGTGAACACTGAAGGCATTACATGATGAATTGATCAAGGCAGAATGTACTTGTCAAAACAGACAGGCAATGGGCTTAGAACCTCAGCAGCATGCCATAAACTATCCTGATGTGTGCTATTTAAGTCTGGTGAACAATGACATCTTACTTCTTTAGATCAGGCCCCATTGTGGGGCCCCCCTCCAAGGTGGGGGCCCTGGGCAAGTGCCCCTTTTGCCCTCTCATAAAGACGTCTCTGGGGTCAGGTGCGCTATATAAACAAACAAACAAAACAATCAAAATAAATTGGGCCACGGACAGTAGTGCATTTAGAACGAATACAATGAAAGCACAAAGTCATCAATAGCAGTCTAACACCTGTACAGTCCCGGGGATCTGCTATGCCCATTACAGAATCTGCCAGCTCTACCACCAAAATATTAAGTTAAAAATTAAAAGTGAAGAGTAAAGCAAGGAAAAATCATCTTTACTCTTGATTAATGTTCTCTTCTCAGATAGCTATACAACACAGCCTGCAAATACGCTTTGCAGGCAGCATTTTATAATGGATTCCAATTGAATCCGCCAGTTCATCGACAGGTGCTAATGTGAGGCATATTCCAGTGGAATCCCTTAGCTTTAGGCCTGCATGAAAATCTCTTGCAGGAATAGAACTAAGTGCTCTCCTAAGACGGAGGACGAAAGCAAAGCCGAGATATTGGGCCTCATTACGAGTCCGGCGGTAACCGTGCCGGAAATTCTGGCAGGTTACCGCTGGACTCGTATTACCTCTGTGATTGTTGGAATGACTGGGTCATTACAACCCCAGTGACCCGGTAATTCCAGAGTTAGCAATTGGTAAATCCCCATTCCCATGGAGATGGGGACCATGGAAACACCATCTCCGTCTATGACAGAGCCGGTGTTTCCACGTCCGCCTGCAGGCGGGTGGTGTTAAACCCGCCAGATCAGACCTGGCGGGAGCGACACCTCCCGCCTGCAGGACTCTTAATCAGGCCGTCCGGAAAGAACAGTGGTGGCGGATTTACCACCACCGTTCTTTCCGGACCTGCAGGGTCATAATGAGACCCATTATCTTTGCTATGCTGCCTTACTGCTCCTCAGGGTGGCTTCAAAATGGCCGAAGGTAAAAATGAAAGCAAAAAAGCTATTTTCTGCTTTCAATTTCTGAACTGCTCTTTTCAAAATGACCCCCTAAGTCCTGTCACTGACTACATTGCAATGTTCACAAACTGCAAAAAATCCTGTGCAAGGTGGGAAACCATGTTCACATTGTGGCACTGGGAGACTGTGGAGTCACTTGGAAAACAATCATTGGGGGGCATTGCATGCTCACTAGGAAAAGAATAAAAGTGGGGCAACAGATAGAACCTTTTCTGGAGAAACAGTGCTTATGGTCAAGAATGCAGATGGTGCAGGCACTGTCAGAACATATCTAGATCCACTAAGCTGGGCATCAAGTCCAATGCTCCCTACTTTGCCTCCAGGTGCCACAGGGCTGTCACCCATGCTTGCTTGTGGTCATCATTGCTTTATGTGTCAATACCCCCTTCAGCCTGCACACCTTCACAATCACAGTCTCTAAAACAAGCCATCCTCATGACACTTTTCAACAAAACCACAAAGTAACACATGAAGCATTCCTTGGTATGTTTTTACAAAGGGAAACTGGACAAAATGTTGGCATGTCAAATCTTGCCCCAGCCTTTGGTGGACACTAAAGGATGTAAAAATATATCCGGTACCCTCCCGCACACACTTGTCTGCAGTTAGAGTGCTGGACCTTCAGAGAACACATTCAGCAACATCTGGAAAACACTGATGGATTGTGCTGTGCACACTAATCGTGTGGCAACTGATATGTGGACCAGTGGTTAGGCAGCAGATGACAAGTGCATCACTGCACAATGAGGTTCCATTAAGGAATTTCTCACCGCCAGCTCCACCAACACTCAATTGCCATACCACAAAAATGTGCCAGCAAGCAACTGGTGCCAGGGTTGCCATGTAGATGGTGCACACACCAGCAAACATCCTGGCAGTATTCAATGCAAAGGATGGACTGCTTTTGTCTTCTGTGAGTGACAATGGTAGCCGCATTGTGCATCCAATCACATCTGGCATTTACTGCAATGGCCTAGTTGTGCACACTGTTTGAACCTTATAGCACTAGTCTTCCTGAAAAGAGAGATAGAGCTAACAACTTAATGGCCACATGTCACACAATGTAGAGCCTTTTCAGCCATTCTCTCAAAGCTGAAAGATCCAGAGAAGATTGCACACCCTGTATATATGTATTTGTATGTATTTCATCTTATATTGCGTCGGCAGCCCACGGGCATCAGGACGCTTTAACAAGACACACACAAACTAAGTGACGGATAATCCTCCTAAGTCTAGTACTATGACGATGAATGACAGTAAGGCGGAGAGCATCTGAATGATCTAAAAAGATGGGTCGTCAGGAGTTTTCTAAACTTAGAGTGACTGCCATCCATTCTCAACGTCGATGGTAATATGTTCCACAATTGGGCTGCCAGCACCACGAAGGATCTGCCCATACCTGACTTCAGCTTGTGCTTGGGTACAGTCAATAGGCTCTTGCCTTCGGAGCGAAGCTGTCTTTGCGGGTTATATAGTGGCAAGCTATTCTTGAGGTAGCTAGGGGCTTTACCATAAAGGCATTTATGCACTAGAGTCAGAGATTTGAACTTTATTCTCTCCTCAACCCTGAGCCAGTGAAGAGATCTTCTGGCCAGGATGATGTGGTCTCTTCTCCTAAGATGTTTTAAAAGCCTACCAGCATCATTCTGTATGACTTGGCATCTAGCTAAATCTTTGACCGAGGCCCCGATCAGGAGGGCATTGCCATAATCGAGCCTCGATAACACAATGGCTCTAGCAATTGTGGACTTCTTTTCAACACTTGAACACTTCACTTCAACTTTCGCGCTCCTCAAAAATAGGACATGTCAGTTAACGAACCCCACATGCCACAACCCCATCGTCCAACCTTTGCTGCAAGTTCACCTTCAGTTGGTCTTAATAAAACACGTTCTTATTGTGGGTGCACACACTCCCTTAAGAGAGAATAACACGATGCTCCATCTTTCCAGGAGAAACATGTGAATAATAAGAAGGTACTGTTGGGTAGGGACAGATAACAATCCCTTTATCTTCTAATCTCCAAAGAGTGCCGAAGGCCATGTATTGGTTGGGTGGCTACATGTTTCTGAAGTGTAAGCATCATATTTAAACCAGATGACTTATTTGTATATACAGGTCCCTCTAGCCATGACTGCAATTTCAGGCTATGCTGTCAGTTCCAAGATATAGCCTAGGACATCAAGTATTCCAAGGAGCCAGTTATCCTTAGACGCTAGTTGATATGTTGTGAGTGTAATGATTTCCCACGGGGAGTCTCAGTGTCATTTCCTTTCATTTGAGTCCAGATGAAAACAGATCAGCGAGCACATCTGAGACTGGAGGTGTTGGAATGCCATCTCTCTGGGTAACATGTGCCCCCTATGTCCTAGCATACAGCCCTAGTCTTTCAAAACTACAAGGTAGGTACATGGATTACATTCTGTAAAAAGGCAAGTGATCTGGGGTAGAATCCTCTCCCATTGGTGGGTTATGGGAAGTCCTGGGCTGGGGGACCCTTTGAGCCTTTCCCCACTGATAACTGGTCCAGACCAGCCGTTAAGGTCGGGAGCCGCAAAGGGACTTTGTAATAAGGCGCTAAGGGGTTAACGGCGCCGCAGCCTTTTACGGCGCCGTTAACCCCTTAGCGCCAGGGTCATAATGAGGCCCATAGTATTTATTTCTTCACAAATCAGAGAGGAAAATGGAAGTTTCCTGTGAAGCTTCAAAATTGAATGCAGGGGTCACAACAACATGTAAGTGCAAACGTTGATAATCCCTTGCATGCAACTTGCCTCTGATGTAAAATAGCCCCCTTTGTGTTTCTAAAGGGGCTGTTTGGCTTAGAAAATGGTGTTGCCATAGGTGGGTTCCATGTACTAATGTCCCCACAAAAATGTCTCCTGACAAAAAAGTTGCTGTTTTGTTTGCAGAGACATTATTACATTGAACATGCAGGGGAACAGGGGACATCCCCTCAACCCTTCCACATACATAATGTCACCATATATAATGCTGGCAATGGCTTTTCCCAGCGACATTATGTATGGGAACAACATGTATGGGGACAGTATTACCTGATACACATTTCCATAAGAGCCTTTGTGAGTCTGACTACACCTCTCACGCTTTCCTTTCATACCGTGTGACTTCCAGACTCCAGGACATTCTTTCCTTTGGAGCTCCAGGGCCCAGAATGAGTTTGACATCCATAACTTCAATACTTGAAGGGCCATTGCACTTTCAGACTGATCGGACCTGCCATGCAGTGCCAGCAGTTAATAGGTGTCCAAATGTTTTAGAAGGCGTAAAGCAAAGTGCGGTCAGACATTTTATGTCGACGGCGAAGTCCTTTCCTTTTAAATAGACCTATTAGCCACCTGACAGCTGGTAAATTGCACTGTGTCAGACGTGTTAATGGCGTTAGCCAACATTGTGCCTGTTTGACAATGTTCAGAGCTGGCTCGGCTACAATAAACCAGATGCATTAGTATAGCCCATAGACTGAGGGAGGAGTCCTTATTGCAGAATAAATGACCTGTCCCCAAGATATGTCCCAAGGCAAAGCAGAGATCCATCAGCTATGAAGGGGCCATTACCCCAAATGATAATGAACACTCCCGCGGTCTACACGGCTGTTAGCATGTAGTGTTATTGTGGTGCTGAGGCGAAAACATTAGTTCAATAGGGGATACAAAACAATAGTGGATTAAGTAATAAGGTGAAATGTGTTAGTGGATTTAATGTTGTTTTATTTTGTTGTACTAAAATAACAATATTGTGTTAATTTGATAAGCGTTTTAATTGTACACTTGGTTGAACTGAAGGAATTTGTCAAATGAGTATGCAGTGTGTGTAATTTAAAAGTGAAGGGTTTCTGTAAAGGAAACATAATGCAAGTTTTCCGTGGTTTAGTGCTCCTGTGTTGTTAAACTGGATGTTGCATGTGCCCTTAAAGATACAGCAATGAAAGAACCTTCCAGAGGAGAGAGTTGAAATCATTCAGGGCCTTTTTTCCTGAATCTCAAGCTCCGGCGGATGTTGCACAGCTTGTGTGACATGGGGGACCAGGTGCTCTTGTGTTTCCATCTGAGTGGAACATGGTTGTGCAGGCAGGTGGTAGGTACTTGTAGTAGAGATTCATTTCCTGTGTCCATGTTGCACATTCCACCTGATGAGATTAGGAACACAAATGCTTTCTGCGGTTTCCTTGTCTGCCTCTGAAGTCAGAATGCTCAGCATCTGGTCAATACCAGTAGATATTGACTGCATGTTGAGCATTTTGATTGGCTCAGTAGTCATCAACAAGGACCTCCATAAGCTAATTAAACTTTATCGGAGGAGGTCAGGGGGTTACTGAAGGAGGTAGATTTGCCTCAATCGGCAGTCCAGATAAACACAATGTCAGAAGCATCATGGGTGGCTCACTTTGGCCAATTGTATCACACTGGAAGTGAGCCAGATTTCCGAGTAGAGGTAACTTCGCAAGAGGAATGGTTGATCCTGCACAGCATAGAAACGATCTTGCAGAGAATAAAAAGAATAAGCACCTCGCAGGCCCTGGGTCCAGATGGGATAACCAACGTAATGTTGCAGAGATCTCCGGAATTACGGGCAACATTCGTGCAAACTCCATTTTTGAAAATTATAGAGTTGAGAATGTTGCCTGATTCCTGGAAAAGAGCAGTGATTGTACCGATATTCAAGAGGGGCAATAGGGATAACCCTAAGAAGTATCACCCTATTGCCCTCTTGGATGTGATTAGCAAAATCATTTCAGCACTTCTCCTGAAAAGGTAAATGACTGGACTAAGAAGGAGCAAAGGAATTAAATTTACCAGGCAGGGTTTGTGTAGGCAAAATGAACCAGCGCTAATTTAATGATATTAAATATTCTCAAGTGCAGGACCGTGGAAAGAAAAGGGAAAATACATCTAGTGTTTGTAGACTTAGTCCAGGCCTTTCACTGTGTAGATAGGGTAAAGCTGTGAGATAAACTCTCAGCCTGGAACTGCCCCAGATCATTACTAGAATCATTGAAAACACTACATAGAAATACCAGCTTTAGAGTAAGGCTAAACCAAGAAGGTCCTTTATCAAATGAAATTCCCACCATGAAAGGGTTGAAACAAGGTTGTCCGTTGGCTCCAACCTTTTTAACCTTTTCCTATCGGATTTGGGCCACATGTTAAGTCAGGCAAGGTGTTTTCCACCTCAAGTGGGTGGCACACTGGTCAGGAGGCTTTTCTATGCTGATGATTTAGTATTGTTGAACCAATCAGACGTGGGGTTGCAACAGCAGTTGAATAAACTGGAGGAATATTGCAATTACCTCTTGATAAACACAGAGAAGACCAAAATACTAACTTTCACAATTCCAAAGGGAAGAAAAACATCTAGCTTTGTATGGACATTGGGAAACAAAAAAGTAGCAGTCAAGGCCTATAAATATTTGGGAGTTTATATCAACACGAGCCAGATAGAAACACCATTGGGGGAAGTATTACGTAGTAGAATTATGATGTTGGCTAATCTTAACTCTGAGATCAAGGGTGACTCATGCCCGGGTGTCTGAAGTGAAGGGCAATTTCTGTTTGGACCTGTTCAGACCAGTAAGAGCCAGGGCCGAATCCCTGCTCAGCCAACAGGTAATCACGCACTGACATGTGTTTTCTCCCTCTGTCCCTACAGGCCATCCCCATCATCACCATGCAATGCCAATGTCAATTACATTGCCCCTCCTCTAAGGCATGGACTCTCCAATGCAGCAACCTCACCCACATCAGCCTGAAGCCCATCAGCACCCCTTCACCGTCCACAACACGGAAGTTGATGCTCGCCAACGTCCGCTCAGCTATCACCCATGCAGCAGACATCGCCAACCTCATTACTACACACAACCATGATTTCATCTTTATTACTTAGACCTGGCTGACACCCACCTTCACCCACATCCTAGACGTCCTTGTCCCCGACGGCTGCAGCATCCAACACAGAGACCGGCTGAACATGACAGGTGGAGGCCTTGCAGTCATACACAAGACCTTGTGGCCCTGGACTAGACTTGACATGAACAACATTGGCTCCTTTGAAATCCTGTCCTGCCACTTCCTGCTCTCCCCGAAGGACACAGTCACTTTCCATCTCATCTACAGACCACCCAAACGTAACACTGCCATAGTCAGAGACCTCAGTGTCACCATCATGTCCCTCATGCCAACAACATCTTCATAGGCGACTTCAACCTCCCAGCCAACAATGCCACTGAACCAATGAAGGAAGCTTTCCTCAGCCTTCTCAACACACGAGAAATGTAACATCATCGACCTAATCATCACTACACTGTCTTCCCTCCACTACAGGCCCCTCTCCCGCTTCACTGGTCTGACCCCCTAGCCGTGTCTTTCAACATCCTGCACACCACCCTAGTCAGGCACTCCCAGCAGAAACCTAGCAGACACACCTTCAGGTCCTTCAAGAACTTCCTAGTGGAAGCCCTCACAGAAGACCATGCCAACCTACACCTTACATGGACCAAACAGCCCCAACCAAATGCGACTCTCTACTGGAAGCACTCAACAGGGGACCTGGTAGAAGCCCTGGCCGCTCTCAAAACCAAGTCATATACAGATGACATCCTCCTAGCATCCAGCCCCCATACCCTCCCCAAAGAAGCTCTCCTTCCCTATCTGAAGATCCTCAACAGCTACCTAATTCAAGGCACCTTCCCATCGACCCAAAAACAGGACAAATCCTCCATCTACTAAAGAAACCCACCCTGGATCCCGACAACCTAGTTAACTATCGCCCCATCACCCATCTTCCCTTCCTAGGTTACATCATTGAGAAAGTGGTAGCCGCACAACTGCAGCAACACATAGACAACAACTATCTCCTCCAAACCTACGAATTTGGATTCAGACCCAAATGCAGCATGGACACAGCAAACATCCAGGTGGCCGCTGATGCCCTAAATATCCTTGACGATGGCCACCCCTGCCTCCTGGTTCTACCCGACCCCTCAGCCGCTTTCAACAAGGGGTGTACTGGCCTATAGAGTACTCTGGAGATTACCTGGTAGGCCTCTGCATCGTGGGCATATATTTCCTCATGTTCAGTGGAAAATGGGTTGGGTTTGCTCAAAATGTGTAATATGAGGCTACTTTGAATATTATTTCATACTCCAACCCTGTGCCATGCCCTGCAGGCACTGTGGTTAGTAGATCTGCACCTGGGCATGGCTGTGGGGTTTTCCCCACAGGTATCCCTGCGGGGCATGTGGCTTGTGAGCATTGCAGTCAGTGATACTGTGCTATGGGCATAACTGAAGGCCATATTCCATACACAGTACTCTCTGAGTGCCGCAGCCAGTGCAGTGGTGCCTGGGTAATTTATTTGTGGATGTTCCCTGGGCTAGTTTCTACAATGTATGGTCACCAGTCATGCCTTGCAGTCACTTTATCCAGCTACATATACAAATTATATAATTAAAATACGAGAAATTCAAATTTGTGAACAACATATCAGTTGGAAGAGTCCTATTGTAATGATGAAAAACATTCAAAAAATCTAATTTTCTAACCATGGTTAGTAACACCACCATAACTGGCACCTGTGCTTCGCCTTGCTAATGATGCAACAAGGAACATCACAGATGACATCACAAATGACATAATGAGAGGAAATGCCATCTATGCAGGGGTGCAACCCTGAGCTTTTTTTTTCTTCATTTTTATGATTTATGATGACGCTGGTTTTTCTGGGCTGTGCTAATCAGGCCTCACTTTCTAAATGCTCCATACTAAAAAGTATAGTACAAATGCATACTGTTTGGTGGACCCTGTCTAGTTAAATCCCAGCAATGTTTGGCAACATGGCAGGCCCAGAGTGACATGTTCCTCCTAAAACAGCCTGCTGGAATCTAAGCAATTCCAACAGCCATGGGTCACCCTTAACAGTGAGCACCCATGGTTAAAATGTCTTATGAGGAGATACAATTATAATTGCCGCAGACCATCTAATGTAATTTTATTATTAGCTCGTTTCCAGTGATTCATGTAGATGTCAGAGAGTTTGTTTATTGTTGTCTGGGGCTAGGGTTCACCCAAAACAGGTTGTTGGGCCCAGTCCTAGATGCTACCTTTGTTCCATGCTGGGAAGGCTTGACACCTTCCCAGAGAAGCAGAACATAACCACAGGATGTAGGACCGGAGACAGTGCTTCAAAGGAAGATCAGCTCTGCCAGTACAATAAGGAAGTCACACCATGGGGACAATTATTGCAGTCTCTTTGATAAGATAGACACAATGGATAAAGGTATAGTGGAGACTAGGAGAGTATCTGTCCTCAGAGGAAGGGTCCCACCATCTTGAAATTTTTGAGGCCCTACACCTTCTTGGGCTCCCTCCTAACTTTCTGCAGACAAGGCACTCTGGGAGCTGACATTAGAAGTCAAGCCGCTTGATGCAATAACAATTATCAATAACCCCTAACAGAAGGCTTGAAATAGACCAATCTGCAGTGGCAGAATTACTACATAAAGGGGTGAAATCCCCCCCCCCCTCCAGCACCCCCTCACCATGAATTGAATCATTTTTGGACTTCAGAAGAAAATGAAGATTTCACTGGAACTTTATGGGGTATCAGTCAGCAGTAGGTCCCCTTCCATAGGGGGGAAGATAAGGATTTCCAAGGAATGAGCAAGACCTTTTCCCTACCCAATTTAGGGAAGCATTCGGAGTGACCTGCTGCTGGAAAGCTTGTCTGCTTCCAAAACACTGCAACACAGGCTTCTGTCCTCTGGAAGGTGCGCCTGAAAGTGTTCTCTGGCAACGTTACTGGCAGGGAAAGGCAGAAGGACTTACCTTTTCTCTGTGACCCTTGGCAGGGTCCCACCGCAAGCCAGGATCAAAAGGAGCAGCCATGTACCAAAGGAATTGCCTTTGACAGTCTTTCTTTTTTGATCTGCTTCAATCCGCTTCAAGACGTTGACTGAAACTCGTCTGCCATGTTCTTCAGTGAGTGTCTTCGATCCGATCACCGCTGTCGAACCACCACGCATCCTTGGACCTAGTGGAACCAAAGCATCGAGGCTCCCCGAATCCATGATACAGCAAGATTCTACACATCCTGTCTTGTGGTTCCTTTTAATCTCAAACCGATTGCCGCTTACTGAAGTGCACCATCTTTGCCTCCTATCGAGCTGACTTGACTGTCTGGACAGCGACTCGACCCAGCTGAAAGTACCCAGAATCCTGGCTCGATGGAAGAAGATTTGAAGGTATGCACAATTGTTCTGTCCACCTGGCCTTGTTATAAGGGCCCTATTGACAATTAAGACTCCACCCATTACCTTTTTTAAAATACATATACCTAAAGTTGAACATTGCTGCAAAGACAATTTCCTTCAGACTCCGGTCTTCTTGCCCTTAGAAGAAAGTGACATCAAACCCTTGCCGACCCTGTCAAGCCATAATGGAAGTGGTAGTGGAAGAAAAGCTTCCCAGGAACTCTCAGAGGGGCGTTGAAAGGTTTCAAAGCAAGCCCCTTGGGTTTAGCAGATAGAGCATAAAGGTCAGGCTGTCCTCTGTGTTAGGAATACAGTGACAAGTCTGCAGGGTTTCACATCTCAAGTCTGACAGGTTTCATAGCACTGGTGAAATATGACAGACTGGGTTATGCTGCTCGCTCTAAATGCCTAGAGCGTTCGTCTCCAGGGCTGAGTGATATTTGAAGGCCTATTTCGAAAGTCGAGGGTCATGCCGTCTTTACTCATCCACATCCCACACACCTGGGACTGTATTAAAGAAACTTTGCACTGGTGAAGGCACAATTTTACACGCTATTACCATTAAGGCAGAAATGGCTCTTGTGCCAAAACGTATGCAAAAACAATGGCCCTCGTCAGGACCCTGGCGCTAAGTGTTTAACAGCGCCGTAAAAGGCTGCGGCGCCGTTAAACACTTAGCGCCTTACTACGAGGTCCCTTTGCGGGACCCGAACTGAACGGCTGGTCTAGACCAGCCGTTAAAGTAGGGACCCGCAAAGGGACTCTCGAGGTAAGTACGGTACCGCAATTTGCGGTACCGTACTTACCGCCTTCCCCAGTCCCATTGAGCCCTATGGGGCAAAAATGGGAATGGGGAAGGGCCAATGTTCAATGGGGAATTGTCGCCCCGCCAACCTTGGAATGGGGTGGCACTTCCCCATTGAACATTGGCGGACTCGTTACGATACCGGCACCAACCATGGTGCTAATAGCGCCATGGTTTAGCGCCAGTATCGTAATGAGGGCCAATGCATCTTTGCATGAGGGAAATGGTTGCCTTATTGATAATAAGGAACTGTCTTAAATCTAGAGAAGGTGTTCAGAGATATAGGACTGTGACTCCCATTAACCTTCGACATTGACTATGCTGGATAGGGCTGATGGGAGTTATAGTCCAAAACATCTGGTGAGGCAAGGGTTACAGACCACTGCACTAGAGAAAAGATTTCCCTAATGCAAAAATGCATTGAATTAATATTTTCTCCACTAGGGCAAACACTGCCCCAGTACTCATGCTGTGGAAAATGTCACTTGTGCTGGTGCAAAGTTTCAGTCCCACAGCAAATGTTATCTTAATGTCATCTCTTCAAATTCCTTTCATTGCCTCTCCTCCAGCTCTCATGTTGATGCTTCTATCCATACACTTCTCTGAAATATTTATTATTATCGCTAATAACCAAGCAAGGCGACCTTTATGTTTGATTCTTAGGTGCCTGTATACAGATGTTGATGAGTTCAATTTGGGATAATTCAGAAGGGAGACACCTTCTAGTTTCTTCCTTAGGGTAGACCATTTATTGTATTGCTTGTACAGGGATTTACCTAACTTGCAAGTAACATAGCCCTGCAGAATGGGAGTAACACATTTCCATAGGCAGCAGTAAGTGGGTGGCGACATAGAGTTCCCTGAGTTGCTGTCTGAAGAACAGAGGTTTCATTTCTTTCCTAATGTATATGATCACGGGAACTTACCTAAAGCCAGGTGAGAAGTTATTCCAGAGTCTGGAAGTGTAGCGGGAGAAGGTAACGAGTGGTCCTGTGCTGTGAACACCTTCTCCAGAGAATTTAGCATTTTCTCATCAAGGTAAGAGGGTGGTAACGCTTGTGAATAATTGTTTATTTGAGTGCTGTCGCGGAGCCCCGCACTGGACCTCCCTTCGCCGCCACTTTTCCCAACCGCCCTTCCCCGCGGCCACCTGCCGCCTCCACATAAGATCTGCCCTTTCTAACATTACAATAAAATCTTGATAAATCTGAACTTCATGCAAAAATACAAGTACATACATATAGTGTTGAACATGAATAATATAAAACATATGGCATAATACCGAAAACTATGCATATCATAACACCCACGACTTGAGAAACCTAAGTGTGGCGGCAACTTGAAAATGTGTTCTGATAGAGATTGTCCTAGAACTATCTAAGTGCTCCATTTGCTCCATACACTCACTCCATCCTATAATCCTTCCATTTTCTAGGAGAAATCCTGGTTCTAGAACTGTGGTCATTCTCGCTCACTCTATCACGATACTTGCTCACTCTATCATGCTTCGTACTCCCTCTTTTATCATTCTGTAATCCTTCCTGATGTATCCCCTATCGGCCCACTTCTCCTCTTTTTTCCAATTCTTCCTTTTCCTAACCAGTGATATTACTACTCACATTCCTTCTCTCTGTGCCCACACCAAACCTAGCAACTCTCCATCTACTCCCTCTCCACCCATCCTCTCACAGCACATGATGTGGCCCATTCTGCACTACTCTCTTTGGTTTAAAATTCATAGGCTCTTCTTTACTTACTGTACGGTTTCAGAATCCTTACCCAGTCCCCCACTCTCATCTGATACTTAGCCGAACAGCATAGGTTCTCATCATACTTCTTATAGGCTAACTGGTTCTTGCGCACCCTTTCAAATATTTGATCCTCATCAAAAGTAATTTCAACTTTTCCACCCAACCATGGTGGACACAGCATCATCCCTATATGTGGCAATAATTTCCCACAGCACTTGTTTACAAGGTAAACCACTCGCCAATGCCAGGTGCACATTTTCCTTAATCTATTTATCATTTCAGCCAACCCATTCCCTTGTGGATAGAACAATGATGTACTAAGATTCATAATCACACGTGTGTTTCAAATATTCTTCATTTCATTTGACACAAATTGCACCCCATTGTGTTCTAGCACCTTGAAGCGTCTTAGTGCTAGATGGAATTACCACGCATCAAGGAGTGCAGCTGTGAGTGCAGTTAGGCAGTGCAACTGCTCCTGGAAGCTTCTGGGCGTTTATTTGAACATGCTATACACTGGACTTTCAATTACATTGTGGAGAAAGAAGCAATATTTTATTTAAAGGAAAAAACATTTATTTATTTATGTATTTTCAAATTCGGCTGACTCTGCCCCTTTCCCACCAACTTCCTATAAAAAGAGAAGGCCGTGCGCATCTGCGTGCATGCTCAAGGAGTGCAGCTGTGAGTGCAGTTATGCAGTGGACACTCTGCTCCTGAAAGCTTCTGGATGCTTATTTCAACGGTATGCTGGAGGGACCCATTTCCTGCTGCAAGGGCTTGAAACCCTGCAAATCTGCAGCTCGATTTTAAACTTGAACATTTTTATTTGCCTTTAGTGCTATATACTGGACTTTCAATTACATTATGGAGAAAAAAGCAATATTTTCTTTAAAGGAAAAGAAAAAAAATGTTTTTTTTTTCAATTTCGGCTTGCTCTCCCCTTTTCCCACCAACTTCCTATAAAAAGAGCAAGCTGTGCGCATCTGCGCACGCGCATCAAGGAATGCAGCTGTGAGTGCAGTTAAGCAGTTGGGCAGGAGAGCAGGATGCAGCTGAGTACGTAGGTCTTAATATTTTCATATCGATATTTTTATGTACATGCTTCTGTGTTTATTCAATTTGGAGTTTCTTGTCTAAAACAACCCCATTTATTTGACATGTCGCATTTATACCCTCTGAAGTCAGCTATGCCCCAATACATAAGACCGGCGAAATTGATTTGTACACCGAATGTTGTTCGTTTGCGGAAAGCAGTCACTGAGCTGCAAACTCGTAAGCGAGCTCAGACCGCAGCTGCTGACATCAGAGGTTTCTGCAATGTGAAAGTCAACTCAGAGCTTCTGCGTGTGACTCCCCCTAAACATACAGAGAGTCTTGTGCATGATTTCCACTTGGCAGAAACTAATAAGAGAAATGATTTCATGACAGTCGGCATCAAAATAACCGATTCCCAAATGCTCTCTGCTTTGCGGTCTCTCGTAGGTCACAAGAGAGCCAGAGTGTGTCCAAATCTTCACCAACATTTTTTTCGATTAAAGGATAGTTCCGGGATTTTTTTTTATTGTCCCTACGGTTCGGCCATGTGTTTTTAAGCATAACTCGGTAGATCGTAGAAAACTTTCCTATGGACCTTACCCGACTTTTCGTCCATTAACGCACTCGAAATCAGCCGCCATTTTCTGATAATCCTATCATTTCCCCCCATCGCCCTGGCTCACCTGCTTTTGCGGCACTAAATCAAATCCCCCGCCCCTGAAACAGACTTTATCAAAACATTCATATTCCCCGCCTCTATCCGTGACGTGACTGAGCTGCGTAGGCAAACGCGCCCAGGCGTCTTCTACGCGACTACACACAGAACCCGGAAACCAACACAGATCAGCTCACAACACAGCGCGCCACAATTGGGAATATGAAACTGTACTTTTAAATTAAACCGCAAGATTGTAAATTTGGTAAAGTACATTTATTTGACATCAAATGTTTTGAGAATATTCAGCGATTTGCATTTTTATTTGCTCACGTTCCAAAAAGTTCGTTTTGAGGCACGCGATGTTCCTTTGCTGTACACAGGGTCTTAGATCATCTCACAATACAGCGCCACAATTCGGAATATGAAACTGTGGTTTAAAAGCAAACGGCAAGATTGTACATTTGGCAAAGTACATTTATTTGACATCAAATGTTTTGAGAATATTCTGCGATTTGCATTTTTCTTTGCTCTCGATCCAAAATAGTTCGTCTTGAGGCACGCGATGTTCGTGTGCAGTATACAGGGTGTTGGTTTACAATAAAATAAGCTCTTCGGTCGCACTGATAATCGCATGGCTGTTCCAACAACGAGGCATTAGGCCACCACAACGGTCTGTATGTTGCATCTAGCCGTTAGTACCGCGTAAGGGCATACTTGTACTTGGCGATCGTCCCATAAAATGGTCAGGGTGGTAACGTTGTTCACGCGGAGAAGCAACTGGCGGTTGTAGAAGCCATCCGCCGGTGTCTGGTACTCGTGACACATACAATAATGGATGATGTACCTGTTTGAAAAACATAAAAAATGAAATTAGTCTCACCATCAGATCTTTATTAAAATTATTCATTTTATATATTAGGTCGGGAAATTATTTCATAGCTAGGACAGTGCAACTGGGTATTATACGTCAAGGGGGGGCTGTAGGATACTGAGACAGTCCCCCAGTGCAGGGGTTGACAGGGAGGCAGTGCAGGTGGAGAGTGGAAGGGTCCAGGACCGAGGTCGCAGACAGTGGACCAGTTGTAGCAGGGGAGAGGGAGAGAGAAAGCAGAAGCAAAGAGGAAGGTTTTGAGGTGCTTCCGTAAAAGGAGATGGTTCTCCTCAAGATAGTGCGCGGTACAAAACAATATGCCACATAGAAGTAATTAAATTGCGGTATAAACTCATCTAAAGAGTTACTTACATTATATTTGCATTTTCCATTGTGTCTGTGCGTAGGGCAGCCCCGAAATACCACTCCTTCTATGCCGACGTTATTTCTTCTAATGAACGAACATTAAATGGCTTTCGTTTCTGAAATTATATTCATTATCGTTTACGTTATTGCACCACACACCCAAAAAGAAGTCTTTCGGGATGGTCCCGGCCTGTCAAGGTCAAATAACAATAGAACCTTATACTGAGTCGTGGGCCATTCCGGCACCCGAGCAAAAAATCAAAGCAGCTGACCTTCACTTTGAACGAGCACACATTCCTAGTTAGCTACATTCAGTGTAAGGCCATCTCACAGGACTTGAAATTTACACTCCATCTTTGCATTTTGTGTGCGTGTATTTGCAGCCCCAGAGAACCATAAATACGGAGACATTCTATATATTTTGAAAAATGATTTATATTACTGTTTGGTTTAATTCAATGCGCAAATGAACAAGGTTGGAGAGACACATTGCATGTACACTGAGCAATCACTTTTATTTACACAATACATAGCTACACATATTCAATGGGCCTGCGACATGAGGCGACTCGAGAGCAAAGTCACAGGTGACACCCGGGTGGTTCGCACTACTGCACGGTGAAGGGAGGGGCAACGGTGGAGAGACACATTGCATGTACACTGAGCAATCACTTTTATTTACACATTACATAGATACACATATTCAATGGGCCTGCGACATGAGGAGACTCGAGAGAACAGACAATCAAATTACAATCATTTAAACCGTGATGTGTATTTCTCAATGAGCTCTTCTTTAGGTGGACATGGAACAGAGGCAATGTTGGGTGGCAATGCAGTTGTCCCCTGCACAGGTTCGTTCACATCTCCATGTATGTGCCTATCTAGGACATCAACAATAAGTCTCTCAATAAAGTCATATTGCATATCCTCAAACACTGGTTTGATAATTCATTGTTTACTTCTTTTAGTGAAGGCCTTATTGTAGCGAAGCGTCCCTAAAGTTCCGGTTGTCCTACTTTGTTGACGGCCAACATTATGGTTATGTGCCAAGACCGCTAGAAGAGTCCGATTTATCATGCCCTCCATGCCAAAATGCAATCGTTTTGGCCTGTACTTTAGGCACATATTGTGGAACACCTCCAAATCTCCTGTGTGGCAGAATTCTGTGAGTCCCCTCAAATCTCTTGTTATAGTTTTATCAAATACAATCTTTTCAATGGCTTTGTGAGTGGGTGATGAAGGAATCAACCACTTCTTCTTCCGTGCCTCCTCTGTGGACAAATGGCCATGTTCACAATTGTGGAAATGTTGGTTTGTGTTCCAACGGTGAACGTTGGTACAGTGTAGCATTACCGACCGCCATTTTTCCAGTAGAATTTCCAACGACCCTCCACATGTTTTTGAGCTCCACCAAAGATGGTTGCTCATTGACTTGGACCACTGTGAAATACCTTGCATATCTTTTTTTTTACCTGCAGCCGACATTTTTTTATTGATTGTTTTTGCAAGATGCCAAACGTCAAATTGGTGATTTATATTTTTGTACTCTTCTCTCATTGTCTTGGCAATTGAAACGTGTCTGTCCGTGGCTATCAGGTCGATCACCATGCCCCGCGATTGTAGTTCTTGCAATGATGCTACAAAGCCAACTTTCTCCATGGCCACTGAGGATGTACTTTGTGACACCTGCACGACCACCGAACTCACAATTTTCTTACTTTCCATGTCCTGAAAGTGGTAGGTGCAGTACTTGGCTGAAAATCTTGGGCTGTCGCACTGTCCATCACCGGCTAGCCTGAACCGTTTGCCCGCGAATGTACTATCAATAGACATTTTTTCCATTCTCCAAGCTTCGCTAATGGCTGGAAATAGATAATCGGTTTGGTATTTGTAGAACTGAGTTTTCGCAATGAAATGGATTCCCACAAACTGAAAGAAAGACTCTAACTTTTTAAAACTTGAACCACTAAAAAGTGCAGCCGCTGCACAAAGTAGATTGCCTGCTGGCAGTTGCCCCAGCATGGGTTGTGCAGACCATGAGAAAGGATGATATTTTGTACAGGTGGCATGTATTTTAAGGTTAGTGCCTCGAATTGCACGAGTCACATTAGTCAATGGCTCCCCACATACTTCCCCACCAACCGAATGCCCACATTTCATCCGAATAATAATATCAATCAAACAACTATCGAATACAATGAATTTGGCCTCTTTCCTTATACTGTCACTCTGCATCCCAGCTGGTTCGGCCTGTAACGTTGAGGACATGTCACTCACATGAAAGGTAGAATCTCTGATATCGTCTTCCGCTATGTTCAGTGATATTGATGGTGTTTCATTGTCGTCCACTTCATTCTCTTCCATTGCAACATCTGTTCCTTCTCCGGCGATGGGTGAATAAAACAATTTCTTCAACTTTCTCGCGGTCTTAGTTTTTGCGGGTGTGGATTCTGTGAATTGATCTCCGACTGCATCCGAACTACCAGGAGGACATTCACTATCAATGGCTGGTAGTAATGAACACAATATTGAAAAAAGAAGACACATAGGAGGGCGACGACAGAAGGACATATCAATGGCTAAAAACGAAAGAAACATTGTGTGTAACAATCACGCTACAAGAATGCAAGATCTGATGATCTCCATCGATGAAACTGTCCGGAAACGTACCTCGAGCATCTGAGTGACATCAACGGTAGTCGTCAATACGTTGGACTCCTCAGCATCTCCCTGAAAGACAGTACTTGCATTATTTTGGATAACAATAATTATAACTGAAAACAAAGACTAGAGGACGAGTACAAGGGTGTACCATTAGGTAAAATAATTACACGATAAATTAAAACTATTGATTTACATGCCTAAAACAAGTCAGTGGCAGAATAGCCAAGTAAGATTACCCGATAGGCGCTTGAAGTGGCTGATGACTGCAATAACGACACGGATGGAGAATCTTCCGCCTTCATATTGAGTGGATACATAAATGGGGAAATTATTGTTAGGTAATGCTACACACTACCGCAAGGCCGAGAGATAAATACGTAAACTTGACTCACCAGTGGAGGGATGTGGACGAATAGAGTGGGAATAGCGGTTGAGAGCAATTTTCGCCTCGCTCGCGGTGTGTTCTTCTTTATTAGCAATGATGTGGAGTACATGTCAGAGGTAAAGTGCCTGCTGCAGATGCGGTATCGATCACCCCTCTTGTCCGCAAAGACTTCTAGGACTCTACTTTCAAGCTCAGACGGTGGATATCCGCAATATCGGACCCATTCTCTTATCTGATCTATTGTCTTAGGGAAAACATGCATTATAGTACCTTCAGATTTATTATGGGTCTTTGAAGGGCAACCGCCAATGGAACAGGCAGGCATTGTGGAAAGTTCTGAAAAGTAAAGATCAACAATTCTCTATGAATACCAATGTAAACTCAGAACATGTGACTAGTTCCTTGCATGTACTGTCTTGAACGAAAAGAAATTGGACGCAAAATGATTATGGTACATGGCCTTACCTTGACGAACAAACAGTTAGATGCAGGGATCAGAGTAGTTTCTTGTCATAGAACAGGGAGCAGTTCACAGGTTGCAAACTGACGAGTTTCCTCGAAGTGGTCACGGAAGTTCACAGAGACGAAGAGCAGATAACCAGCACCTTCACGGGTTGACTAGCAAAGCGCAAAGAAGTGCTCATTAGAAATATGAAGTGGGTTATAAAGAATTCGAAACAGGGGTGTGTTTGTGAATGAATGACGTGTATATGTCGTGGCATTATGCGGTTTGCAGGGGGCCGTCCAGCGTGAGGGGGGATGCTTGGCAGGAGACACGGGGTCTGGAGGTAGACATGGGAACAACAACCCATGCTCTATAGACCACTTTGAAGTGTACATGGTCTTTGGCACCTCTTGGCCTTTATCGCTCCCTGACAGCTCCACTTGCCAGCACAAGTACCCCGGTGCGAAATGCCTTTGATAGGGCGGGGGATGGATTGGGGCGGTGGTCGTGCAGACAAGACACAGGAAGACTTGTGAATGGAGACACACTTATGTGGATTGCAGGGGGCCGTCCAGCGTGAGGGGGGATGCTTGGCAGGAGACACGGGGTCTGGAGGTAGACATGGGAACAACAACCCATGCTCTATAGACCACTTTGAAGTGTACATGCTATTTGGCACCTCTTGGCCTTTATCGCTCCCTGACAGCTCCACTTGCCAGCACAAGTACCCCGGTGCGAACTGCCTTTGATAGGGCGGGGGGGGTGGATTGGGGCGGTGGTCGTGCAGACAAGACACAGGAAGACTCGTGAATGGAGACACACTTATGTGGATTGCAGGGGGCCGTCCAGCGTGAGGGGGGATGCTTGGCAGGAGACACGGGGTCTGGAGGTAGACATGGGAACAACAACCCATGCTCTATAGACCACTTTGAAGTGTACATGCTATTTGGCACCTCTTGGCCTTTATCGCTCCCTGACAGCTCCACTTGCCAGCACAAGTACCACGGTGCGAACTGCCTTTGATAGGGCGGGGGGGAGGATTGGGGCGGTGGTCGTGCAGACAAGACTCGTTTGCCGCAGGGCCTCACCAAGGAGAGGCCATCTAACTGCATGTAAGAGGCAGGCTGCAGGATCTAGTACATGGAAGGCAGGGGGGTGAGTTTATAAATACCTCACCCTCCCAGGAGAATATATGGGTGCAGTTCACCCTGGAGACCCTGGATGCCTAGGCAGTTAGTCAGCAGCAGGCTGGCCTGTGGTGGCAAGGCGGCACGGGCCAGAGGGGGTCATCTCTGTACCCGGTGCCCAAAAGGATGATTTATTATGATCAACCATATTGATTATTTACCTATAACCATGTTTTGTATCAATAAAATCCAACGGCCTTCCTTTTATTGCCAACGCTTGAACAAAGTGGAGACACACTAGATTCATTTAAAAAATCAAAACAACCATTGTTAAAATATATGTTGGGTTTTATTTTAGATCTTAATTTCAATTGAACATAAATAATAAACATTACACATTGTAAAGTTCCGGTTGCAGCACATCCAGGGAAAATCCGCGGTATTGTCCACTGTCGCTGGGGAAATGTTGTCTAATGGCAAGTACCGCACAGGCAGGTATTACTCTCCGAACGCGGTGTCCGAGCCTCCCGTGAAGCCACCAAGTGAAGCAACGATAGGCCACCAGCCTGTACCACCTGTGAAAACGAAAGATGCAAACTGTATTAAAATGACAAAACTTTCTTATCACTGTCGATTCAGGTAAAAAATGTCATTCTGCTTTGAAAAAAATTCTATCTAGAAAATGCACAATATGGAACCAATTTACATGCGTTCGAATGATATATAGATGTAATTTTATATGTGGGAGACGACCATGAAATAGTAGTGGCATCACTGACATCACAACCAGAGTATTCTTACTCGTTACTCGGATTACGCGGACGAACAGTGCCGCGAAGTTCGTGCATAAGCACCATCATCATCCTCAACACGGTCCGTGAGAGGCAGGCTTCCCTGAGCTCTGGCAGCTCGGTGATGCATTGCGGACTTGGCTCGCCTTCCGAAATGTAGGCCAAGCACCCGGAATTTTCACGGCAGCAGCAGTTCTCCTCCTCAGTTGGCATTAGCTCGCACCGATTGCACGTGCACCAGGTGGAGACGCCGTCCATGCGACATGGTCCAGGCTCTTCATCCGTTGACTGGTCCTCCCAACTCCCGTCCGAATCCCCATCGTTTTCGCGTGCTTGCCTTTCCAGTAGTTCCTCCTCGGTGTACTCGGGCTCGTACATATACGGCATTATTGTAGCCATTGTGTGGTAAAGAAAGTAAAATAATTTACAGAGATGGTACAGGTGTTCACAAGGCCTAGAAGCGGCGAAGGTAGCTGACCAGAGCACAGAAACGAGTCACAGAATACTCAAAGTAACACAGACAGAGGAATGGAATCGAAAATCTGCTGCTGTGTGTTGTGAAACGGTCTGTTTATACTTATTGAGGAAAGAGGAGTCCTGCCATTTCCATGGCGACACTTCATTAGCTGAGGCGCAGCGATTGTTGACACGAAACGTGCTTTGGCATTGGGAAATGGGCGGTACGCGTCTGCTGATGTCAGTCTCAGGGGCGGGGGATTTGATTTAGTGCCGCAAAAGCAGGTGAGCCAGGGCGATGGGGGGAAATGATAGGATTATCAGAAAATGGCGGCTGATTTCGAGTGCGTTAATGGACGAAAAGTCGGGTAAGGTCCATAGGAAAGTTTTCTACGATCTACCGAGTTATGCTTAAAAACACATGGCCGAACCGTAGGGACAATAAAAAAAAAATCCCGGAACTATCCTTTAACGCCTCTGAATCACTCATCATTAAAGATCTGCCTTCGCTGCAAGTGTGCTCTGCATTACATCACGAAAACATTGGTTCCACTTCACGCACTTTTGAACTTTCCCCAACGATCATCCCACTTAATAATGACACATTGCTCACCAAAGATCTGTTACTGACAAAAGCCTGTTCCGCTCAGATACATGCAAACACTGGAGCTGTTTTGCGCTCTCCCAATGGAACCTTGTGCGACGTTTCACAGTCACTCTCCCCCTTGGTGCAAGCCAAAGCGCGAATGGCTGTTCCTGTGGCAAACCAGATCGGCAGCCATCGAGATTGTGTGCTGCCATCGGCTTGTCCAGATGGTGAGGTGTTATGGGTTGCTGAGACGCAATCCCCTCACTCAATGAATCTGTCAGTTCTCAACTTATCCCACTCCCCTATACTATATCCTGTGTAGGAGACGTCACCTCCGTGCGCATCAGTGTCTTTTGTAAACTCTACACCATGCAGGTCCTTACCGAAACAGCAAGAAACTACTCTGATGCTCTAATTAACATTAATGGCTATGAACACTGCCCTAATGTCACTGCCAAAACTGTATGAGACTCTCGATAATCGACTTGCAAATCAAACAAGACTATTAATCTTTTCAGGCATCTAATCCAATGGATCTTCAAGACGCAGGGATTGCACCATCCACTGTTGAAGTCAGGGATTCAATGTCTTCAAAGACCGATCCCGTTGCCCAAATACCATTGCCACGGCGACTCACACAGGCCTCCATTGTGGAGAGAAACCCTTTGTCACACACGGCAGCAATTCATTCACCGGTTTTGTCTCATGAGACACCTGCAGTTTCAGAAACAACAAAACTAACTTTTGATATCTTTACTAAAAGGAAAACAGCACCTAAATTAATGAAAATGACTAAGAAGAAAAAGAACCAGAGTCTACCTACAAAAGCCTAATATACTGGAGCAAAGAGATTTGCCCAGTTGCTCAGGATCCCAGCGAAACAAAAGGCGAGTTCTGACAAAATAATAACAAAAAAGCGCACCAAGAAGCGCCCGCTGCCAACTCATCGAAAAACAAGGATCATGAGGCTCATAAATTCAGATATTGACAAACCCTCTACATCTGAAGGTGAGCCACTGGATGATCTTATTCAAGCTGCACAACTTCTAAATAGTACAGTTGATCAGGAGGAAGACCTGACTCCCATATTGGATCCAGGAATATACATTTTCAACCCTGGAGCTGGCAGGATGTTTATTTTTGAGTCTTTGGGGGAACGGTGGGTCACTCTTAGGCTGCTTCCCCCCCCACAGCTCTCCTTACTGTACATTTTTGTAGCTGCAGCTCCTCAGTTGCACTCTGTCCTTTTAAGTTGTATTTGTCCATATTCCTGGGTTCTTTAATCCTCGTCGCCAATGTAATAAAGTCTCTTATTAGTCACAAGGGACACACAGACCAGCTGTGGAGACTGATGTTGTTCCAGGTATGCTTTATTGGTACAATATGTACAGTTCCAGTTGAACCTCAAAACAGTCAAAGTATATATCATAGTACTTGTCGATTACACCTCTAAATGGACAGAATGGGGAATAGCTGAGGACAATGTGACCTCAAAGAAAGTCATAGATTTCCTGAAAAGTCTCAGTGCTTCTGCCCCTATACAGTTCAAGAGGGTCGCCTCCTTGAGGTCATAATTGAATTTGCTGCCCCCAATGGCTCTGAGGTAGACGTGGAATCCTTCGATCCATTGTTCCCATGGGCAGGTTGGGCTCCCAGGGCATGGAAGAAACTTGGTGGGAGGCGGAACGCCCTGCATGGTGGTGTGCCTGATTCTAGGTTGTAAGTGGTGAGGAATGGCGTTGAGTGGCACCAGTTGCTGTAGTGTAGGCAGAGGTTTTCAGTACTGTTGGCAGTTAGCAAGGAGGCGCTGAGATACAGTCTTTATAGAATTGCTTGCATGGCAGGGTGGGACCCGATTCAGAGAATGCCCAGGTGTATCTGTACTGCAGAGTCTTTAGGCTTCGGGTCTTCTCCTTCATGTGTACTGTACTACCTATCCCTGTCCTTGTCCTGTCACCCAGACTACTGTAAATACCTGAGAGTAACTGGAACTGTACATATTGTACCAATAAAGCATACCTGGAACAACATCAGTCTCCACAGCTGGTCTGTGTGTCCCGTGTGACTAATAAAAGACTTTATTACAGAGGGTCATTTAGAGACAAAAGAAGTCAGCCAGACTTGAGCCTGACCAGTGATACCCAGGTTATCATGGAGCCGGTTGAGCAGGGTGTCATGGTTGACTGTGTCAAAGGCAGAGGAGAGATTGGGTAAAATGGGGACAGAGGGGAGGATTAGAATTAAGGTGAGAGAGCATGTCTTAATGGATGTTCAGGAGAGCAGTTTCCTTATTCTAGCTGCTCTGAAGCCAGACTGATGGTCATTGAGGCAGCTCAGCTCAGTGTGAAAATAAAGCTGGGAGATGGGCAGTTTTTCCAGGAGTTTGCTCAGTAAAGGAGTGATAGAGATTGGACGATAATTAGCCAGAATGGAGGAGTTGGCTGAGGGTTTCTTGAGAAGAGGGTGCACAAGAGAATGGTTCAAAGAGGAGGGGAAGGTTGCAGAGGTGAATGAGTGGTTGCAGCAGTCAGTCAAAGACGGAGCAAGGGTGTGAATGTGGTCCTTGATGGTCCTTGATGGTTTCTGAAGAACAGGGAAGAACCTGTTTTGATGAGGTTTTCTAGCAACATCGGCAGGGGAGAAGAGAGGAAAGGCAGAGAAGGGAGAGGGTATGGCCGGAGGGGGGCCGGAGGAAGAGGAGAGACTGGAGAGAGAGGAGGGAGAAGCTGAGATGGCGGACAGGATGTTCTGGGTTTTAGAGATGAAGTGCGACGCCAGGGCCACACAGAATGCCTGGGAGGTTATTAGATGCAAAAGAAACGCGGGTTTGGATGTAAGCTCTCTTCTTGGAGAGGAAAGAGAATATGTATTGCCTTTGGAGCAGGCGGAAGGCCAGTTTGTCAGAGGATGTAAAAGATGCCACCCATTTCTTCTCAGCCACCATACACTTGCGTTTAAGGGTGGTGAGATCAGAGTCGTACCATCAATTGCACTTGGCTTTAGGCTTCATGCAGATCCTCATGACAGGGGCAAGTGCATCAAGAGTATCAGAGATAGCAGAGTGGTGAATGGAGAGGGCTGTGTCAGGGTGTAGTCAGCCAGAGGTGCAGGAGGGGGAGAGAAAGAGGCAGTGAAAGCCTCAACTGACACACGCTTCATGGGTCGGATGACTGGGAAGGTGGGAGGCAGTGTGGCGGTAAGCTTGGCCTGAGGGGTAGAGAGAGAGAGAGATGAGAGGAGAGGAGAAAGTGGTCATTCCAGGAGAGAGGAGTGGTGGAAAGGTTAGAGAGGGGGAGGGCTGAGGAGATCAGAGCATCGAGGGTGTGCCCTGCAGAGTGAATCGGGCCAGAGGGAAGAATAGAGAGAGAGAGAGTTGCAAATGTCACAAAAGAGTCCTGAGGCGGGACAGGAAGCATCTCGGTGGATGTTGAAGTCTCCAAGGAGGAGGAGTTGAGTGGTTGAGGCCTGGAGAGAGGCAGAGAGGACCACCCACTCGGAGAGGAAGGGGGAGATCTGACCAGGTGGCCGGTAGATAGTAGCAACTGTGAGAGAGTGACAAGGGGAGAGAGAAAGCCTACAGACCAGGCATTCAAAGGAGGAGTAGGCCTGTGTAGGAATGTTAGCGGCAGCAATCCACTCCGGGAAGATCAAGTCTACACCCCCACCGGAACGGTTTAACATGGGCACAAAGAGGATCTTGTAGCTAACGGGAAGGAGAGTGTCAAAGCTTGTGAAAGAGCTGGGTGTGACCCAACTCTCTGTGAGACCAAGGGCATCAAGGTTCAAGCTCTTCCAGGAGACGGCAGATCTTGAGTTAAGAGTGGCGAGGTGGAGAAGGTTGCCATCCTTCAAAGACTTCCGGGGAGGGGTACAAATCAGAGATACTCCCTGCGGAAGTGTAGAAGGAGCCCGAGGGGGGGGCAGAAGAGGTAGGAGGAGAGGGCAAGGTAGCCGAGGAGGAGGAAGAGGGTGTCAGAGTAGTAGCAGGGGGTAGAGGCAAGGAAGCCGACAAGAGGAGAGAAGGGACAGCGGGAGAGGAAAGGAAACTGATAAGATGCGGGAAGCGTCTATCAAAGAGGAGGAGGTTGGCCTGACGGCCTTGGACCAAGACGGTGCCGTTAAGGTAAACATTAATGATGACCTTAGAGGAGTGGAAGGAAGCCAGGAGGGTCTCCCACCGGGTGCCACCATTAATGGGAGACGAAGAGTAAGGAGAGAGCACAGAGACCATATGAAAAGTCCATAGGTCTCGCAAAGGAATGACATAGGGGATGTTGGTGAGGGTCTGTCTGGAGGAAGCGCTGGTGTAGGTATCAATGATAGGGAGGCCTGCGTTGGAGACCAGCATATCCTTTTGAACTTCTTCCTACCAGGTTTAGTGAGAAGGGCAGGATAGTCAATGGAGAAATAGTTGGAGAAGATAGGAGAAACAGAGAGTACCATAGGTGATGTGGAAGGGAGGCGGAGAGAGAGGGGGGTAAGTGGGAATGAGAGAAGAGCAGAGGGGGGAGAAGACAAAGGGAGAGAACAGGGAATGGGGTGCACGCAGAAGAGATGGAACGAGACAGGAACAGCAGGACAGAATGAGCACAATGCAGCCACTGGGTACAGCTAAAATCGAAATCAGCAGGACAATATGAAAACACAATGCAGCCACTAGGCACAGCTAGATCAGAATTGGCAGGCCAAAACGAAAACACAATGCAGCCACTAGGTACATAGGCACAGCTAGATTTGAAATCGGCAGGACAAAATGAAAACACAATGCAGCCTCTAGACACAGCTAGATTCGAAATCGGCAGGACAAAATGAAAATACAATGCAGCCACTAGGCACATCTAGATTCGAAATCGGCAATACCAAATGAAAAACACAGTGCAGCAACTGGGCACAGCTGACGTAACGAGAGTGGTAGTCCAGGTGTGCCGCAGTGAGGAAGGGACAGTCAGAGGTGCAGGAAGTGATTTTCATAAAAAGCGCCTAACCCACAGGGAAGTGAAGTCACAGGATGAATTCAGTGGGTCCGGAATAGTGCAGGATCAAATTGTCCACCATGCGTCCATGTAGGGTGTAGAATAAGACTCCCAAAAATGATCGAGTTCAATGTTGTACTGGCGCCGAGGTGTGAAATGCCTGAGGAGCACAAGTGAGCTTACCCCAGCCAGCAGGGAGCCAAAGGCGGCCAGTGGGCAGCCAAGATGCAGGAGCGAGGGACAGCAGGACTTCCTTCAAGGAGGGGAAAGTGGGAAAAAATCCAACGGGCCTTATTGCGGGCCTTGGTTGCAGCCGGCTTGCTCCCGCCTCCCGCTTTCTGCTATTGACTGAAGAAGTCTAAGCCAATCAATGGGAGGGGGAGCAGGCCAGGCAACAGGGAACGCTCAGAGCAGGCAGTGTGGCGTGGACATCTTAGAAGAGCATCAAAGTTAGGGCTGCAAATGCAAAAAGAGGAGCTATTCAATGCACTCTGAAACAATGCAAGTGCTTGTAGAGATGAGCCTTTCTCAGAAAAGTCTCAGGGCCTCATTACATGGTTGGCGGTAAGGGATTACCGGCACCGGTAAGGGCACCGGTGCCGGTAATCCCTAACCGCCCTACTACGAGGTCCCTTAGCGGGTCCCTCCCCTAACGCCTGGTTTTACCAGGTGTTATGGAAGGGACCCGCTAAGGGACTTCAGAGCTAATAACGGTACCGCAAATTGCGGTACCGTTATTAGCTCCTTCCCAATTCCCATTGAGCCCTATGGGGGCTCAAATGGGAATGGGGAATGGTTCCAGGAATGGGGATTTACCGGGTCCTCCAAGGTCGGAATGACCCGGTAAGTCCCTATTCCGGGAACATGGACCCGGAATGCGGTAAGGGGTAGCCATGGCGCTTATAGCCATGTAATGAGGCCCACAGTCTTCAACTGGCAATTTTCTTAATAAAAATGATCGAGTTCAATGTTGTACTGCTATTGGCTGAAGAAGTCTAAGCCAACCAATGGGAGGGAGAGCTCAGAGCAGGCATTGTGGGGCGGCCATCGTAGAAGAGCTTCAAGGTTAGGGCTGCAAATGAAAAAAGAAGGGATATGCAATGCACTCTGAAATGATGCCAGTGCTTGTAGAGATGAGCCTTTCTCAGAAAAGTCGACATCTTCAAATGGCAATTTTCTTTATAAAAATGATCGAGTTCAATGTTGTACTGGCGCCGAGGTGCGCAATGCCTGAGGAGCACAAGTGAGCTTACCCCAGCCAGCAGGGAGTCAAAGGGGACCAGTGGGCAGCCTGGATGCAGGAGCGAGGGACAGCAGGACTTCCTTCAAGGAGGGGAAAGTGGGAATCCAGGTCCAGGTGCAAGTCAAGCCTATCACCTTATCCAAGTCATGAGCGCCAGACCCCAATGGCCTCGCCAATTATATGCTAAAAGAGCACCCTGAGTCATGGGCATCAGTACTTTTCATGTTTTCATGTTTCATGTACTGCGCGTTCTGCAGTGTAAACAAATTCCATCAACCTGGAAAAAGTCTTCATAATTCCCATATACAAGAAGGACAATCGTGAAAATCCCAAAAACTACCAGCCTATTGCACTTCAAAATATTCCGAAATTTTTGCCCACCTTCTAATAAGAGACTTCAATCACTTGGTGAAATCAAAAGCATTATCAAACGGATTTTGCGCCTGGACTGGGAAGCTTAGTAAATGTATTGGCCCTTTCGTTGGTCAAACAACGCAGTAAACAGATGGATCAGCCAATTTATGTGGCCTTCACTGATTTTAAAACTGCATTCGATTCTGTTCCGCATGAAATGCTGTTTGCTGATGGAAGAGGCAGCATGTCCGGCGCACATTCTAGCCTTGGTCTCACAGTTTTATTCAGGCACTTCCATTCAAATTCGACTCTCTCAGGAGGAGATTTTGACCCAGTCCATTCCCACGGATAGGGGGCTTAAACAAGGCTGCATTCTGGCCACGGTGCTCTTTAAATTCTTTATAGCTAATATAGGAAAGAATCTTAAACATGTAATCTCAAATCCCCTAAAACTGGGCACACGAGTCGTCCCATGGCTCCTATATGCCGATGATTTGGTGCTTATGTCAAAAAGCCCAAAAGGGCTGCAACATGTGTTATCTGCCCTTGAAGCTTATGCAGATCAAAATCAGCTCACTATGAATTTGAAGAAGACCAACATACTAATATTTCCACCTAAACGGTCTTCAATTAAGCATTCCTTTAAATGGCACCTGCATGGTTTTCCCCTCAGCATAGCATCCGAATATCAGTATTTGGGCATTAACACAAACAATAGCCCTCACAATCTCCCCTATCGGCTAGAATTTTAAAAAAGTCCTAACTGCAGTGTGCCAAGCCCGAAATAAGTGCTCTCTCTTCCATCAAGTCAACCCATAGTGATCTTACAATATGAAATGGGCTTGTTGTCGTTAAATGCAATGTATATGTGGAAAATGCTCAATCTCTATAGGAACTGTGTTATACCAACGGAACCAAATACGTTGCTATCTGCTATATCTAAGCTTCTAAAATATGATGCTGACAAGTCCTCATCCTCTTGGAGAGCTAAATCTATAACCTTAATGGCAGAGGCTGACATCTCGCTAGATTTACTCATAACAAACCCCAATCGGGCCAAATTAAAACTGTGGCTATTTGATTGGCACCAAACCTGGGACACTTGTATGGAATATAAACATGCGAGAACTTGACAGCTTACGGCAAAATCTATTAATCAACCTGAAAAGTACCTAATCAGTTTCCCTGTGCCCATATGTAGAACTTTATTTCTTTGTTTTCGACTAAATTTGTGGCCAACAAGAGAAGTCCAGGGTATTAGAGCTAAGCTGACCAGAAAGGAGAGGGCTTGCAGATTTTGTAATGATGGTTCTCAAATTGAAACGTTAAAACATCTATTGGTATACTGTTCAGCTCTGTTGCATAAAGGAAAGCATTTTTTGCCTCATCTGTTTAAGCACTGTCACACGTTGACACCCAAAATCGTGTGGCTACTGATTTTAAGTGGACATCGAATAACAATCACTTTGGCAGCCATGACATATCTTGAGTCTTTACAGTTGGATTGACTGAGTTAAGCTGACCCTTCAAGTAATTTTAAGTAAACAGGTTGGATTGTTACCACTTACTCTGATAGCCCTGAGGAATTCCTTCCAATGCTGCTACGTACTAAGTTGTACAAAATGTTTTTTTTAAAGTTTTTATATAAATGCTGATGCACCATTTGGTGTACAAAAGTACTGAATTGATGTTATTAATTGTAATAATAATTCAAAGATGTATTGAAAGGTGGATAATCAACTACGTCAATAAAAAAAAAGAAATAACCAATAAAATGTCTCAGCCCAAATAACCGGCCAGACTCAAAGAAGATGGTAAAATCTCTAAGAGGGAAAGCAGGGTTAGTCGTCATTCAACAAATTGATTCATGCAGTATCACACTGTCTTCTCATTTATAGATAGTTTATATAATTCTAGATGCGTCATCTCTGATGTCATCCTACGTGGCATATTACAAAAACCTATCGAGGGGTGGGGTTGGATTAGGGGAACATGTCTACATATCAAATGCATGAGTGTTAGTCTCTCATTGGCGGCGCCTTGTCTGTAGGACATGCCCTGAGCTACTTCTACATACTTAGCAAACTGATTACAGCAGAGAATATGGCAGCAGAATAATACTTGCAACATTGTTTGTAAAAGTGCATGGCAGGTTTTTCTGATTGGCTGGCAACCCAAATCCAACCTTGGACATTCGGCTCGATAGCAGCACGTACATAGAAACGAAACCCAGGTGATTTGAGATATGTCAGCTCTTCCATTGTTTTCCCAATTAGTCTACCCTCTCTCATCGGTAGGCCTCATGCCAGTGTCCTCTGTTTGAAGATTGTCCTTGCCAGTCTGCAATGACCTGGTACATTCAAGGGAGTGTAGGCATGCCATTATCTTAGTTTCAAGCCTAATGAATAGCCCTGGTTTGCGAGCTCTTCATCAAGGGTTAAGACACCACAATGTGTCAATTTCAACAATGTATTTAACACTATTTAATACAATTATACTGGGTGCAGTTGCTTCTCTTGGACATTAGAGACTTGCTCACTCTAGCCCATATAAACTTTATACTCTTTTAATTGTCCAATAGTTAGCATCTGTATATGTTCTTGTTCCTCCTAATCTTGAGGAATACGTCCTTCGCACATGGTCTGCTCGTTAGACTCCCTTCGTACTTTGCCTTCATCACTCGAAATAGCATCCTTGGTCCTAGGCCAATGTACTCCTTTATTTTGCAAGGGAAACACAGCCTCTTCATTGTCTTGTCACTTCATGATCCTGGGCTTGTATTTTGAGGTAACTGGGTTGATTGACATAAGCCGTCGTCCATCTTGTTCTAATGGTCATCCTAAATGTTGAATATATACCTCTTATAAGCAAGCTTCTATGTACTCTTTCTTCCTTGCGTTACAGCGTATTTACAATTGTTGACTAGTGAGTCACTTCATTCTTCTTCCAGTTCATGATTACCGTATCATTGGGTACATGTTTCTCTTAGTGCCCCTGGTTTATCATCATCCTTAAGTATTTTCATATTGTTTCAGCATAGGTTCTTATATCTTCTTTATGACATTCTTTTACTGTCGTGAGACTTTGTTTTAATGTACATCCATTCTGTTTATATCTGCATTTTAACAGCTCAGAAAAGGGCATCCTTCTTGGTAGCTTTCCTCCACTATGTTAGCTTGTGGGTACACTCTAAATGGTTGCCTGAGAGCCTGTAGTCTCATATACTCAACGTGGTACAGCAGGAATGTTGCAAGGATTCATGCACAAGTTCCCCATTGTGGCTCTGTGTCTGTCATTCCAGTGGGATGGTGCTAAGGGGGTGGAGACCAAGGAGAAGGTGTCCACCTGCTCCTCTGAACCATTTACACTTACTATTTGTTTGGAAACCCCTCACGTGCAGACACCTCCAGCAAAACATCTATCACCACCTTGGTGGTTACTGAGTTGCTGATAACAACACTCCTCCTTCGAATTCTCCATCAGACCCATCACATCAAATGCCACATTTTCCCACACCTGCATCAGGACACCTACAGGTTTTAATGGTACTAATTCCATCCTTTTCGTCTTACCACTTTCTGCACAAGCTTGACAATTCTTCACTACTTCCTCAACCCTGTTATCCATCTAATGCCACCATTATCGGTCTCAAGCTACTTTTTGTCAAACTGCAACCTAGATGTTCTTGATGGGCATTCATCACAATTCTCTATGTGACCGCCAGGGGAGGAACAGGTTTTTCCTTCCTTGATAAACCCCACTCACACAGTGTGAGTTTCTATTTAATCATAGTGTATGCTGTTTCACATTCCAGTTTACCTGGCCACCCCCTCCTGCATAAATATGCTATGACCCGATTCAACTCCTCCTCACCCTCCACTGCACTTTTCCATTCCTCTTCAGATAAGACTGTTCCGACTAAATCACATATACCCGCTACACATCTGTCCATGTGTTCCTCCTCACGCTCTGTAGCTATTGCCACGGGAGGCAACCTTGATAAGCAGTACCCCACCAAATTGTCTCTCCCTTCAACCCTAAAGTTGACCTGTTGAGTATTCGCCAACCACTAAGCTATTCAAGGTATTGCCACAGCTGATCCTCACGTTGCAAATAGATGTACCAGAGGTTTATGATTGCTCTGTATCATGAAATGTATACCCCCCAAATATGACCTAAAATACCTAAATTACACAAAGGTCAGAATGACGGCATAGCTACCTCCAAACTCGTAATGAGTCCCAATGTGTGCCCTTGTTTCCTTTACATTTTCCATTACACTTTGGAATATGGCACTCACTGGATCCAAATAGTGTCTGTGTATATTCATAAGTCCCCATAGATGTTATGAAGGAGGTAGTTTGCCATTAATCATGGTGCAGTAATATCTGATGGTATGCAGATGATAAGTCAATGGTTGAAAACTATCTTTCTCTTCACATTGTAGACGGCATAATACTAATATTGGGAAGGGGATATCAGTCTACCCACATTGGTTTGTTTACACCCCATAAGTCTGCACACACATGTATTATACATCAGATTTCTGCATAATCACATTAGGTAACAACCATTTACTTGCTTTGATAGGCTCTATTATCCATTCCCCACATAATTTCCTTAATTGCTGTTCAAACTCTCCCCTTAAACTCAAAGGGACTTGTCATACATTATGCACTGTAGATACAGCACCCACCTCAATTTTAGCTTATGGAAAAAACCATCCAACATCCCTATGGTTTCTTTAAATACTTTAATACAGTGACTGAGATATCAATGTATATAGTGATCCTGAGTCCGTCAACATTCGCACTCGAGTGTCATTTAGTCTAACGTCATTTTGGGTTGGTCTTTTGAATTTGTGCATCCATGCTCACTGTGTTTACTTGAGCACTCAGCCCGTTCTCTCTCCTCCCAGGATCATAAGCTTGATGCAATTTTGCAAAATGCCTACTTCTATTACATTTCCGGCACACACCTTTAATCACCTTACTTTGAGTCCATGGGTTATCTTTCCTCTTTGACACCACTGCCATTACTCCTTTCTCCTCCAGATGTTGCACAACCTTGACGTCCTTCTTGCTATAATCCTTGTTTGTCTCCTTCATTTCCATGCATTGGGCACATTTCCTGCTGAACTCTATGCTTCTCAACATTTCTAGGGCTTCAACTGAGGTAGAGTTCTTTGCCTGACACAACTTCTCTTGTATGTTGGGGTCCTACACGAGTAATAATAACTGGTCTCGAATATATTCGTCTTCTATACCAGTGAAATGTCATCATGCTATTAATATTCTCAAATCTGCTATGTTAGGGTGAACACTCTCTAACGGCATCTGTTTACGTGAGATAAATGTGATCCTCTCCAGTCCAATTTTCGTACATGTGCAGGAACTGTTCCCCCATCTTGGTTAGTGCTTGATTGTATTGTACATTCCCCAGAGCCCAAACTGCTTCTCTCTCAGGCCACGGGCCACACAGCGCATGCAAAGCCTTGATCTGCACCAGTGGTCTTCAAACCTTTTTGGCCTGGGCACTCCCTAAGAAAAATGTGAGCAGGCCGGGTCTCCCCAAAAATGCCAAATGGACAGTAAGTCCAAATGGCTATGAACTATTGAGCGCTGTCACCGCACCCTACTATCAGCATAGTGCTGGGCTCCTCCACCTGCTCCCATCAGTCTCTGGGCTCCCTCATCCCACTCCTAACCCAGTACCTTGGCTCTCCCCACCCAACCACAGATCCTGGGCTCTACCCACCCTGCTCCCACCAATGTCCTCTGGCTCTACCCACCCTGCTCCCACCACTATGCCTTGGTTCCCCCATCCCGCTCCCACTACTGTCCCTGGGCATAATCATTTCTCCCAGATATGCCACAACAACCGAGCATAGCGAGTGTACCCAGACCAATCAAGGGGGTTTCGAGGGGGGTTTAGGGGTTCTCCCCCCCAGGAATTTATTTTAAATAATGGGTTCAAATGTTGCATTTTAAAGCATACTTTTATGATAAATGTCCAGTAAGAAAATATCATCCTTGTTCCATGGGCTCCACAGCGCCTAACACACGCACACAATCAAAGTGATTATGTGTGTATGCAAGGCGCTGGGGTACACAGGGGGAAAGCATGGTATTTTTTACTGGACATCTATGGTAGATGTCAGGAGCACTCCCTCAGCTGGAAAAGGCTGGGTCCTCGGCTCCTCCATAATGGGTGAGGGGGCACTGGGTCGACGCCCCTTGCCCATTATGGACGAGCCGCACCATCTTTTTCTGTCCTCCACAAAAAATATTTTTTTTTACTTTTCAAGCTGGGGTCTCGCTCCCACCTGGGAATTGGGCTGTGCCCCACAGTCTGAATACCTTTTATCTACGCCCAGTTGTATCTGGCCCATCCTGTCATATTTTCCTGCCTTCAAGGCTCTCCCCTTTACACAAATGCACCCCAACAGCTTCTTGTCACCATTTCTCAAAATCCCAATACATGTCGCTGGATCTTGCCCATGCTTGCAATGATAAAATAAAATTCACAGAAGGACAGTATGAAATATTGGGGTCATTTGTCACACTGATGTGCGAGGAGATTTACAATAGGGAGAGTTAAAAGGGAGCTTTTCAGATCACATGGCCAGTAAGTGGCTTTTGGCTTTATGCCTCAGCCCTGCCACCTGAGAATTCTACAATGAATCTAAAAGTGAAGCCAAGATGAACTGCTCTGGGTTTCTGAATCCTCAGGAGGGATTAATCTGACAGCCAGTGAGGCACTGGCGCATAAGGCCTCTTACCGACCACGTGCGCCAAGGCAATTTGCTGGGAGGAACAAATAGGGCGAAAAATACATTGCTGTAATAAAGCCCCCAGAACGTTTTTTTTTTCCTTTTCTACTTAAAAACTGAGTGTAATGCAGAGCTTAATTTGTAAAAAAAAATAAAGAAGTGTCAGGAATGCCCTCCCCAACTCACTCAGAGCAGAACCTTCGCTGTACTCCTTTCGCAAATCCCTAAAAACGATGCTGTTCAACTAACGTCCTCCCTCCCTCGCCTACTCTTGCTCGCATACGTATGCTACAAAATGTTTTATGTAAGAAAATTTGCTTTGTAACCATCTTCCTTCCATTGTAACCAGATTATGTATTCATGTAAAAGCGCCACGATGCCCCCGGGCTGACGTGCGCTTTAAATAAATCTGAATAAATAAATAAATAAATAAGGGCCCAAATGTTTTCTAGCACTCCTTTGACACTGCGGGTGGGCAGTTCCCCACCACTGCTACCACCACCCACAGCTGCTCCCCACAGTGTTGACATATTTGGGGTTACACTACAGCCCGTACCTGCTCATGGTGGTTGATGAAAGCACTATCAGCACTTCATAATTAAAGTGAGTCTGAGACAATAAGTGCCGGGGCTCAAAAAGAAGTGCTAGGATTCAACCGTGGCAAACACCCCCACAAATGAAGCACCGGTGTAACGGGATAGAACTCTGTTAAGTTTAGCATGATTTACAGTTTCTACAAGACAGGTGTAGAAGCGTGGTGGTGTACCATGCAGGATTGTCGCGCAAGGTACATGCGCAAAGCATCTGTTTAGCATGTAGGGTGGTGCAAATTGATACAAGGTGTCAGAAGGGCCCCTAATTCATGGGAGCAAAGGCAAGCAAAGTAAGCTTTACTCATAGGTCCTATAGCTGTCCCCCACTATGTGGCATTAACTGGTGCTGCGACTGTGCAGATGATCCTGTACATTGCTTAAGGCCTGGGATATGACTGTCTCCCTGATTTTTGGTTGCAGTTAATTTAGGCTGAAAGTCTATGTTTTGTGCTTGGTGATAGGGAACTTGTAGACAAATGGATTCACTGGATGTGGTGTTTTATTGAGAATAGCACTGTGTGCAGTAATACTGCAGTGCTACCTGTGACAAAGTCCCCTTTCAAGTAACCATTGAGGGAGACTGGGGACCTCTGAAGGGCAGATGAAGCCAACAGCTATGTGATGCCACTGTATGTGCTATAAGAGGGAGCTCCACATCGCTCCCCCAGTCTTCACTATGGTGATACAGTCCACGTTCTGCAGTCACCCCTGTGGGGAAAAAACATAGTGCCACACAGGTGAGATATTGCCTATGGGCAGTTAGAGAGAATACCCATTGAATAATAGAGATGAGAAATCCTGCGAAACTCAAACATCGAAGAGGTTTAGTAGGAGCCTAACTTGGCACCAGGTCTTGATCATGCATCCACACATGGAGTGGAGTTTGTGATGAGCACATCTCTTGGCCGAAAAACCCAATGTTGAGCCTGACAAAAAACACACAGAAGAGGACAAGGCATGCACTGCATGTTCAGACCCTCACCGTGAACACTAAAACTGTCTTGCAACATTGACAGCAGGAACATTGGATCGCTCCAAGGCCATGACAAAAAATGCCTGATCCTAAAATGGTGGATTGGCTATTTGTGACCTCAGGCTGCAAGGGCCAGGACACACCGGACGTTCCTCATCAGGATAAGCACAAAACCTGGTCCTAAGTGAAACTAGGGGGCAGAAACCTTGGGAAGATGTAGAACTATAAGGGACACACCAACCATGAACACAGAAACTAATAGGGAAACAGATCCCCCAACCTGGACCCTTATTAAAACAATTCCTATCAAAGCCTAACTATAAAAAGAGGAAGCAAGCTCATGACTGTGACAGTCTTAGGATGGCGTTACAAAGTTTTCAGTGGTGTAGCAGAAAGAGGGTTCGAAGAGACAGAGCATATGAACCTAAAATGGCCAAACCAAATAGGTAATAGATTGAGTTCGGTAAAGAGCAGGAGTTGGTTAAGCCAAATCAGCAGCACTGTTGAACGGGCAATGCTTAGAGGAAAGTCTAGAGTAGAGAGCCTGGTAGGAGCCTTGGTCCTTGAAGCCTTGGTCCAAAGGCTGGAATGAGCCAGGCCTTAATAGGTAGAGCCTTGACAATAACCTGCTGGGGATTCTAGCCCCGAGACTGGTGGTAGCTGTAAAACCACCAGCACCAATTTAAGATGTTTGTATCCTGAGGAAAACACTTGGCTGGAGAGTCATATTTACTGCAGTCTGTCAAATACCTATGGAGGGAGGTAAGAAATTATCTAGAAGAACCTCTATTGTAAGAGGCTACGCTCCAGGCCTTACTTGATTAAGCATGAAGAGACACCTAAGGCAAGAGGGTGTCAGTCACAGTAGGAGTCAATTGAGGATACAGAATCCCGAAGGAATATTCATTGTTGGGATTGTCTAGTGCGTTTAAGTCAGGAAGTGTGCAGGGGAATATCAAACTCCACTGAGTCTATCCATCTATCTATCTATCTATCTATCTATCTATCTATCTATCTATCTATCTATCTATCTATCTATCTATCTATCTATCTATCTATCTATTTATCTATCTATTTCTGCTTACAGAGCGCCAAAGCCCTCAGGCATCCAGGCGCTAAAACAGATAAACGAAAAACAAAAAACTACAAAACAGAAACTCTGAGATTCTTTCTAAAGACACAAACTAGTCTTCAGGAGTTTCCTGAAAATAGAAGGATTTTCTTCCTTCCAGAGTGATTCAGGAAGCTCATACCAAGCCTGCGCCACTCGAACAGGAAATGAACGACCATTACCCCAGGCTCTTTTAAATCGATTGACCTTCAGAGTGCAGGCCTTTGCTGAAAGTAGGTTCCTACTAGGGCAGTAGATGTCTAGTTTCTCTTTTAGATATTGAGGGGCAGTCCAAAAATGCACTTTTGTCCCACTGTCAGCAAAGTTAAAGAGAATTCTAGCTACCACTGGAAGACAGTGAAGCTTTCTATGGGCCGCTGTCACTGGCTCCCTCTGTGCGATATGATAGACTATACGCTCGGCTTAATTTTATACTTTCTGCAGTTTATGAATGAAGTCCTTACTGGCACCCCCTAATCAAGTTGTGGTAAGATAATGGCAAATACTAGTTTTGCACGGTTTTCCCTCGTGACCATGAGACCAACCAATCTCAAAACTCTGATATAATAGCTGGTATTCTTAACTATAAAGTCCACATACGCATCCGCATTAAGCGTGGCCTCCACAAAAGTACCAAGGGTCTTGACTTCCAAAGCCGCCAAGACAAGATCTCCGTCAATCTGGAAACCAGAGAAGTCTTGTCCTAAACTCTCACGAGAGTGCTTGGACCCATAAATCATGAGCTCATTTTTTCCGGCATTAAGGCATAGCCAATTTATGGATATCCAATTTTTAATGACCATGTAAATATTATTAAGCCTCTACTGGTCATCCCCATGATTTCCACTAAGCTCCGCAGAGAGCTGAAAATCATCTGCATAATTCGCAAAGAACTCCCCCAATCTCTCCAATTCTACGCACAGAGGCTGCATATAAATATTGATGAGAGAGGGGGACAAGCAAGCCCCCTGCGGAACACAACAAACAATGGGTTCAGAATCGGATGAGTCGTCTCCCCAATGAACCCTGGACCTACGTCTTCCCAAGAATGCCTTCATCCACATGACAGCTTCCCTAGAGAGGTCCCCTCTGATGGGCAGTCTCTCCAAATGTTTTTTTGTGGTCCAGTAGATTGAAGGCTGCTGATAAGTCGAGCAAAATCCTGATCCACACTTTTTCAACACTGTTAGCATCTGAGTCTGGAGGTCAACCAAGGTGCTTTCTGTGCCTTGGGCATGTCGAAAACCAGACCGTTTCTTATGCAGCACACCTATAGCTTCCAAATGCAATTGGAGTTTTGTGGTGGCCACCTTGTCAACCAACTTGAGTGAAAAAAAGAGTACTTATTATAGGCCTCAAATTTGAAGCATCATTAGGATCCAACCCCTGCTTTTTTAAGAGAGGCGTCACCACAATTTCCTTAATAGTTTGCAGTATTTGACAATGATTAAAAGATGCATTAACAAATCTACGTAAAAATGGATGGTACAAATATACTACAATGTTCAAAGATGACCTTTGATGGTAATAGGTCACCTGGACAGCTCGTGGGATGCATGGTTTTTAAGATGTCCTCGACCTCTAAGTCTGTCACAGTCGAGAAGTGAAACTGAGGGGGAGAATCCATAATTTTCCACTCCGTAGGACCAGAAAGGATTTGATCAGGAGCCATTTCTTGTTGTCTATTTTCTATAATATCGCTAACAGTTGAAACTTTTAACCTGTCCTGCTCTTTACAAATCTTAGCTTGGACAAGTACGACTTTATCTACAAATGCCTTTTGAACCCTTACAGAGTCCTCTTTTTTTAGGATAAATATTTTGGTTAAGTGCTTTGGGATTTCCCCAGGTTCTGAATAGTTTCAAAGGTTCTTTAGTTTCATTTCCAGCCCTCTTTATGAGTTCATTCTAATTGTTTTGTTTAACTTCTTTAATCATATATTTATATTCATCCTCCCTACATTTCCATTCCTCTTTATTCTCCAGAACTTTATCCTTAAGCCAAATGTGCTCGGCCTGCCTTTTCCTTTGCTTATGCTGAACCAATTCTGGGGTAAACCACTTCTGATGGTTAGGGAAGTCCCTAACACTCCGAAGTTGATTAGGGGCAATCCTACCCAGCAGTGCTATCATATATCTATTATAGTTTTCCACCAGCAGATCAGGGTGATCCAAGTCAGTAGTCTGCGTCATCAGGATATTTATACATTCTACAAGGTCAGCTGATTTAATAACCTGATCATTTCTTCCCAGAACTTTACGTGGTGGCTCATGTTGCTGACTAAAAGGTTTAGGAAACTGTATCTGGCTGGTGAGAAAAAAATTATCTGACCACACACATGGGGTAGTAGTAACATCTGATAGAGTTATATTCTCACTGGCCAGCCAATCTAGCGTATTACCCTTTAAATGCGTAGGGTCAGAATTGTGTACGACTATGTTCGCGTTGTTCAATAGTTTTCCAGCTCAAGTGCTCTCTTGTCTCTCGGGTCACCTCTCCATAGGTTTAAGTCACCCAAGAGAATATTGGCATTATTCACTTTCTGCATAGATGCTAATAAATGTATACAATCATCATATGAACAGTGGCATCTCACCTGGTGGCCTATAGAGTAAAACAAAATTAATACTACTTTTACTTTACTTTAAGTTATTTATATAGCACAACCATGGACCCTTAGGCATTAGGACATGGACAAAACACAAAAACAGAGAAGGACAATGAGCAAAGTCTGAAAAGCAGTCCTGGGCTAAGATCGAAGGTCAAAGCTGCCTTGGGGATTTAGGAAAACAACAAGTTTTCAGTTTTAAAAAAAAAGATTCAAAGAATCCAGGCCACACAGCTTCGGAGGGAGCAGATTCCAGGTCTTAGGGGCTGTGGGAAAAAAGGCCCAATTTTCAACCTTCTTAGTTCTGCATCTGGGAGAGACCAAACAAACTTGATTATTTGACCTAAGGGTTCTGCTGTTAACCTTATTAAAAAATAAGGTCTTGCGAGTACAAAGACATAAGGCCCAGTCTACATTTGAAGGTGATAACCAAAAGTCGGAGTCGGCCTCGCGCTTCCACAGGGAGCCAGTGCAGGGAGTATCTGGCCACCAAGACATGGTCACAGCGGGATAGTCCAACAACCGCTCGGATCACGCCATTTTGGACAACTTGGAGCCTATTGACATACACTTTATAAAGACCAACCAGAATACTGCTACAATAATCAATCTTTGCGCCAATGATAGCTCTTGCTATGGTTTCAGCATTATCCTGGGATATGAATGGTCTACGATGCGCGTATAGTTTAATA
Organism: Ambystoma mexicanum; assembly: GCF_040938575.1. NCBI lineage: Eukaryota > Metazoa > Chordata > Amphibia > Caudata > Ambystomatidae > Ambystoma > Ambystoma mexicanum. The sequence goes on from NC_090929.1 coordinate 1,485,446,882, forward strand.
TAGTAGACAGCTGCTAAAACAAGACTGCCCACATGGGCCTTTATGTAAAGCAATTGATCTAGAACCACTCCTAAGATTTTTACTTTCACCTGTGGGGTTAGTTTAACTTCTCCAAGTGAAAAACAGCTGTAGGAGGGGTCCAGCTTTGCCAACATGAATGGGGTGCCCACGATCATCAACTCTGTTTTTCCTCTATTTAAGACAAGATTGTTACAGACCATCTAGTTCTCTATCAAATAGTAAACTCTATTAAGTTCATCTTCATCTTTGGAATGGGTACCAGTCATCGCAATGACACATAGGATGTCATCTGTGTAGTTGGAGAACATGACCCCCTCCTGCTCCAGAAGGGCAAAGAAGGGTGCAACATTTTTTTTTATAAGCCGGGAAAAATGCTTGCTCCCTGTGGCACCCCAAAGTTAACTAAGACCGGAGAGGCCTCTGCCTCCTCGGAGAAGACCCGACTTTCTCTATTATCCAAGAAAGAACGAATCTATTGGACCGCCGACGGAGAAAAGTTAGCCATCTCTGCAATTCTGGAAATCCAATGATATTAGAAGAGAAGATAGACCCTTGTCAATACTTCAACTCCAAAAAAGAAGTCTCAGTTCCAAAGCCCTTTCTGAATCCTGATTGATAGCGATTCAGAATGGGAAATTTATTCAGATGTTGCAAGATCTGGCTATATGCAATACGATCGAGAATTTTTTACAAAAAAGGTGTATTATTTACAGGCCTGTAGTTAAGCGGATCATCTAGATCCAAGCCCGGTTTTTTCAAAATAGGGGTGACCCAACCTTTTTCTTATATCATATGGACCAAAACTCTCCTGTAAAGAGGAGTTTACACATTTGCATATGGCATCCAGAAGAACGGGGGGACAAGATTTGATTATCATGGAGGAGCAGGGGTCTCCCTTACATCTAGTTGCTCCACCATCGCTGCCAATTCGTCAACCCCAAAAGTCGAAAAATATGTAATTGGGGAATTGAATAGCATCTGACAAATGACTCAAGCCCGCTGCTACTGGATGCTAATGACTGGAGGTCTTTTTTAAAGCTATGTCAGACCTTATGCACTTCAGCTTATTTTGCATCTCATTTTGAATTTTCCGAGACCAGGGTGCATCCTTTGTATGGAGATTAGCAGGAGTCTGAGAATTATTCTTTTGTTCCTTCAATATTTTGAAGGGTTCGCTATCATCAGACTTAGCATTCCGAATTCTTGAGTTGTGGGAATTGTTCTCAGATTCCCTAATCTCCAGTTTATAAGATTTGGCAGCTGCTTTATGGTCTGCCAAATATTGAGGACACTGATTAGCTTTCCAGGAATGAAAAAACTTAAGGGTACAAGATTTGTATCAATATAATTGTAATTAGGGGTGATCTTCGTGTGCGGAAGGTCGCATCCTTCACAATCACCCTTAGCCTCGTACATCCCCAAAGCTTCTTTACAGAAAATGGCTACACCTGCCTCCCCCCTGACCAGTTTTACAATTTTTCCCAAATAAGACAGCCAGGAGGGGTCACTTGCTTGCTCTAAGACCGGCCATGTGAGTCTGTGATCCCTGTTTCCATTAGGCACATTATGTCCACATCTTTGCCACAGGATCTGGATATTATCTTCTCTTGTATGATTCCTGTTTGGATTTCTGACTGTTTTTTAAAAAGTGCCATTTAATCTTTTTTTCTGTCATTCATGTTAAAGTTATGATAAAGTATGTTTTTAAAAAAAAGGAAAAATCATGAACATCAATAGCATGTTTGGCCAAAGACCTAGTATTGAGAAGAACTAAATTGAGGGAACTAACCATGCCGTGGTCAGACTCAATACCTGATTTAGCTATCCCTAAAAACAACATTTGTAATAGGGGTGCATTATTATCTTTATTAGGAACATCCCCCTTACTTTCAGTGAGGCACGTAGGATCCATAACTGCCAAACAGATATTGCCCGTGAGGCTTGAAAGTCAACCTGACCTAATACCTGTGCTATGTAACTATAAATAGACAAAACCTATTTCAAACTTAGCATATGTATCACGTCTAGGCCTTTAACGCCTCCTGTTTCTAGACATGTACCTTCCAAACAGTGGCACCGGCTGTGTAAGAATGGAACTGAAGTGTTTCCCAACCAGGGAAACAAGAGAGCAACGTCTACCACCGTGGACCAGAGTAGATCAGCTGGTCCCTGACACGCCGGCGTTGCTACACCTGGCCAAAACTAAAAGCGCGAGGAAAACTACAGGACCGTCGTGACTTGTAGTTTATTTAAACAGGAAAATTGTCGTAGAACATCTGATGTGCCCAGAAAATAAGATGCAGAACACGCAGACTAATAAGAATGGATTCTTGCTAAAATCACTGAAACAATGTTGAAAACAAAGTTTCAAGATAAGATACATGACGAATTCAATAAAATAAGTCCTTTTAAAAACAGTCAATATTTCATACACACAGGGTGGCTAGAATGGATTTCTACCAATACACACAATGCACACAACTCCTAAAATACAATCACAGACTAAAAGCAATCAAAGTCTGTGAGGCATAAAAAGCACTCTTAAATTACTCTAGGCTGTCCTATTTTAGGAGAGACTCCCAATGCCGAACTCTGAAATGCTTGAACTTTATGGAGATAAGTTAACATGTTCCTTCAACATTCTCATGAATAACATGATGTTATTCCACTCGGCTATGCCCTCCGCTTGGCCTCCTCCAACTCTCTGCGTGTGATCAATTTTTCCAAGCAGAGCTTTGGGGGTAGATCTTTATCCTCTGCCGGTGCTTCCCTCCGGAACAGCTTCTCTGCCTTGAGCTGGAACTTCTTAAGTTCTGGAGACTCCTCAAGACCTTCCTTTTCTCTTCCTCTTTCTCTCTCCCTCTCCCTCGCTAACCTCTCATCTCTTTCTCACCAGCCTCACTCCTCCATCTCTCCCCTAACTCTGCTCAGTTTTTGCTCACTAGTCGCCTGGCTCATCTCCAGTGCCTCACAAGTCCCAGGCTCCCCTGCCAGTCTTTTGACTTGCTTACAGTCCTCTGCACTATGCACAGCACTACTACACTTTCAGCTTTCATTCCATGAGAGGGGCAACCCCTACTACACTTCATCTATGTTCCATGAGAGAGGTAACATCTCTGTACTTAACCCAGGGGCCTGCTAGACTGGGCACACTTGTTTCCACTTCCCCCTTCCTTGCACCTCCGTTTGTACCTTTGCATGCCCTGAATGTACTAGGCCTAGTAAGTTCTGACTTGTCCCCCTTTGTCTCCCCTCCCTAATCTGGTTGAGCCTGTTACAGTTCATGCCCTTGCACTAGGTGAAATGCCATGGGGCCTAGTATACTAGTAACATTTTGTTAGATAATTCGGAAACTTCAAGGCCTAAGTATGAATACTGTTTTTCCCTTGCGCACTTCCCGCTTTGAAGCGCTTTGAAGCACTTTACTTGTACATAAGTGCTGTACAAATAAACAATTACAATTACAAAGTTAGTAGTGTATTCAACAGACTATAAGTATCCATTGGAATAATAAGCTGACAGTTAAAACAAATTCTTTTAATATGTAGTTTCAACAAAACCTTATCTGTGTAATCATAAGCAATAATTAAATAATTAAATGATTGACCTTTCCTACCTTCACTCTGTAAGGCAATCCTTGTGTGTAATTCACTGGCTGTGCACCTGGTGTCGCTCTCTCTGCTGTTGTGTAACCTAGGCCCTAATCCCCTGACACCAGACTTACTGCTGAGGGAGGTTCCTGTATTTTTTTTGTTAATCGAATCAGGGTGTTTCTAGGTGCTGGTCTATTCAAATATTGGCATTTTTTACTGTATCTTGATAATCAAATTGTTCTAATTCCCCGGTATGCGCTAAACTACTAGGCTTTTCACCCATTTGTGAAATTCAAATCAGACTACTACTGTAAATACTGATGTGTGAATTGCCTGGCTATTTATCTTTTCCATGACTGTCTTTCTGTATGCTCACTGAACCGGATGCACCTCCATATTGTGAGCTGTTAGTGCTCCTGCTGGTTGTTTTAACCTAGACCCTATTCCATATTACTCTTGACTTACTGTTCATTTGTTTTGTTTGATTCCGCTTCACCTGACCTTCTACGAGTCTGCTTGGTGAGCTCCTCATGCATTGTGCAGCCCCCCCCCAGTTTATGGCACTCTCCATCTCCCCTATCTACTTTAATTGCTACTCTATCACCTTTCCCACCTCTCTTCCAAAGTCGTGTAAGAAAACATTTAAAAAAAAGCACTCCTGGTCTCCAACCCAGCACTGCCCATTGCTGACACCTACGTCAATGCTTCCTCCAGGCAGACTATCACTGCCATCCTCTTTCCTGTCCCCTCTACAGACTATGGACTCCCCATATGGTCTCTATCCTCTCCCCTTTTTTCTTCCTCGGCAATTAATGGTGGTACCAGATGGAAAGTTCTCTTGGCACACTTCTCATCATTCAGGTGCATAATTAATGTCTACCAAAATGGCACTATCATGACCCAGGGCTTCCAGCCCAATCTCCTCCTTCTTGACAGGTGTCTTCCATCTCTCATTAACTTCCTCCCCTCTCCTGCCTGTCCTCCTTCTGCAACCTTTCTGTCTGGATTCTTCGCCCCCACCGATGGGTGTACCTCGTACCTGTACCCCACCTCGGAAGACCTTTAAAGGTGGCAACCAGCTTCACTTAGCTACCCTCAATTCTCGCTCTGCTGTCAAACACTCCTCTGACATCTGTCACCTCCTTCAAGACTTTCACCTTGACGTCTTTGCTTCCTCTGAAACGTGGTTCAATTCCAGCTCTGTCACTGCTTTTGACACTCTCCTTCCTGAGGGCTACAAGATCCTCTCCAAGCACAGATCTAACCAGTCTGGAAGCAGAGTGACCCTTGTCTTCCCCAAATGGGTCCATACTTCCATCATACCCACTCAATCCTACTCTTCCTTTGAATCTCTTGTCTGCAAGCTTTGCATCTCCCCTACCCTTTCACTCACTCTAGCCACCATCTACAGGACCTCTGGGCTGATCTCTGTCTTCCTTTTGGAGTGGGCCGAACTTGTCTCTTCTTTTCTGACCTCCAACTCTAAGCTTCTTCTCAGAGACGTCAATATTCATCTTGTCTCCCCTGATATAGCCACTTTACTCTTGTGCAACCTCTGTGACTCTCTTTCTCTCATCATTCTTCACTCTGGTCCAACCCATTCAGCCGGGCACACCTTGGATGCACTCATCTCAGCTGGAATCTCATTCTCTGGCCCTCTCACTACTCCTCTCTCCTGCTCGGACTATGCCCTCTTCTCCTCCCATCTGGATTTCCTGGACTACCCGGCTAAGTCTGTGCCCTCACTGCCAGTCTCCTCCTCCATCGTTCGACCGATGAAACGAGTGTCAGTAGCTGTTTTTGTCACCTCCTTCACTCCCCCCACCCCTGCTATTGACTCTCACACTGGCTCAACACTCGCTAACCGTCACCTTTCCATCTCCAACACCCTTGACATCCTTGCCCCTGCCATAAGGAGCTGTAGGAAGCCTGCTTCCAAGTGCATTAGTTGGTATGATTCCGACCTAGCCTCGCTTAAACGCAAGTGCAAAGCTGTTGAACGGAAGTGGTTTGCTTCTAGCACATCCTCTGATGCATATAACTAAGGGTTAACTCCATCTCCAAATAGGAACTGGAGTAAAGGCAACTATTATTATTTATTATTCTTTCTATTGTTATTTGGTTAACGAGTAACCTTTAACAAAACATAGAAATTCATTGAAATTCGTTCAAATAAGATTACAGAATACAGAATACATGTTAAAATTGCATAATACAATGCATATTAAAATACAGAGTTACAAGATACATGTTAGAACACAGGGCAAACAAGGAAACCAAAATAAGGAAGGAAATAAGAAAGGCAGAGTGAGAGACACACATGTGAGAGCCTACATATATTAACATGAATCAAGTCATTTTCCCCCTTCCACTTGTTTCCCTGCTTCTAAAACTTCTTTCAAAAAGTGGATTGCTGCAACCATCCAATCATTGCGGCCATAGGAATTCATAATCAGCGGACACACTTTTTCAGTGGGAACCTGATCACAGTGTTGGAGCAGGAGACCGAAATAAAAGAAGCGCCACGCCTCCAGGGCGCTACAGTGTGATATTATGTGTCAAAGGGTCTCCACCTCGTCAGGCACTGAGAAGAACCGGCATAATCTTACTGATCTCAGAACTTTGTTCCTAGCACCCACATTTTCATTGGTCAGCAGCAAATTTAGCCTCAGCCTCATCACCCTGGAGTTCCAAGATCTAGCTAGTGATTTACACAGGTAATCGGGACACGTTCCCACTGGTCTCACGTCAATCAGCAAGGCAGCAGCGTATAGGTATGTTCTGACCTGGCTGATCATGTCGATCCAGTTTCATTCCTTAAGTCCCCTTTTAAGAAATGCTGCACTGTGGAGAGCTACGTCGTTTGGGATATCATACCTCCCACAGATTGAATAGCACCCAGTCTCCCAAAGATTTAATGAGGGCCAGGATTTCTTGAGCAACAGCTGCTTTAACGGCCACCACATTGAGCCTTCATTTGCACAACAAATGTTCATCAGTAGTGAGAGGTTCTTCCAATTAAGATAAAATTGTATGGAAGACAGGCCTAACTCATAATGAATAACGGCTGCAGGGACTCTGTTGGGCAAGTGCAAAACCTTCCTCCAAAACAGTCCCTCCAGCGCGTCACAGTCCACAAGTGTTGGACGACCCCAGTTCCCTCCCCCGTAGGTTATCGATGGCAAAACCTTGCTCTTATGGAATTATAACACTGGGATCAAGGAGAAACAGAAGAAATGTGCGATTCACTGCACAGGCTTGTGTGGCGAGCATCAGCATTTTTGAGCGCTGGTGGTTTTGGAACTTCAGTTTTGTTTTGGAGTTCGAACAGTCTAAAACTGAAGTTCCAAAAACACCAGTGCTCAAAAATGCTGATGCTCGCCACACAAAAGGCAATTATACATACAAGGGGAGGATGGCGTTCCCATCAGGAATTATTAACAATCAACACTAAATGCAATTAATTGAACCTTGAGTTGGGACACAGCCTCATCTCTCACAATGGTACAACTGTTGCAAGAAGCCACAAATAAATCTTACAAAATGCTGGCCTAGTTGAAACAATTAATGCAGCAGAAAGGGAGAAAAGGTTAATGAGAAAATAGAATGTTTTTTTATCATTGTTATTTTTGGTTAAATACCACAGAAAAAAAATCAAAAACATGAAAGATAATCATATAACACAGATATTACAAATGCTCATAACAGCAAATATGAAAGACTTAAAAAAGAAAGAACATTAAAAATAAGATTGGAAGTAGCAACTACTTCAAATACCCTAGTGGGGGTATTCATGTAAAAGCTAGTCAAAGTCTAGTCTGGAAGGATAATGAAGAGTAAAAAGTAAACAATGTCGCTGATACATCACAGGTCTACGTGCAGTGGTGTACCCCTAGTTGGAAAAACACAAAAAGCTATGCTCTCAGCTAAAGCAAAGGATTTGTGGCAATACAACATGAAGGGGGCACATCACACACGTTTCAGCAATCTGTTAGAAATCTCCGTCTTCGTCAGGACTAGAACAGATCAATTATCCTTTTGACATGAAGATTAAATATTGAAAACCAATGACTAAAAGAAGCCCACTACAATCATAATAGTACCTAAAGTGAAACAGTAACATCACCATGTGACAAAGTATTTTTTTTAAACAAAGGTTGATACAGCTAATCCAATTATAATGAGGGAAAAACTGTACCCACAACCAATAAACAAAGAATGAATAAAAAAACAAGGAATTAATTTAAGCTTTACGCTCCCAGGTATGGTGTGCTGCTAATGATCTCTGCCTTAATGCCAGTAAGACTGAGATCCTTCTCATTGAGACCCGTGCCCCCTCCTTCCCTCCTTCTCTCTTGCTGCCCTCCATGCCCCCTCACACTCTTGTGAAGCTAACAACCTGGGTGTCATTTTTGACTCCTCTCTCTCCTTCTCACCTCATATAGCTGGCCTTCCCAAGAATGCCCACTTGCAGCTTCACCTCCTCGGAGACAGTCTCCCTTTCCTCACCTTCCCCCAGAAACTCAATGTCTCCAGAGCTCTGGTTCTCTCCAGGCTTGATTATTGTAACAGCCTCTTCCTCAATCTTTCTCTTTCCTCGCCACGCATTCTTCAACAAATCCATAATAGGACTGTAAGAATTATCCTTGGCCTCAATCCCAGGGACCGCATCTCTGTAGCCCTAAAATCTCTCCACTGGCTCCCGGTGGTTGCAAGGATCAAATTCAAGACCCTCTGCATCATCCACAAGGCTTTCCGGGGCCTGGGACCTCATTGCATCCAGCTTTCTCTCTCTAAATACCTCCATGCTCGAGGCCTTCAGTCCTCTAGCTCCAACGCTCTGCAGATAAGACATTTCTCCAAGCAGACAGTGGAGGGTGGTGGGGTAGATCTCTTTATTTGACAGGAGCTTAGCTCTGGAACGGTCTCCCTGCCCCTCCCTGACTTGAGCCGGTCATCCTTAAATTCCAGAAGCTTCTCAAGACCTTCCTTTTCTCCTTCTCCTTCCCTCTGTCTCTCCCTCCCATGCTAACTCCAGCTGCTGCTGTGACTGGTCCCTGTGTCCCTTATGATTCCTACTGTGGTCAGGCCCTCATTCGACCAGTCTTCACCTGCACCCCCTTACCAGCACTTGCCCTCGGGCAGCCTTCCCTGACTAGAAGACTGAGTCTGGTCCACCCCTGTCCTCGCACTATTGACCCCCGCCCATGTTTACCCTGGTACTTGTTCTCTTGGGCTCCCCTTAGCACTTGCCCAGCCCCCTGGGACGCCCCTCCCTCCCGAACGTCTCCCTCTCGCCCTCTCTGTATACCATCCTTCAGCCTGATCTGCCCCCTCTCCCTGCACTTCTTGTTACTGCACTTGCACAATCCGAATATCACAAGGCCTAGTAGGACCATTCGTGTTGTTTTTCCCCTCTGCCCCCCCAACCCTTCTCTTGTCTTTTGGTGCCTGGAAACATATTTAGCTGTATAGGCGCCTTACAAATGTTCAATAAATAAATAAAAAAATATAACACACTCTTTCCTGGGTGTGGGCACCTCAGTACCTTATGAAAAAGATTGGGGCTGGCCAATGGACTCAACCTTGCATCTCCTTTCACAATCGGGACTTCACTGGAATCACTTTATTCCACTATCCTGTCGCTTACATTGGTTCCCAACGCAATGGGTATTCTTCCAACCTTTCCTACTGAGAGTAAATCAAAATGTTACAAACTGTGTATTTTGTTATATACATACCCCACATCTCTAAAGGAGTGTACACTTTCAAATATGCTGTAATTGAATTTCCACATGTTCTGTGATCTTTGCAATGGTTGGACACAAACTGTAACTGATTATGGACACATTTTTCATTTGAAACCGATTACTGAATTCACATTGCAAAGTTGAGAGGTTGATAACATTTCGCATTTTATTGCCAGCTAGTTTTAATGATTTTCAAAATGGAGCTAGGTTAAATGACGAAGTAATAAACATGGTTAAAGTTGAAATAGCAATAACGCAATGACTGAATCATAAAATAGGATTATAGTGAAAGTGGTGGGGCTAAGAATAAAAAAGGTATTGTCTGATGCCAGTCCTGGTGGTGAGCTAATAACTCAACTGTCCAAAAACGGCATAAATGGCCACTCATGTGTTGGCTATCTGTTAATTTCCAACATGGTAAGTCCCTCTCTGTTGGCCAGACCTGTCATTTCTCTCAGCCAAGTTTCCACATTACGTTTAAAGATGCGATTCCACTAATTTTCCCTTATTATACAAATGTGAATTAGGGCTAGCTCAATACCTTCTTTACAACATAGAGGAGATCTTGCGTAAAAAGGGATCTGGGTTGTCTGCCCACAAACGTTTTGTTCGTGGGTGGACTGCCCGCAGTGTAACTGCTCAGGTCCCCGTTTAGACAGTTCATTAAAAACAGGGGCCCGAGCAATTTTTGTCCCACGCTGCCAATGTCAAGGATGCAGGGGGCACCCTTGAAACCCCAGAGGCCGAAGATACCGAACATGCGGGCCGGGGGACACCCCCACAACCCCCGCTCTTCATGTAAAGTAATTTCGGACCCAAATTGAATCCACAAGTTCGAACTAATGATAGTGACAGAATTCGGTCAAATCTACCATTCATTCAAATTTTTGCCATCAATTTGGGTAATACCATGAAAAGACATGATTTTCTATCCCAAACTGGGTACAAGATATATTTATAATGCTGGCTACTACTTTAATAAAGTCACAGATGGTAAGTTACAGTAGAGATATCAACCAGAACAACAGGAAATTGCACAATCATATTTTGCTTTCACTTTACTGTTAAACGGGTCTAGTATACTTACAGATTATGCTTACACAAATATAGCATATTCTCATTTTGTAGAAGTCCAGTTTATGACCAGTCTGCACAATTTCACTGCATTCCCAGATCAATATTATTCCATGTTTGACATTCCTAGTTTTCACAATCCTAGTAAATCTCATCCTGCGATATTCCCAGGTTGACAAAATTATTATATTCTCAATTTGACGACCCATTATAATCCATGCTTCACAACCCCAGTATATTCCCAGCATGCGCACACCTGATATATTACCAGTTTAATAATCCCACTGTAAATCATACTGTTTTTAAAATTGCATAATGGCAATCTAAGTATGCTTCTTTTGTTACAAATCAGGTATTGTCCCAGGTTGCACAATTCTGTGCATTGTCAATTTGGCAAAACCAGGCTAATCCCAATTAGCTCTATTCTAGCACACTAACCATCTCACAGCACCAGGACACACTCATGATGACTGAACCATTATTTTTACAGAGTGATAATCCTTATATATTGCCAATTTATACATCCCTGGCATGATCTGTAGAGTTCTTAATATAAATACATTTTAAGTGCTCAACATAGTGTAGAGGAAGAGTCAAAAGCCCCTAGCAAAAGCTACGCCCCCAAGTTGCCTATATGTGGGGAACAGGAAACTGCAACACGTGCAGTACCAGTGAGGATGCCTATAACGCAAAGAATTCTTGAAACAAGGTATCCGCTGAGAAAACCCTATATGCATTCACAAAGAAATGAAGGTCTTCTGGACATGGGGCCTCATTACACGGTAGGCGGTAAAAAATGTGATTTACCGTCATGGCGCTATTATCGTGTCCGCCATCGTAGGAGACCGCTAATAGCGTTCCATTACGAGTTAGCGGACACGCGCATAGGGCCATGCCGGTAAATGACCCTACCGCCATGGCGCAAAAGCACCTTACCGGCTCCGACCAAAGTGCTGATAGCACCTCCGCCCTCATGCTGCACGCTATTAGCGGTCACCGCTGTTAGCGGTCACTGCTATTAGCGGTCACCGTAAAACACCGGAACCGGAAATAGCGTCATTGCACCGGAACGGGAAAGAGCCCGGCGGCCATCTTTAAAAACACAATCCATTTCCATCCTCTGCACTCAGGACCTGCAGCAACACCACGACTGGCAAAACCACATCCCACAAGAACAAACAATGCCCAAGGCCCTAAAGAAAGCCGATGCGCGCCAGCGCAAAGAACGCTTCTCAAACGAGGAATTGAAAATGCTGGCAGACACCCTGGCTGCAAATGCAGACGTAGTGTTCGCTAGCGACATGCGGCGCCCGGCACTCCTGAGAAAAAAGGAAATCTGGGCTGAGGTGGCGCAGAAAGTCAGTGTGGTGGGCTCCACCCCCCGCACCGTAAAGGACGTGCGCAAGCGGTGGGATGATCTGCGCCTCCGTGTACGCAGCATTTTATCGGCCAACAGGAATCTGGCCATGGGCACAGGAGGCGGAGGTGGATCCCCGATGAAGATGCAGGAGTGGGAGGAGACATGTGCCAGCACCATTGGCATAGAATCCATCGAGGGAGTGGGCCGAATGGAGTGTGGTGTGGCAACAACGTCAGACGGAGGTGAGTGACCACGCAAAACACAGCAATGCTAAGCATGAGTCCCTCCCCCAAATGTGAAATGGGAATTAGCTAATGGATGGGGTCATCACACACACATGTACACAACCCTGCATATATGCCGTGCACATCCCCACACAACCACATGCATGCAGCACCTCACACACGTGTTACCCTGACACATGTCTGGATGACCCACCCATCTGGCCAACAACCTGCAGGCCCTAACTAGATGTCCAAATCCAAAGAACTGCAGCAACAACAACATATGCATGATGCACGTTGACCCATCACTGATGTTATCCCTGTCTTGCTCCCCCACAGGGTCACATTCTGACAGTGAGAAGCTGGACTCTGCAACGCAGGCCCCACCACCCAAAAAGCAGGCCAAGGGAAAGGATGCAGGCACCAGGGCCAGTACATCGAGGGGCACTGGGATATCTGGAGTGGCCCAGCGTTCAAAAGCCACACACGCAACGACCACACCAAGGGTCAAAATGCCATCCGACACTGTGGCAGCACCCACACCACCCACCCCCACCACTCAGGAGCCAGTGCCAGAAGGCACGCCGTCCGCAGCCAATAGCTCCGTCAGGGAAGCAGCAGCCACGGCACCTATGAGTGATGTGGACGACCCATGTCCGACACCGGAAGGGCAGCGTACACCCAGCACCCAGCTGTCCCCACTCCACAGCCCATGCAACACATCCAATGGCAGCATCCATGAGGTGCATGCCGGAGATGCAATGGATGGGTCATTCAGTCCCGTGGCGAGCTCACCTGATGTCGGCCACATACAGCAAGCTGCGCCGAGGAGTAACAGGGGCAGGGCCGCAGACGACACCATGAGCCTGATACGCCAGCGCCAGGAGAAGCTCAATGCCCTGGTTGCCCGGCAAGTGAGCGAGGCTGCCTCGACCAGGGAGGAGATCCGGGTGTTGTCAAGGGACATGAAAGCTGCCATGGACAGCAACACGACGCGCCTATGTGACGAGATGGCCGCTGTGAGGCAGGTCCTAACGCGCATTGCTGAGGCGATGGAGAGCATGCGTCACTCACAGGGAGCAGATCAACCAGCCACCCCCTCGTCTACTAGCTCCGACCAGACAACCATCCTGCGCAGGTCCAGCCGGTCCTTGCGGCGGTCAGACTCACAACCCCCCAATGGTGGTAGTGGAGGAGGGAAGTAGGGCCAGCCTGTCCCTGTTGACACTTGGGAACTAATGCAGCACTGATGTGCACACCATGTTCGGTGGAGTTGTGGGGGGAGGGGGGTGAGGGTGTTTGGGGGAGTTGTGGGGGGAGGGGGGTGAGGGTGTTTGGTGGAGTTGTGGGGGGAGGGGGGTGAGGGTGTTTGGGGGAGTTGTGCGGGGAGGGGGGTGAGGGTTGTTGGGGTGGAGGGTACATGCACGTTTGAATGTCATAATGCTCAATACACACGTAATGGCATGGATAATCACATGACTGGACATTGATCATTGTGTATGTGTGCTTTATTGTTGAAGGGTGCACTGTGTTTATGTCCTCCATACACCCCGTGCCCTGAGCTGAACACCAATTGCACCCTCCTAATCCATGTGCATCAGAAACAATGGTCTATCAGGTGCTGCCGCACAGCACGTCCCTCATGGGCATCGCCACCTGCATGACCTGCAGCCCCCTCTCCTCCATCCTCATCCCCGTCATCATCCTCAGACGGTGGTCGCAGTTCTATGTCAGGGGGCATTGGCACATTCCGACTGATACACATATTGTGAAGCATGACACATGCCATGGTGATCTTGGCCACCTTCTCATGCCCGTACAGGAGTGCCCCGCCCGACCTGCTGAGGCACCGGAAGCGTTCCTTCAATAGGCCGAATGTCTGCTCGATCACCATGCGGGTACGGGTGTGTGCATGATTGTAGTCCTCTTCGTGCCTGTTCTGTGGGTTCCGCACAGGGGTAAGGAGCCACCTCTTCAGGGGATAACCTGCATCACCTGCATGGGTGCAACAATGGGTATGTGTAAGTGTCTACATAATGTGGAGCGTGCACATATCACACAAACAAACATTGCATATTCAACGACATCCACAGATCCAAGCACGCATGGCAATCAGGGTAACTGCAATGTGGGAAGGTGAGGTGGTCCTTGCAAGTGGACATGCACCATGCATGCATACGGCAGGGATTGCCATGTCCCGCCTGAGTTTAAGTGATTTGTGTTTCCTGGCCCTGGCAACGTTAGTGCCACACTGCTAGTACACTGCCATTCCTTAGTTGATGTCCCCATGCTGTTTGATGGCAATTCTGTGGTGGGGTACGGGTGTGCCTCACCACAATGGCTACAGGGGATCCATTTGTATGCACTCATGTGCGCGGACCATTTCTGATGTTGTTCAGCGTACATTTCAGTTGTGATTTTGATATGCATGTTGCTGATTTGTGTAATGGGGGGAATGGTGTGTTGTGCGGTGTGCATGTTGTTTGTAATGGCCTGTTTGGCGTAATGGATTGATATGTTTGTCGTGGCACTCACTTCCAGCATGTGGTTTTCTCTCTGGTCCATTGTGGGCTGCCTCACTGTACAGTGATGCAAATATGTATGTCCATTCTTCTCATGACAACAGTTCACGCCCAGTTGGAGTATGCATCTCCCCCCCCCCCATTCACGCCCAGTTGGAGTATGCATCTCCCCCCCCATTCACGCCCAGTTGGAGTATGCATCTCCCCCCCCCATTCACGCCCAGTTGGAGTATGCATCTCCCCCCCCACTCACAATCCACATCACACTGACATGTGGTCGGCCTGCTACTCACCAAGTAGCCACGAACGTTGTCCAGCATGTCGCTCCATGTATCGTGGTATTGTCGAGTTCCGCAGGACCATTGCATCATGGGTTGAACCGGGATATCGGGCACAGCAATGTGTGATGATCTTGTTGGAGTCACATACCATTTGGACGTTGATGGAGTGGTATAGCTTTCTGTTACGGTACACTGCCTCATTGGCATGTGGGACCACCAGTTCTACATGGGTACAGTCGATGGCCCCGATGCAACTTGGGATGCCTGCCAGTGAATGGAAGCCAACTTTGGTGTTGGAGATCTCCTGGGCAGTCCGTGGCATGTATATGTGTTGACTTGTGTGCTGCAGGAGGGCATCGAGCACCTGGTTCAGTGTGCGTGAGAATACTGGTTGTGATATGCCATGCATCTGACCTACCGTATGCTGGTAGGTGCCTGTGGCCAAGAAGTGGAGCACTGTTACCACTTTCAGTAGAGGGGGGATGGCAGTACGGATGTCAATGAGACTCACAATGTTGTTGTATATCATGTCTACTATGGTGGTGATGGTATCCCAGTCCAGACGGTACAGGGTGTGTATCTGCTCAGGGGTTAGTTTGACTGGACTGGCTCTGATCCTGGGAATTGGTGGCTGCCTCTGTGGTATCACTAGGTGCACTGGTGGTGCTTGCTGCGCCTGTCTTGCCCTCCTCCTCCTCCTCCTGCGTCTCCTCTGTGCTGCCTGTTGTTGTAGCTGCTGCACTGCAATCATGTCCTCTAGCCCATGTAATGCTGCTAGTATTGCATCCATCTTGGTGTGGGAATGGGTGTGGGGAGGGGCGTGGTGTGCTCTTTTGTGCTGCCAGTCTCCATTGCCTCCACCTGTGCTGATTTTGTCCACCTGTGGCAGGTGGGAACTCTGCTGTGCTCTTTTAGCGTGTGGTTCGCGATGCCGGTATTAGCGCCTTGCCGGTAAGGGTTCTTTGGGTCTACTACATGCCGGTATTGCCATGTACGCATGGCTCGTGATGTCGTGATATTAGCGCTATGCCGCTATTTCCGGTCTGAGGGGGCGCGCGCTCACGGACTTGCCGCTAATAGTGCCACCGTACTTAGCGGTGCCGCTAATAGCGGTATGTCCGGTTCGTGATTGGGGAGGGGATTTACCGATACTGGTAATCCCTTACCGGTAACGGTATGTCCCTACCGCCTACCGTGTAATGAGGCCCATGGTCCAGAAGAAGTGTGAAAATGAGTGAGAAAGAAGATTGGTGACATCATGGAAAGCAGCACTGACGCACCCAGAAAAGTCAAACGACAAAAGAACATAGACATTCTATAAGATCTGAAGAGGAGGTGTCAAAGATTAGCAATATCTCGGGCTCAAGATGAAGATGCTCATGCAAAGGAACGCTGAAGAAAATGTAAAGTCATTTTACAGATGCAGTAATGCAAGTAGACAAAGTGATCTGGAGGCTGGCTACGAAGTGAATAGATTGTGGCGATGCGCCAATGTATTTACATAGGAATGCATAGAACCTGGATGTTCCACGATGCGCTTTAGCAAAGCTTGAACCCTGTGAATGGAAAGGGTTTCAGTGTGGCACAGTTGGAAAACAGTTAATGGCGAAGGAGAATCCAAGAAAGGCTGGCTGGCCCAGCATCAAGAATCGAGGCCACCGTGAGCCTGGTTGTCTGTCAAGTAGCTACATGAACGTGAGAAAGAAACAAACTTCTGTTTGAGGTGTAATGAAAAAACACTGAAGGCGTCAAGAGTTCATCATTTAATAAAATTATATGTAGCAAAGAGCTTGAATACGTGGTCTCCAGTCACATGGTCAGAATGAAATAGTATTTGGGTCGAGCTACACTGAAACCAGAACATAACACCATGCCACACTCCATTTTATTCTCCGGCACAGAGAGTTTCTGTAAGGCCAAGTTCAAAGTCTTAATTGAATGGCAGACCGCAAGAGTGATGATAGATGTCAGGCTAATTGGGTGGGAAGCTATGGTCAAGACCAGCCCACAGGCACCTGGGTTACCAGCCTGTGTGCTGCTAGCGTGTGGAATATTCCAGAGGGGTACAAGCATGCCAACCAATTATAGAGAGCCATGTAACAGAGAGCCCTATAGTTTGTGTAATCAATGAAGCGTTGTGTATTTTGTGATGATGAAGATGACTTGCACTAGAGGAGGGCTTAGTTGTCCACCTGATGTTAGAGACCCAATCACAACCCCCGTCAGTATGGAACGTACACCTAGATGTTCCCTGTAAGCCTACCACATCCCCAAGTAGGATTTTGTAGTTTGCCACATAGTGTGACGTCAATGATGACGAATATTGACTATAAAAGGTGTGTGTTTTTTATGAAATTCATGGAGAGAAATCGAGCGAACATCCGTTGATGTCCGTTGTAACTCCCTGTTTTAGATAATTGCAAATATAACAGCACTTTCTTTTGCTAACTTCCTGATTCGGTTTGATTATTGATGTATGAGTAAGTTCTGCATCCCCATCCATCTCTAGGTATAGCTGCCTCGTCTTAGTCTTAAAGGACCCAGGTCTATGGGTTCAGTACACTTTCATGTAACTGTATGCTTTCACATAATCCATTGTGCCTAGGTGTGAAACCAATCTGAAAAATCTGAAAGACACATGTAGCTGCCAAACATGGATGTGTACTTTTAAAAAAAGGACATTCTCATATTAAAGCAGCATGTTACTTATGTTTTAACATGTACAGAGAAACCAAAGAAGATATGAAACAAGAGATGTTTCCATATATTACCTGAACTGAAATATAATGTTTGTGAGTTAGAAGGCAATTCTGATATTCAACACACTAGATAAGGAAAGTCAATATGACCTATCATGAAATGTACATTTCTAGTTGAATTTATTTTAATAAAACTAAGGATGACTCTGTTCATTATCATTTACGGAAAACATTGATGTTTTACTAAACTGCAACATTAAGTATTAAAGAGACTAACAACATCTTCAGGGATTTTTATGTAGAATTGTATCAAAATGAATTTGGTGTGACAGGTACAGAGAATCATTTTTTAAAGGAGTCAAATCTGTCAAAGATTACTGAGAGTGATTCACTACTTTTAGAGGAAGACATTACGGTTGATGAAGGCTATTGCTAAACTGAACACAGGGAAATCCCCAGGACCTGATGGTTTACCCGTGGAATTTTATAGGTTATTACCTAATTCTGCCCTGCACTTGTTGAAGGATATGTATACTGTATCATTGGTGAAAGGTTTATTACCAGATACTACTAGACATGCGATGATATATGTCTTTCCAAAAGAAAAAGGGGAAGGATGATACCCTACCCGCAAATTATAGGCCAATAAGTCTTATTAATACAGACAACAAGATCCTGGCTAAACTTTTGGCATTAAGGCTGGAGAATCTCCTACCATACATAGAAATCAATCGGTTTTTGTGAAAGGGAGGAAAACCTTGAGTAACATCAGGAGTTTAATGCCTACAATTTCCAGGGCGAATGAACAGCAGGAGGATGTTGCTGTGCTATCACTAGATGCCGAGAAGGCTTTTGACAGAGTCAATTGGAATTTTCTCTTCTCTGTGTTTGATGGGATGGGATTTAGGGAAAAGTTTGTGTCATGGATGAGATTACTTAGTATTTACCTCAGCAGTTGGTTCACTATTAACGGAATACGATCAGACAGATTCTCGCTCAAAAGAGGTACTAGGCAGGGGTGCCCTTTGTCACCCTTGTTGTTTGTTATTGTCATGGGACCATTAGCAGCGGCCATCAGGGAAGAATGTAGAATAATGGGTTTGTCATTCTGGGGACTTGTGCAAAAATTGTGGTTATATGCCGATGATATGCTTTTGGTCCTCAGGGACTTGCGACATTCGATACCAGCACTTATGGACATCTTGACAGATTTTTATTCGTGTTCTGCTTATAAAATAAATTGGACTAAATCTGAGGTACTGCCGCTAGTGCATTGTTGTGATAAATTTTTTTTAACAGATTTAGGATTCAGAAGTGTGCGGACAGAATGCTATATTTAGGTGTTTGGTTAAGACCCAGAATAAAAGACATGATGCATGAAAACATGAAGACAGTTTGTTGTAACTTAAGGGATGATCTGGAAAGATGGAGTCTGTTGAGACTGTCACTTTGGGGCAAGGTGAATGCTTTGAAAATGATTTCTGCCTCGAAGGTTAACTATGTACTAAGTATGATTCCTCTGACTGTGACTTCTATTTATTGGAAGGAAACGGATGGATTAATTCAGGCTTTCTTGTGGGATAAGAAACCACCGAGGTTAAAGTTATGGAAGTTGCAATTACCTATAGTAAAAGGTGGATTAGGGGTACCTAATTTCAGAGCCTACCATCTGGCATATATGTCTAATTTTTTGGTTCCATTTTTGGAAGATACAAATGAGGATTGGATATTGGCAGAGACTAGCTACGATGGTCCTTTGACGCCAGGAGCTATCTTGACCACCAATTCAAAACGAAGTTGTGGTAAAGATCCACTGATTACGAGTTTGAGAAGCTCGTGGAAGAGACTGTGGGACCTGATTGGAGTGGATGCATTGAAAGATCCTGGTGTGTCAATAGGGATGAATTAATCTATTAAAATAAATGGCAGAGTGGTGTTTTGGGCTGATTGGTATTTGGGAGGTGTTCAATGGATAGCTGATCTGTTATTGGATGGGAGATGGATGACAACGAGAGAGTTACAACTCAAATACGACATTGAGAATTTCAAAGTTTCTGATTACAGGAAGCTCAGAGGTACAATTGGGGATATTGACTGGGAAAATAGGCTTAACTTAGATTTGTTTACAAGGAAGGCAGTAGGAGTGGAAGGAGGACTAGCCAGCCGTGTTTACAAAATGGCTGTGTCTAAGTACAAAGGTAATGACTCATTAAGAGGAGAGTGGAGTAGGAGAATTGGTGCGGATATTTCAGAAGAGTTATGGCAACAAATGTGCGAGAATGTTAGGTTGTGCTCCTTGGGGCTTACAGAGAGGTCTAGACAGTTTAAGATTCTAAATCGGGTTTATTGGACACCCGAAAGAATGTGGAAGTGAGGTATGTTGAAGAATTTGGATTGTTGGGCTTGTAAACATGATTCAGGTACCCTTGAACACATGTTGTGGGATTGCAGGATGGTGAGAGTTTTTTTGGAGAGAGATAGTCCTGGTTTGTGAAAAAGTAATTGAGGGATTGCTGACTCTGGACTTTAAAACAGTGGTGTTGGGGAGTGATAAGGCTTTGGATGACCTTACTGAATGTCAGAAAAAATGGCTATTCATGGGAGCCATGATAGGAAAGAAAATAATACTGAGCAATTGGAAATGTGCTTTGAACCTAAAGATTGATAATTGGACCGAGGAAATGCATGCTCTAGCAGATGTTGAGAGGGTGCTGTATAGGAGGGAAGGGAAAATAAATTGTTTGAAAGCATTTGGGGGAGGTTTTTATCACTGTACTAAACTATAAAATGATAATAGAAATGTATCTGAATGTGGGTGGTTGTTTGGGTGGGGTGATTAGGGAGGAAGTATGGGATCAGCTGTGAGATGTTATGTTAATAGTTTCCTTCAAGGTTAAATACTGTTTTGTTTTATCTGATCTGTACACTATTTCTTTCTGTAACATAACTGCATTTTCTGTATTTGTTAACTTGTAAATAAAGGTTTTAAAAAAAGTATTTATACATCTATAATTAGATTGTTGTATCATTTGAAAATGTGCTCTGCTTTAATTGTTAGTGATGCATTCACGCACACACACGCTATTCACAAAGCAAATCAAAGTGTTTTAATATGATATGGCGTATTTAAAAAATAAAAAGAATGTAACTGTGACTTGATGACCTTCAGTTATAATACATTGATAAACCATCCCAACACTTGACTAAATGATGCTTATTTGAGGGCAGCATTACATTATCGTTTACACAGCATGTTCAGTGTCTTTTTGCAAAGAAGTTTGAAATATCTGGGAGAAACAGCCAGTTGTGTGAGCTTTTGCAGTGGTGGCCTGAGCTTGGTAGTGTGATGGCTCAGCTTTGAAGTGGGAGGAGGCCAAAATGACAGCCCATACAATCCTCCTGGCATTTATTTCCACAGTCTTTTTCCAAAAAAGCCTGCGTTAAGCTGTGGAGAAAAGGGGAGGCTGGGTGGCTGAAACTATTAAGAATTGCGATTAGAAACTGACACCTCCAGATCAGGATTGGCTTTTAGAAAATAGGTCAGGTTTATCTAAGTCTGAATTCACCAAATAAAGCATACTCCAAAGAGGAGTGGTGACACGGAGCGCTTCCTGAGGTTTTCAGGTGAGCAGTTTTCCACAAGAGGTACAGTTGGAAGGCAATGCTGAACCACAGAGCTGGATAGGACTACTGACTGGCTTTGGGTAAGAAGAGGCAGCAGGTATTCTAATGCATTTACTAACGCAGAGTAAAGCTGCCGTCTGTGCCTGCAAATGGTCACTTTGCCAATTTTTCCACATTCATTTGTTGTGCTTGATT
Source organism: Ambystoma mexicanum (assembly GCF_040938575.1). Taxonomy (NCBI): domain Eukaryota; kingdom Metazoa; phylum Chordata; class Amphibia; order Caudata; family Ambystomatidae; genus Ambystoma; species Ambystoma mexicanum. The sequence continues at coordinate 1,485,468,225 of NC_090929.1, forward strand.
CTATAACCTGGGGCTAAATTAAGCCTTTTTTTAAAACCTCTTTTAAACCATTTAAAAAAAAGATCTTTACATGATTTTGGATCTCAAGTAGGGGCCATGATATATTTTTGTTGGGCTAGCTTCTAAGTATTCTCAGATGTGTGGAGAAGAACTGAGCTATGGTGTTTGGCAAATCTCTACTACTCCTTGCAGTCCCCTGGCCAGGGTAAGTGGACCCACATAGGCACTAGTGGTTGGAAGGGAGGAATGAAGCGGGTAGACTTCCATGGTTTCAACTCTATTTTATTTCCATGGCCTTACATTGTTTTAATTTAATTGCCCTTAGAAGCTATGGAGCTTTGATATAGTGTTTAGCTCTTTCCATTTAATGGGTTTACACTGGTTAGTATAATATCACCTGTCCACTGGTTCGCCAATCCTGACAGCACTTTTGTGACAATTACTTTCAGTTTTACTGTGCCATATTTTAGGTCACTGTTCAAATTGTTGATTCAGGCTCCTATGAGTGAATAGGAAAAAAGAAGGGTGTAGGACTACGTTCAACTAATATCGGGGACTGTTTATTATTATTTGTTCACTATACCATTTTCTAATGTTAATATATTATCTCTACAAGAGAATAAATACACATGAATACTAAATAGGAGTTAGACTGTTTGTAATTGTGTAGGAACAAGCACTACATTGCAAGTCTAAAAGCATTTTGTTTTAGTGATAACACTGTATCTAGAAGTTATTGATGGCCTCTAATGTTATTCATTCACACAGGGGTAATATAAATTGGCTCCTTGATGCTCTGGGTGTAGGCCAATGACAATATTGCTGTCCAATTGTAAAGTTGTCTGGTGTTCAGGGGTAGTTGTTTCTCTTGCACAAAATGCAGAGATCCATCTATTCAGAGCCTTGCATTGGGTATAGCAGTATTCTCTGATGCAAAATATGACCCAGACGGTCATGTTGACCATCTCTGAGTTGGAGGGAAGGCTCTGGAAAGTGGGGTATGATTAAAATAATGACACTATGTTATAGGGCCCACATATATCATATGATTTATCAATCAGAAATAAAAACTATTACCACAGTGCACCTTGTTCTCTGTTTCAGAGTGAGTAATGTTAGTAGTAGTAGCAATAGTAAAGTAGGACTAGTACACATCATTTATTAAGCAAACCGGTACCCTTGGCCCAGCTTCTAGGAACTCTGGGGTATAATAGTTGCGTTTGTGGACCATTAGACTGGGGCTGTCCTCATCTGTTATTGAACTATAAGTATTAACGGTGGAGTGTGCAATCCCAGTGTTGGGTTGGGCTATTATTTTACCCTGAAAGTGTGTCACACATTAGACAAGTCCACCACTTCCCTATTTGGTATCAAGTATCCAGAATTCCAATATACTCCAGCATACACAACCCTAGTGTAGACTTAGTTTGCATAATCCCAGTATATTCCTGGTTTGTCCAAACACAGTATATTCAGTGTGACCATCGTCGTACATTAGAGGTCGGACAATCCCGGTAAAGTGCCAGTTATACCACAGCAAATTCTTAGAATTGTTTCAATCCCTTCCCAGTACCCTCCATTACACAATCAGTGGAGGTATCTGACTCCATCAACTGATTATATTATCCATTGATAAAATATTGAAAATAATAAGGCATACTGACAACACTGCAACTATTAGCCTGGCCACTGCCTAACACGCGGAGGTCCGCACCTGAGTGGTCACACCTCAGGCCCATCACTAATAATGAATTCACCAACACCCTTGCATTGCTCAAACAAACCACACATGGGGGTTACATCCTTCTGTCACCATCATCAAATCAATTGAGACCATACACTTTTGCTCCTCCTTCAAATCATTGAAGCATCTAACCCACAAGGGATCTTCCTCACATCACTCAAAACAAGCATGGTATGCACTCTTTAAAAAATCCAATCTGGACCCTGATTACCTTAGAAATTACCACCCAATCACAAGCCTTCCATTCCTGTCAAAGGGAATCAAGAAAGCTGTAGCCGTACAACTGCACAAGAAAATAGAGAAACAAGGTTTATTATGTGTTCAACACAGGTGCCTACTGAAACAGCAGAAATACAGGTTATTGATGATGTACTCTGACTCATGGACAAAGGTGCCTATTTGGCTTTTCTGCAACCTTTGACACAGACATCCACCTGCTATTAATCACACTGCTGGTGTTACTGATTGGCTATCATGCTCTGTGCTGATTTAGTTCACCTCCCACTATCAGACAGACAGGTGCTGGTACAGATTAAGATATTTGATGTGTTGATTTGTAATATCACACGTAGCCGGGCAGAAACTTGCATCTGAGTATGGATGGTAATATGAAAAACTGCCGGAAAGGATGGCTCGGGAAACAACAGTAACAAATTACTGGAAGAGATATGTTTTGAATTTCTTCTAATAAAAATATGGGCAAAGACTCCAGTTGACACAGTTTCAAAGGAAGCTGGTTCCACAAACTGGGGCCCATGACGTAAAATCTTCTGTCACTGCCGGTGAAACAATGGGAACGTGGAATTGTCTACAGATAAAGGTCAGCTGAGTGCAATAATCTTGCATGGTGGTAAAGGCTAACCTTGGCATTGAGATACATGCACCTACATTTTCAGCATAAAATCTTAAAAGTAATACGTTGAAGTACTGGCATCCAGTGGAGGGTTAGACGACAGTGGAGACATGAGGGCTCCTAGATAGTGGAAATATGAGACAAATAGCCATGTTTTGGCCCCATTGCAGCCAGACTAGCAGTTCATTCAGGAGGCCAGAGTACGAGGTTTGCATAATCTAAGTGAGAATTCAGGAGAGCACCCACTATCCCTGCATGGCCGTCTTTAGGGATAAAGAGCAGAGCCTTCCTGAACAATAAGAGATGAAAAATGTACGATCTTCCCCTTCGTTTATCTGAAGAGTGAGTGAGAGATCAGTCTCCCACACCAAACCCAAATTATTCACTTTAGTAATACAAAAAAAGTAGGAGGAGAAGGAAGCAGACCGTTAATCATATGTTAAGTCCAACCAACGTTACCTCCAGTTTAGTGGGATTAATTTGGAGACCATTCTAGATTAGCCGTACACTTTTGTTAGACATTCCTACATCCAATTAAATTTGTTGCCAGGTCCAGTTTTTTTAACATAAAGTTGCACGTCATCAGTGTTGGAGTGAAACCAGAGCCAGAAAATATGCAAGTTGTCCATTAAGGCTCATATGCAATGATTAAACTACAAAGGGGAAAGGAGTGGGCCCTGGGACCCTCCACAGGACAGCAAAGCTAGTGAGGAAATGAAATGATCGAGATTCACGCAAAGAACCCTTCCCAAAAGAAAATTCTTAATCCAGGTGAAAGATTGGCCAGACATCAGAGTAAGGTTTCTAGCCGGGAGATAAGGATACCATAGTCTATGGCAGGGGTCTGCAACTTGTAGCTCTCCTGGTGTTTCTAACTACAGCTTCTATGATGTCTCCCCATGTATCATGCTGCCCAGGGCTGATGGGAGTTGTCATCCAAAACACTAGGAGAGTCAAAGGTTCCAGACCTCTGGTCTATAGTATCAAAAGCCACTGAGACGTCCGGCATGACCAAAGGAGATGTTTGTCCAACATCCACGGATGCCAGGATAATTTCTCTATCATCTTGACAACCAATGCAGACTCCACAATTGGGTAATAGTTACTCAAATCCGTAGGATCTAAGGCCATTTTGAGATAGCTTGTTGGAAAGAAAAGCTCACCAGGTGAGTAATAACCACCAAAAGAACATGGGCAAGTCTACGGCTCACAATGGTGGGAAAAGTGTGCAACATAAAATGGGTGGGCTTAAGCTTCCGTAGTAGAAATAGAATAATCTCCTTAGAGACTTTTCAGAACTTTAGCCGTGGGCCTCCAGGGAGATTTCCACCCCAGACTCATAGTGATTTGTGAATTTATTTATATATTATTGCAAATGGGATCAGTTTTTGACATAAAATCATTAGCCAGTTTCCAGAAAATAAGGGTTTTTGAGCCATATCAGATGGGAAACATGAATATTTAATAATGGAAAAAGCTGCTTGGGTCTATCTCCTGCCTCCATTGTGCGAGTATGAAAATAAGAAGTTTGGAAAGCAAGTATAGCTTTTTTATACTGCTGAGGGACCTCCTGGGTTAGACGTAAGGAGGAAGCGTCTTTTACAAGCTTCTTCTTTTACAGCTTTTATTTCTGGGGAATGCCAACGAGTAGACATTTTCCTGGGTGCAGAATGTATTAAAGGAGCATGAAAATTTACTACATTGTAGATTGGTCTAGAATTTGTTGACGTGGGGTATGCGGATGGCAAGGAGGAAGCAGCGTCAGACACTCTTCCAAGTGAATGCTAATAAGTGCTGATTTAGAACGTTTAAAGAAGGTGAATGGAGGCTGCAATTGACTAGATCTTCCATTTGATATGCCACTCAGCCATGCTTCATCCGCCCCCCAGTAATCATCTATATATGGAGCTACTCCTCAGCGACCCTGACATTTCAGTCCATCAATATGTGGATGACACACAGTTATAGCTAAAGGTCAGTTGCACCACAAGACATCTTCCAGCTGCAATTCCAAAGCTTGCCCACTCCTAGATGTCCAGCACCTACCTAAATCTTATCCCACCAAAACTGCATTGTGCTCTTCAGCAACCCGCCCAAGAAAAGACTAATGCTGGCTATCCAACATTAATATCAAAGGGGGAAAAAAGTTGGATGCTCTATCGACTGAGCTATCCGGCAATATCAAAGAATTAATATCAAAGAGTTCATTCTGCAATTTTTTTCCTAGCACTAAATTGTTGTGTTTTATGATACATTGCAGCCTGTCCTTCAAACCTCACATCACCAAGTATCCCAAACAGTTTGGTTCCAGCTAATACTCGTGTACAAAGTAAAGCCTTTTCTTCTACCCTCTGACTTCAGCACCCCCGTCCAAACATTAAGTACTGTCTCACCTGGATGGAGACAACGTATGTCTCAGGTGTAGCCGCCACCTCCCTCGCACTACTTGAAAAAGTGCAACACGCCGCTGCCAGAGTAATCACTTGCATCAGGAAATTCGACCTTGGTTGGTCATTTACTAAAACGTGCAAATTGCACGCAGAGGACCACCAACCTTAGTCACCTGCATGCAATTGTCTATTTTTGCAAAACAGAGTGCACATGTAAAGAGTAAGATGCAAATGAAGCCTGCAAAGGATGCCTTGAAGACAGTATTTCTAGTGGATTCCTATGCATACCATATACTCAATGCGGGTGGTTTACATAGAAATCCATTCATTGTACGCCTGCATGAACATCTGAAATAAATTCTTGCAAAATGCACATTAGCCCACTGCGCTATCTTGTCAGTTAAATATTAGCGTCCTCCCAAGCATTCGAAAGAGTTCACCTGAAGACTTAGGTGCCCTTCTTTCATCTCATTCTTTTATTGGCCAGTTGTTTTGTTTTACCTTTTTAATTTTACTGGGATATTTTATTATAATAGATAGCTTCCCCGGCATGTTCTATTATTTATTTATTTTTGGGTTCTCTGCTAATTGTGAATCTCAGGCAGTTTTTCTGTTTGATTTTCGTTTGCCTTATTGGAGTCAACAAAGCCCATATAACTGTTTTTGCACCGCTTAGCGCATTGAGGCTTGAAACGCTTGGCACTTCTGAACTCGCCTCAGGACTTCTGCTCAGAGGCCAGCATGACCAGCTAGAACAGATGGTCTTCACAGTCTGATGTCACCACGCTGTCAAATTTCCTTTGCATCAAATGTGTCAGAAACCGAAAAGAAAGTGATTGCCTGAAGCGTGCACACGACACTATTTCATCAATGCTTGTGGGAAATATGGGCTTATAGTCATAGGAGTGAAAAGTTCTAAACAAGAGGAAATGTGCAGGGTTTGCGCGTGCAGTATGCCGCTGCACGACGGCACGCAGAATGTGGTCGAGACTTCTAAACACCTTGGGCTGGGCTACATAGCGCACAGACCCTTTTACACAGGAGCAGGACACTTTTGGGGTAATCGAATGATACTTGGACTAACTAGCCAGTGTCAACTTCTCTTGAACGGCCCCAATGAAATTCATCAGTGGTGTCACACAGTGGTGCAAAGCGCCAGGCTTACACTTAATTTGGTGCTGTAATTACTTCAGGTACATATTTGGGTGGGGCTGCGGGAGTTATGCAGAGAAATGTTTTATTTGGTCACACTGAAGTCTCATTATAGTCATGGAATTATAAGCATGAACGCCTTTAGACTAAATTTGAATAACTCTTAATGGCAAACAACACACCCTTGTAATGGTATACCGGAGGACGGGGGATTGTTTGTATCAATAATACCACAGATCAGCAGAGTATCTGGGGCCCATCCGAACCCTTCCCCCGGCAATAACATAGAACTCAGCCATGGGACAAATAAACGGTCTTTATTCTCCAAAAGACAGGGATCATACAGGAACCAACAAAACCTCTGGCAATCACAGCGCCTGAACCCATGTCATCTGGTTTTATCCCTTAGTGACATCACAACCACTAACCCATCCCGAAAACCTAAGGGCCATCCCCATTCGGTAGCTCGGGTGATACCACCTACAGAAATCCCCTCTGTGAGTATTCTACTGGTCTTCCCATGTTAGGTGGCTTCGCCTGAGACTTTCCCAAAAACGATCTAATACTTTGTTGCAGGGTTGCATCATGACCATTGACCCCTACAACATTATACACCCCCCACGCCCGGGGCTTGAGCATCTGGATTGGCTGGAGCGGGTCTCCTCAGGCTTGGGACCCTGCTCTGTTCACAGCGCTCGGTGTACCTTTTCACTGTAATGAGAAAGACTGTGTGTCCCCATTGTTGCCACTGATAAAGCCACCTAGCCTGAGAGAGTGCCTGCAGGTTGCAACGTTTGGTGGACAACATATGTATCAATCTTGTCTGCTTGGATGGGAAAAGCTCCTCTTCCCACCATGAGTAAACAGCCATTGTTCTCAGCTCGGCTGGGTCCACAAAACTGAGCCTTTCGGTCTGCAATTATTGAGGATTTTATTCTGTATTTTGCAGATGGCCCACCACCTCAGAAGTCAGGGATTTTCCACCCGCCCTTGTCCTTGGCTGTGACCACTGTCTCTGTGTTTCACGCTGCAGAGTCTGCCTCTCTTCTTCCATATTTTGAGGCCTGTGGTTTCATACAAATTCACTACAGTTATTCTACAGTTTGCCTATATGTTCTAATATTTTCTTTAGCGATTAGTAATGATCGAGTCCTTTTAGGCTCCTTATACATCCCAGTAGCTTCTTATGGTTAGTTGCGATGAAGCGATTGCAAGCTTGGTCCATGTATGCTTTAGCTCTCTTCTGTTTCTGCATTTGGCTTGTGAAAAGGAAAAGCTGTTGACAGTATGTGTATGTATCTGTCCTCTATTTACAGAACGGTGTAAGCATGTTTTCGTGTGTGCATGTGTGTCGGAGTAACTTTGTGCAGGGGTACGAATTTACTTTGGGACTAACGCTGTTATGTCGTGCTGAAACTAGTGACGTCAGCATGGCTGGACTTTATTATCAGTCAACTTGATCCAGTAATGAGACACCTGTCTCTTCGAAGCTATCAATTGGATGGGGTTTGAACAGTCGTCTGAGAGAGTATCTCTTTCCATACGTAGGATACACTGGCGACGCCTGGTGGTTGGCCGAACAGCGAGTTGCATCTCTCGTTTCTCATCCTTCGGGCTGACATGCACATAGGGCACATGAGGGCCATTCTGGGGACCCTCTCTTCACCCTGATTTCAAACAGTAGATTTTTAAATCTTACATGTCAAGTTTGCTCTACAATACCAAGAATCATTTTTTTAATATACTTCATTCCATATTAAGAAATCATGTGCCCGAGTCTTCAAGAGTTGTCTAAAGTGCTATTCCTGAGCTTAATTGGCTGTTGCAATCACTTTAGGGAGTTTAATGTGCGAGTCTGACATGGAGCTGTAGACACATTCTTAGTTTAGAAATACTGCGATATAGTTGCAGTGATAGCATTTTGAGCGCACCCAGGAACATCTTTAGACCTTGTGTGTGAAGTACTGTAAATACACAACTACACATCCTTCTTTCAAATTGTGTGCTTTAGACCTTACATTTCAAGTTTGCTCTGCAGCAGCATTCATGGGTTTTTTGAACCTCGGGGTCGCACTTTAGAAATCATTGCACACTCGGGTATCCTCGGTGGTGTCAGAAGTATTGCTCTGCAGACAAGGTGGCTTTTATTCCATGGATTATCTTCCTGCATCCTATGAAGTTTTCTTTTTCTTTTACAAAACGTGAGGCTGATTGCAATAATACCATTTGAAGCATACCTTGAAACGACTTTGGACTGAGTGAACACACCATACCTTCACCATACATCAACTTGTCAAATCTCTGCTTTTCTCTACCTCCTTCACTCTTTCCGTTCCCTGCTAATCCCCCCACTGCCGCTAAGAATGATGGGGGCCTGGACCTTCATGAATCTCACGGGTTACCAGGCTCTCGCCCACTCCAATTTTCCAGGATTAGAATATGATGTTTTTATTCTCCACAATAGAACTAAAACAAAGATTTGGTAACAATACAGCATGAGCGAGGTTAGCTATTGGATAGGCATTCTGCAACATTTGTGGTTTTGCTAACCTGTGGCCTTTCAAAGTTTTAATTGTGTGTATTTTATTCTAGGACTGGACTACACAATGAGGACCACAGACAATCACTAAATGCCTGAGAGACTGGTCAAGTTTGGTGATATTTGTATGACACAGGAGACTCTGCTTGTGTACTACTTTAAGTTGTGATGCATCACTTTGGCAATGGTAGCCACTGAAACCGAATGGTATGATATGATGGTATGATTGGTTATTTATAATGCGCTTAATACCCAGAGGTTTCTAAGCACGGACCCGGGCATCGAACCTGTGTTGCTCCATGTCGTCTTGCTTTGCTCCATGTCGTCTTGCTTCCAAGGCGAGCACGTTGCGCTGAGCTATCCTCCCGAGACAAATAGGTAAGGGATCATTGTATTACTATTGGGCTTGAGCTGGTAAAAACACTGTCTATTGGTTCTTGGCGGGCTCTGGATCCAACACCAGTGAGGTCCCACTTGGAATATGAAGGGTAAATCTAGCGTTCTTGGCTTGCACTAGATCACCCTTCCTTGTCTTCCATCCTTTTCTCCATTCAGCTGTGTTCCAGCCGCCTTCCCTGCCTCACAAATAGCAGCGTCCCAATCAGTGTGGCAACAAATGTTCTAATGGACAATGGGACTCATTCCGAGGTGGCCGGTAAGGGATACCGGGCACCGGTAAGGAGACCAGTGCCAGTAATCCCTTACCGCCCAATTCCAAGGTCCCTTAGCAGGAACCGTAAAGGACGTGTGGTCTGACCACACGTCCTTTACGGGTCCTGCTAAGGGACCAGGGCGCTAATAACGAGCCTGCTATTCGCAGGCCCGTTATTAGCACCTTCCCCATTCCCATTGAGCCCTATGGGGGCTCCAATGGGAATGGGGAATGGTTTGGTGAATGGGGACTTACCGGGTCCTCCAGGGTCGGAATGACCCGGTAAGTCCCCATTCAACCAGACTGGCGCCGGACCCGGTATTGGAGGCCGCAATGGCGAAAATAGCACCATGGCTACCTCCAATCTCGGAATGAGGCCCAATGTGGCCATCTCATCAAATGGGAATGGGGAATGGTTTGGTGAATGGGGACTTACCGGCTCCTCCACGGTCGGAATGACCCGGTAAGTCCCCATTCAACCAGACCGGTGCCGGACCCGGTATTGGAGGCAGCCATGGCGCAAATAGCGCCATGGCTACCTCCAATCTCGGAATGAGGCCCTATGTGGCCATCTGATCTCCATGAGCATGTGTGGAGATTGTCTTTAGTCATTGGAGCTCACTGTCATCACAGGATATAGTGCACAATCTGTAAAACACGGCCTTCCAACCACAATATTTTTCTCTCTGTGCAATGCAGATGCAACATACAATAATGCTTGAAGGCAACCGAGTGGAAGATGGGTCTACTAAAAGTCACTGCAGGTGTCTCCATGTGTCCGGACTGGACTTATTTTATGCCCCAGACAATGTCTACTACGAGGTGACTCGGTCTTATGCTGCATAAACTGGTTATTCGGCTGCATACCTCTACCATTCGAAAAAAGATGTCCGACCTGCCACTGATGCATGCACAGTCACACAGCCCATAACCTTTGAAGTCGCAGACAATGGATGGAACACAGTCAAGGATTGAGCAGGAAACCTTTTAAAATAGATATCTGTCCCCATTCCTCAAAACATACATGTCATGCTTGTAAAGACTACACCTTCACTATGATATGTTTGTGGGTACTTGCAGAGTTGAGTATTTGCGGTTGCAGAGCAGAAAGTGGAGAGGTTGTAGGGTACCTTTCTAGGCACTTTATGTGCAATACAAGCTTGAAAAACATGAATAAAAAGAACGTGTTTAGAGTTTCCCTTGTCCACCCTTTGCATGATATATGTGAAAATAATTGAAAAGGTGCACAACAACATAGTCACATCACACGCACGCACGCACGCACACACACGTGCACACACACACAGTTTTGGATCATAGGTGACAGCCGAAACTGCACGTCAATGGGCACCAGGACAGGGGCAGTGGGTGAGCTCAAGTGAGTTCACCTACAATGCACTGCTTTCCTGTGGTGGCGTTCCTTTGGCCGTGTAGGTGATCTCCCTGGAACCTCGTGGGAGGCCGCATGGCTGAAGGAAATCCGTTCAGAATACCCAACACTGTTGGTTTTGCCAATTCTTTTTTTCATCTTTCATGCTTCGAAAGAGCAGTTTCCTTCTGTGCGTGCGCTCCACGCTTGGAGTGGGGGCAGTGGTAATGGGGAGTGGAACTCAAGGAAACCATGATTTGTTGGGTTCCTTATGACACTTATCAACCTTTTGACTCCATTGATTGAAGAAAGATGCTCGTATTGGGCAACCACAGGAGTTTCCTGGGTGTGAAGGTGTGCGTGGTGCAGCTTGTGTAGACTTAAAGGGGCTCATTACAAGTTTGCTGGTAGCCTGGTGGTAAATCCACCAGGATAACAGACAAACTCAAATACTTGTACCTGCACTCGGTCCGGTAGAACGAGTGCCGCTTTCGGTTGTAAATCCCCATTCTATGGAGTCCTATGGGACTCCATGGGGGATTTTGTCGATGTTACCAGCACCAGTAATATCGGCGATGTTTGCCGGTAAGGTGCCTGACTTACCTCCAGCTCCTAGCTCCTAGCTGGAGGTAATTCAGGCGCCTGACGGGAAAACTTGTAGTGGGCTCGTGCGGAAAAATCGCCACGCTAATTCTGCACCGCCCAACACGCAATGAGCCCCTTTTTGAATTGGCTCACACTTCACAATGACCACATTAATACATTTCCTTCATTATTGAAAAATGCAAAACTTGAAATTATTTCTTCATGTTCAACTTCCAGTGCACCAATTTCTCAATGAAGGCTTTATGAAAGTTTCTGGTCTGAGAAAGTCGGCACATTGATGGCGGTGTTAGTGGATGGATTTATTTTCTCGCACGTGATCATCAAAGGGCACAGCCTGATCTTCACCTCTAGGAGTGACGACCCCATTCACATCCTGCTCATGGCTCTGATCTTCAGTGCTACAGAGCTTTTCATGGGCTGGGACATTTGAAAAGGGAAACAAAGACTAGTTCACAACATCCTTCAGATGCTGAACGGTCCCAGCACTATTCTGCATTTAAGAATGTTTTGATTCCCCCTACTTCCTGAATCCTGGTGAGATCTGGAGGTAGAGCTGTAGCCGCATCTACTTTGGCTGCACCCCTATGATTTGAGGCCCTTCTCGCTGGGCAGTGCCAAGGTTAATGCCAGATCTTGTTAAGATCTTCAGCTTCCCTCTCTGTGCTGGTGGCTACACCGTGTGAGTTGAGAATTTCATCCCAGAATATACAATAATGTGTGAAGGACCCTGGGCATGAGTCGTCATGGGTTGTTGCATCGTCTATGAGGACCTGAAACTCCTGCTTGATAAATGTATCTTTTTGCTTTCTGAACTCCAGGTTCTCACGTGTAGATCTTTTAAATGTGAATGCAGTCATCTTCTTATATAAAAATAACTCTGCCTATATGGTGGTAACCAAGCAACTCCAACATGATTCCCAGGGTGCAGGCATTGGTTCCTTGTAGTGAAGTGTGGAAATCACTAGGTGCACAATAAGAAATGACTATGATGGAATTCCTATAGGATAGTTTAGCATGATCTCATGGGCTTTCCTATAAGAAGGTAGTACATGTCTTTTCATCGAAAAATGTTACACCTAAACACACATACATCGAGTATTTTCTAACAAAAACCTGTACACCAAATGCATTTTGGGGGGGGGGGACGGTCCCCCTGCTTCCCCATGTTTACCACCCTTAAAAACCCACCCCAAACATTTCTCAAACAAAATTAACCCTTTACCCCATCCAAAAATATATTCGGTGAACAGGTTTTCATTAGAAAATACTGGCTGTATGTGTGTTTAGGTGTAACATTTTTCGGTGAAAAGACAGGATACTGATAAGTAAGAATGTTCTAGAATGACCTATAAGAATGAGGTCTAAAAGAGGCAATTGTTTTATAAGTAATATAATATGAATATTGTTTCAGAGACATTGACGGAAGATGGCATATCTACATGAAACTTCTAGGATCGCCAAACTCGAAGAGATTGAAAGTTCCTCACAACTACTGTTAATTACATTGCAAAATATTTTCTGTGCAGATTTGAATTCTCAAATCATAGATGGTTTTGTCTGTATATTGTTGCTTTATTCTTGCATTCATTCCATTGTATGCATGGCTGATCTCTCTCGGAGAGCATGCCGCGGTCCAATTATCAAATGTGTCGGTGCTATTTGATGTCAAACTTCACAAAGCACATTAGACATATTAACAGGGGTAATATTAAAAATACCCAATGAGAATGCTGTATTGGAACTTCTAAATGTGTTCAAACCTTTGTGGTTCTTCCATGTGTGAACGTACCTTCCAATTGTAGCCCTCTTTGACTATCCACGGGAAAGCACCAAGCCTCTAATAGAAGTTTGTTTGTTTGTTTGTTTGTTTTTATTATGTATAATGCGCAGGGTACCCGGAGGTATCAGGGCGCAGCATTTACAAGAATTTTCGAGGCTTAGTTGCAGTCATAATAAGATACATATATGTAGGAAAATAAGGTACACCAATGTTATATACAGAGAAGCAGCGAGGTAGATAGGCATTATATACAAGTAGACAGGTGTGCACATGTGCGCATGTGGATAGTGTGTGTGCAAATGTTGCCGCATTTGTTGTCCTAGTGGGCCTTTATTTGCAGCCATTAAACTACTTTGTGTAGCACCTTCCAAAGCAAGGCTCTTTGGATAACTCAGGAAGTTACTGCACACATTTCTTAAACTGAAGATCTGACATTTGAATCTCGGCTGAGCTATCTCAATTTTCTATGACGTGCTAATAAATTAGATGCGAGTAATTCACAACGGTAATACATGTAAACAAATGCCTGTAGCAATGGATATATGAAATACAAGTTATTGCCTTTTTTTTTTATTATATAGCTAAGATCCTGCGAGAAGTTAGCCAAAAATATCCTGTGAGGTTCCTCTGAGATTTGCCTTGATGATTCTCTCTTGCTTTTCCATGGGAGATCAGTAGGATGATTTCGTACATGTCCCAGGATTTTGCACAACGTCAGACTCTAGCATCCTCGGGAATCGGTGCTGAAGAACTGATGTACAGCTCCACCTAATGCAGAACTCCATCTACTGAACCACCGGTTATGTAATGCTACTGGGATGTATGCAGCTCACTGCTGCATGTTTGTTTGTTTGTTTATTTATTTATATCGCGCACCTGACCTGGAGGTAATTGGGCGCTGGTGATAGTAATAGTTACAGAGGCATAGAATAGACAATTGTGTACATTAATACAGTTTGAACATACAAGTAAAGTTACAATGGTGAGTATATACAAGGTGAACATAATACATATTATACATTGGGTCAAAGCAGTCATGTGAGCCGATCATCTACTAGTTAGTGGTATCAGGAACTGTTATTTTGTGTATTATTTACTATCCAGGTGATAGCCTGACTTCTGAAATTGTTGAAGGTCTGAATGGTTTGGATATTCTGTGGGAGAGAGTTCCAAAGCTGGGCGGCTAATACTGGGAAGCTGGAACCTCCTGCTCTTTTTAGATTTTATCTGGGCACCACCAGGCATGGTGTGTTGGAAGATCTGGTGGTTCTATTGGATACCTTCCAAGTGAACTTGTCAGTGAGGTAGGGGGGGGCTTGGTGGTTAAGCGCTTTATGAGTGAGGCAAATAGTTTTCAGCGCAATTTTGTCCTGTATAGAGAGCCACCTGTGGTGCTTTCTTGTATCCGATATATGCTCTCTTTTGGGGATATTCAGCGCGGCTCTGAGCGCGTTATTTTGCATAATCTGTAGTTTGTTTAAGATGGTTTTGTTCGCTCCTAGATAAAGACTGTTGCAATAATCCAATTTGGATTGTATGAGCGCCCTCGCCAGGGTGAGGCAGCTAGCGGGGGATAGTAGCGTTCTACAGGCTCTGATTAACTTGCCAGTGTAGGCTGTGGCCGATGAAGTCATGTTGATGTGCTTAGTTAGGTTAGACTGGGCGTCAAAGTAGAAACCTAGAGTTTTTACGTGTTTGGCAATAGGTATGCTATTCCCATCGATGACTATGTTTGTATAGTGAGGACTTAGTTTAAGGATATTGTTGGATGATCCGACTAGGAGTAATTCCGTCTTGTCATCATTCAGGCATAAGCCATGTGTGGCCATCCATGCCTGAATGATGATGTAGACTTCATTAATCCGCGCGACGTCTATATCATAGGTTCCTGAAAGGGGTAGGAGTATCTGGGTGTCAACTGCATAATTTGTGTAGGTGACACCCAGACGGTCCAATTTGTCAAATAGTGGCTTTGTAAAAATGTTGTACAAAGTGGGTGAGACGCAGGAGCCTTGAGGGACTCCGCAGGTGATGGGGATGGGGTCAGCAGCTGCTGAGGGTGAGAACACGCGCATAGTTCTGTTTGCGAGGAAAGATTGGATCCAGGCAACTGCAGAACTGGAGAAATGGGCAGCTGAGGATAGGTGGTTACAGAGTATGGAGTGATCCACCAGATCAAAAGCCGCAGAGAGGTCGAGTAGAAGTAGGATGGCCATCTTTCCTTTGTCTTTTAATTCATCAATCTGACTTTTGAGGTCGACAAGAGCGGTTTTTGTTCCGTGCCGAGGTCTGAAGCCAGATTGACGGGTGCCAAGTAGTTTGTGGGCTTCCAGATAATCTTGTATTTGCAAGTAGGCTATTCTGTCCAGAATTTTCGATAGAAAGGGGGCTGTCGTAATAGGTCTATAGTTGGTGGGTATAGCTGGGTCAAGGGTCTGTTTTTTTAATAGTGGTAGAACCCAGGACTGTTTAAGGTTACTTGGGACAGAATTGTTACAGAAGGAGGAGTTTACAAGTTTAGTGATAAATGGGGCGAGGTCTCTGGCGGCATCTTTTATAATCTGGGCAGGGCAACTGTCGCCCTTACAATTTGACGGTTTGAGAGACGCAATGATTTTCTAGACTTCAGGAATGGTGACTTTTTTGAATGAGAAACCTGAGTTAGAGTGAGAGGTAAGGGTGGGAGCAGGTGTGGTGACTGTTAGTTGGGATCTTTTGTCCATGCACTTGAGCGGATGTGAAAGAATGGGGGGTCTTTGGATTAGTGGGGAGGAATGGAAACTGCAAGGCAAGTTTGCTGATTTGTTGATACATGCCTTTCGGAAGTACCCGGGACAGTGTTTTGGTCTG
Organism: Ambystoma mexicanum; assembly: GCF_040938575.1. Classification (NCBI taxonomy): domain Eukaryota; kingdom Metazoa; phylum Chordata; class Amphibia; order Caudata; family Ambystomatidae; genus Ambystoma; species Ambystoma mexicanum. Next base: position 1,485,484,160 of record NC_090929.1, read on the forward strand.
TTTGAGGCCACTGAGCACTAACAAGCAAGTAACAACCCCCAGATGCTCTGTTGCGCAACCCCTGATCCCCCACCATTGACTACGCTAGCTAGGGTTACCGAGCAGCAGGCCAAAATACCCGGAGGACCACAGGTCGCCCACCACTGGCATATAGATATGAGCATTCTGCCCCTTGGATGTGGCGTTACCACTGCAGATCATTATAAGCATGCTATGCAGGCAGAGTGGGACCGGGCGGGGAATCCATTTCCTTCTCATGCTTCCTGGTCAACCTGCAAAACCTCTTCCCTGGAATGTTTGGGTAACCTGAGGATCAGAGGCTTGAAGCCTCACCACTCGGTTTGAACTCTCAAAATAGGTTTTCCTTCCACCAACTTATTTATTGACTAATGCACTCACAAACCAGAAGTGCAACCAAAGGCATGCGAAAGTATGTTTTGCTTTTCTTGTGTTCCCGTTTTCCTTATTTTGGAGGTGCCACGAGGCAGCTCCAACAGCAGTTGCCGCTATACAGATCACCAATGAATACATACAATAAATGCATGCAAACAGCTGCAAGCAAAGCATGAAATTCAGAGATGGTTGACGTTAATCCAAAGTAGCCCTGTCTCTCCTGTGCCTGGCCAGTGCTGGATCATGACAAACTCAAAACTTCAATCTCAAGCTCCCTCCGAGACACAACAAGGCACGACTCTAAACATAAACCCTATCCTTCTTGATCAGTAGTACTGTGGCGGGCTAAGAAGACCAGGGTTTAACCCTTCAAACTTGGCACGGGTAGTGTAGCTCAGTGGCAACGCGCTCGTCATGGAAGAAAGAGGACACAGAGCAACACAGGTTTGGGTCTGCGCTTAGAAACCTCTTAAGTATTAAATATATAACCAATTACACAACCTTAGGAAGGAGTGAGTGTGTCACATGAATAGTCTGTTTAGAAGCGAGCATAGTCTGAATTTAAAGATCATCATAGATCAACGCAAGTGACCTCCTACACAACACATCTCCCTTAACGATGACCTAAAGTATAGATTATTACAAACACACACTGGACAAAGCAATTGACGCAATGTCTATATTGGCATTTCATTGCCTATCCCACCTAAATCTTTGTTGATCTCATAAGGGATATGTGCTCCCAATAGCAGATTTATCCATTCTGAACAGGCTATCCCTTCGTTGCCAATAATTCTTGCTAAATAGTATTATTATTATTTTTTTATTTAGAGATTTATTACACACATCCATAGACCCTCGGGCTTGAGGGCGTGACAAGACATATACAACATAAAAACAAGTAGGCCCTCGGGAATCCTATATTCAGCTGGCAAAAAAGGCTGCCTATGTGAACAGATGAGTTTTCAGTTAATTTTTAAATGTTTCAGTGCCTTCCAGGCATCTCAGCTCTGGAGGCAGATTATTCCATACTTTTGGGGCAATTGCCGACAAGGCTGTGTAGGACACTCGAACAGTACGGCATTTGGGAGTGGTGAGAAGATTCTGATTATTAGAGCTTAATAATCTGTCATAGGACCTTGTGACCAGTAGTTGTTGTAGATATCCTTGGGTATTGGGTATGTTCTCTCACTGTAGGTTATGGGAGAATTATTAGTATTAGTGCATTTATTGAGTGTGAAGGGAGCCTCAGGAAGCTACGCAGAGTTTGACAAGTCCTGGGGTGAAGTAAACATCAAGGGAAGCAAATTGCAAAGGATCAATACAAGGGGGCGGCAAGCCAACAATGGGGACCGGGCTGGGGGCCGGGCAATTTGACAACAGGGGATCTACAGCAAAATGGAGAGGAAATAGGATTGAGCGTGTTAGGTGGGGAGTGGCGGGTGTGTGCACTTATGCTTCAGGAGGGAGAATTGAAAAAAATAGAATTGTGTATCATTCTGAACCTGCAACGTAACACCTACAATTTCCCGTACCATGGGAGTAGCTCCAGAGAGGACGGTGGGTTGCCAAGTGTCAGCGCGCCAATTCTGTTCATTAGGCTCTCTGATCATAAGCGGCAGTCTTGTATTCAGGATCAGAGGTTCACCTTTACGCTCCTGAACTTGCCAGCGCCAATGTGGTGGCATTGGGATGCGGTGGTGTGAGCATAGGGCTCAGTATGCACAGTGGCGGTAGCCATATTTAAGGTTGCACATTACTGGTTGTAAGAGAATATTTGTCTCAAGGTGTTGGCCATGTTTTATCTCTGAGTTTGACAATGCTGGATCCACTTTTACTTGACCCTCTTCCCCCACATGTGACCAGTACGTTCTATTTATTGAGCTGGGAACAGTATAAAGCTCTATCGCAACCCATCCATATCACTTTGCTGCCTGGTCCTGAACTACTTGCCATTGGCCCCTGCTCGCTCCAGACCTCTGCAGATCTTGATCTATATCACAAGGCTTTTTCCACATTAGAAACGTCTCCTGTTGATCCTCATTCCTCCGCAGCATGCCTATGCGCGGTTTCTGGGAAAGAGGACACCATTTCATCAAAATCCAGAGGAGTTAAACCAGTATCCAGACTTCGGTGGCATGTTCAGTTAGCCGTTTATAGCGCAATGCATTGACCATTTACAAGAATTGTTAACTACTGGCAAAGCCATGGCTTTTTATGTGTAAAATATGAGGATTGGGAATACCAATTGCAGAGCCTTCTTGGTGTGCTGCTTTGCGGTTGTTATAAAAACCTTGTGTGGAGACTTGCCTGGTGTAAGATTCTTGGATAGGCCAAGCAAGGTGCAATCATTTATGTATGCTTCCTTGGTCCAATTTATTTTTCAGCCACATGATCTACATTCCAACAGATTTAGTGATAGTTAGTCTTAACAAAACACACTGGGCCTCATTCCAAGTTTGGCGGTCTGGAAACAATGGTGCTGGTCCTTCCGTCTCCCCACTCCCATGGAGTCCTATGGGCTCCAAGGGAATGGGGAGTTACTGAATCTGCCGGCTGACTCCCCACATTGCCGGGACTTGTAATGTCCCGGTAGTACCGGGAAGTCAGGCGGCGAATTCTGTGTTTTCGGGTCGGCGGGCGCCAATCTCGGGATGAGGCCAGACTTTGCCTTTAATTTCAGCCTTTGGATGCCACGTTGTATAACTAATGTGACATAATCCACTACCTGTTCCTTGGGGTGGAGGTTAGGGAGCCCAAGAATGCTGGAACGCGCCCTGTGTTGCTGGGATGGGGAGGTACAGAGACGAGTCTTTGCAGAGTGTGGTACTTTTGACCACCTTGCCTTTGCACTGGGTTTATTGCCGCCTTCAGACAAGGTCTGGAGACGAATGCAAGACTGCTTTTTGCACACTTTGGTCATTATATATATTGGATGTTCAATACCGCAGACATTTTTCATAGATTCATGTTTTCAGATATCTTGAATCAACTTATGATAGTCTATGCAGATGATATTTTGATCTATTGAGCTTCTTTAGTTGGCTACCACAGGCATTTTGTGAAGATTTTGAGTAGTTGTGGGGTATGTGCCTAGTAATTAACTCCAGAGAGTTGTGAGTTCAAGAAGTAGAATATTGAGAAGTTGAGATTTTTCTTTCCACAAGTGGGCTGTTTTTGAATCAAAAGAAGGTGCCTGCTGTTTTGTTACGACCATCTCTGGGACCAGGGTAGGAGACCCAATGTTATTTGCGGGTTTCAAAACTCTTTTGGAAACAGTTCATTAGCAATCGTTCTCAATGTCTCTCTTTTTAAGAAAAGGGAGTTTAGTGATTGGTTTTCAAGGCAATGAGCAAGCTGGGGGCAGGGATGGTTACTTAGGGTTTTAAAACAAGACTTGCTTCGCCCTTAAGAAGGCTTTAAATAGGCCACCACGGGGGCGCGCTCATGGAAGCAGCCTAAGAGCTTCACTCCCGGTGCAGTTGGTGAAAAAGTGGCTTGAGCCGCCACTTGGGACCCCCCTCGGGTGCTAGACTCCTGACCCACCCACCCATAAGGGCTCTGGGCACACCCGCTCCAAAAACCATAAGTATTGGAGCTGCGGGTCCCGAGATCTGCCATCTGAAAAGCTGAGTGGGAAAGTGAGACTTCAGGTGAGACGCGGATTCAGGACCAGGGCGAGCCCCTTGGACCACAGAGAGTGAAGGGGGCGAAGAGGGATCCTTCCTGCGGTCCTTGGAGGAGGAGGACCCCCATCCTGCTGCCCCCCTACGGACCTGCTTAAGTGGAAACTAGAGCGCCCAGGGACATGACAGTGCAGTGCCTAGGGACTCTGTCCCTCCGGAGCAGGTCCATGGTGAAAGGAGGTGAGGAGAGAAGAATTTGTGGAGCCGCGGACTGCGGCGGGTTGTGAATTCCCCTCCCATCAGGGACTGGGGGAGAGAGGCGGTCGGGGGAACTACCCCCCCGCGTGAAGAGTTATAGTTGGAGTTGGTGGTGGGGTGACCCCGCCCCCCATTCTGGGGACCCAGAGCGGTGCGCATTTAAAAGAACAGCAGGAGGTGGGCCAACTGAGCCCAGGAGTGGTGTGATGAGGTATGGGCCCCCTAGCCAGGATTAGGGACATGTGCCCCCTTGTGAGGACTGCATCCCAAGGAAAATCTAAAGCCTTAAGTGGATTGAAGCCTACCTTGGACCCCGCCGGGTGGACAGCGATTGCTCTGTACTCACTCTCAGAAACACAGGCACGATGGGTGAAAATATCATCCCCTGGGCTGCACCCCAACCCCCTTGGCAGCGAGCTCCTAAGAAGGTGCCTTCCTGCAGGTGCGTGGACCCCCCTCACCCCTGATTCTGGGACACGGGGGCTGAGGGTGGTTACAGAGGAGGCCCAATGGAGTTGGCCCTGCGGCCATAGAGTGAGGTGGGATCATTTGAAGGCAGGAGGGGCTGCATTGCAGGCTGTAGTGCTTGCCTGGTGACTGTCAAAGCGACTGGGGGGTTCCCAGTGAGGTGTGGGACCCCTGACACATGGTAGGGGCATGTGCCCGCCTCACCAGGCTGCAGCTGGAGAGAGTGTTGTGTCCAGAGAGAGGTGCCGAGCCCCTCCCCGGGGGCAGTGGGCCTTTTTACATTGGCGCCTCAGAGCTGGGAGGGGAGACCGAAGGGACACAACTGGAGTAGAGAACTCTGACAGCTTGATCACAGTGATAAAGCCCGGCCTTGGTTGGGGGAGTACGAGATCCGGTGGAGCCCAGCAGACATCTTGGGCACGGAAGTTCCGGGACTATGGAGGTCTGCCCGGGGTGATGAGATGGGTGCACTATACTCTTTGGTGAACTAGTGACCCCACGAAAGGCCACGGCTCCGAGGGTCATCGAGGAGAATTCTGATATTCTGATGTGCCCCCACTTGAGGAGAGGCACTAAGACACCAGTGCAGGGGCTCTCCCCTACTGAGCTGGTGGGCTGAGTGCTGTTATGAACTGGAAGTCGAAATTGGAGCAGTTTCAGAACACTCTGGACCCATGGTGGAGGATTGCTATCCCTGACCCAAACATGCTCGAGGGGGGAGAAGACCCAGTCGCCATGAAGAGCGACATTGCCTCACTGATGGAAGAGATTCAGGGAATGAGGGCCAACAACGGAGGGAAGGTGGACAAAACTAACCTCCGATCGACAAAATGGACGAGAGGCTGCAGGCGGTGGACCATAATCAGTCATCACTCGACACCCTGGAGACGCAGATGGATATGAGGATGGTGGAGTTGGAGAGAGGAGAGGGGGAAATCACCCTCAACATGGATGATTTTGAGAACCATGAAAGAAGGAACAACCTGAGATTTTTCAGGGGGGACGGAGAGGGAGGGTGAGGTGGACAGAGATCAGAGGAGGGTCATACACGACATTGAGAATTATTTGGAGACAATGTCATTGATGAGCCAATGACTGACAGGGTGCATAGAGCAGGCGGAGTAGGCAGAGGCCCAAGGTCAGTCTTGGCTCGCTTTCACAATTACCTGGACAAAAAGAAGATCCTGGAAAAAGTGAGGAGTACGAGTGCGTTGACGTTGGGCAATGGGAGAATTTGGATTTTTTCAGGATCTGTCTTCCCTCACATTAGCAAAGAGGTGCCTATGTATGCCCCTCACAAAATGGCTGAATGAAAAGGTGATCAGGTGCAGGTGGGGGATCCCTTTCTCTGTCTCCTTTGAAGTGGACGGATATGATTATACATTTTCCACAGAAGATGATATACGGAGGATCGGAAGAGCTCATGGGAGGTGGGGGGGTTGCACCCGGAGAGGGAAGCAAGGGTACCTGAGGACAGACAGTGGGCATCAAGGGCCCACATCGATGCAGGATGCCCGGCTCGAGATAATTTAGGAAAATGAACACCCAGCCGATTGGCCCAACTTGACTACAGAGACCTCGTGCCAGGACAAAGTTCTGTGGGTCAGTAGTGCAAGTTCCTGAGGCCTTCAGGTGCTCTGTTTGGGTTTGGAGAGGGGTTTACTGATTCTCTAAAAGGGGTCACTGGTGGACTGTGGCTGGGCAAGTATCAGAACTAAGTAATGTTTTCAGTGTGGGGGTGAGGGAAGTCGGGAGGTGAACCTTGGGGGCTCAAGGGGTAGTTGGGAAGTTGGGGGCTCATGCAACTGAAAGGTTTTTGAGGTGATGGCCCGTTGGACTGGGTCCTAATAGTGGTCCAGCATTCATCCAGTAATGCTAACTGGAGGGAGTTGGGCACTACTGGAGTGGAGTGTGGCTGATGGGGGAAAGGAGGAGGTATGGGTGGGGAGTAGTTGGGTAAGGGCACTGTTACATTCAGGTTTTTATGACCCAGGTGGAAAGAGCCTGGTATTGGAGGTAGTCTGTCCTGGTTGAGATGTTTGATGTGAGACAATGGTGGACTTGAATAAAGGGAATAAAGGGGACCATCTTCAGGTTTTGCACACTCAACGTGAAAGGTTTAAATTCACCGACCAAACAGTCATTAGTGGCCAGGGAATTCCCTTGCATGGATATGGATGTCCTTTTCCTTCAGGAAACTAGGTTCACAAGTGGAGATGAAATAAACATTCCATGTGGGCTTTTGGGCCAGGTGCACTGGGGATCGGCAACAGCAAGTAAAAGGGGCGTGGGTATCTTCATACCCAAGAAAGTTGAAAATGGAATTTGAGAAGGACTGAAGGTGTGAAGAGGGAAGGGCAATCCTACTCTCGGGTCAACTGAAAGGGTTCCGATTCACTCTCGTGGCACTTTACGCCCCCAACCAGAGCCAGCTGCACTTTTTAGAAACCACACTGGCAAAAGTATTAAATGAAGGGGCAGGGCATCATATCGTAGAAGGAAACTTTAATATGTGGGCAAACCAGCAGTTGAACAGGAGGGCAATGGGGCCGGCTGGAATGGGGTCCCCCGTGGGGAGCGGGGAGGGGCTTCAGGGTTGTTTGGAACTATGTGGCCTGTGTGATTCATGGCACTTCTTTCACCCACAGGAAAGGGGATACACTTTCTTCTCAGTGGCCCATGGAACGTATACCAGCCTAGACTACCCTAGTGCCTCCAGTGAGCTGATGGAGGGGGCCCTAAGAGCCGAAATTCACCTAATTTCATGGTCCGACCACAACACGGTGTCGCTAGATTTCTCTTGGCTAGATCTAGCCCCCAATATTTCAAAGTGGAGATGCAATGAATCCCTATGGAAGGACCTGGTCTTTCATGAGGCACTGGAGGGGGTGATAAGAATTACACATAGGGGCTGATTCATGGAATTTGTGCGCCTAAAAACGGGGATTTGTGCGCCATTCTGCCCTCAAATCCCTGTTTACTAAATGGGGATTTGCGGGCAGAATGGCGCACAAATCCCTGTTTTTCAGCGCACGAATTCCCCATAATGACGTTTAGAATGACACAGGGGAGGTGAATCAGGGCACGGTGTAGGACGCAGGGAAGGGGACATGGAGGGGACTGCTGATTAGAGAGGGAGCGCACAGGAAGAGGGAAAGGAACCTGTTGGAGGATAAATTGTGGAAGGAGTTAGGGGTCATGGAAAGGCAGATAAACGGTACATAGGAGGAAATGGGGTTGGATTGAGTAAGTCAGAGGTAAGAGGGAGGCATTCAGATTGTTGGAGGAAGGTAAGATAATCCAGAAGCTCCAGTTCCTGAAACAGCAATATTACAAAAAAGGGGATAAGGCAGATGCCCTATTGGCAGTGCGGCTCCGCGGTCAGCCGGGTGTGGAGGGGACAGGGGGCACACTCGAGACATCAACGAAGGGGTGGTTAAAGCCTTTGCAGACTTTTACAATGTACTATATAAGGGTGATGACCTACTGGACGGGGATGCAATATGGGCCAACCTGGGAGCTAGGTCCTTACCAACACTGTCCCAGTAGGAAGCCAAGGAAATGGATGCCTCTATTACAGGAGAGGAGGCCATGTTGACAATCCAAAATTTACAAGCAGGGGAGGCACCGGGGGAAAGCGGGTACACAGCTGTGTTTTCTAAAATGTTTGCAACCATTCTGGCCCCTCACTTGGTCAAGTTATTTAATGCCATCCTGGAAACAGGCAAGGCCTCAAAGACTTTTGTGCGCACCTTTACTTTGGTAATACACAAAGAGGGTAGGGACCCTAAAGGTCTGTGGGTCATACCTCCCGATCGCACTCCTTAACGCTGATGCAAAGTTGTTTGCCAAGGTTTTAGCATCGAGACTGGATCCACATATGCTGCACCTTGTGCATTCCGATCAGGATGGATTCATAAGAGGTAGACAGGGGCAGACATGATGCGTAAGACCCTACACTTAATCGAGGGGCCCAAAGTGGAGAGGGCAACCCCACGCTCCTATCTGTCAACACCGAAAAGGCCTTTGACAGGGTCTATTGGACCCAAGTTCCTGCAGGGCTTCCTGGCACTGTACTCAGATCCGGTGGCCTGCCTGTCAGCCAATGGGACTTTCTCATGTTGGTTCGGGTTTGGTCAGGGGACGAGACATGGTTGTCCCCTTTCCCAGATTTTATTTATGCTTTTTTTGGAGGACATTTCACAGATGGTACGGGACAACCCCCGGGTGGAAGGGATCCCTGTGGGAGGTGTAGAAAATAAACTGGTCTTATACGCAGATGATGTACTGCTCCACCTTTGAAATCCAATGTCCTGAATTCAAGCGATGGTCGAGGTAGTACGATGGTATGGGGCCCTCTGAGGTTTCAAAATCAATACGGTGAAGTCCATCCTGTTCCCACTGTCTCATTTGGGGGTCGAAGATAGACGAGCCCTGGACACACTGGGGATGCGAATCGAAGAGGACCGTTTGCGCATCTGACCACAGAGGTAACAAGGGATATACGTGATTTGTATGAGGCAAACTTCCCACCCTTACTAGTGATGCTTTTTGACGACCTAGAGAAATGGGGACAACTGACAATGTCCTGGTTGGGGCGATTGAACTGAATCAAGACGAACTTTCTCCCTCGATTCCTGTACTTATTCCAGATGCTCCCGATTCGCATCCCGGACTCCATGTTCAGGGAGGTTGAGGGTCGCCTCTTGCAGTTTCTGTGGCAGGGTAGGAAGGCGAGGGTGGCGTACACGATCTTAGTGCTCCCGAAGGAAAGAGGCAGAGTGGGCTTCCCTGACATGTATTATAAGGCATCCCAACTTAGAGTTTTCATACCGCATTTGAAGGAGCAAGGGGATTTTCAATGGGTAGGGTTGGACAACTTCCATCTGAGGCTGGCAACAGTCGGAGAATTAATTTGGGTACCCAAAGACTCGCTCCCATCAATAATCACGGCACATCCAACACTGGGTGTCATATGGAATACATTTATTTGTATTTATTTTTTACATTTATAAAAGCACACAGGTCGGTCCTTAGGCATTGTGGCGCTGTTACAGTAGGCTTACTTAGTTGCAAAATGAATACAGCATATGGATAATGACATGAAAACATGGTTAGAAACTACATTGAATGGTACAATTACATGGTGGGGTTAGTCACCTGTTCCTTGCTTACAATGGAACAAGATTGTAAAGGCTTACGAGAAAACAGAGTAAACCAGGGTCATTAGAATTACAGTGACAGTGATATGATGTCTAGCATCGAGGTTCAGTGGTTGCAGGGGAACCAGGTAGTCATCCTAAGCAGTTACAGATATATGCATGACTACATTTCAGGTGGATTGCTGATAAGTCTGGTGATGATGGACTAGCCCGAATGTATTAGTTGAAGTGTTTGGTCTTGAGAGCTTTACGGAAGACTGTGTATGTGGCTTCATTTCTGAGTGATGTGGGCAGTGCGTTGTAGGAAACTGGAGCCTCCCGATTTAGCTCGTTTGAATGTGGGACATAGACCTGGTTGGAGTGGTGAGCTCGAGTGTGCCTGGAGGAGGTGATTGATATAATTTTTTCCAATAGGTTTGGGGGGGGCAGTGCGCAAGAGGTACTTATGTGTGATGGCCAAGGTTTTAAATAGAATGTGCCCTTTAACTGGCAACCAGTGCACATCTCTTCTAGCCTGTGAGAGATGTTCCCTTTTAGGAATGCTCAGTGTCGCTCTGAGGGCATTGTTTTGAGTAACTTGTAACCTGTTGTGGTTTTTAGCGGATGTGCCCATGAAGGGGGCATTACAATAGTCCAGTTTGGCTCCAATGGTAGCCCTGGCTATTGTGATGCAGTTTTTTGTAGACAGGTATGGTTTGACCGCATTAATGAATTTGGGTGGTGAGTGCTGCAGAGAAAGCAATAGCACTGACTTGGCGCGTCATGTATAGGTAGGAGTCAATGAAGACCCCTAGCGTTTTGACCACTGGTGATACAGTGATAGTAGTATTATAAATGTTGACGGTCCTGTATAGAAGGTCAAGCTTGTTGAGAGTGTCTTTGCTGCCTACCAGGAGGATCTCTGTTTTATCTCTGTTGAGACATAAACCATTAGCTGCCATCCATCCCTTTATGGCTGCATATATGTTGGTCAATTTAGCTGCGTCATGTTCATAGGAGCGTGTGGGGGGAGTAGGACTTGAGCGTCATCGGCATAGTTTGTGTAAGCTATGCTGCTATCTTCCAAGTCATTGAAGAGTGGTAGGGTAAAGATGTTGTAGAGTGTGGGTGCAGTGCAAGATCCTTCAGAGACTCTCATAAGTCTCCCCTTAAGGAAGGATGAGATCCATGATGTGGCATCAGGGGACAGGTATGCGATATTTTTGACTTGTTTGAATAGTGTGTTATGGTCAATAAGATCAAACGCAGCTGACAAGTCTAGGAGAAGGAGAAGTGCTGTCATACCTTTGTCCATTATGTTACCAAGTTCGATTTTGAGATCAAGCGGGCGGATGCTGTCACATGGCCAGGGAGGAAGCCAGATTGCCGTTTGCCAAGGATGCTGTTCGCTTCCACAAACTGCTGGATTTGTCTATAGGAAACTTTGTCCAGAATCTTTAGAAGGAAAGGGACTGTAGTGATAGGCCTATAATTGTTCGGTGTCTTCATATATGGAAGACGGGTCTAGAAATGAAGGGTATCACGACATGGCCATCCCCGCTTAGTCATCTGTGGGCCATGGAGGTCATGGACCGGATCCCGAACACGGGCAGATTCCAGATCTGGTTTGAGGCAGGGCTATTGCGGGTTGGTCAGTTGTGGAAGGATGGCCACTTCAATTTATTGGTGGATCTAGAGGGGCACTGGGAATATGGAACTTGTCTGTGTTCTCTTATTTTCAACTGAAAGGGGCACTCATGGTCGAGCCCTGGAGGGAAATGGTCCAGAGAAAGCTCACCCCTTGGAAAAGGTCTTAGACTCAAGTACAGAAATGAAGGGCCTGATCTTTTCCCTGTATGGGGCTTTGCTGTAAGGGGTAGGGACAGCATGGAAAAACTCAGGTGTAGGAGGCAGGCGGACCTGGCCCTTGAATTGGACGATGCCATGTGGCATAGAATGTGTTGTAGGGCATACAGGGTCTCAATAGCATGTCAGTATAAGCTCCATGCAATCAAGTTACTCTACAGATGGCAGTACGACCCGGCCCGCCTCTCTAAGGTCTTCCCCGAGGTGAGCCCCCTGTGCTGGGACATATGTGGGGAGCGCGCTGACTACTGGCACATGTGGTGGGGATGCGAGAGGGTCCAAAGTTACTGGTACGAGGTGTTGGGGTGCATCAAGGAATTGGAAGGGGTCCCCAGAACAAAGATGCTGCTGTTGATTTTGTTTGGTCTGTGGAAGGTACTGAGGGGGATTATACTAGTCTACCACACCTGCCCCACATTTTGTTGCTGGAAGGGAGGGCATGTCTAGCCATGCACTGGAAAAGGGTGTGGCTTGCATGTAAGAAGGAATGGATTAATATGAGTGGAAACATATATGGGATGGAAAGGATCACAGGGACGATACATGGGAGAGGCCTTAACCTTGAAATTGAATGGGTAGAATTTCGATTCAGGTATACGCCCATGTAATTGAAAATAAGGGATTCTGGGGTGTTTCAAGGGACTCAGGGAGGTGTGAAGATAGCAATGATGGGAATCCTTGTGCAAAGGGGAGGACAGTCTAATGTTTCAAGGTGTGAGAGATAATCAATGGTCCACGGGGAGGGACGAGATGAACCTTAACATAATGTAATTCCCCCGGGTCAAGTGGTTGCGTTTGCAAACGTTTGGGGCACGGGGGACAGTGGGGTTTATGCAAGGGAGAAGTTACGTGGGGGCCAATGCTATGTAGTGATTTTGCATCTGGTTATGTTCTTACTTTGCTATATGGTGTGTGTTAAATACTCTTTAAATGTCAATAACATTGACATTTATTTTTAAAAAAAGAAGGCTGTAAAGAGTAGATTGGTTTTAGGTCATCCTGATGTTTTGAAACCTCTTATTATTGAATCAGATACTCAGACACTGCTGGTAGAGAGACAGGGGCATTGCTGTTACAAATCCAGGATGATGTTCAAGAAGATCATGCCATGTCTTGTGCCCTTGCCTCTTTTGAGTGGACATATTCAGTGATTGAACTGGAGTTGCTGGCCATGAAGGAAACTTGCACTGAATGGAGGCATTTATCGTTGGTTGTTCATTGCCTTTGGCGATCTGGAATGACCATCGAGATGCATCGATACTTCGACAGGTCCAACTTCAGAATAATTGCCAGCCATGGGCAGCATACTTTTTGCCATATATCATTGAATCATCGTTTCTATTCAGGGCACGCGCAATGGCAATACTTTATCTAGAAGATATAGAGCACTGGTGCAGGGGGGAATCTCACAATCGCCTATACCTGCCCTGCACCTGAACAGGAGCTCGATCGACACCATTTCTTTGTTACTAAGGTAATGGAGGTGTTAAGGATTCACCCTGGGTGGATTGCTGTTGTACCTTTGAAGTAACGTTTGTGATATGATAGTGGGTGGTACTTTCGAGATCAGGGCTTGTTGATACCAAGCTGAGAGTTGCAGGTTAAAGTGCCTGCAATCTATCATTGCACAGTGTCTACCGTACATAGAGAATACAACCTTGGAGTTGGTCGAAGGTTTTTCAGGTGGATAACGTATGCGGACGTTGATTGCAAGTATGTACCTTCTTGCTACACTTATCGTCCGCATAATCTCTCCGTTTTTAAGAAGCTTGGGGATGGCACTTGACCCATGGAACAGCCTGGCTCCAGATTGTATTCTTAGTCGACATGAACCAGTGTCTGAGGGGTGGCAATTGATAATGCTGACAGTGGATACATTTTCCAAGTTGGCATGTTTTATGTGTTAGGAGATGTTGGCTAGTGTTTAGTGTCCATACACTGTCACATCCATTGACTTCCAAGGAAGATTATGGAATTTCCCAGTGTATGTAAATGATTAGGGCAGCTTTTTGTGAGTATCTACCGCCATCTGACGGCATACGCCATTTTGGTGCATTTTACCATGTTTTTTTTTAAATGGGGGGGCCAGCCTCCCACATCTCCTGCTGTCCCCCTCCTCCCTTACACTTCCCCCTTCAGTAAAGTGTGGTAGAATTCCTCACCGTAAAATGCGCTGGGTTTATTGTGGTCAGGTGGGAGATTAACGATTGTAAGGCATTTGGTGTGCAGCAGGTTCACCCATCTGGGCACCACACCAAAAACGATGACCAGGTGTAGAGGGTGAGCCAAACACTACAGCCATCTTTGCATTGTTTTGTAAAAGCCACTCAGATACATTAGAGCATGCTGTTTTCAGTGGTTGGGTTTGCCTGTTATATTTTGTTCACTCAGCCGTCTGCCTATTATACTTCTGCGCACGTCCCAGCTCTTGGCATGTACAAGAAGGTTTTTCCTGACGAATACTGCCGTTGCAGAGTATGGCCTCTGCTTCTGATTCTATTTTGCAAGAATTGTTGTAGATTTGATATTTAGTTGATCATTTACAAAGCGATGCTCAGAATATTCTGTGGGTAACAAACTATGGTTATTCTCATTGTTTTGTGCAAGCCGTGTTTTACCTGGTAAATTAGGTCATCTGTTCTCGCAGCCTCTATTGCTGAGCAAATTATGACTCCACCAGCGCATTTGCCTTTGTTCGTCCCATATTTGGAGAATTGCCCCTGTGCTTTGTGTATCTCAATTAAAACCAGGCGTTGGAAGCATCTGAGATGTGTGATACTCAAATTTAGGGCTGCTATGTTATGGTAGTATGCGTTTGTACTGTGCCAAATCATTATTTTATGGTAATATGCTTTTGTACTGCGCCAAATCATCACTGCACTAGTTTCAGAACACCGAGACTTGTCCGTGGAGTGGCATACTTAACCGCCGCAGGGGTTATCCAGTGCTTAGTCGGCTGGAGGAAAGAAAATAAGCACGGGTAAGATAAGAGGATGGGAAAGTGGGAAATAGATGCTACATACACAGGGAGGGGGGAGAATGTTTTGTGATTGCATGGCTGCATGTCAGTCCTGTTAGGGTGAATCGTAGTTCTTCAAAAGGGTGGAGCAGGACATATCCTAAAGTGTTGTGGTAATTGGGTTCTGCTTCCAAGGCAGACTTGGAGAATTGTAGGTCAGTATGCAACGTAAGGTTGGATGCCTGAGGGGCTTGCCTGTGTGCTCGGGCAATCCTGGAAGTGTGTCGCCTTATTTTCTCAGGCATCTCTTTACCTCAAACCCTGTTCAAACCCCACATTGTCAATTCTGTGACTGCCGGGTATATGGTATGGGTGGCATATTGTAGAAAAGACTGTGTGGGAAGGTGAAATGTGTCGGTAACAGAAGCTAAGTTAAGAGCGTGGTGGAACCAGTGTGGTAAAACGGAGAAGGCCTGGAACCTTGATGTCATAAAGGTTATTATTAAGAGTTTCTCCTGTGTCATGTATAGCCCGTCCAAGGGCCAAGCCGGACGGGCACAAGAATATCAAAGGGTGCATGGAGCACACATGGGGCTGCCTGGGCCTAAGATGGTCTGTCCAGTGCACCCTTCTTGTGGACTGCACGGTGAGCACTTTTAAAATTCCTTCCGGCTCCGCATGTCATGCGGCCAGAGAGTTGAAGTTCAGAGGCCTACTCTACACCAGAGGATCGAGCGGTGAAGCTGAAGTCCCGAGCAGCCCAGGTGAAGAGCGGGAAGGGGGGAAGCCTAATGTCCCAGGCTGCCTCATCTTGGCAGCCAGGGTGAAGAAAAGTCCCGGGATGCTACAAGGAGGCATCCCAAGCAAAGAATGGAGCGGGCCACAGGCACGTGCTGGTGAGCAATGGTGGTATCCCCGTTGACATGGGGACATGGTCTGACTTAAAAATGACCTTACTTCTCTTATTGATCTTTTGATTGCCTCTGCTACTTTCCCTAATGAATTCAAATGTGCGGTGATCCTTCTGAAGAAACCCTCTTTAGATATTTCCTCTCCCTCTAAATACCATCCTATCTCGTTACTTGCTTACCTCTCCAAGATCTTGGATCGTGTGCTCTAATCTCAAATTACTGTCTATCTTGAACACAACTCTCTTCTCCCTTTAACTCAATTAGGATTCAAACCCTTCCATTCTACAGAAACTGGCCTTCTTCCTATCTCTAACTCTCTTCTTTCTGCTAGACACTCTAAGCTGTCTTCTATTCTTATCTTGCTTGATCTCACTCCTGCTTTTGACACCGTTGCCCATCTTACTCTACTATCCACACTTCGGTCTTTGGGTTTCTCTGATTCTACTCTTTCTTGGTTCAAGTCTTACATGCCCCAATCAGTCTTTTTAAGGTTTCTTGGACTGGCTCTATTTCTCCCTGGTTTCCTCTTTCCAATGGGGTTGTTCAAGGCTCAGTCTTGGGTCCCCTTCTTTTTTCTCTTTACACTTCACCTTTTACTTCTCTAATTTCTTCATTTGGGATCTCCTCGCACTAATATGCAGATAATTCCCAACTCTATATTTCTTTCTCAGATTTCTCGGACACTCTTCACACTACTATTTCTAATTGTCTTCTGTCTGTTGAAACCTGGATACACTCTCACTTAAATGCTTTTAAGACTGAAATTCTCTTCTGTCCTTCCTCTTCCATACCCTCTCCTATTTCCCCCCTAATTTAACTTTCCTCCTGCCTCTCTTTTACTCCGACAGCTCGTAGCCTAGGTGTTCTCTTTGATTCCTCAATTTCCTTTTCTTCACATATTTGTAATATTGCACGCCCGTGTCATTTTCAGTTCTTTAATATACGTAAAGCTCGCCCTTTTCTTACTGTACATGCATGTAAGCATCTTGTTACAATCTTTTCTCATCTTGACTGTTGTTCATGCCTTCTTGGGCCTTCCTGCTTCTCATCTTACTGCTTGGCGTTCTATTTTTAATTCCTTTATTCAGACTCTCTGCTCTATCCTCCCTCATTCTTCTTTCCCACCTTCCCTTCACTGTCTTCACTAGCTAACCTTTGAACACTGTCTACAGTTCAGTTTCCTCTGCATCACTTTTAAATGTCTCCACAAATAAGCCACGCCTTATCTTTGTTCTTTAGTCTCTTTGTATGTTCCTTCTCGGTCCCTTCATCTGAGTCACAATTTCTATTAACTGTTCCTAGGGCCCAATCTCGCTTTTGTGCTTTCTGCTTGCTTGCCCTCAAACTCTGGAAAGCTATATACCCCTACATATCAGATCTATCTCTTATGCTATTTTCTGCTCTCAGCTAAAAAACGACCAACTTTCTACTATGACCTCATTGTTCTTCTTTTGACTTGTTTTGTTTAAACATATTTTCGTACCTTTCTTTTTGTATGGCGCTTTGGCAAAAGTGCCTTCAAAATAAATAAAATATAAAAAACAAATGGTGCTCATGTGAACGGTGGTGAGTGCGACAGCAGCCCTGTGCCAATGTCACACCGCCTGAAGCAAATATGGCACAACAGGGCTGTAGCGGTGATGCAGATGGGCCCCATAGCAATGGGGCTGCTCAGACAATTTAGAAAAAGGCTGCAGGTGTTGTGACGATTGTGGGTGGGACCCCAGCCTGTGAGGCCCACCCTGAAGATCAACAAAAGCCACTGGTGCGGCAGTGACTGTGGGTGGTCCCACCCACCCAAAGGGGGCTGGACATAGACAATGTTGAAAGCGCGGGCCACGCAGTGAATGTTGGTGGCACCACGTGGAGGACTACGCCCCCAGAAGAAAGAAGAGGTGGGGTCAGGCTCCATATATCATCAGGGGCAGTCCCCCAGTCACCAAGGATAGACCCATCAAGGTACTGTAAAGAGGTGACTGACTAATACATTATATATTTTATTTATGTTGTATGTTATGTATAGTTAGGTGTATATATAGGTAAGTGTTATTGCGAATGTTTAGCAGTTTAGTGTCAATCTATATATATATATATATATATATATATATATATATATATATATATATATATATATATATATATATATATAATGAAACTGTTGAGTAGGGGAAAAGAGGAATTCAGAGGCCATCCTCTGGTCTCACACTCCATGTGGGTGGTACCTGGAGTTAGGGAAGGAATCTGTTGCTTCAGACTCACCGTTTGGGTCCCCGAGACCTCTCAGAGCAAGGGTGGGCTGAGGTAGCAGATCCCTGGTTGAAGGGAACTCACATCAGGGGAACTTTAGGAAGGGAATCTGGGTTTGTGTTAGAAAAAGAGAATACGTGTTTTATAAATGAAGAAGAGTTCAGGTTGGGATCCCTATAAAATCCACTTCGGTGTGACTGTGTCCATTTAGTAAGGTAAGAACTCAGGATGTAGCCCATCTCCTGTTAACAGCAATATTATTTTCAGGTGCAGCACCCCTCCCTACCCAGCAGGCCTGGGGGGGGAGGGTGTAAGACATGTTTATTGCCACCTCACTGCTACTACACTTTTGTTACCGGCTCCATGGCTAGACACCCGAAAGACTTGGTGTGTTGTTAGGCATCAGCAAAACACCCTCACACCTTTATCAGAAACCAAAATAAATTTCTGAAGCAATTATAACCACAACACTCTTTTGTGATTGGGGTTTTTCTTGTTATATTATGTTTAATCAAAGAAACCAGCCAACACTTAAGAAACATTTATTACACATGGGCACACATGCAAAGTAACATTTCTCATATAGCACAAAAGTAAATAAAATGACATGCAAAAAAACAGCTTTCACGATTCATTACATCTGTAATCACATCTTATACACATCAGCAAGTTTTAAACTCAAAACCTCCTAAGCACTCATTTACAGACCCCACCCAGTACAGTAATTTATCATTCCATTGAGCGAACCTAGATAGTATTCATTAACGAAATTGGCAGAACGACATGCATTCCCCAGAAGCAACCTTTGAAGATGACTGGCGAATTTCTAGCACTTCTGTATGACAAAGCAAAACTCCCGCCTTTCCCAACAATTTACACACAGGCTAACTCAGTTGTCCTTCGGTACCTCAAGGAGACATGAGTTTGTGCCCTTTTGATTTCAGTTTGTACTTCCCTAATTAGACTATGGGGTACCCTAATTAATTATTTTTTACCTATACTCACCAAGATCTTTGTGTTTGAAGCCTCTGCCTGCCTCGTGATTCACCTCACAGGCAATTGCTCTCCGTTCACAGCGACTGTCTCATGCTGCCAAATATGGCTTCAGCTTCTGGCTCAAAACGGCCCAGCACACTGACAGCTCAGTGCCCGGTCCCATCTATGCAGTTCTGGTCTGCACCCAGCACCTCTCTCTCATCAGGAAAATCCAAACAGCATGCACTGAAAACCCCAGCCAAGCCAGGAACACAGTCACCTGTTAAATTCTCCTTTTTCTCTCTCACCTTCTCTCTCTGTTCTCCCTTTTTGCCTGTCCTTTTTCCTATTTCCTCCTCCCCTCATCTTTGAAAGTCTCTTCCATTAGCCTGCTTCCTACCTATATCTCTGTATGGATTCCTTACTGTTTCCCCTCCTATTCCCAGATGCCACTTGTGATGTCACTAGTGATGTCTCTGGTCAGTCATCACCCCCCTTCCGGTTACCACCCCGAGTAACTTTTCGGTCTTTCCTAGTCTTTTCCACAATGACCCCTGCACAGCAGTTTCGTCCAACACTCCACCCAAGCCCGGATTAGTGTAAAACAAAACTTCCTTGCCTTATTCCAGCATGAGTAATGAACATACTCTTTCCAGAGTACATTCTGATGTCTCACCGTGCTCTATATCCAACATCTGCAAGACACACCACTATTCAGCTTTTCAGTTTTGCATTTATTTTCTAAATTAACAGTGCAGTCTGAATGTTCGTGCACCTGCAACCTGCAACACAACCTGTGGCCTAAGCAAACCCACTCTGGCCCCCAAAACTAATGGCTAATGTCAGTAGTGTTAAGTTTATTTTTTAATCATTCGTAATGTTAAAGTCATTAGTCATAAATAGTAATACCCTACTATGCACTATACAGCACATCTGCTATCTTTCTCTACACTGGGGTTGGTGGTTACCATGGGAAATGTCCCTGGTCTGGGGTGAGGGAGGTTACTCCTTGCCTGGACCAGGGCCGTAAAACAGAGGGTACATATGTCATGCTAGAGTTTATTTTTGTTCATGGTCCGACAGGGTGGTGCCTTACATGGGAGTAGGCTAGCAGAGTACAGTGATACAAAGCCTTCTATAGCAGAAAAATACAGCTTGAATTCCCTATGCCGGTTGGATTCACTAAACTGTTTTAAAGGGGGAGGTGGGTGTATGGCAAACAGGATAGGTAGGGAGAGAAGGGCCAAATGTCTATTTTTCTGTATTCAGTAACAGTCATGGACCCTTCTGTTATGTTATGCTATTATGCATGGACTGTTGTCATAAAGTAAAGTCATGTTTGCTGCTTGTTTTTTTTAAAAAAAAAAATTTAAAACTTTATTTTTGAAATTTTACAGAACACCAGAAAACACAAGCACACCATCAGGGTGCACTAAAGTAGCAAGGCGGAACAGAGGAGAAACGGGGACGAATTGAAGAGAGGGTAGGGAAAGGAAGGGAATAGAATAAAGCGAAAAGAAAACATGACATTTCCCGCTCCCGGGTTCGACCGCGGAGCCGCCCCACCCCACTCATGACCACAACAACAAGCATCAGGACTTTCCTGGTTAATTGTCAATCACCATTAAGGCACAAATATATAGTGTCTCCCAACCTCACAGATCTGTTTCGGAATCAGGAGCCCTCAGTAGTGGAAGGAGCTGCACTGTTTAGCAGATATGTAATATACGGCCCCCAGATGTCGGGGGTCGAGCATGCAGTGGGAGGGTTCTTATAAATTCACTCTCTACATCCTGACAATAGGTAATGTCTTTTTTCCAATCTTCAATTTTGGGTAGGGGGCCCCGGCTCCAGGCCATAGCTATCCGCCTACGGGCCAACACCAGGAGGAGTGCTGCCAGTCTGCGGGATGCGGGACGCAGGTATTTTGTGAGGCCGAGGAGGGCCGCCAACGGTAACGGGGCTACTTGTTCCCAAATAATATCGGCGACGATCTGCAGGACTGAGGCCCAGAACCGCTGGATTCCGGGGCAATCCCATGCCAGGTGGAAAAAGTCGGCATGCGCCGCTGTACAACGTTCACATTGGGCCGATACTTCAGGGTGATGACAGTGTTTCTTGGCAGGGGTGTAATATGTTTGGTGCACGTAGTTAAAGTGTATTAGTTTATATTGTGTATTCACCGCGACTTTCTGGGTTTGATATAGAATGTAGGACCAGTCCCCAGCCTCTATCGTCATCTGGAGGTCCGATTCCCATCTTTGTTGAGTTCTGGCATTGGATGGCCCGGTGTCTGCCACCAGGGATCGGTAAAGTGCCGAGACCAACCTCCCCTCTCCGCCAACCTGGATGGTTTTGTGGAGCAGATCCCATGTGGGGGGTTGTGCAGGAAAAGAGGGCAGTATTTTTTGCAGGGTATAGCGCAGTCTGAAATAAAGAAAGATGTCTAGTGAGGTGCTACCGCCCCTTTCTTTGGCCATCTGAGGCGTTAGGAAGGTGCCTCCCCGGAAGACATCACCGAAGGAGTGGATATTAAGCTTGTCGGCCCATATTAAAAATACTTTCTCATTCGTGAGCGGAACACCCGGGATGAACCTGATCGGTAGCAGAGGGGAGTATCTCACGGTCACACCATACTTGGCAGCCATTTTCTTCCAGACTGCGTACGTAGAGAGGACTGTATTTAGGGTGTTGTACGGAACTGGGATTTGACTAATGATAACGGCACTGAGCAAGTTGGGAGAGGCCAGAGCACGTTCCACCTGCACATGAGGACGCACGAAGTGGATCGTGTACCAGTGGCTTAAAAACTGTGCCTGAGATGCCCAATAGTACTTCTCAATGTCCGGGAGTGCAAGGCCTCCTTTTGACGTCGGCAGAACCAGGGTGTCATTG
The DNA here is from genome assembly GCF_040938575.1 of Ambystoma mexicanum. Classification (NCBI taxonomy): domain Eukaryota; kingdom Metazoa; phylum Chordata; class Amphibia; order Caudata; family Ambystomatidae; genus Ambystoma; species Ambystoma mexicanum. Next base: position 1,485,505,899 of record NC_090929.1, read on the forward strand.
CCACGCGCGCCGGTTTACCGGCCCATAGCAGTTCCAGGACTGCAGCCTTGATTTTCAGGAGGAAGGATTTGGGGAGGAGTAGCGGGATATTGGTAAACAAGTACAGAAATTTGGGGAGTATAACCATCTTCGTAAGAGAGGTCCTACCCCACAGTGTTAGTGGGAGCGTTTTCCACCTGTGCACCCGTTCCTGAATGGAGGTGAGCGTGGAGACATAGTTGTCTTTATATATCTCGTGATGGTTACGTGACATGAATATACCTAGGTAGCGTACCCCTGAGTTCTCCCATTTAAAGCCATGGTCATCAGCGAATTGCACCGTGTGAGGGGTCAGGGGGAATATCACAGATTTAGAGTGGTTGATTTTCAGTCCCGACATTTGCCCAAATCTTAATACCTCCCGCATAACTGGGTTAAGGTTCTCCTGGGGATTGCTGACAAATAATATAACATCGTCAGCATAGAGGGAGACAATCAATTTGTGTGGACCTAATTTGAGGCCTCTGTGTATTTGGAATTCGCGTAGTCTGGAAGCCAGGGGTTCCATGATGAGAGCAAAGATCAGCGCTGAAAGTGGGCATCCCTGCCTCGTTCCGCGTTCAAGTGAAATGCATGTGGATATAGTGTTCCCTAGTGTAATATAGGATCGGGGGCTGTTGTACAAAAATGACACCAATTTAATAAAGAAGTTGCCAAAACCCATTTGTCTAAGCGTTGCTAGCATGAATGGCCATTCCACAGAGTCAAATGCCTTCTCGGCGTCAAGAAGCACCGCCATTGCCTGTTGCGATGGGTCCAGGGCCTCCATGACGCCAAACAGACGCCTGATGCCATAGGTGGTGCTGCGCCCTGGGATAAATCCGGCTTGGTCTCCAATCACTAGAGCCGGCATAAGGGGGGAGGAGCCTGGAAGCAAGAATATTGGCCAGGATTTTATTGTCTAGGTTGATCAAAGAAATTGGTCTATAGGATGCACATTCGCGGGTCTGCCGGCTTTGTGTAGGAGAATTATGTTGGCTTCCCGTAGTGTTGGGGGAAGGCATCCGCTTTCAATGGATTCTTCATATACGCGTAGCAAGAGAGGGGCGAGGCAAGTTGCGTAGGCCTTGTAAAACTCTCCGGTAAGTCCGTCCGGACCTGGTGCCTTGGAGCTCGGTAGGGACTTTATTGCTTCCAGTATTTCTTCTGTTGTTATCGGGACGTTAAGAGGTTCTCGTAGGTCTGCCTCCACCCAGTACAGCTCAGTGTCGTCTAGGTATGCTTGCAGAGATTCAGAGTCCGAATTGCCTCTAGAGCTGTACAGGTCCTGGTAGAAGTCTCGAAATGCCTTGGCGATGTCCACTTCTGCATAGACACGCTGGCCTTGTGCGTCTTTAACACATTCCACCCGGGTCGGGGTTTGTCCACCAATAGTAATCGGGTGAGCAGGGGTCCTGGCTTCTGACCCTCTCCATATTGTCGAATCTGGTGTTTCCGCCCTAGGAATTTTAGCTCTCTTTCGGCTTTTTCCCTGAACTTCTGGAGCTCCTCCTTCAGTTCTGCCTGGATTTGCGGGCTTGGAGCTGAGATGGCCTTCCTCTCTAGATCCTTCAGACGGGTTTCGCTGTCGGAGAGTTCACTGCGGATCAGCTTCAGTACACCATTTTCCTTACCCAAACACATTCCGCGCACAAAGCACTTCAGCGTTTCCCAGATGATGCTGGTCGCCATGACTGAGCCTTGATTCCTCTCAATGAAGGATGTTATTTCCTCGCGCAGTTCATCTGCAAAAACTTTGTCTGAAAGCGCACCCAGCTTGAATCTCCAGTTCAATCCGGGGACCGTTGCGCCCACCATGGAGGCGTCAAGTGTGACCATTGAGTGGTCGGATAGCGTGCGTGGACGAATTTGGCTCGTTCCCCAGGCAAACGGACAGTGGGTGGAGGCCATGATGTAATCTATCCTGGAGCTGGTGTTGTGAACGGGCGAGTAGAATGTGAAGTCTTTCGCATCTCGATTGTGATGCCGCCATGTGTCAGACAAGTCGAACGCTTGACATATCTCGCGAACTTGGCCACTGGCTTTGGACCGATGCCCAGTGGTGTTATGTGATTTGTCTAGAGTAGGGTCCATCGGTGTGTTAAGGTCTGCACCCCATATGATTGTTTCTGCGTTGGACTTCCCTAGTTGGGACATCACCCAGTTAAAATTGTCGGGTCCATCAGTGTTGGGAGCGTAGGAATTTACGATCACCACTTCTTTCCCTGCAATTATTCCCCTCACCAGCAGGCCCCTGCCTTCAGTGTCCTTCACCGATTCAATGAGACTGAAGTTAGTTCTCTTATCAATCAGAATGGCGACCCCTCTGGCAAAGGACGAGTACGATGAAAAGTACCTGTGATAACCCCAGGACTTGGCCCACTGTGATTCCGATGCCGGCAGGAGATGGGTTTCCTGAAGAATGGCGATGTTAACCTTGTGTCTACAGAGACACTGAAGGATTTTCCTGTTCTTTGCCGGCTGGTTGCCGCCGCGGATGTTCCAGGAGGCAATTTTAAATGTTATGGATGGCATTCCGAAGGCCGGGTAAATTCTCGCCTGTCAGGACGTGAAAGCGAAAATGGTGCCTTGAGGTAGTGGACTGGCTAGTGGGTTTGGCTTCCAGGTTATCAAAGTTATATAACATCAACGTTGTGAAACGAGAGCGGGGTGAGTAAAGCGGCCGCGTCTGGCCCGAGTCCCTCCCTTGTGTGGGCAACCCCCAACTGACCCACAGTAATCCCCCCATGTAGAACAGAGTTGCAAGCATAGCCGCGCTAGGGGCACTAGTAGCCCACCAAGAGGGTACCGGGCTTCCTATGGCGACGTAATTTCGTTCCTGTGATGTATATTGAGCATAGAAGCAGAAGGTGCGCTGGTCACGACTGCCAATTACTGTGATTGTAGATTACGGAGGGTCTCTTCTCGCTCGCTCTTCCCGACGGGGTCTCGGATTGTTCCCGCCATGTCTGCAGCCAGTCCGGTCCAGGTAGTCATTGGCTTCTTCGGGGGAATTGAAGAATTGGGCCTTCCCCTCATGTTGGATCCGCAGTTTCGCTGTATATAGCATGGAATAAAGGTTCTGATTGTCCTGCAGGCGTCGCTTGACTGCCGTAAAGGATCTTCTCTGCGTTTGCACCGCCTGTGAGAAGTCTGGGAAGACTTGAATGGAGTCGCTGTCGTATTGAAGTTTCCCCTTATCTCTGGCTGCCCTGAGCATGGCGTCGCGATCCTTGTAGTTTAAAAGTCTTGCAATGATTGGTCTAGGGTGCGCGCCGGGTGCCGGTCTAGTATTCGGGATTCTGTGTGCTCTTTCTACCACAAAAAGCTGAGACAGCGTTTCTCTACCGAAGAGAGCTATGCAGATCTGTTCCACAAAGTCCTCCATTTTACCTGGGATTTGTCGCTCCCTCACCCCTATGATGCTGATGTTGTTCCTGCGGGAGCGGCCCTCCAAATCCTCATTCTTGGTGCACACCACCTTCATCTGGGTTTCGAGCACAGAGACACGGGATGTCAGTGCCGCTGATCCATCGTCCAGGTCGGACACGCGTTGTTCGACATTGTCGAGTCGATCGGCTTGTTTATCTAGCCTGTGTTGAAGCTGGTCCACCTTCGACGATAGGGTGTCCAACTTGCATCCCAGGCCGCTGATACCGGCCTTCAGGTCCATCAGAATCTCCCTTATATCAAAATGTGGGCCCTGGTCCTCGGCTGACATCGTATCAGGTGGCGGGGAGTTGGGTCTGCTGCTGGTCGTGGGCTTGGCCTGTGAGCTGGCTTCGAAAGTCAGTTTCTTCTGATTCTTGTCTACTTTCCCCATGGTAGCTTGGGGAGAGTGTCCGTGCTGAGTTGCGACTGTCTTGGTCCGGATGTTAGCACGATGCCTTTGGTGCTTGATGTGGAGAGTCCGTGCACCGAGCGTGGGGCCTGCACGGCGCGCTGCCAGAGTTTGCCACAGGCCTTCTATACCAGCTGCGCTGAGGGGCGGCGGCACACGGTGCAATCAGCGGCTTGTATCAGAGCATCCGGCCCAGCCATTTCGGGTCGGCTGCATCTTCTTATGCCCAGGATCAATGCTGCCGGGGTTTACTAGCTTTCAGATATCCGGTTAACCAGATCAGGCCTCTCCGCACCTGCAGCTGAACGGATGGGCGTCGTGGGAGGTTTCGCCGGGACGGCTGCCACGCCTCAGGTTTCTAGAAAGCGGCCCTGAGCGTGGTTAGCTCCTCCGCGCTGCACACCAGGTCTGCGCCACAGCGCGGCCAGCCATTGGCGGGGGCCACGCAGATTAAGCCGCGTCCGGCGGCGGGACAGGCGGGCCCACCCAGCGGCCGCGCCGAGCCCGCCCGCGCTGCAGTCTGCTCCTACCTGGGTTGTCTCGGGACTCTAGCACCCCGGCTCGTCGCTCCACTGCCCTCGCGACGGGCTGCCGCGTGGGACGGAGACCTCCTTGTCCCGCGGGTGCCAGTACGCACACGTCCACTCTGCTTGCACGGCGGTGCTCCTGGTCCCGCCGCCGAGACTCCCGCCAAGTGCCCGCCTCCGCCGCTCCGCACACACACAGGGGCCGCACCACCCAATCCGTCAGCCGGCAGGCCTCAGATTTGCGAGCGAGTATCTCGGGCTGTAGGCAGGCGTCTGAGTCGAGATTTATCTCAAAATGATCAGTGGAGCTTCGTGAAGGTGCACAGCTGTAGGATGGGTCATTCCAACCATCACAGGAGCATCGATGTTACAGGATTCATTAGAGCCCTACGGAGCTCTCTCAGGAAGCGGCCATCTTGGTTGGCTCTCTAGCGCCCCCTCTCCATGTTTGCTGCTTGTAAAGTGTGTTATGCCACAGTCAAGCCATCTCACAGGACGGAGGTGCAGGTAGAGAATCTTTCAGGTTGTAAACCAACAATGCGAACACCAATGTGCCCAATGATCAGCACTGAGGGGCCCCTTAGCAATTCAGCCAGCCATACCAAAGAGAAGGGGTCTGAAACTGAAGTGAATGTGTCTCAAAGAAATCTCACATTCAAGAGGAATGGTGATCTGGGTAGCTTGTACGTATGGAAACTTTTTTAATAACAAAATTCAGGAGGGGTTGTATGTCAGAAATGCAAATTTGCCATGAATTCAACTCTGCGGAAAATGACCAAAATGTCATTTTTTCCCCCTTTTATTTTATTGAACAAAATGTTATAGTGCATCAAATCGCCACCACAGTAGTCTCAGAGCACCTAGGTTTGTACTTTCATGCAAAGTGTTTAAGGGCAGGCTATCTGCAGACTGTCTTATTAGGCGCGTTATCCAGATTCTGATTGTGAGAACTTCTTTCCTATTGTCATTATACATAGAAGATTGTCCCTTTTTATTGACAGTACCCTGATAAACGCAAGCTCTAAGAGGATGGTGTATGCTATAATGCCACAAATTCACGTCCAGAGAGACATCTGTGATGCTAGAGGGTATTTTGCTATATCTAGGTATTGAGATCAGCCTCCGCTCTGAGATAATCGAGAAGTGTGATGATTGAGGCAGGGATTTGTCCCCCTAAACCAGAGGTCTTCAAACTGGCCTCATTCCCAGGGGGGGGCACGAGGCCGCAGCCTGAAATGTATGAAAAAAGACAATTCATTTTAAATGGAGGAAAGGTAAAGCGGGGCAGGGGGAGTCCTGGGCAGGGGTGGCTCCTCTATTATGTTAATGTTAAAGGATATTTGTACCATGCACTATCAGCACTGGAGTGGTCCCCTGGTGATCTGGTGGTTCTGAAAGAAAGGAGCGGTGGGTATGCGTGAGGGGCACCAACCCAGTGGCCCCCGCACCCATTATGGAAGAGCCGAGGAGTTAGCCTAGTGAAAGAGAGAGAGAGAGAGAGAGAGAGAGAGAGAGAGAGAGAGAGAGAGAGAGAGAGAGAGTGTGTGTGTGTGTGGCGAGTGGGGGGGTGGAGGGTTGAACAACAAAGGCATTTCGTTGTTACACAATCCCCCTGCCCACCTGCCAAAATCTGCTCCCTGTCTGAGGCACTGTGGAGCCCAGGGGACAGGGATGGTATCTTTTTACTGGACATCTATCACAGATGACCAGTAAAAAAATGCCATGCCTTCCCCCTGGACCTCCCAGCACCAATTGCAAACTGTTTGGCTTTTTACCAAATTTTTATTTAAAGTATCCTCTAAAATGTAACATTTTAACCCATTATTTAAAAAAAATAAAAAGACCAACATATGTTAGAAAGGTCCTGAGGGGACACCCCGGGTGAGGTGTGGGTGTGTGGGGGCGTAGGTGTGTGTGTTATTTTTAGGATAAGATTTACAAAAAGATGCACAGCAGAAAATAAAGAGTTGGTGCTAAATGAACAATGACTGAAGGAAAGGGTTAGTAGCATGGAGCAAGAAGCACAACATATCAAACACATGTGTGAGTATAAGACGGTACAAGGATGGAAGAAGGAAAATGGGCATGTGATGAGGTGGCCCCACCAGGAACATGGACTCCTCTATGTGTGGATGTCTTTAGGACATCAGGAGCAGCATGGCGCTCAAGAGTGTAGCTACGGGCATGATACTCAGGGCGGCTTGAAGTTCTTGAACTGTTTCATGGATGGTGGGGAAAGTTGCGCTTGCGTCCTCATGTTAGGCTTAGGCCTGGTAGATAGCAGGATCTTGTGTAAAATGAAAGGACGTCAGATTATTTTGCCTTGTAGACATATTAGCCAATTGTATTGTTGGATAACCATGCATGATACCGATGTGGTGGACTTGCTGGAAAATTCGGTCTCTCATAATTGGTTTGTTAGGTTCCTTCTCTTCCTGTCACCTTCACTTTGCAATATACTGAAGAGGCTGGTGCAACAAAGGTTGTTCATCGCATGTTCGATGCCTCTTCTTGATTTCTGTCAGGGATTTTACCAGTTGGATCATGATTTCCCGGTCTCCGAGACTCTATTCAGTACCCAAAATCGTTGGTGCTTTCCCCAAGAAAAAACCATTTCTAATTGACATTCTCATTCTGAGCAGGATTCTGTGCCAAAGTGGCTACTTGGATGGCTCCTGCATTTCTTCAAAGCAGGAAGCAAAACCAGAGTGTCCAGAAATGGACTGGGCAGATGGCAGGAACTGTGAAATATAGCATGTGGTTCAACAGAAGGAAACCAGAATCTTAGGAGTCAGGATACAAGTCAGGAATGCCCACCCAGAGTCTTTTTTTTGATAGTTTTAGGGCCAGGCCTCTTAATTGCAAGTCTGGTTGGGAACCAAGACAGGTCAAACCGTTCCTTGATGCCTGTTTGTTACAGTGTACTCTCCTTGTTTCTGATACATATATTGGTTGGTTTATGATCAGTAATTTAGATGCATTCTCTTTGTCCTGAGCTATACCTTTGGGGTCAGTTGTGGCTTTCGTATTGGATCAATTTTTGGTGATGTTTTGCCAAAGGTTAAATCAATGAGCTTTTGCGTCTTCTGCTTCAGAAGCTTCTTGTAATTTGTAGCAAAGAAACTAGGGACATTCTTTCATATCTTACTAGGTTCATAAATTTGACTGTAGAAACTAAGTGGGTGGAAAGAATGCACTATAACTTGCTTAATTTAGGCCTAAAGCCATTCACGGATGGACTTGAATGATTTCCTATGGCAATTAGTATGTACATATGCTTCCTAAGGTCAGTGAATTGGTTAACGTGGAGAGGGATTTGGCTAGAGTAATCCACCCACCATTCTTTCAATGACTAATTCAGTTGGTCCTGCTGATCAATTATCAGCTCCAAGACCAGAGAAGGGGATTTGTGGAAGGCTTGGGGTTTTGGAGGGTATGTGCCACCCCAAAGCATGGATATAAGACTGTCTGATGAGAAGACATTGCATGCAATTGTGCGTTTATTATGGTAGCCGCGGACATTCTCTAAAAGATTGTTCTGTTGTCCTGTAAAGGTTTTGGAGAACAAGGTCACCCCTCAATTGGGAAATTAGACTATTTCAACTAGTTCTATTGGAAGTGGTTCCATGGTGATGTTAAAGGTAATACTTTCTTGTGTGGGCAATCCATGAAGCCTCTACATAGCTGGATGTTAAAGCCCTGGGTGTCTATTTGGACCAAACCTGGGCTAAACAGTTTGGAGTTCCATTTAGTGCAAAGCCACAGGTGGATAAAGTCCACGCAGTAGATGGCAACATTGATATACTTGGTCTCAGTGCTGCGTTTGATACAGATGATAATCCCACTTTGCTTTCTACTCTTCTGGGTTTTCTTCACGATTGTTTCTGCTTTCTTATGGTTTCCCTCTGGGTTCGGTTCTAGACCCACTCTTAATTACATTTTATATATCATCTGTGGTCTCTTATCTATGATCATGGTTTCCAGGTTCACTGCTATGCTGATGAGACACAGATCTTGCACTTTTTCCCTTCCTTCAATGAATATTTATCAGCATCTTGCTTCTTGTCTTTTGGCTGTTAAATCTTTTATGTCTTCCTTTTTCATTAGTCTAAACCCAAAAAAAGAACTCTATTATTTTCTACTTTTGCTTTAATTCTCTTACCTTCTCTGATTTTATTTCCTTTATTTCAGCTTCCCATAGTCATCAAGTGCGTAATCTAGGTTTAATCTTTGTTTCTTCTTTTTCATTACATGTCCACATTGCTGCTGCAGTCCAATCTTGCTGTTTTCATCTTTTTGATATTAACACAATTCGTAATTTGTTAACTTTTGCTTCTACCATATTTGTGCGGAAGATTGTTGTTCTATTCTGTCTCCATTATTGCTTTTCTTTGTATGTGAACCTCCTTAACTGTGCTCTCTATTCTCTACAATCAATATTGCATTCCATGGTGACGATCTCTTGTCGTCCATCTTTTTCTTCTTATATTTCAACTTACGTGACCTGCCTTCATTGGCTCCCTGTCAAACCGTGATTTAAGTATGAATTTCTTTGTTTAGTTTTCAAAGTATTGACGCTTTGGCCGCATCCAACCTTTGTTCCTTCATCTGTCTCCATCGTCCTACTAGAGAGGTGTGCTCTGCTTCTCAATTTCTTCTCTCTGCACACACAAAAACCCCATAACTTAAGCAGTATATAAAGGGATAGATTGCTGTGTTATTAGATGTCTGAATGGCAATATGGGGGCAGTTGCTGGGGACCCCCGGGTCTCAAGGTCCCTTTCATTTGAAATGGTTGAAAGGCCCTGACACCATCCAGGATTGTTACTCTCCCTCGCGATGCGGAGAGCCCCTAGCGTACCCATGTTCCTCCTTTGCCTCCTGCAGGTTGATCGAGTGTGCAAAAATCTAAAAAGGTAATGCCACACAAATTTTGGGGGTAATCAGAACCTACAAGAGTTTCTCATGGACGAAACAGAGAATGAGGCTATTTCTGGTACATCGATTCTCCTTACTGCTGACAAAATTGAAAAATGATGCATTACATTAACAGACATGAATCTAAAAACCGGGAGTCACTAGATGTGAGGCAAGCACCCGATCTGCCACGAAATGGGCCACAGATATTTTTAAACATTGTCTCGCAAGTCAAAAAGGCTCTAGGGAGAGGATATATAACCAACTGCAAGCCTGTTATGTGTGCATTAGGTAATTTAGGACTTGGAATACATGTTATTGTATGGATCACCAAATTCAAATATATAAATAGCAAATCATGCCAATTGTCACTTCTGGAATGGAAGCTAGTTTTGTAAAAATTTATATTTTGTGGTTAGATAAATTGGAAGGCAAGATATGGCGTCCTATTTTGGGTTTACCTTTGTGCACTTCTGTACAATGTATCAGATTAGATTTAGGACTCATCTCGCTGGTTACTCTTATAGAAATGTATAGAACTGCTTTTTATTTGCGTATATCAATGACCACAGATGAGTACCTATTAGGAATATTAGACAAATTATTTTGTGATAATTTTTGTATATCTCTGAAGGATTTTAGTAGCATATGTTATATGTTCTTTATGAGAATTAGTTGGAAACCGAATTGGGAGATTATGATACATTCACAATGGAACTTTTTGATCAAGTGTGTCGGTGGATTGGAGAATGAATGTTACGTATGTAATGGGAAAACAGTGTTTGCTGAATTTTCAACCGAGTCGTTCCTCTTTTTAACTCTGCACAAATATTTGCTAACTCCTCCTTGTCCAAAATTGTGCAGATTTCTTGTGTGATTAAGTTTCAATTTCCTACCCTCATTTTTACCATTGGGTGCCAGAAACGGCATTATGTATATAGTTATGTAGATTATGCAAACTTCCCCAGGTGTTGAAGAGTACCCGACACCTATTAACTCAATGTAAACGTCTTCAGGTGTCGCCATTCCAACATTTGATTATAATCTGTTGTGGTTAGATTCAGAGCACTTCTTGGCCTATTGCATTTTGGGTAGGTCTTTGACTATTGCACTTATGGAAGATCACTGATGGAATTATTATAGAATGAAATTAATTTATATGAATTCTTTAGGTGCTTGAATTGTAAGAATGTTCTTAACCTTGTTTTTATAAATATGAATTTTCCAATATGCATGTTCTATTAACTTATAAATTGATACAAAATTAAAATAAAAGATACTGTAAGTAAACCTGCCCATGCTAGTTCTGCCACTATATATAAGTATGGCCATATAGGAACATACTCCTGTTGGCTTTGACCTTAATACCAGAAAAATGCCATACCACAGTAAGAAAACATATCTTCGCTGGCGGCGTAAATTTACCACCTTACCCCATGTAAGACCACTCATGTTGGCTTTTCCCTTAATGTCAGTAAAATAAGCCAGGCCATAGTAAAAAAAAACATGTTGTTGCTGGCTGCACAAATCCTCCCCATATAAGAATACTCATCGTGTTATTTGCCCTTAAAACCAGTAAAAGAAAATTCCATTCCACAGTAAGACAACATTTCCTTGCTGGTTGCACCAATGTCTGACCCCTGTGTAAGAACACTCATCATGTTGGCATTGCCCTTAATTTGATTAGGCTAATTCCATACTACAGTATGAAAACATCCAGTCTACCTGCCCTATTGTGGTACATTCCAACCCACCACAACCCCATCTCAATGTAATAACACTCATCAAGTTGGCTTTGTTTTGCTGAGCAAACCATGCCACTGTAAGAACATGTCCATACTCCGGGCTACACCCTCGCGCACACAACACATTCATAACCATTCATCCACCAGTGACTCGCACGTGCAACTTCTCAGTAATTTACACAAGCATCCATAACATTCACACTGCATTCTCATTCACATACACACTTGCACCCATACACATCATTCATACTGTACTCATTCATACATGACCACTTACAGAGACCCTCCAGTAGAGGAGCAGGTGGGTGCGTTTTCCCTAGCTCGCGCCTCCTCACCGACATCATACTTGAACAGCAGGAGAAGAGCTATATGTGGGAACCCATGTGTTATACCTATACTGCATCGAGAGTATGAGAGACGATATGCACTCAGGCAACCATACCGAATGTACCCTCATACTGAAAGAGCAGAAGGATGTCAGCACGCACTATTGAACATCGGACAAGGGTAAAGTGATGTCAATAAGAAGATAAGATATACAGGGACATACAGAAACAATGTGAAAATACTTAAGAGTGATGATGTAACTACAGTGACAAGCGAAACATGTACGAAATGATACAGTAATCATATATACAAAGAAGATAAAGTAACTTGCTGACCAATGAGTGTACATGCGCAGTAACGCAAGGTAGATGAGACATAAAGAAGCTTGCTACAGAGGATGATATAACGTGGCTAATGCGGCCATGATAGGAAGATGGAGGTCGGCTCGTGTTAAGACTCAATCCAGATAACTCAGAAACAAGCCAGGGCTGCAGAGTCAGGAGACGTTGGAGAAATAGCTTTGTGTGCAAAACAAAGAGGTCTATGTTGGCCTGGGATCAAGGGTGCTATTTTAAGGAATAATTGCAAGGCACAAAGGGAGGCAGACAGGTAAAACTATGTACGTAAGACATATTTCTCTTAGATTAAAGAAGACGAAAACACCTGCAAGAGCTAATTATTGGACAATTAACAGTGAATAAGGTTTATACAAGACGAAATGAGCAAGTCTCTAGAGGCTGAGAGGAGCAAGAACGGCCAGTATAATTAAAATCAAATAACAGTAAATATGTATTTTATTTATTTATTGGGTATTTGTTAGGCGCTTATAAAACAAGTACATTGTGTTTCATATCACCCACAGGGCACCAGGGAGGGAACATGGGGTTGAAAATGAATACACTGGAGGATAAAGAAGAATCTACTAGGCCTTGTCAGCATTTAGAGCGTGTAAGTGCAGAGAGAGTAGAGGGGAAGAGGGAGTGGGGGGGTAAGTGCTGGAGTGTCCGTTCTCATTGGTGAGAAGCAGATGTAAGTGCCCAGTGTAGGAAGTGCTAGGGAGCGTTCAGCTGCAATAAGTATGTAATTGCAGGCCTATACGGGTATAGGCCAGTGGGTGCCACGGCAAGTGCTATAAGAGGGTGGAGGCTGGAGGCGATTGGGTGTGGGAGGCCAGGGCCCCGAAGGACACATAAGGGCCCTGGTCACCAATCTCAGCAACTGTGGGATTAGCAGAGGAGGGAAGAAGGGAAGGAAGAGGTTAAAAGGAAAGTCTTAAGGAGCTTCCGGAATTTGAGGAGATCCAGCTCAAGACGATGAGGCTGTTCCATAAGAGGGAGCTAGCAGAGGAAAGAGATTGGTCACCAGCCCTCTGTTTAGCAAAACGCTTGACACACAGAGAGTTGGTACCAGAGGAACGTAGGGGTCTAGAGGGAGAGTATATAGTAAGAGCAAGTTGTCGAAATGGACAAATTTGCGGTCTTCCCACATGTCATGTAGAAGTCACACACAAGGGCTATTCATTAAGCTTCGGATGAAGATAGTGATGTGCTTGCACTCCCTCGAATGTCCTAGAATAGAGAGCAGGCTTCAAGGTCAAATAGAGACGAGAAACTTTGTCTTATGGTTGGACTGATGAAAGATGATGGACTTATTGGGAAAGTGGGGAGTCATCTGATGTGACTTAAGCACCTGGGTTTCGTGTTGCCTATGTGCCACTAGCGAGCAGAAAGTCTAAGGTTGGGTGAGCATGCCAACTAATCAGAGGGTCTATGAGTCAGCGTGCTATACAATGTTGCACAGACCAATCCAGATCTTTGCTATAATCAGTATTATATGTATTTAGAGGTAGTTCAAGGCGTACCCTAGAGATAAGTGGCAGCCAATGATGTACTAACCCATATATATTCCATAGATACATAAGTTCCCCTAACCAATCCTTCCCGTCAATAGGTTTTACAGTTTGCCACATAGGATGACATCTTAGATGACGCATATTGAGGTATATAACTCCTCTATAATCATGTTTGTGTGTGTGTGTGTGTACGAGCATCAGTCCGTCTTTCATCAGTTCGCCCTACTGCATTGAATAGAGATATTTTCTGAGTCTGTCCAGTTATTAGGTCTTAGATCTTTATTGGTAATTCCATCTAGCACAAGAGACGCTTCAAGGTGCTAGAGCACACTCCCTCGCATGCACGCATACATACATACATACAATCCCTGCACCCATGTATACACACCTACAAAAATGCGTTTCTATCTTTACCTGTTTCTCTCCAGACACGACGCGACTCCTCCTCATAAAATGCTCTGCGGGCCTACAACTCCTGTGCTCACCCTGTGGGATGATTCAACCCACTGCCAATGCATCACTGTATTCTGATGGTGCCAGAAACATCAAAATGGCCGCAAAACCCTTGTGCGCGCCAAAACCTCTGAAAATCGCACTCTGCAAAGCACAAAAAGATGGCTGCCCAATCTGCCATGCATGTTGTCAGTGAGGGAACAGAGATCTCACTCCTGAAATATGTCACTGGGCTCCACAACATGTGAAGATGGAGTACAGAGGGAAAAGCACTGCTCTGCTAAAAGAAATCCAAAATCTTGCTTTAAATCCTTTTTCTTTGTTGCTGAAACGGCAGAATGCCAGCACAAAACACCCTCAAACATCCAAAATTCTTGCTGGGTGCTACAATTCACTTAGTTCAAGAAATCATTGTGAACTTACAATATCCTGAAAAGCTGAAAGCATCAAAGAAACATCCGCAGCAAAAATTGCCTGCCTGTGGAATCTGTCAAAATTTGGGTGCAGTACCATCAACCGCCTGCATGACAGCTGTCAGAAGCCTGCATGATAAACTTGAAAACATATATATAAACTGAAATCAAATGTTTGAAATCTAAGTGGCCTGTTCCTGAGAGTACCCTATGTTGTAATTGTTTGAGCCCATGGTTTAAAATCTGGAAGAAGTGTTCTAGCTGCTAGTTGAAATCACAAGTTTGTTTTAAGCTAAGGAAAAATGCAACAGAATTAACATTTAACTTTAAGCCTGACTAAAAGCCAACCCAAACTGGAATAACAGCTTTCCTCACAGAGGCAAGGCCTCTCCCTCCAGCTCTCTCCAACAGGAAATCACACCTAAGTGATGATTATAGGGTGGGGGAAGAATTTGGTCTGCAGTGGGAAAGAAGACAGTGGACATCCTCCAGCTAAAGGAAATGCGAGGTGTGAAGGGTCATACATGGCTTCTGCCAAGGAACAAACAGGGAGGAGATGTTCCTGGGTCCCAGAGAGAGACCAAAGGGGTGGAGCTAAACAACCATTTGTTGCTTAACAAGGAAAAAAGACACATTTTAAAAAGACTGATAACTTACTATGTAAAATTGTGAAAAATATAGAAATAACACCATTGTTAATGTAATGTCTGGATGCATGGATGAAAAGGCGCCAGAACTCTGACATGTTCTGGGAAGAAACGACGGAAAACAAAATGTATTTCTGATAAAAATATGAAAGTTTATAAACGCATGCCCATGTTCAACATGCAAATTTATAGAAAGTTGCTCCTAAATTGGACATTGTGTTCCGGATGAAAAGGGCAAAATTCTGTGAGAAGCAGACACAAGGTCCCACAGTGACGGGGCTTGGAGGAGTATCTGCTACACAAAATATGTAATCTATATATATGATTGTTATAGAGGTTGCACATGTGGAAATATGTATTGTACCAAAAGTAGATGTTGTGTTCAAGGAGCTAGGGGTGGACTCGAAGCCTCATAAACCCACTCCATAAAGGTGACACCCTGTTTTTCTCCTCCTATCAAGGAAGAGAGGAGACCCTGACCAATCCCTGTCAAAGGGGCGAGCTTAGGATAAACCAGCACACACACCCACTTTATCATAAGCATAAATAGAGACAGCAGAGGGCAGAAAATGACAGACAGATTCACCCACTATCCGATTGCTGGTGAAGCACCCTGCTGCAGAACTATCCATCTTACTTGCTCCAGACTCCAGAAACTTGGCAAAGAAGAAAGGCCCATTGCATGGCTGAACCATTTTCAGCTAGGCCTTAAATTTCCAGAACCAGAACCAACCCCAGACACCTAGGGGGAACATAAACATACAGCCAGGCTGTGCTGTACTGCTTGCCTGCTGAAATAATTATCATCAGAACCAAAAGATCCAATCCAGTCCTGTGCTGTGCTGTGATCAGAGCCATTGCAGACCCGATCCAGTCCTGTGCCGTGCTGTGAACAGACCCAGTCCAATCCGGTGTGCCCAGCTGTCTATCCCAGAACTAAATTCCCTTCTCTAACCAGAAATCTTGATGGACCAGAATCCTGATGGTTCAGTTTCAAAACATATCTAGTGAGTATCTATAGATAGAACTGTGTCACTAGCATATGTACTGTCCATAGTTAATCCCTATCTAAAGCCCACCCTATCTTGTCTTCAGAACCTGATATTGTTATGAGTATTTTTGAATTGTCAGAACATTTTTTGCGCTGAGTTTCTCTTATTTGTATTCTAAAATCATAAGTCATTAGTGTTGTTAGCTAATAAAGTGAATCCTAGAAAGAAATTGAGTATCCACCACGTGAAGGGTTCCCTGGCCAGGAACTGTGGCGATTCATGTGTGGCATTCTCTTTTTCTATAGTCATAATCTAGTGTAGGAAACCCCATTTGTCTTTTAAAAGTGCATTCCTGATTCCCATTCTTGTGCCTGTCTCGAAAAACGACCTCCACTAAAACGTCCATAACTTCCTCAATTTTTGTGCTAGAAACAAAACAAAACAAAAACATGTCTGCTTGTAGCTAACATCCACAGCTTTAATTTGCATCTAAAACCGCATCCCAAATCCATATAGTTCTCCCATAATCGCGATTACCGCGCACTGAAAGGTTTGCAGCGAATTTCGTTTTAGGGAAATTCTGACACGTGTAAAACAGCTTTTGATTACTTCCGACCCTAATTTTAAGATTTCACATTGTTTCTTAGTATCAAATCATTGCTAGTGTTTGTGTGCAACTATCCAAAGCGGCTCCCATAAGAATTTAAACAATTTCAGCAATTTAAACCTTAGTGTTTTTACCCAATCCATTCTCAAGATAACTTTAGAACCATTCTGACCACTTGCCAATCAATTCTGTTTTTCTCTTGTGTTGCTGGGGGGAAATTGGGATTGATATTTTGTTTGAATTCTGCCATTCCTGAATACCTGCTCTCTCCTCCTATCTCTTTACATTGCCTGTTGGGGGGTTGAGGGCTGTGCAGGGGAACTAGTAACCACACTGCTATTTGATCTGAACATACACACAAAAGTATTATTTCTGTGCTGAATTGTTTTGCTCACTATTACTCCTTGTGTATTAAAGAGATTATTTAGTGTTACATCACCCCGTTGGTGATCAGTGTGTACCCATTACATCATAGTGTGATTAACTTGTGAATACATAAATAAATATTTTAACTTTGCAAACCAGCCTGATTCCTGGTTCAGTGTGACTGGGGGGGGGGGGGTTCCAGGAGAGGGGCGTGATATGAGTGGTACATCGTTCAGAATAAAATAACTTTTAGACACAAATAAATATGGATTTCAGTTGTGCATTACACGTTAGGCGTTGACTTAGGTGTGTGCCGGATTGAAATCCCTTACAACCCAGACAGGCACCATGAAGCAGTGAGGGCTTCCTGTTTCCTGAGACCCCCTCTCACTGACATCTCTGCTGTTCAGATACTGACTTATCTTTTAATCACCACTCAGCATTTACAGATTTTAGGTGGGTCATGCCCGTTTAGTCCAGCCCACCCCACCTCTACACCCCCGCGCCAGAAGATAACAAATATACAGCAGCCAGGCACACTCCAGATTGAAACACTTGTGAGTAGGTGCGTTATAAATGCCGTATCATATCATATCATACTTATTAGGTTGATGGCTGCACAGTAAGGCACATGCATAGTTTGCACCCTGGCAATGGGAGGTCCCACTCCTGAACCCAGGTTTGTGCACTATGCCCACACCCCATTTGTCGGTGCATTGAAAGCTGAGGATTGTCAGCATTGGGAATGCTATACTAATCCTGAACATGTGCGGCTAATGCAAGGGTCCGCAACTGGCAGCTCCCCCGTTGCTCTGGCCCACCACACTGATGATTTCTCACCATTGATTATGATGGTCAGTGTTGAAGGCAGTTGTACTCCAAAATTTCTTGAGGGCCACAGGTCACAGAAAACTGTCCTAACGTTTTAAATGAAGAACATACAATCATCTTATAAAGCACTATTTCTTTTAAAAGTCTGTGAAATGGCAATTTGGTAGGTGCCCATGTGGTCAAGGGGCAAATATGAAAGAGGAGTTGACGCAGACTGGTGATTTCTGTAGGTCTAAGTTAAAGTGTTGATCAGAATAGGGTGACTGACCTCCAACTCCAAACACTGTAATTGTGTAATTTTGCTATAGACTTTGTTTGGGCATAGAGCAATATGGAGGAAAAGCCTGGTCGTTTTGTGCGACTGATCTAACTTGTTTATTTCTCTCTTTTATTAGATTAGAAACGTGTTCCATCTGGTTTCCAATTGTCGTCTATGAAAGGGAGTAGCAAGTACATGTGTGGCGGTTGGTGTGCACGGTTTGCAGGTGTCAGTCGCTGGTTCCAGGCATGACTGACAGACAGATGACAATGCAATAAGCAGGGAGTCGTTGGTGACAATGTGCTGCTCAGTGATAGCACCAATCAAAAAAGCTAGGGAAAACTAGCATGCAGTCGGGTTGTGGGGCGAGAGTTGTCTGTACTTCTGACCTAAGCTGTGGGCCTCTTATTCTGGCCTGAGAATCTGGTACCATATCCTCCCTGTTCTGCATTTCTGGTGTCTTCTTGACTGTTCCTAGTAGTCTTTCTGGACACCTCCAAGAGAGGTGAAAGCAGACCAGCAGGCCACTGGGTGAGTAGGAACAAGAGTTGCCGGTGTGAGTGTTAGGGACACCTAGATGACCCTGGGAGGGATCTTCTGTGAGGAGGTGGTGGTAGGAGGGGCGCGTGCACCCCACACACACACACACACACAATGGGCCTCATTCCGAGTACGGCGCTAACCAATGGCGCTATTAACGCCTTGGTTGACGCCGTACCCGGACCGGCAGCGCCTTGGTGGATGGCGGAATTACCGCCCCATTCCAAGGGTGGCGGGGCGGTAATTCCCCAATCCCCATTTACCCTTCCCCATTCCCATTTTTGCCCCATAGGGCATAATGGGAGTGGGGAAGGCGTTAATTACGCCACCGTAAATTACGGTGGCGTAATTAACATCAAGGTCCCTTAGCGCCATGTTTTTTAACACCTGCTAAAAGCAGGTGTTAAAACCTCCATGGCGCAAAGGGAACTCGGAGTATGGCGGTAAGGGATTACCGCCACCGCTCTCGTTAGCGGTGGCCGCTATCCCTTACCGCCATACTCGGAATGAGGCCCAATCTCTCTCTCTCTCTCTCTCTCTCTCTCTCTCTCTCTCTCTCTCTCTCTCTCTCTCTCTCTCTCTCTCTCTCTCTCTCTCTCTCTCTCTCTCTCTCTCTCTCTCTCTCTATATATATATATATATATATATATGGTTATAAGCAAGCTGGTGCAAACAAGGTGAAAGGAGGATGGTTGTCGTTCCTATACAGAGCCATGAAATATATTGGGAGTAATGTAAAATGTAATTAAGGGCAGACCCTCAACGATGTATTGGAAATGTGTAATAAGGTAGAAAGTGTTTCATGGCAGAGTGGACTGAGGTTTACCTAATGCCATCTTCTTTATGTACCATCATGACCAGGATGTCCCATGTCTGCCTGGTTTACCAACTTCGATGGGATGCCTGTCTTCTTCTGTATTCACTTCGCCATACATTCACTTTGTCACCTTTACCGCTTCTTACCTTTACTCCTTCAGTTTTGTAGGAAGCCCCTCTAACTCCACGTCTTTCCTAACCCACATTCTTTCCCCTGCCCCACCTGGACCCCAACACTAACCTTAGAGCTAACTTTAACCATATCTGGTCTGATAGCACAGTGAGTAGAGCGCTCGCTTTGACATCCGTGCAGAGCCGCTGATGCAGGTTTGAATCCCGGAAGGTACCAAACTCAGCCTTTCATCTTTCTGAGGTCGATAAATGAGCACCACACACCATGGGTAGCGCTATATAAATGCTAAATGATTATTATGATCTGTTGCCACCTTAATGCAGGCCTCCCAACTCACACGCTTTTGGTGGCTGTCACCCACCAGGGAATCAGTTCACTCACCCACCAAGCACCTGACATGTCCATTCATTTCAATGAATACAAAAAGAAAAGGTCTCTTTTCACCCGCCCAGGGAACTAAAAAGGTGGAGAGGTCTGACCATGTGAAGTGCAGACGAAGTAAAAGGTAGACGCAAAGGTCTGAAGAAGTGAATGTAGTACAGGTGGGTGTAGAAAAGGTTTTCTGGGCAAAGCAAAAGTGGGTGTGAATCTTTAGCCCTGGGTGAAGCACTGTGCTATTAGGAGCAAACTGTTTTTTCAAGATGATGTGTGTAGTGGTAGATGCTTTTCATTAGCTAGGATTGGGTGAAGCACTGTGCTATTAGGAGCAAACTGTTTTTTCAAGATGATGTGTGTAGTTGTAGATGCTTTTCATTAGCTCGGATGATTCCGGGGCCCGGGTTTGACGCTGCAAACCCCCAGCCTTCTGCTTTGTGCAGACAGGCAAGCATGGTTATGCCGCGTCGTTATGTCCTACATCATTTGCACCTGTGTCTTTCTTCGCCAGATCCAGTCGAGCAGACGCACTGACAAAATAAAAGACACTTGTTCATGAAATGTCATCATTATTCTTCACATTTTTACAAGAAATATCACCCGGACATTATAAAGCAGCCTTTTACTTGCTGCAAATAAATTACATTTCTATTATGTACCAAAATGTTATGAACATTAATTACATTTAACACTTTAGTGTACAGCAAGAAGAGTAGATCTCCTATAGACAGCGTCTGTGCCGAAACAAGAAGCAACTCCATGGTGCCCTTTGAACAATTTGTGAAAAACAATGGCAAGCAAACAGATAAAATACATCAAGTATGGCACTCAGAATTTCAATTAGCAATAGGCATTGTCAGTTTGCATTATGAGTTAACACATTGTGGCGATTCAAACATGTTTTGCGTGATAGATGGAACGTACGTGTAATTAGAACAAGGTTGAACGTGAACACGGGTTATCAGTCCTCTTTCTATGAGAGGCAGTGTGCGAGCTGCTCATGCGCATAACTAGTTATTCATATAAACACAGCCAGGGCGGAAGAGCAGCCTGAGCAGAGCACAGAAGCGCATATAAGTTGGGGAAAGATTGGTTTGTGACGAGTGTGGAAAGTAGGGTTTCGGTTTCACATGCTTCATTTAAACCATGCTCAAAACGGACTCCCTGCAGGAGTAAATTATGACACACAGATGTATACAAAAGAACCATGTGCCACTTAGCCAGAAGATATGCTTGTTGACAATGTGCCCATAATATCATTAGGAATTAATTCACCCAAGAAGGCACTAGCCTAAATGTGTAACACTAGGGGCCTGATTTACATTCCCATTGAAACACGCTTTTGTAAACCAGGCCGTAAGTGTCCTTTAAGTATGTGGAACTTCCATTACACACAAGAGTGTTGACTAAAAATAGGAATGTAAACGTTTCATTTTGGGATTTACCCTTTCCCCATTCTTTAAAATATGCTGTAAGATGTTAAAATCACATACATTAGAGCCCTTTTGTTCGCCTAGCACATCATCTATGTGTAAATTGGTAGCCTACTTTTTTTGTTTTTGTTGTGATATCTACAGAAGTGGCGAATTTGTGTAAGTTGATACCCCATTTGCATTGACTCCCCCCCCCCACCCCCTTGTGTGGCACTCCCCTGGGAACATCCCCTTTTGCAGGTGTGAAATTATAGTGTGCATGGCATATGCAAATATATGTACATTAAATCAGATCAGTTGTCAAAGTCTACGAAAAGAAGTAGTGGAACTATGTTGCATGCTGGCCTGCCCCTGCTCTCCACAAACCCCATTGCCACGTGGAATCCAGCCCTCACACCCCCCTGCCCCCACCCACCAAACACACACACCTGCTGTGCACTGAAGTACAAGTTTCAACTTCTTCCTATGCTTTTATTTTCAAACTAAACCACTCCAGAATGGTTTCTTTTTCAAATAAGCAGTCAGATAGCACAGGAGTAGAGTGCTTGGTTTGACATCCGTGCAGAGCCTGATGATGCAGGATCGCATCCTGGCAAGACCAAACTCAGCCTTTCATCCTTCAGCGGTCGATAAATTAGCACCACACCCCGTAGGTAATAATAAGCACCGCTCGTAGTGCTATATAAATGCCCAAACAAACAAATAAAAGTATAAAAGCAGTACAACTCAAAAAAAAGAATAAAGTATAGGAGCACCACTCCCAACCACTGACTCGGATTCATGTACAGCGTACACGTGCACAACACATCATGATTGTGCATGTGGGCTGATTCGCAAAATGTGATAGTGCGGGTACCTTCCACTATGTGCAGAATGCAGGTAGGGGTGGGTGTGCCACCGACCAAAGCACACGCAAATTCACAACGGGCATGTGCTCTTATCAGCAGCACATGAGTGGCTCTTTCCACTGCACGTGGCCTCGCCCATTGCAGGCCAGGCCCAGAGAAAAATGCAAGCCGGAAACTGCTCAAAACAGAAGAGATTTCTTCCCGAACAGGGGTCGAAATGCGAAAAAAAAGGCATTAGCAGCGATACAGCCGTGCTCACAGACTCCAGGAATCAGTGTGACAACATACATGTAAGCGTTGCAAAGCACACAATTAATGAATTCGGTTACAGGAAGGGGAATTGAGCCGGATTTCCCCAGATCCAAAACTTAAACCAAGCCTAAAAGAGCTCGTGTGTGTTGCTTGTTTAGAACTTAAAGTGCCGTTCAAGTTAGATGGCTGCAAACACAGCAGGAGTGAATGACTAGGAGTAGCTATTTTATGTTAAGAGGTTGTGGAAATTAAAGCTAGAATCATACGCCTTTCGCTCAACTATATTGTCAGGTTGATTTATTATGAGATTCGTGCACGTTGCAGGCTATCTCTAAAGGATAATGTTATTTAAGCGAGTATTTTTAACACTTTTAAGTCTGTAACTCACCTAGCAAGACTCCACCCCTCGCCCCATCCTTATCACTTGTGCTCCCCTATCCACATGGCAGCCCAGAGTAATTTCTTTCTGTTTCCAGCACTGCTTGTGCCTGAAACCTCATAAACTGCCCTTGTGATGCCGGGTCTTGCAGGCTGAAATCTTGGGGCACAGTGTGATGGCAAAGTGCATCGGCCTACTTAGCACTTGCACACATATTAGTCGGGTTGATTTATTGGAGATTTGTATGGCGCCTATAGACAAGTGTTTCCAGGTCCCACAAGACAAGAAGCGGGAGGGGGGGAAACATTGGACATCATAAGAAAAACAAGAAGAAGAAAGAAATGGTTATATTGGCCTCGTGGTAATCCTACCGTGCAGGGGCTGCAATTTTCTCCGCGTGTACGCTCAGGTAAGCCTGCACGAATGCTTTGTGAAGCAGCCGCATTGTCTGTAGAAATCCATTCTCAAGATGTTTCCATGGGGTTTTGAAGTCTTGATTAACCCATAAGCAAGCGCCCTATGAGTAATGAGGCAGCATGCCAACAACCTGAAAATGCGCTGCAAAACCAGCCAGCCATGGTGAATATTGCATTGTAGCCAAGCAATTCGTCTGCCACGCAGAGCTATATTTTGGGTCCATGACGACCTCAAATTCCTTTCTGTTTTAACAAATAATGTAGAAAAAAGCTTTTGGGGTAGGAAGGGCCGTTGTAGCAGGACCTTCATTTGTTTGGGTGCAGGGCGCATTTTGGGCACCTGCCAGGATATTGTTAGCAGTCGGGGTGACGTAGGAGAAGAGAACGCGATTTATGTGGGCTTGCGCCGGCTCGGTAGGTTCAGATGCGCACGTGCAGTCCAATCCAGGACATTCTGATGCATGGTGCCAGGTACACTAGTCTACCCATGCCAGGCGATTCATGCCAACAAAGGTTACGTTATGCTGTTTGCTCGTGTAGTGCAGCAGGGCATTGCCAGGCATTTCAAAGCATTGAGGGCAAACAGAAGAGTGGTAGGAGAAGTAGTGGTGGGATCAATGCCACATGGACGAAAAGTCATAGCTTTGAACCACCCTAGGCTTTTTGCTGGCAGTAATGCCTTCTTTGTCACATGATCAGCAACATTTCCTCTTAAGCGTATCTAACATGCCACGAAAGCCAGCCAGGTGAAACTAGTCGGAGTCCGTCATTTGCCAATCCCGATGCCAACCCTGAATGAATACAAGAGACTGTAGGATGAGGGAAGTAGCGTCTCTAATCTCTGGATATGCACTAAACGTCAACCCATGGAATACCCTGGCATGGGACAACTAGGGTCTTAGGTCTTGGTGGGTCACAATAGCTGAGGGTGGGTTGGTTTCTCACACCTCTTCCCCATGACCCTTCTGGGTCCCTCGCTTTATCCATTTCCACCCACTTCACTGTGCTGCCTAACGTGCCACCCGCCAAAAGCCAGGAAGAGACTCCTCACGCCTCCTGTGGGAAGAAGGCAGGTGTTGCACGTTGCAGCACGTGGTTGACCAATCTTTATTTGCAGAGCTCTAAAGAAGAGACATACAAGAGCCATCAGTTGGGTGACATATAAGTAACGACGAGCTGCCTGGTCTAGCTAAACCTGATTGTTACTCTCCAATGCTCTTTCATACTCTTCGGGAACACTCTTCTCCATCAATGAACCACTAGTCCATGTGGATCTTCTGATCTTTCAAGAACTACCTTAATAAAACACCTATTTTTGCTTCATATATTCATTTCTTGTTGTTCTTTTTTGTTTAATGATCTGCACTTTGTATGAAAATAGTTTTATAGGGTCCATCTTTTTACAAATTGTGTGATTCAATCACAATATCTACTTGGTAAATGCCTTAATCTCACAAATCACTCTAAAGTTGTTTTCTTAAACGGTAACACATTGCTGTATTAGCCTACCTTACAGCAGAGGCAGGATTTGAATTAGACTCTGTCCAATCAGGGGTGGCCAAGCAATGGACAGCCTAATGAGGAGCTGGCCTCAACATTGTGGTCTCTCCTACTCTTCACTTCACTCCCCAAAGGCAGTCACCTGTCCCCATTTCCAGCATACAGGCAATAGTTTCACGATTCTCTCCCGAAGACTTCTTGCATTATAGCTTATAATAGACAACCGCCCTGTTTTACTCCCATGTGCACCTAGAAACTGAGCTGTGGCAAAACACCCGTTCTGCTATATATTGTATGGCCCCTGCCAATCTACCACCCACCCTGAATTCCTGCAGCGGGCGAGCCTCTGAGAATTCAGTCCCGAAAGGAGATGGGGTGGTCTCTCCCTCCCCCCACCTCCTCCAAGAGTGTGTCCACTCCTTTAATGCCTTTAGTAGCATAGGCCTATCACTTCCCTGCTGCACTGCCAACATACTGACAACTTATCATTTTCCTTTGATCCGTCTTCCTTAAAAGCAGCCTTACAAATGCACACAATGGTATCACTGCAGAGCGACCAGCCATGCACAACACATTCTGAATTCCCTTATTTGTATTTCTGGACACTCAGAGGTGTGTACCCCTCATGCGGTTCACTCCCCTGGAATCACTGACCTGCGCTTATGTATTGACTATGGAAACGCGCTATAAGCAAAGCTCCGTCTGTGTCTAATGTAAACTTGATCTAGTATAGGGCGCTGCTGGTCGACTGGGAAGGCATGCTTCCTGCTTCTGGTCGACCTGGAAGGCATGTTTCCTGCTTCAACCTAGAGTCCTTGGAGGGGACTTTCCTTCCTCCGCCAGTGGGTCTCTGATAGAACACTGGGTTCATTTGCCTTACTGAGGTTTGGAATACCCTGCACCCCCTTTAAGATGCAAATAGATGTTGTTCTTGTTTAGGGCTCATTTTAACACCCATATTTTCTTTTCAGCTTTTCCCCTTCTTCACTTTTTAATGAATTTGACACAATGTTTATACCTTGGTAGAGTGTGCTGCAACACTTTGATAAATAACATTTCAGTTTCATGTGGGAAACAGAGACCCTGGCCTTAAGAAACTCGAGCGGGGAGCAGAGAGAAGTTCATGTGGGAGACACAGACCCTGCCTTAAGAAACACAGAGGCGGAGAAGAGAGAAGTGCATGCAGGAGACGAGACCCTGGCCTTAAGAAACACAGAGGCGGAGAAGAGAGAAGTGCATGCAGGAGACGAGACTCTGGCCTTAAGAAACACAGAGGCGGAGAAGAGAGAAGTTCATGTGGGAGACAGAGACCCTGACCTTAAGAAACACAGAGGCGGAGAAGAGAGAAGTGCATGCAGGAGACAGAGACCCTGCCCTTAAGAAACACAGAGGCGGAGAAGAGAGAAGTTCATGTGGGAGACAGAGACCCTGGCCTTAAGAAACAGAGGCGGAGAAGAGAGAAGTGCATGCAGGAGACAGAGACCCTGGCCTTAAGAAACACAGAGGCGGAGAAGAGAGGAGTTCATGTGGGAGACAGAGACCCTGGCCTTAAGAAACAGAGGCGGAGAAGAGAGAAGTGCATGCAGGAGACAGAGACCCTGGCCTTAAGAAACAGAGGCGGAGAAGAGAGAAGTTCATGCGGGAGACAGAGACCCTGGCCTTAAGAAACACAGAGGCAGAGAAGAGAGGAGTTCATGTGGGAGACAGAGACCCTGGCCTTAAGAAACACAGAGGCGGAGAAGAGAGAAGTGCATGCAGGAGACAGAGACCCTGGCCTTAAGAAACACAGAGGTGGAGAAGAGAGAAGTTCATGTGGGAGACAGAGACCCTGGCCTTAAGAAACACAGAGGTGGAGAAGAGAGAAGTTCATGTGGGAGACAGAGACCCTGGCATCAGGATACACAGAGGCGGAGAAAAGAGAAGTGCAGAAGAGAGAAGTGCATGCAGGAGACAGAGACCCTGGCCTTAGGAAACACAAAGGTGCAGAAAAGAGAAGTTCATGTGGGAGACAGAGACCCTGGCATCAGGATACACAGAGGCGGAGAACAGAATACTTAATGCAGGAGACATAGACCCTAGGAAACACACAGGCAGAGAAGAGAATACTTAATGCAGGAGACAGAGACCCTAGGAAACACACAGGCAGAGAAGAGAATACTTCATGCAGGAGACAGAGACCCTGGCCATAGGAAACACACAGGCAGAGAAGAGAGAAGTCCATGTGGGAGACAGAGACCCTGGCATCAGGATACACAGAGGCAGAGAAGTGAGAAGTGCATGCAGGACAAATCGACCCTGGCCATAGGAAACACAGAGTGGCAGAGGAGTGAAATTCATGTGGGAGACAGAGACCCTGGCCTTAGGATACTCGGAGAGGAGAGAAATGCATGTGGGAGACAGAGATCCTGGCCTTAGAATGCACACAAAGGAGGAGAGCAGTGCATGCACAAGAGAGAGATCCTGGCATCAGGATACACACAGTGGTAGAGAGGTGCATGGAGGAGCCAAATAAGTTGGCACCGGGATATGCAAGAGGTAGAGGAGAGAAGTTCGAGTGGAAGACAGAGACCCTAGCATCAAGCCACACAGAGGGGGAAGAGGAGAGAAGTCCATCTGGGGGAGAGAGACCACGGTACCAAGATACACAGAGGGGCAGAAGGGAGAAGTGCATGCAGTAAAGAGAGACCCAGGCATTAGGATACACAGAGGGGGAAGAGGAGAGAAGTGCATGGGTGAGAGAGACACACACACACACACAGGCATTAGGATGCACAGAGTGGGAAGAGGAGAGAAGTGCATGGGTGAGAGAGAGACACACACACACACACACAGGCATTAGGATGCACAGAGTGGGAAGAGGAGAGAAGTGCATGGGTGAGAGAGAGACACACACACACAGGCATTAGGATGCACAGAGTGGGAAGAGGAGAGAAGTGCATGCGTGAGAGAGAGAGAGAGACGCACACACAGGCATCAGGATACAAAGAGTGTCAGAGGAGAGAAGTGCATTCTGAGAACAGCGACCAGTGACCACAGCACCAGGATACACTGAGTGGCTGAGGAGTGAAATGCATGTGGGAGACAGAGACCCTGGTCTTAAAATGCACAAAAAGGAGGAGACAAGTGCTTGCACAAGCGAGAGATCCTGGCACGATACACACAGTGATAGAGATGTGCATGGAGGAGACACATAACTTGGCATCAGGGTATACACAGAGGTAGAGGCGAGAAGTTCAAGTGGACAACAGAGTCCATGGCATCAGGCTACACAGAGGGGGAAGAGGAGGGAAGTGCATGCGTGACAGAGACACAGAGGCATCAGGATACAAAGAGGGGAAGAGGAGGGACGTACATTTAGGAGACAGAGGCCACCGCACCAGGATACACAGAGGGAGAAGACAGAAGTGCATGCAGGAGAGAGAGACCTGGGCATCAGAGACAGAGAGGGGAAGAGGAGGGAATTGCATTTGGGGGACAGATTCTGGCATCAGCAAAGAGGAGAAAGCTGCATGAGACGGTCAAAGGCTCTAAACCATGCCAACAGTTTTTTATTCAGAAATATTTAAAAAATCAGGAAAAACCATGAATGAGGTTTAATGATGTGTTTGTAATTATTTTTTTGCAGCAGAACGCAAAACAAATAAATGTTAAATTTCAACGTGGATTTTTTGTTTTCCTGTGGATCAGACCTTCATTAAAAAAGACATTTCAAATACATTTTGGCATATTCCTCTGCAGATTGGGCTGGCTCTGCTCATGGCCACATCCCACGCAAGGCTGAACGTGCATCCTTGCTACAACAAAGTGCACAGCAGTGTATCAGGACGTTGTACGGTTTCGGAATCATGCCTTTTCATCAGTGATCATTTTTACAGTTGAATTCTTTCAATTTTGTTCTGTTTTTTTTTTTCCGAAACAGGAGTAGACCCCCGTACAGTCCACTTTCTTACCATTTCCCTGGCCCCTATTTCCTACCATTTTGTGTTCTGCTTTGACAGCGCCTGCTTTGAATATACACCGTAAAAAGCCCACCAAAAAAAGAAGACCATGTTCCCACATTGCCAACACAATGCCACTTTTTCAATGCATGGCGTTTGGTAACTAGACATGCTGTCTTGGAGCATTCTTAAGTCCCAATAACATTCACTGGGCACAGGAGACTGTGGATGGCAGAGAAATCATAATGAACAAACATGAATGTACGTTACTGTGCTTGCACATGAAACTGATGTCACCTGCCACAGGTGCATTGTTCAGACTACCGGGTTATTTGTGCAGCATTGATACATGTATCCCTCTCTAATGCAGATTTATATCACGACACTGCCTGAGTCACAAAGATTATCACTAGAGAAAATATGGAGATGTGCCGAGTTTCCCAGCTTTGCGCCTGCTACCTCACACCTGACGCGCAAAGCCTACAACTAGATGGATCTGGAGGGGCCTGGAGCATCGCTGAGAAGCCCTTGGGCAAATCGGATCAGGCTTGAAAGACCGTGACGGAAATGTTCGTGTCTGAAAAGATAATCTTCGGTCTTTTCTCCCCTGAACATTTCCGACTTGTCCCCCGCGCCTGCCTCCCCCTCATCCCCCTACTTACTTTACGGTGGCTGCCGACTCCGTGATGGTTGAACAGGCGCCGCAGGGTCCTTTCCTTTCCTTTTTTTCATTTTAACTTTTTTTTGTGGCTTTTCGGGACCGGCTGCGGGAGACACCCCCACACCCCCTGCTCACAATATGGTGAGCAAGGATGCAGAGGACACCCCTGCAGCCCTCAGCACCTAATGCATGATTTGGTTGGACTTTTCGGCTGTTCGAAATTTTCGAACGGCTGAAATTCGGCCAAATCACGTATTCAGGCCTTTATTCTCTGTCATTTTGGACGTTTCCGGCAAGTGTTTGTGAACCGCGAACATCTCAGGGATGCTTCAGGCAGCTCCAGATTTGCTCCAGTTTTAGGTCTTTTGATAAAGGTAAAATGTAGCTGGCGCAGATCTGCAATGCTCAGGCCATCTCCGGATTTGCTCCAGTAGTGACATTTGTGAATTTTCTGGCCCTTAAAGTGCGTTGTGTTCATTTTGCTTCTCTGGTGTGCACTGCACTGAAAACGTATACTTTAATGTGTGTACCTGTTGAGTGAAGTCATAACTTGTTTCTATATATTAAAAAGAGAGCGACCGTTTCCAATAGCACACTGGTTATGAAAAGACACTCTATTCTCCTATGTACATAGGTATACAAAAATAACACTTTTCAGCTATTGCTCTGAGTTTATAAAAGGCAAGATTGCGTGTGTATGGTTAGCAGGGATATCTTCAAGGTGGGTATCATCCCCCTTGTACATATGATATGATAGGTTATTGATAATGCGCTTAATATCCTGAGGTTTCTAAGCGCGAACCCGGGAATCGAACCTGTGTTGCTCTGTGTCGCCTTGCTTCCAAGGCGAGCACGTTGCCCCTGAGCTATCCTCCCGCGGCTACATACCTAAAAGAGCTCCGTCACATGCTAGTCCTTCTACATGGCTCAGCCAGCCCCCACACTTGCTAAACCCTCTGTTCCTGAATCAGCTCTGTCACCTGCTAAACCCTGTCTAAAATACAGTCATTTTTCAAAAACGCGAATCCTTATATAGTCATAAACATTTCCTTTGCTCGGTAATCACTGCATACACTTCGGACACCTACATCACTTATCAATCCCTTTGTACACCCCAGCTCCTTTCCAGCTCAGTTCCTTTTATTGCTGTGCACACCTCAGATACCTGCTCTACTTGTTAACCCCTTTGTAGAATTTAGCCAGTGACCTTGTTTGTTAATCTCTACGTGTTTTTTAGACTCCTTCCGGGGTTGTGAATTGCTAGGTTTATTTGCGTAGGCTCTCTCACTTGTTCATCCCTGAGTACACATCAAACAACTATGTATGTATGTTCATTTACACCTTAGCTACTTCATGAATGTGTTAATATGTCTATATAGCTCCACACCCTCCCTTGTTAATCCCTGTACACACCTCAGGCCGCTGCCTCTCTTGGTAATTAATCTCTGTGTTTGTCTTAATCGGTTTGCTCAATTCATAAACTCAGCTAGCTATCAAATGTGTTAATCCCAGATAATCCCATCACCTGTGAACGATGCTCATAGTTGTTGATCTGTTCCTACACCTAAAATGGTTCTTTTACGTGGTTTTCCCTGTGTACAGCTCACCTGCCTCCTCACATATTAATCCCTGCGCACACGTCAAACATATTGCTAACAGTTTAACTGCTGAACACCGGTCAGAGTCTCCTTACTACTTAATCCCTGCAGGAAACCCACTACACGTTTCATACAGTTCACTCACTTGATAACCGCTGTAAATGTTACAGTCAGTTCACTCACTTGAGAACTTCTGTAAACTGTTCTGCCAGTTCACTTATTTGATAACAACTGTATATACACTAGACTGTTCACTCTCTGGTCAGGGCCATCCTAAGCACTTTTGTGGCCCTGGGCACGGACATCTTTGGGGGCCCCCCCTCCACCAAACCAAAGGAATTAAGTGATCAAGATTATCTGGTCTCATCCCCAACTCCCTCACCTTGTCGCAATCACAACCTATAACGTATAGGTTGATATGCTCCCTCGGAGCATTCAAAATAAGCATGTTTACTCCATTTAAGTCCCCTTAGCCTCTTCATTCTTGCTCTAATCAGAATGTTAAACGAGTAGCATTTGAAGGCCAACATTAGCAGTCTATGAAGAGGTTACTTCTGTTCTAGTATACATACAGGATACTTTTGATCAGAAGCATCCAGAAAAGTATGCAGCCTCCAGTATTAATGCAGGACCATATGTAAAATGTACCTGTAACCCAGAATGGACGGAGAACTCACATTAGCTGCCTCATAGAATGCAAAAGTGCTCAAGCATGAATAGAGGAGACCATTTGGAAGACAAGAGAAAGCTACCCATACTATACCATGGATAGTGGACGTAGATTCGAAGCTACCCGGAGGGTATCTGTATCCAGACAGACTGAGATTAGAAGTAGGACATGGTTTTCAAATAGTGTTGCCATTAGAGATCAAAAGAACACGTGCCTGTGGTGTGCAATATCAATGCTCACTATTATAGTGGAAGCAACCCTATAGCCAGTGAACCAAAGAGTGAGGCTTTTTTGAAGATCATACCCTGAGAAGGAAATCACTCTGAGGGCTGACAATTCTGAAAGGTTTAAGGACTGGCAATGTTCAGAGGTTGGCAATACAAGATTAAATGAGATGCCCAGGATCACACATTGGTTATGGGGTGAAGCTAGGATTTGTGCCAACTCTGCAATTTCTGCATTTTAACAGTTTATTTTCCAGTTCTTACCATGAACTCAAATAACCTAATTTTATAAAACAGACTTGCAAAGTGCACAAATCACATTTCCAAACATGACAATTTTTTAAAACAAAATATTATAGAAGCATTTTATTTCACAAAATGGGAATTATTCTAGCTTCATTCTCTCCATCAACAAGGGAAGTACCAGCCTACCAATCAATGTGATTTCCCAGATTTAATCTGGGTTTGTCTTTTTTTATTTGAAAGCTTTAAATACTTTGAAAAAACTGGCTTGTGAAATTGCAGAAAAACCTTTCACTTTTACGAAAAAGCAAAACTTTTTTTTTAGTCAGATGCGCATACCTTAAAATATGCCTGTAACTGCTTGCCCCGGGTGTTGTGCCAAGATCACTGACAATGAAGTATCGTACTAGAAATGTCATATGGTGTCTTTATTGAAAGTGTGCCCCCTTAGTCACACGTGTTTCGAGCTGACTTTGCTCTTTATCAAACTTGGCCACAAAGTAAACTGTTCTCACAAACATAAGTAGCACACAAATTGGTAACACAGTTTAATGGTTGTATAAACCATTAGTGTACCCGGAGTAGTAACAGGCCAAATCCTTGCTATTTGCCTAGCCTGGCGCAGAGAGGAGCACAATTACCTCAAACTCTGTCTGTACCTTAAAATATGCTTGCACGAGGCCTACAACATCTGGTCCGCTCTCTTGTGTCTACCACCCCTTCCACTGAAATGACCTACAGATGAAAAAAGATCAAGTAATGGGCTTAACGATGTTACCAGAAAGACAGAAGGCAAACCTCACAGAAGACAGCACAGTAAGAGATATTAGATGATTTGACCAGGATCACTGTATCATCTGCTGGCAAAGCCAGGATACAAGCATGAACCCTTTGGTTCCACAGTCTTGAATTTGGATACTTATTCACCTCTTGGACTAACAGTTTATGCTCATCGCTGGAAGTGATTGACTAGGTTTTACAAAACCCCATCTGAACAAACCAATTTCTAGACCTTCACCATACAGATTACATGTTCGTTTTTATAGCAACCTCTATCTGGTGAGGTACATTGCTGATAATAGCACCTGTTGTGCTGCAAAAGCAAGTACATATGCAGGCAGTTTATAAACTGCAGTCAAAAGGAAAGGCTCAGTCAGCCTTGCTGCAATGTACTATTCTAATCTTATCTCTGCAATGAGTGCTTAACACACAGAGCTAATTTCTGAACCATTGTGACACTCAATGTATCAATATGAATTTCAGCTTTGGCTATTGTACACGATCAACATAATTCCCCCAGGAAGAAAAGAATGCTACAGGAGTTCTGCAGTAGTGAACACACAGACTATGTATACCACAGTGAACACAGAAAGCATTACATGATGGATTGGTCAAGGCAGAATGTACTTGTCAACAACCGGCAGGCAATAGGATTAGAGCCTCAGCAGCATGTCATAAAATATCATAACGTGTGCTATTTAAGCCTGGTGAACAATGGAATCTTACTTCTTTAGATCAGGCAGCCTTAAGGGCCCCCCTCCAAGGTGGGGGCCTGGGGCAAGCGCCCCTTTTGCCCTCCCATAAAACCGCCTCTGTCTCTGGTTACCCACTGTAAAATCTACAGACGGTTCACACACATGATAACTACTGTAAACTCTACAGACAGTTCACTTACTTGATAACCTCTGCATTTTCTTCAGACAGTTGACTCACCTGCAGGTTTGGATCGGCCCCTCAGCCTTTCGGCCCGTGGCGGGGCCGAAATCGTCCCTGTGGCTTGGGGCCGGTTTCTGGCCACTCCTGGGCCAGCTTTGAAAAATAATTTCTTTTTTTTTTACCAACAAAAAAAAACACCTGCAATGTGCAATATGAATCTATACACACAGATATTAATGATATATATGGAGATCCATTCTTGTATGAAATGTATATCACATTAGTGAAGTCATAACCATATTTTTCATAGTGTACTCAGGAACAATGCTATTTGATGCCACTTCCTGTTTTGTCAAGGGGTGAAAGATCGTGTTTCATCGCTTCCCGGTATGTCACTTTGGGGTGAGGTCAAATGACATCACGTTCGGTGATATCATCAGAGGTCATGGGTTGTGAGGCGAGGGGTGGGCCACTTTTTAAAAGGGGGAGGGGGTGGGCCACTTTTGTTTGGGTGTCTGGGGCTATTTCTTGTCCCAGTCCGACCCTGCTCACCTGATAACATCTGTATATATCTCAGACAGTTCTCTCACTTGATAACATCTGTATATATCTCAGGCAGTTCTCTCACTTGATAACATCTGTATATATCTCAGACAGTTCTCTCACTTGCTTACCACTGTAAACTCTACAGGCGGTCCACACACTTCAAAACTATTGTAAACTGTACAGACAGTGCACTCCCTTGATAACTGCTCTAAACTCTACAGAGTTCAATCAAATGATAACCTCTCCTAACTCTACAGTCATTTCACTCACTAGATAACCTGTATATCTGAATGACAGGCAGTTCACTCGGTACCCCCACTGTAACCCTAGAGACAGTTCACAGACTTGATAACTGCGGTAAACGTTACAGACAGTGCACTCACTTAATAACCATTGTAAACTCTACAGACAGTTCACTCACTTGATAACCTCTGTAAACTATGCAGCCAGTTCACTCAATGGATAACTGCTGTAAACTTTACATACAGTGCAGTCAACTGATAACCTATGTATATATGTCAGGCAGCCCACTATCTTGCTGTCCACCGTAAACTCTACCGATAGTTTACACACTTGATAACTGCTGTAAACTTTGCAGACAGTTCACTCTCTTGATTTTCAGCGTAAACCTTACAGACAAATCATTTACTTGATAACCTCTATACTTTCATCAGACAGTTCACACACTTGATAACCTCTGTAAACACTACAGACGCTTCGCACACGTGATAACTGCGGTATACTTTGCAGGCATTGCACTCACTATAACCACTGTAAACTCTACAGACAGCTCACTTACTTGATAACCTCTGTATTTTCCTCAGACAGTTCACTGATTTTATAACCTTTGTAAACTCTTCAGACAGTTCACTCACTTGCTAAACACTATAAACTCTACACTCAGGCCACACAGTTGATAACTGCTGTATGTTTTACAGACATTGCACTCACTTGGTAACCACTGTAAACTCTACAGACAGCTCACTTACTTGAAAACCTCTGTACT
Organism: Ambystoma mexicanum; assembly: GCF_040938575.1. NCBI lineage: Eukaryota > Metazoa > Chordata > Amphibia > Caudata > Ambystomatidae > Ambystoma > Ambystoma mexicanum. The sequence goes on from NC_090929.1 coordinate 1,485,540,928, forward strand.
TGCTTCAGACAGTTCACTCGCGTGATAACCTTTGTATATGCCTTAAGCAGTTCACTGAATTGATAACCTCTAAACTATTCAGACAGTCCATTCACTTGATAAGCACTGCATCCATATCGGATAGTTCACACACGTGCACCCTGTCTACCTTCAGAAAAGTCTTCCACTCGTCAATGTTTCTAGCAAACGATTGCTGGCTCTAGGCATACCAATTGTGGTACTCACTTTTACGCACAGCTCTGCTACTCATGGACAGAACCTTCTGTTAAGGATAACTAGGCAGATGAAAGACCCAATGGCAGTGGCTCAAAGATACGGGGCAAATTCTTGAAGCTCGAGAGGTCCGTTTCCGATGTCAGGTGAGCCCCAGTATGACAGATAATGAAGAGATGGGTGAGTGGTGAAGATATTGGGGCCAGAATGTGGCAATGATTGTCTGTAGTCTGTTCTATCATTAACACAGAAACGAATATGATGCATAAGCAGAATGCAGTCAAGGTACCCTGGCAACCGTAAGTGACAAAAACACAATAACATGGGAATTGCACAAGAAAGGTGCCATTGAGAACGAGGAAGCACCTCTTGGGTGCCATGACGATGGGTTTTCCAAGGTGTCATCCTCTCCTCACTCCACAATTTTCCTCCACAAGACACAGCACTAATCATAGAGCGGAACTGATCTTCCTTAATAATTGATCTTGCGCTCAGTCGTTGAACATAGACCACACCAGCTCAAGCCATTCAATTCCTAATCCACTCATGTGGGATATTTCAGTACATGTTTTAACGTGATGTGAGACAACGGCGATTGCAAACAACAACATGACAGAGGCTAAAGGGCGTCTAGCCCACCCATAAATAGTAGTGGACAGGGTTCTCTTTCTGATTGCTGATGTACTTGGTGGGAGAACGGCCATTGATCAAAGTCTGTACAACCTCTCTAAGGATTACTCTTATGTCATACGTCAACATTTTTAAGAATTACACTAATGTCACATGTAATCCTACTCCCTATTTATGTCCAACCTACCACATGTGTGTGTATGCATGGAATTTATAAAACGCAAACCTAGTATGGAAGCAACAGAGAGCTGTACATAGGGGAACTGTTTTACTTATTGAATATAGATACAAATGTTTGAACAAGTCCTTTCTGCATCCGTTAGAGTTAATTCTCAATTTTGCCTTTGCACTCCATGATCTTCTCAGTAACACGCGGGTTTTGATTAATTCCCCCTCTAATATCAATGTCAGTATCTGCATGAGAATTACAACCCAGTAATATAGAACTTCATTTTATGTTAGTAAAACGTGCATGGTCTCTGTTTTATGTATGTACTTATTAGCTGTGTAATTCTGTGATATGATTCTCCCAAAGGTAAAGCAATCTATTATTATTCTGGTACTTATTGAGCCCATATGTCGCTTAGGGAAGAAATGGAGCGCTTTACAATCATAGGGGGAGGAGCACTGTGCTTCAAGAGAACAGGAAGACATCTCATGTTGAGAAATTCTAAATTCTCAATAGCTAGTTTCAGCGACCACCTCTGTATCTTGAACATCCAGAAGATGGAGGGGAAAGTCAGTCGCTGAGGCTGGATGCAGCCCACCTTTGATTTTTGTGTCTGCTGCAATACTTTGAATCTGTTACTTAAATATAATGCTTTCGTCAAAGCACCTAAAACAATTCTTTGTACACAATGAATCCCCAATTACCCTCGTAGGACTTGGTTTTGTATTTGTAAATTGTGCAAGTGTCCACAACTGGAATTTGACCCTGTACCCCCAAAATTAGGTCTTGTATTGTGCCAATTAATGTAGAACCCCCCAGCCCCCACCCTCTAAATATATATTTGTCTTTGAAGCAATTGGGCCCTCGCGTAGAGGTGGCTGCCATATTGGTTATGAACCCCCAGAGCGAGCCAGAGGTAATCAGAAGCTTGCCACATTCCACAGCCACAGATAGCCTTGGATAAGAAGAGCAAAGTTAATATCAAAAGTCCTATTATCACACTGCAAGGTGCCCATAGCAAGCTCGCCAACAGCACATGCATGTGTGCTATACAAAAAAAGCTGCAACATCAATAAAACCAAGCGTGCATGCGCGGGCTGTCATGCATGTGTAATGTCAATTGCTATGCAAACTAAAATGCCATGCAATGAGAATTGTGATAGAGTGGCAATGTGTGCATGCGCTTCCGCTTTCAATTGCATCATGAGAAGTTTTCTTTAGCACCAACAATAGGTTTGGGGCAGCAAGCATGCGATACGCCAGCCACCAGCCTACCACAATCATTTTGCGGCTAGTTTCTAAATGTTGCCTAATGTGTACCGGATGTTGGGATCTTAAGCAGAGACTGCCTATGTGACTATGTGTGCCGAAATGCAATGGTGCCCGAGCCAGTATAAGGAAAAATGCCCAATATGGCTGTGCCCATGTAGAAAAGTGCACCCGACTTTAAACTGAATACCAATCCCAAATTGGCACTTTCATTGAAATGTGAAAATTCCATAAACCAGGAATGGGTCAGAGGACATGTGAAGGAGAATTTGGGGTGAGTCTGGGAAAGCGGTCCTATGCATGTTGAAAACACCTTCAAAATGTCTTCTCTTAAACCTACTTGCTTGACACATTCTGGAATTAAGTTTCCATCAATCACATTCAGAAAACCCTGGGTAAAACTAGCTGTCCTGCGTATAGTCTTGCTTTGCTCATGGCACAGACACAGCTGCAGTTTGCACACAATAGCTCAGTTTGCCCCTGAGCTATTCTCTCAAAGTGAGTGCCTTTGTGAATCGGCCCCAGGTTTGTATCTGTGATTAAACTTAATTCTAGTAAACACAGGAGTGCAAGAGAATATACAGTGGCACAATTGTGCAGGGGTTTGAATCTAGTGTAGCATAAAATAACATGCAGAGACTTTGGAAGTGGGACCTTATGAGAAAACCCAATGTATGAATAGGATGTGCCGTCATTATAGTTATGTCACAATTGGACATCCTACACAAACAGTGAAACACTTGTGCACAGGCGCGTTATAAATGACACATCATATCATATCATTTGTTATTATTTGAACATGTGTCTGCATTGCAGCTGGAAGGATAGCTCAGAGGCAACATGCTTGTCTTGGAAACAATAGAACGCCAAGCAGCATGGGTTTGATACCCCCTTAGAGGCTGGAGTCTTGCACTAAGCGTGCTAAAAAATGTAGTAATCTATTTCGCCAACTACCACTTAATTAATCTTACCCTGTTCATAGGGTCCAGTGAACTAATATGATATGACTGTATTGCAATATATTTGTTCATATGCCAACTGCAATGCCACAGAATGCCGCACACAACATCCAACTTTCGCGTCTCAGACTATACCCTGGGAGCAGGGGTGCAATTGTGTTACCAGGACATCTATTGGCCTGGATACGAGAAACCAACATACACACAAAGACATATAGATAATTTCCTGTAGCAGAAATTCCAATCGCTTAGACCATAATGCCGATGGAAGGCAAGCATCATGAGAATGCCAGTGCCATAGGATGAGGGCACATCTGGATGTGGCATCAGACAACGACTACGAGAGATAAAAGGGAAAGGAACACGGAAGAGTGAAAGAGGACACATGAGCCCTAGTGCATCAGCTCAATAATTGTCGGCAGTGATACAGACATCATAATGTTTTTTACATTTTAGGCAATAAAAGGTGCTCTGCTGTTATCGATACCATTACATACGACGTGATTGATTAATTGTCACATGGACACAAATAATAATGAGAGGTGTCTGAAGGGGAGATGTCTTGCTCGAAGGAACATTGGTTCCATTGAATATCGCCTTTGGTTGATGAAGGGAGCTCAAGCCGCTGAAACAGGTCATTGATTTGCTACAGACGAAAGTGGTGTCTGTGTTTAATTCAATTATTAAAAATGGTGTCCAGGATTTGCTGCTGTCCTTGGCATGATCTTTTCTGATATAGCATTCTGGATTTGCTGCTGTCCTTGATCACATCCTATTTGAAAAAGTATCCTGGATTCACTACTGCCCCATATTAGATCTTATTTGAAATAATATCCTGGATTCAACACTGTCCTTGACCTAATCTTAGAATCCTGGATGGTGCAAATTGAGATTGATGATGTTTGTTCTTTCAGAGAGTGCATAGCTGCATGCCACCGAATAACATGCATACCGCGCGGCTTCACAGTGGGACTACCAGGCCCAGTCTTTGTGCGTATCGCATGAGATGTGGCAGCGGTACTCCAGAGTCTCAATGCACCTACTCCTTGAGGGATGTTCCCATGATGACAGAGCAGACAAGGATAGCACTGTTTCTCAAGCCAGCTCTCTCCCATCCACAACTCTATGTCAGGAATTGATCCTCACTCTCTCTTCGGGGCCTTTCCTCCTCCTCCTTTCTGAATCTGCACCAGGACTCTTATCCAGCAGCGCACCTTCCATTGCTGCTCTCTGGTCGGTTAAGTAAAAAATCAATCCTTTAGGAAACAAAATAAACATTTGCTTATTTAAATGCAATAGAGCAAGTGTGTGTTATCGCAATCAATTCAAATCACCAACACAAATGAGAAGGTTACTTTCCTGGCCAAAGATATACCGTACAACTTAATTCACTGGAGAAAGCAGCTTGCTTGATGGTGGGATGGGCGACATATGTGAGGATGTGGCCGAGAGTACAAGCCCACTGATTCCACAAATTGAGGATGTACAAGTATTTTATGTCCTCCCAAAGGTTAGAAGCCCATTTTGGCAGAAATTCCTCAATGCGCGTATGTTGATGAATGAAGGGAGTTGAGGCATCCTCAGAGAGGGAGGTGCCGTGTTCGTGGGGCTGTAGCTCGGTTGGGATGCTTAGTGATGCCATGAATGTGGATGAGTGAAGAGATGAGAATCTTGCACTGCGTTGGAGCGATTGTAGATGAATGGGCACGCAGTGCGGCATGCTTCTAGGTGAGTGATGGGCTCAGAGGAGAAGACTACGTGAGCAAATAGGGCAAACGGAGTGATTGTGGATGATGGAAAGAGATGGCTTCAGAGCGTATGAGGGAGTCATGGTTAAAGTCAGGGTGAGACCATACCTCATGGAGGAGCTTAGTGGCGCCATGCCGGTGGAGGGGGATTTAGTGGGGATGCGACTGTGGTTGTGTGAGTGGGCTCATAGACATTGAAAGTTTGGAGGTCTTTATTTAGCAATCCCTTGACCTTGCATGCCCGACTTTAAACAATACATAACTTTTTAAAATGGTAAAAACATTAAAACGGATTAAAAACATAAACACGTTAAAGAAGTCATCTCGAGTGTCGTACTAGAGTGCATGTTTAGCTTGCAATGTTTTGGCTACGGTATATTGATGTTAGTTAAAACCTTGGGCCCAGAAACATATATGTGCCTCCTCACAAGTATGAAGAAAGCCTTTCAGCATCCCCTTGCATTTACATATCTCTCTGGCTCTGCCTTAAACTGCTCCAATGATCCTCATACTGACCTCATGGTCCTCAGGTTCACTCCCACATTGGCATCACAAGGAAAATATTTCATCATGCAATTTACTCCAATCGGTTGCAGAGGATGGCCTCCGCTCCAACGATCTAGTTTCTTGTCTCGCAAGCCTCTTGGAGGTAGATCGTCACTGGTCCAGTTTCCAGCGTGCCGAGGTGGCTCAGGAAGTAGAAGCCTGCTGTGGTAGTGTCTCTGATGCCTTCTTTCCCCAAGACACAGAGGATGGATTCTCCTTCCTCTTACATGCTGGTAATGGTGGCTGACAAGTCCCTTTTTGACATCTTACAACACTGGCAGGCATTGCTATTTAAATTCCTGCTTTTTGCTATCAAGCCTATACGGCTTAGGCAGTTAGTGGTAGGTCTGTGATTTGGAAACACATACTCAGTGATAGTGAGAATGGAGGTGAAGATCCCACCATCACTCATTTTTTGAGGTTGGAGAAGAGAGAAGGGGTGGGGGTGGGGGTGTGCGTGTGATAGGTCCCTACAGAGGTACTTCCGGGTTCTCTACCCCATCTCAATCTGCCCAGGGACACAGAAGATGGTGGGCTGCTTGTGCATACTGTATTTGACAGTGCACAGGTGTACCTCTTAAAGCATGTCTGGGGGTACTTGGTGGGTGGGCAGTTGTGGATCCTTTTGACTTCTAAGATTTAGATCATAATGAAAGTTCCATTCTACGCATCTAAGGGTTTTGAAACCCTTTGATATGTTGGCATCTGTGCCAGGTCTTTTCAGCATGGGGGAATTTCTCCTTGGTGCAGGCCTGATTAGGCAGGGGCTAGCATAAGTAGGCTTCATGGTTTCTACTGTGGCTGTCTGTAATTCAGTGGTGCTTGGTATTAACAAGTACATAATTATTAGATGATATTTGGGTTTGGTGGAGTTCGCGGTGACCCCCTCCCACAAGCAGAATTCTACCCTTTACAACAATAAATGTACAATGAGTTTCAACCTATTGGTTGAAGGGGGAACGTGGGTCCACGCAGCACCTCTTTCTCTACAGCGTTGAACATCTTTTCAGAACCCGTGAAGCATCGATTGGACTGGTGACAGGTAAGGCTCTCCCCAATACTACTAGGTTGCCAGGCAACCCAGGAAAATGATTACTCTGTCACATGATGGGATGGGACCAGCCTACAAGAGCACACAAGCCTCATTTGAACAAAGACTCTAAAAACATGGCTCTTTCAACAATACCTTTCAGACGAATACAAAATCCTGCCCTCCAAGAGTACTGCGCTACTGTATAAAATGCCAAGACCAATGCTGCGACCCTCCCGGTGTAAAGCGCTTCCGCTACTCTAGAGCTAGGTACACGCTATAAGCAGTAAAATGATAAGAAAATAAAAGAGAATGTCTACACCTCCTGGGCACTAGTCCACCTGAGTAACTTTAATAACTGGCAGCACATGTTCGTATCGATGCCCTGCGAGTCCAGCAATGCATGTAGGGAAGATGTGCCCAGGGGCATTTTCAGCAAATCGCTGCTTTGTTCCCGCCCAGGTTGGGAAGAGATGGGGGTTATTCCCCAGGATCTATAGGCAGCAAGTCTGCGAAAAAGTTTGTCCGTGTAACATATGTGGTGGAGGTGCAGAGGTCCTTACAGCTGAGGCGCCACACTTTCTAAGGGTAGGTCTTCCAAAGACTGCTCAAGACGGTCAATGACTAGTGCAGGGAAGGGCGTGGCTTCAAAGGATGAGAGAAGGATAAGAAAGCAGCCGCTGCTTCATCCCCTGGGGGGCTGATGGCTTTTGATTTGCTTGAGCTATCGGGGATTATTCTGGGAATCGGATTACAATACCCGGACCTCATGCCATGGCAAGATGGATAGCAGGGGGTTCCTCATAGCCGAGGACTGTATCAATGCGGCCACAGTCTGTTGGCAGCGTCAGTTCAAGTGGTCATCTAAAGAGGGAGAGGTGCCCACCCTGTTTTCCCTGCTGCAGTCCATGGAGGAGTAGACACCTTCCAGGTGCTTTTCAGGTAGGTGTGCACAGGCTACCGCATGGCCATGTTGCATGCCCCCCATTATGGTCGGGAGCTCCCCGGATGCTCTGATACCCCACGTAAAATCCAAAAGCACCAATACATGGGCACACCTTTATTCCGGAAGCCCATTATCCCAGTTCTAAGATGACCACGTTATGGCACATCATTTGGCACAGGAGGGCTTGCATTGGTGGAAGGGCTCTCACATAATTCCCATGGAGTTTACCTTGTCAGGAACATGACATTTTCACAGAAAACGATCTACACTGGGTGTAGCCAGCATATAGTGTGCAGGTGGGCATAAGAGAGAACCAGCACTGCAGGTGAGGGCCCTGTAGCCGAAGGAGCGGCCCATTTGGATGTATGCCAAACCCCTGGAGTACCCACAGAAAGGGCTGGATGATCAGGCATTGATCCTGGAGGCTCAGGAACAGCACTGCCGCAGGGAAGGCAGGCTCGTCTGGCTCGCAACCCCCTCCTTCCCCAGCCACTGTGATTTCTGGCTCTGCCTGATCTGGTTCATACTTAGGGCTGTCTTAACAATATGGAGCTGGAACATTTGGGGAGCATTCTGAGACGCTATCTCCACACCCTACCTGCCCTGGTTCGGTTAATGACGGGAAAGGGCTGTGCAGAATGTTCATCTTTGAGAGAAATTCTGTTGAAGCCCTGAAGCTACGCCCTTGATGCCTAGTGGAGAAGTCAAGCCCGGCTGGTAGACTCAAGTCAGGTGACCCATGAATTGCTAGTTGGAGAACTGCACCTGGGAATGATAGATGAGCTGATCATTTCAGGAGTGTTGACTTTAGTCCTTGACTCTAAGCCAATGGCTCTAGAGGAGTAAACATTCTCAGTGACTCTCAAATGAATACCCCCTCCCCAAGGAATCAAAACCAGTGTCTCAACGGCAAGGTTCAGCCACCTGGCACATAAAAGCGTGGGGCATCAAGCTGATGTCCTGTTATGTTATGTATATATATATATGTATAGCGCGTACCTTCACCCAAGGGCATCTCGGCGCGAGAAGTACAGGGTAGGACAGACAGGTAGAGTTATAACAGAAAGGTTTTCAGGGCCCGCCTAAAGAGGAGATGGGTTTCCATCCCCGTCAGCGCCATGGGTAGGCTATTGCACAGTTTGGCAGCTGCGAGGAGAAGGCTCAGCCTCCCACACAGGACCATCACATTTTCGTGATGACAAGGAGATTGGCCTCCCTAGACCGAAGTGAACGAGCCGGGATGCAGCAAAGAAATGTATTTCTCAAGTATTCAGCCCCTTGTCGGGACAATTCCCAGTGAACCAAGCAGAGAGACAAATTGTATTCTCTGGGCAATAGGAAGCCAGTGTAGAGTCCGTAGCACAGGACTGATGTGGCCTCCGTAGGGAGTGTCTGTGGCTATGCGAACAGCCACATTTTGTAGAAGCTGAAGCTGGTGGAGAGAGCCCACAGGCTGGGCTAGGTACAGCGCATTACAATAGTCTATTCGACTAGTAATTAGTGAGGCTACGACCTGTGGCCTCAAATGATGCGGGAGGAAGGCAAGCACCTTCCTGAGAACTCTCAGCATGAAGTGCCCTGTCTTGCACACTACGCTCACCTGAGGGGCCGGAGAGACAGACACTGAGAGAACCACCCGCAGATTCTTGACAGTCAACACAGGTACAGGGAGATCACCCAAGGTGGAGGGCCACAGCAAGGATGCCCATAGTATGGACTCAGACGGAGAACCTACCACCAAGAATTCTGTTTTGTCCCCATTTAATTTGAGCCAGTTCGCACACATACAGTCTCCCACTGCAGAAAGGCATTCGCAGAGGCCAGGTGAATTTCCAGCCCGTTCCAGACGAACCAGGATCTGGGTATCGACATAGGAGTAACATCGGAATCTGAAAAAGCTGAGGCGAACTAGCGATTGGATGTAAATATTAAAAAGCATGGGGGACAGGGCAGAGCCCTGAGGAACACCATAAGTGAGATCACGTACCGTGGATAGGAAACAGGAGAGCAGCTATGCCTTGTTCCTCTCCGACAGAAAATAAATAAACCAAGCCAGGACGGTCCTGTGCCATGAGGAAAACACAGTGGTGATGCTCATTGTGCCAGGTCGGTAAGCAAAGAGACATCAAGTTGTGCTCTTCTTGAGGGTGGCGCTTTGCCTCATGTGTGTGGTGGAGCGACTGGTTAGAAAAGCGTTCCTTAGAAATGTTGGGGTGGGGTAAGACCTCTGTGACAGGTGCACAAGTGTGCAAGCTCAGGTGCATTGGATAACACCTCCATGTCCTTTGCACAGCCGCTGATGAAGGCACTGGTGATCCAGAAAGCATGTGTAGGTGAGAGGACAGATGCACTTGGCCAACGAGGAACTTCACAACAATACCCTGAGAATGCGCAAGGGGCCGAGGTCAGGCTCCAAGCTCCTACACCCGATCCTGACGATCCTAACTGCAGGAAAGCATTGAACACTCTGCTGTTCCACGAGACCTTCCTCAGCTGAAGAAAGATTACTGTCATTTCATTCATTGAATGTATAGGCGCTTTCGCCAAAGCGCTATACACAAGTAAAGAACAGTACAAGAAAAATGCAGAAACAAGTAGGGAGAAGGATCGAAATCGAGAGGCTGCACAAGGAGGTTTAGGAACGGATAAGAGAAAGAAATTGGGAGTGTAGCGTGCGAGCAAGAGTATAGATGGAAAACAAGGAGGACAGAGAGGGCGGAGTGAGATCGTGCATACATTTAAATACATAAGAAGTGGAATAACAGGCGAGATTCCAAGGACAACCAAGCATTAGAGTGTGAAGCATTAGAAATAGAAGCTTGCGGTGAAGACTGAAGACACTGCGAATTGCAGAGTTATAGATTGAGCGCAATGGAGCAAGACGATAGGCCGGAAGACCAGTTCGGCAGTGTGAAATGTCAACATAGGGTGAATTTTACGGATTTTGAAAAGCTGAGCAGTGGTAGAGATGTGAAGAAAAGTAAAGATTGGAGTCAAAGATGACTCCCAGATTATCAACAGAAGCAGAAAAAGAGAGACGAGAAGGAGGAAATGAGATGAGAGGGATGAGAAGAAAAAGGAATGGAGGAGGAGAAGAAAAGGATTTCTATTTTAGACGGATTGAGGTGAAGGAAACAGAAGTGCATCCAGGTTTGAACAATTTGCAGACAACCAGAGATGTGTGATAGTATGGAAAATTGCCTTGAAAATCATCGTCAACAAGTCTAAAGTCCCGAATATGATGTCTGCACTAAAGAAACCCACGAAAGATCAAGCATGGTGGGTTCGAGGTGAGAACATGGAAATTGTACAGACAATGGTGTACTCGGGTGTCGTAATTAATAAAAACATTGACGACCCAGCCCATTACTTCTCCTTTGGAGCAAAAACCACCAAACTAGCAGCCCAAGGCATGAAAATTCTGCACCGATATTGCAAATTCTCCCTTGCACCCTTGTTAGCCTTTTATCGTCAAAAGGCTGTTCCAATTTTGACCAATGGACCTGAGGGGATGCTCAGTCTCCCCTGGAAAGTATGGGTCCTTTTTGAAGAAAAACCCTCAGGCTGCCCAATTCTCTAGCAATCTCGGCTATCCGCCATGAGCTCAGACTACAGTCCCTTGAATCCATCGCCCTGTGGAAGACCATGTTTTACAGTAAATGTAAAGCGGCTCAAAAAGGCACTCCCTTTGAACTAGTCATTCTATCGGAAAAATGCAGCACAAAAACATTTTACTGCTGGGCAGAAAAAATAGAAAAGATTCTAACTGAACACATGGTGGGTACAATGGAGCTAATTTCTAATCCAGTGAAGTGGAAAATCAAATTCCAAGAAAATGAGTGGATTGAAACCACTAGGAAAAGAAATTTAAACGTAATAAGACCATGTCTTCAACTTGAGCAAAAAGGTTTAAACCAACCGCCCACCCCAATATCTACTAAAATGTCCCTCCTACCATTATAGAGATCTCCTCCTCAGAGTGCGTTTAAATATTCTCGCAACGGGAGGAGTAAAACTAGCTAGAAAACAAATAAGGCTTGAACAATCACATTGCCGATTCCGTGGTTTGCAAGACTTAAGTGAATCTCTTTATCATTTTGTGATTTCGTGTGCAGCCCTCGTTCATCTGCGCACAAAATATCTACAAGCCTTTTGTTTCCAGAAGTGACACCCTTAGATTCAGAGTGGTGGCAATGGGTTCTAATGGGAGAGAGAGTGAGTCTATGTCTAGCGGTACACAATTTACGTTTGAAAATGTGATTGTTCTGTCCTTTTCTTTTTGCTGTCTGATATGTTTTTTTTTAAGGTACACAGCTTTTGATGTTTTAAAGACTGTCGTGGATTTTTATTGTGTATCTATGTAAATGGTTAATTGACTTAATTTGCTTTTAAGTATAACCAATAAAAAAAAAAAAAAAAAAAAATATATATATATATATATATATATATATATATATATATATATATATGTGTATCAGAAAAAAAGCTAAAATGTGTATTGTTTCTTTCTCACTGTTACAAATGGGTCCTGCAAGGGTTTCCAAAATGCCACTGGCTGCAAAATAAATCCACCTGCTAATTTGATGAACTTCTCCTATCGTCTTGCCCCTCTCCGTACTCTCCCCTCTTTGCCCCCTCCTTCACACTTCATACTCTGAAGCTAATATATATGCAAATTCCCGAATGTCAAATGACTAAATAAATCCCAAGCAAGGTAGATCTGACTGGCAAGACACACTTCTTTGATGAGTTAGAAAAGGGAACCTCTGTGCAAAGTCTGCATGAACAAGCACAGTTGCCAGCCACTGGAAATACAAAGGCCAGAATAGGTACTTACCTGACACTCAGAGGGAAACCACAGAGCCCCTGAATATCCAAAGGGGTACAGATCAAAAACGAGTGGCCATGGGAAGTCTATGAGTGGGCACGTTTAGGAGAATGGAATATTGGCAATGCCCACCCCACTACTACTGTAATCGGGACTCCTTGTTCAGGGCCCCATGGTCAAGGCTTTTGCCCAGCGTATTCTGCTCATCAGATGTCCGCCACACTGGGAGAGCAAATGAAGTCTTATGATGTTTCTCTCCAGATAGTGAGTGTATCTGTCTAACACATGGAGGTTGATCTGTCTTTCTAGCACCAGCAGCAAGCGGTGCCACCAGGTACCTAAAGACTGTGCGCCTATATGCCAAACCTGGGGCACGCTCGCAGATACTGTGGCGGCTGTGAAGTGCAGGCTGGACCTTTCAACCAAGCCAAACTCTAACATAGGCTTTTAACCTTAGAAAATACCTCTAATGGGGAGCTACCTTGTCAAATGCAAGCCTGAACTCACAGAAGATGAACTGTGGGATAGCCATAGGGGTAGTTGTGGAGGAAGTGACCAACAACCACTCACTAATCTTTATGAAGGCGTTTCCAAGGAGGTGGGCTAATCTAGGCTTGAAGCACCCAGCTGTCCCCTACAGAATTCCAGATCCTCCTAAGGTGTGGGTGCTGGATTGGACGAGGCACTCTGGCTTTGCTGTCAAGGCAGAGAAAGCCAGTCTGTCCATTCTGGTTTCAGTCTCTGAGGGCAGAACTAGTCAGTTGTTGAGCGTGACTCCAGTCTCCAAGCAACAGGAGTGTAAGCGTGTACTACTTGAGCACAGTTCCCACCGGTCTGTGGAGTCAGCTGCCCTATAACATCCGACATGTATTCTTATTACAGGAAAATATTCCCCTTTCCCCATATTATCGTGGTTTATTACCTTCATTGTGCACGAGTATTATGAAAGTGACTTACCCAAAAACATTCCTTTCTCATGATCAGATCCCATTTATGATAGCTTTCTTTCCCCCTCTCTTGCTCACTGCCACACATGGCCCCCCTTCTCATACGGTCTCTCTATATTATGTTCTCCTGGTCACCGAGTTTGTCTTCTTTTGCCCACACTCTGGTTCTTTCTCTAATTGAGGTTATACGTTTCTCCCACTCTTTCTATCCCTCCCACTCTCGTGCTCATTCTGGCTCGGTTGAGTCTCTATAAAATACTGTGTCTTTTTTTTTTTTATCTACACTGCACTCCCCTAGTACACCTTCCCTCTCTCCCTCCTTCCTTCTCTCTCTCTCTCTCTCTCTCTCTCTCTCCCTCCTTCCTTCCTTCTCTCCCTCACTCTCATGCCATTTCTTTCTCAATTGTTCTCTCTTTGCACTCTTGTTCTCACTCTCTCTTCTAGTGACGTTCTCTCTCTCCCTCTCACACACACACACACTTTCTTTCCCCCCTATTAATGCCTGCTCTGTGGCTGCACCCCTCCCCCCCATATCGCTCTCTCTCTCTTTCTCTCTCTCTTTCCTTCTCTCTCTCTCTCTCTCTCTCCTTCTCTCGATCTCTCTTCTATTGACCATCTCTCTCTTTCTCACTCTCTGGTTTTTCTCTGTCACTCCTCTTTGGTCTCTTTCTCTCTGGTCTCTGCCATCTGCTGTTCCTTGTTTGCCTTTTTGTGTCTCCTTCTCTATCTTTCATGCTGCCCTCCATTCTCTTCGCCTCTCTTTCTTACTGGCTTACCAGCCCCTCTCTCTGGTCTCCAACCTGTGGCCCTGGTCTTTTTGTTGGGTCTCTTCCATCTTCCTCTCCACTCTGATCTCTCTCGCTCTATGAAGGCCGACTGCAAGGATGCATGTGGCCCCAAACAGCTATTTTAGCACCCCTCTCTTTTGCAATACAGACAGATTTGTGGTTTGTTAGGACCAATCTTGAGCCATCAGTGCCTCGGTTAGTGGTGCCTTGTTCACTGATCTATCATTGCCTCACCGTAAAACCAGGCCAGACTATACAGTCTTGACATGTCGCTCTCGAGTCTATTTCACACTCCCAGGTCTCTCTCGCGCTGCTCTACATCTCCCTTTCTTCTCTCACCAATATTGCTGCACTCTAATTTCTGGTGGCAATGCTGTTACCCTCTTTCTCCTGCTCTCTCCCTCTTGCGCGCTCTCTTCCTCTCTCGGTCTCTGTCGTAATTATTATTATTATTTAATTTTTATAACGCACCACATGCCCGCAGGCCTCAGGGCCTAATGCCCCCTGCTCTTTCTGGTCACAACCCTTGTCTCCTTTTTCTCTCCCACTCTCGCAATCTCGTGGTCCTCTCTCTGTCTCGCTCCACAACCCTCCCCCTCCCCACACACACACAATCTGGCAGTCTAAATAAAGGTATTCTAGGTTAAGAAAAAAAAAAAGACTTGCGTACAGTCACTATTTGTAGCTCATTCAGCAGCAAATGAAGTATTTCTTCCTTAGTTAATCTACTCAGCGCAATTGTATGGTTCAGTCATTTGTTTTCACTCCGTGGAAATGCAACTGCGGCAGCGCACCGAGGAGCAAAGTAACTGCGCTGCAAGAGAGTCGGACAGAAATGTGAGGGACTGATGCAGCATTCTAATAGGCCTTGAGTGCGCCTGCGTGTGGCAGGCTGGCCTGGCCAGGTCCCTGAGGAGCGGGCAGGGAGCACGGAGTGGGAAGCTGAACGTGGCTGAAAGGGATGAGGAGAATGACCAGTGATTGCATGGGATGACAGAGAGATTTGCGCCGGATGCGACTGGCGTGTGTCCAGCGCACGCGCTTCCAACAGCAAACTGGAGCGCCTGCTGAATGGCCACTATTGTACTGTGCCATTTCGGATTGTTTATTAATGCTGCTTTATGGAACTTCTGGATGCTGGCCACTATAGCAAGAGTTGAGCAGGTGCCCCATCTGCAGGGTAAAGAGCCTGTACACAATGGTGAGGACAGCTTTAGGGCCTTTCAACCATTTCACTTGAAATGACCCCTGAGCCCCCACGGTGAGGGGGGTCGGAGCTCAAGCAGCTGCTCCCATGTTGGCAGTCTTACTACACAGCAGCATATTTCTTCAATCTATGATGTTAAATCGGTGCTTTGTCATGCGCATGCTACAGGCTGCCATTGCTGCCTGCGGGTGACCTTGATTCAAGACTTTAAACGACGTGCGCTTGAACGGCTGCCTTTTGTGGAGCTGAGCCCCCAGCAGCATGGTTATCACCTCGTTGCCTCATACTCAGGTTTCATCTGCATTAGCACCTTGCTGACAAAGAGCAATTACTAGCTTTTCAGTGGACACTTGTCTGAGCTCCCCACTGGCTGCCTGCGCCACAAAAATCTGCAGCGATCAACATCCTGGCTGCATTCCTAGCATGAATTATAATTTAAGCATTTAAGCCACCTACGGGTGCCGCAGACTGTTCATCCGAAATGTGAAAAAATGGGGGGCACCCAAACATCATATTAAAATAAGCCCACAAGAGTCCTGACAAATACCTATGACCAGTACCCATGATCGTAAGTATCTAAGCATTCTCTAGACCTGTATTGCCTCTATTATGCTGTAACCCATGTATGTATGTAAACTTATGTATGTAACCTTTTCCCTACCATTGTAACCAGCAACGATTTCTAAGTAACTAACACTGTGATACCCTTGGGTTTGGGCATGTAACAAATACAATAAATAAATTAATAAATGTTCGGCTGGACTTGCACATTGGTCATTTAAACAATGGGATAGAATGAGAAGAAGTGGCATATACGTGAGAAAGCCCCTCCAATCACCTTCCTTGAGGCAATGAGCCCAAAGTGGTGCTCAGGGCTGTTTATCAGGAGCTAGAGAGTCGCTAACCCTCAGCGGGTCCCTGGCAGGATTGAATGCTCTGGGATCCTTCTTTTCCACCGAATAAAGGGAGGATCCTTCCCGGAAGCCACCCGGCCAGCTCTGAGATCAGCACAGAGTGAAGTAGGAAGCCAATGGTAAAGAGTTACCTACTGAAGCATAAGCCAACTGCAAAAACAAAGAAAAATAGGACTGTAATTGATTATGGCAAGAAATTAGGAGACAAGGACATCATGAACCAGCAGCAAACATGGAGGAGTGGAAGAGTTGTGATGCATCTCAATCCTGCCACCGGCCACTAAAATCCACGAATCGTCTATGCAACTAGAAGAGGGTGCATGCAGCACCTTACCTATGAATAAGCAAGATGGTGCTTGCATACGTTATGATTATTTTTATGTTATTTATTGAGCGCAGACCTAGCTTCGAGAAGCAACAGAGTGCTTTACAATCCTAGGGGAACAATATGGTGATGGAAGCAGAAAGCAAAGGAGTGGGAAGCTAACAACAGGGGAGGGAAGAGGTGGGCAATCTGTCAGCAAGGGATCTACAAGCAACCAGGGGAGGAAACAGTAGGGATTAGATCACACAGTCTCATGTAGGGTAGAAGTGGAGGGTGTGTGTATCATGGTTCGCGCTAAAAACCCACTGGATCCGATGGGACCCCCCCAGTCATCGACTCCCATAAGGACTTATCAAGCCCCAAGGGAGTGTCCCAGAGCCTCTTGGACTCAGTCATAAGATGGGATGAAGCACGTGGAGCTGCTTGCCCAGTCTAGTGAGGCTGAGCCTTTCAGCTTTCTCAGGGTGTGTGTGATTGAGGGACTATTTTACTTGAAGAACAGGGTGTGGTAAAGGGACTACTTTACCTGGAACTACTTGCAAGACTATTTAAGCCACGCCCTGCAGGCAGAACACGCTTTGCATTATTCTGCACTCCTGCAGCGTAACGCTCACCGTGTCTGTCCTGTCCACGAACTTCTACAGCCACGCCCGTTCTGAACTTCATCCATCGGTACCTAGAAGGAGAAAGACAGGAGAAAACAAGTCAGTACAACAGCAAAGCCTTACCCGCAGCATCCTTCCATCGGTTGCTTCTTCAGCCGCTCCCGGACCTCCACATCAGCTGAAGGGAAGGTAATCGTTCAGGCCGCAAGACGCACTCAGGTTCAGCATTCTTCCGGAGCATCTTCGGAGCGGTTCTTCCATTCTTCATTCCCGCGCCGCACCGCTTCTGCAAAAAGGAGAAGAAACAACAGGTTAGTCGCGCACGGAAGGGAAAAACAGTATTTTAGACTTACAGCGCCTCACTCTTGCGCTTCAACTCACCTGAAGGAAATCTGCTCAGCATCTTAAAACTATTTGAATCTCCATTCGAAATCCATTCGAGGCCGCGCCTGAAAGAAAAGACAAAGACACAGATGAAAAGGGGTTGAGGCAAAATAAAGACTTTAAACACCTATACCAAGCAGCTATTGGCATAGAGAATTACCTGTTTGACCCATCTGGACACGGGCGAAGGGACAGACGCAACACGAAGCTGCAAACAGATTCAGGTCAGGCTCTTCAGCCCTACTGGTGCCCGGACCCGGGAGGACCAGCATTTAGCCCTATTCAGAGCTCACCCTACTACCAAATTGACTTAGGTCGAAACGCGCGTCGGCTGTTTCTCACCTACCAATGGGTTATAATTGCTGCTATGTATCACTATGATTTTCTAAATTTTACCTTGTGAAGTTGCATTAGCAACAATTAAACAATAAGTTTTAATGCACAAGTAAGAGTTTTTTCAATCTGACAATGAAACCAATCCTTAATGCAATGGCTACAAGCATGGGCCAGTGAAGCCCCCCAGCGCCCATCATCATCCACAGTTTGTCATTCCATTCATCACCCAGCACATTGGGGATCTGGAGTTGGTCCCCAGACGAACAAGGAGTGAGGCTGCAGGTTGAAATTTTCGGTGTTCCAAGCATAGGTGTGCGGTAGGTAGGGAGTTCCGACAAACTAACTCCATCCTTTGCAACCTATTTGAATCTCCATTCGAAATCCATTTGAGGCCGCGCCTGAAAGAAAAGACAAAGACACAGATCAAAGGGGGTTGAGGCAAAATAAAGACTTTAAACACCTATACCAAACAGCTATTGGCATAGAGAATTACCTGTTTGACCCATCTGTCCAAGACTCGACAACCACTCATCGGATCAGTGAAGTAACTCGATCCATGGAAAGACTGTATTAATCGCGCCCCTGCTAGATTGCAGGATGGAGAGTCTACCTTACAAAATTCTAAGGTGAGATCAAGAGGAGAAGGGCATCAGGAGGTGGAGGAGGTGGGTCCAATTCAACCCCACTCAATAGCTAATATCTTATTCGATTTTGCAGACAAACGCCTCGTGAGGGTGATAAAAAGGGAAAAGTCGCAGCAGCATCATCAACTGGGCAGTACCACGCCAGCGCAGACATCATTCGTGCAGCCACGTGCTACGCCCCCGTGGAGACCAGGTGAGCGTGACAGAACGCGAAGCCTTATACAAAATCCTCTACCTGGGCGTCATGGAAACCTCTGAGACAGATCAGCTAGCTCAGCTTTTGTGGGAACTCACGGCTGAGGTACATTCAGCTCGGCAGGAAACCAATGCTTTGAGGAGAGAATTGATTGTGGCCAAGGATCGTACTGATGACCTCGCTAGACAACTGCTTCAGTCACAGGTTGGTCAAACACCGTTACCTGGATTGGGGTCAACGGTTCCAACAACACCAAGCAATCCAGTCCAAGTGGTTCTTCCAGGAGCCGTACCCTTGGCACCTCCAGAAACGCTTTGCGGGAGTCCCAAAAAGGTATGGGGTCTTTATCAATCAGTGCCGACTACATTTCCTATGTAGGACAGGAGCCTTTCCAAACGACCAATCTAAGGTGGCCTTTGTGCTTTCATACGTCAGTGGCAGCTTTTTGCCCGCCATTCCCAGGGCCAGGCATTGGATAATGAACTCTTGTCTCTACGTCAAGGCAATCAAGATCTGTTAACTTATATCGCAACTTTTAATAGGTTAGTAGTGGAAACCGACTGGCCAGACGACAAAAGAACAACACTGTTTCACCAAGGGTTGAGAGGTGAATTAAAGGATGTTTTAGCTCAAGTGGTCAACCCTCCCAGACACTGTGCTGAATATATAGACTTGGTGGTTCAGCTTGATCATAGACTACAGAACTGTAAGGCAGACCGAGCTAGAATGGACACTCGGGTATTTGTGTGCCCAAAGGAAAGTGCGTCTAAAACCACCGACTTGGCTGAACCCATGCAGATTCGAGGGGTGCGTGGGCCACTGTCCAAGGCTGAAAGAGATTGCAGAAGGCAACAACAATTGTGTTTGTATTGTGGATCAGCCGGCCATTTCCTCCGAGAGTGCCGCGTGAAACCGCCCAAGAAAGCAGTTGGGGTTGCCAGGAAGGTGAAAGCAGAGCCTGAGTCTGAAAATTACCCCGCCCGACAAGCGTAGAGGTCTGCTTGTCGAGCAAAAAGAAGGACTTCCAGACCTCGCACCTAGCCTTGCCAATGATCCTTATAAATCACCAACAGCCATCTTGAATGCATGCAGTCAAAGCTTATATCGACAGCAGGGCCATTGGAAATTATAAGGACCAAGAATTGGCTACAAGGATGAATCTTCCTCTCTGTGAAAAGGCAACAACAGATCTAGTCACCACTGTCGACGGGGCGGAAATCGCTTCGGGCCCTGTAACGCACTCAACGACTGAGATGACACTTCTGTGCCAAGACAGAGATCGGGAAGCCATTGTGTTCGATATAATTAAGGCCCCACAATTCCAAATCATTCTGGGAATGCCATGGTTAGTATCACACAATCCTTGCATCGACTGGCGTGCTAAGAGGCTGACCTTCTCAGACGAATGTGCTCGTACCTGCTATCAAGTGAAAGAACCCTTGGCCAAGGAAGTGACAACGATCATGAGCCTAGCTAATCCGCTGCCCCCGGTATATCAAGATTATCATGATGTTTTCCAGAAGGATCAAGCCAACACTCTCCCTGTCCATGGATCATATGACCGTCAAATCGATCTCATACCTGGCGCACAGATTCCATGCAGTCGAATCTATGCACTCACCGAACCTGAAAATCTGCATCTAAAGAAATATCTAGATCAGTACCTGGCTAACGGTTTTATCCGCCCGTCCAAGTCCCCGGCAGCTTCTTCCACGTTACGGAGGTTGAGTTCCTTGGATTTGTCCTAACCCCTCAAAGGTGTACGCATGGATATGTGGAAGGTGGATGTCATCCTCAATTGCCCCTCTCCAACCTCAATAAAAGGAGTTCAGAGTATGCTTGGGTTCGCAAACTTTTATCGTCATTTCATTCCAGGTTTTTCACAGTTAGTGCATCATATTACCTCTTTACTGAGAAAAAATAAACGTTTTCAATGGTCAGAGGAAGCAGAGGAGGCGTTCCAGGACTTAAAACAAAAATTCATCTCAGCTCCCATCCTGAAACATCCCCGCCCAGATCTACCATACCTGGTTGAGACCGACGCTTCCAGTTTGGCAATGGGAGCGGTTCTCTTGCAAAAAATCCTGAATCCGGTCAGCTTCACCCTGTGGCCTTTTGGTCACGGAAATTCACGGCCCCAGAACTGAATTATGCCATTATGGACAAAGAACTCTTGGCTATCAAGGTAGCCTTCAAGGCTTGGCGGCACTATCTCTTGGGAGCAAGGCACACGATCACAGTAATCACTGATCACCGCAATCTACAATACCTAAAGGTGGCAAAGGCTCAATCATCTCGCCAACTTCGATGGGCATTATTTTTTGCTGAATTCGACTTTGTGATCACTTATCGTCCTGGTCGTCGAAATGGTAAAGCAAATGCTTTATCTCGTATTGGAGTAGACGAGGAGTCCATCAACCCAGACCCGGTGCCAATCATCCCTGGAGAAAAAATCTTGGGAATTGCAACGTCTCTAACCTTAGATGACATCCACGAGGAAATCACTCATCTCATGGATACCAACACTCTGAAGGATTGGCCTACCAAAAGTGCTCACAACTCAGTCTCAGACCAATTACCATACTTTCAGGGACGTCTTTATCTGCCCAGCAAGGAACTTCAAGAAAAGGTCATCTCAATTTACCACAAATCACTGGTTGAAGGCCACCCTGGAATCGCTAAGACCGTAGCCAAGATAAAGCGACACTTTTGGTGGGCAACATGGCGTAAAGACATCAAACAGTTTGTGCTGTCCTGTGGGGTCTGCACACAAAGCAAGGCCCTAAAGAAGAAATCACCAGGTCAATTGCAACCTCTGGATGTTCCACCTACACCTTGGCATACATTGTCACTCGATTTTATAACTGACCTTCCTCCTTGTAATGGGTACAACACAATTCTGGTGGCGGTGGACCTATTTTCCAAGATGGCTCATTTTATCCCACTGAAGGGTTTACCCTCAGCTTCGATCCTGGCAAGAGAATTCTTAGAACAAATAGTCCGGATACATGGATTTCCTTCTATCCTGATTTCTGACCGTGGCAGTCAGTTTGTATCACGTTTCTGGAAAAAATGCTGCGAGTTCGCTCACATCGATGTGAGACTTTCCACCAGCCACCATCCCCAGACTGATGGTCAGACTGAGAGGACCAATCAGACTTTAGAACAATACCTCAGATGTATGTTACACCAAACAGAAGACAATTGGAAGGACGCTTTATGGATAACTGAATACGCCTACAACAAATCCCTGCACTCTAGCATTGGACAAAGTCCTTTCTATACTATTTACAGGTTGCATCCATGAACCTCTAACCTTGAACCACTTCAACCCCTGGAAATGCCAGCAGTAAGAAGTTTGACCACGACTATCACTCAAGCCTTCAAACAAGCAACTGACCATCTGAGGCGAGCTAAAGAAAGATACAAGAAATCAGCAGACATGCATAGGAGTGAAGCTCCCAAATATCGAGTAGGAGATGAAGTCTGGCTGGCGTCAAAGCACATTCCAATGAAAGGAACTCACACCTTCACTCCCAGATATGTAGGTCCATACACCATTAAAGCCATCATCAATCCGGTAGCTGTGAAGCTGGATTTACCTTCACACATGAGAATTCATCCCATATTCCATGTCTCACTTTTGAAACCAGTGCAACCCGGAACCCGAGTACTGAAACCACCAAAACCAATCATAGTTGACAGGGAACCTGAATTCGAGGTTAAGGATATCCTGGACTCAAAAATCGTCAAATCAAAACTATTTTATCTAATAGACTGGAAAGGATATGGACCACATGAAAGATCGTGGGAACCTAGCGAAAACATTCATGCCCCACGGTTGTTGAAGAGGTTTCATCATAACCACCTGAACAAACCGGGACCAATGGGAGATACCACCGTTAGGGGGGCTTTGGGAGGGGAGTGCTGTCATGGTTTGTGCTAAAAATGCCCTGGATCCGATGGGACCCCCCCCCAGTCATCGACTCCCATAAGAACTTATCAAGCCCCAAGGGAGAGTCACAGAGCCTCTTGGACTCAGTCCTGGCGCCGTTGGCGCCAGGCTCATAAGGTGGGATGAAGCACGTGGAGCTGCTTGCCCAGTCTAGTGAGGCTGAGCCTTTCAGCTTTCTCAGGGTGTGGTTGAGGGACTATTTTACTTGAAGAACAGGGTGTAGTAAAGGGACTACTTTACCTGGAACTACTTGCAAGGCTATTTAAGCCACGCCCTGCAGGCAGAACACGCTTCGCATTATTCTGCACTCCTGCAGCGTAACGCTCACCGTGTCTGTCCTGTCCACGAACTTCTACAGCCACGCGCGTTCAGAACTTCATCCTTCGGTACCTAGAAGGAGAAAGACAAGAGAAAACAAGTCAGTACAACAGCAAAGCCTTACCCGCAGCATCCTTCCATCGGTTGCTTCTTCAGCCGCTCTTGGAACTCCACATCAGCTGAAGGGAAGGTATTCGTTCAGGCCGCAAGACGCACTCAGGTTCAGCATTCTTCCGGAGTATCTTCGGAGCGGTTCTTCCATTCTTCATTCCGGCGCCGCACCGCTTCTGCAAAAAGGAGAAGAACAGGTTAGTCGCGCACGGAAGGGAAAACAGTATTTTAGATTTACAGCGCCTCACTCTTGCGCTTCAACTCATCTGAAGGAAATCTGCTCAGCATCTTAAAACTATTTGAATCTCCATTCAAAATCCATTCGAGGCCGCGCCTGAAAGAAAAGACAAAGACACAGATCAAAAGGGGTTGAGGCAAAATAAAGACTTTAAACACCTATACCAAGCAGCTATTGGCATAGAGACTTACCTGTTTGACCCAGCTCTCCAAGACTCGATAACCACTCATCGGATCAGTGAAGTAACTCGTTCCAGGGAAAGACTATTAATCGCGCCCCTGCTAGATTGCAGGACGGAGAGTCTACCTTACAAAATTCTAAGGTGAGATCAAGAGGAGAAGGGAGGGCATCAGGAGGTGGAGGAGGTGGGTCCAATTCAACCCCACTCAGTAGCTAATATCTTATTCCGATGTTGCAGACAAACGCCTCGTGAGGGTGATAACAAGGGAGAAGTCACAGCAGCATCACCAACTCCGCAGTACCACGCCAGCGCAGACATCATTCATGCAGCCAGTGCTACGCCCCCGTGGAGACCAGGTGAGCGTGACAGTGTGGTCCTTGGTGTTCGGGAAGAGTCATGCCATGAAGAGGAGGGTTTTCAGCTCCGTCCAACTGCGAGGCAAGGGGATGAGTCTGATTCTGACAGGGAGGAGGTTACAGAGTCTTGGGACATAGGCAGAGAAGGCCTGTCTTCTGGTTCTTTCCTTCCTGCACTGCCAGAATTTAAGCCTGCATAGGTTCTTACTTCTGGTGGTTCGTAGGCCTCTGGAAATGCTGAGTTTCTGTGTCAGGTAGCGGCAGGATTTGATGATGATACAGGCTTGCCGAGGGAGCCAGTGCAATTCGATGAGGGTCAGGGTGATGTGGTAGAATTTGCAGAGTCCTTTGATGAAATGTGCTGCAGCATGCAAGACACATCTCAGGGGTACCAGATTCATCACAGGAAGACCTTCCAAAAGGACATTGCCACCATCCATGGGAGAGGACCAAGGCTTGGACAGCAGATCTGAAGCGTTTTTCTAAGATGAAGGGCCTAGGTTTCTGCAGGAGAGAAAGTTGGTACCAAGATGTTTGTGTCTTCCTTGCTATGTGCTGTTTGAAGGAGAGGTGTATGTTGATGTCAAACCCAAGTGCCTTGGCACAGGTGGCCAGATGCGGTGTCAACCCCTTGAGGTGCATAGTAGAGAGCCAGGTCTCAATGTCAGGGTGTTCGGTGTTGTTGGTCAGGAGTAGGAATTCAGTCTTAGAGGGTTGAGCTCCAGGTAAGCGCTGGACATCCACTACTGGATCAACGTGAGGTATGCCTTGAGTGTGTGGATGCCTTCAATGGTGGATATCTTGAAGTAGAGCTGCATGTCATCTGCGCATTTGTGGATGTGGATCTTGTGTGGAGTGAGGAGGATTAAAAGTCTTTACATGTAAAGATTGAAGATCACAGGGCAGAGGATGGTTCCTTACTGGACTCCACAGGTGATGGGTAGAGTTGGTGATCTGAGGGGAATCCATTTGTACAAACTGGTGGTGTTTAGCAAGGTACGGTTTTAATCAGCTGATGAGGATCTCGCTGATCTCCATGCAGCGATGTAGATTGTCGGTGTCTGGCGGTCTATTGTGCCAACTGCTGATGAGAGGTCAAGGAAAACCAGGAAGCAAGGATGGCCATCATCAGGATATTAAGGTCATTGTTGATTACCTTGATGGTAGCCGTTTCTATGCTAGAGCTGGGTGTAAATCCAGATTGGTAGGACTGATGGAGGTTGTTGGCTTAACGTATTGGAGGAGGTGCATGGCTACTGCTGTCTTTCATCACATTGGCCACCAGAGGACAATGTTCAGCACGAAAGTTGACATCTTCATAGAACAACATACCATCTTTCAATTTCTATAACACTGACACTGTTGTCTCCTAGGCCCAAGCCTCTTACGAAGCTGCAAACTCCATCCAAATCTAAACCTAGGAAATTATGATTGAATGCTACACCGTCATGCTGATACCAACGCCTCAAATACTTGATGATCCTGATGCCCTCAAGCACCATAATTAATCTGACAGCACCAAGAATCCTGCTGGTCCTGACGCCCCAGTGATCTGTGCAAGTTTTAATATCTCTGAAGGCCATGCATAGGCCCTCATTACGACCCTGGCGGAAAGTGACTGACCTGACCGCCATAGCGTAAATAGCGTTTCTGCCATTGCACGACGGAGCAAAGTGCGGCTAATTCCGACCCATCGGGCACGAGCACTACGCCATGGCGGAAGTGCAAAGTCTGCGATGGCGGAAATGTCCCCAAAACGCCCCTCACCGCCGTCGTACGGCGCCCTAGGTGCAATTCCGCCACCCATCTTAGCGGTCACCGTAATGAGCGGCAATCGGAAAGTACGGTGACCGTAAATATACGGAAACGGAAGTAAAAACATGGTCCCGGAACGGGAAACAGCACGCCGTACACCTATAAAATCAGAATTCCCACACAACCATAAAAAATACTACCCTGAGACACATCCCAACCCGTCATCCACCCTAGTGAAAGCAATAAAAATGGGAAAAGTAGCGAAAAAAGCGTGCGACCGCAAGCGGCAGGTCCACTTCTCCCGTGAGGAACTCACCGTGCTCACAGAGACCCTCCAGGAGAATGCTGCCGTCGTCTCCTCGACGCAAATGACCAGGACGGCACTTGCGAACAAGAAGGCCATATGGGCCCTGGTGGCACAGCGGGTAAGTGCGGTGGGGACCGCACCCCGCAACCCACAGCAATGCAGAAAGCGATGGGACGACTTGCGGATACGCGTACGGAGCATACTATCCGCCAACCGTAACATTGCCACAGCTACCGGGGGAGGATCGGAATCACCCATCAAGTTGACCCCCTGGGAAGAAATCTGTGCCTCCACCATTGGAATGGAGAGTATAGAGGGAGTCGGAGGGATGGAGAAAGGAGTGCAGACATCCGAAGAATCAGGTAGGTGGGCCAAATAAAACAATGCTAAATCCACAATGTCCAATCATGTGAAGTACCATGTGTCCACATAGTGCAACAGTAACACATGTCCAGGAGAACGTCCACATACATTGGCCTGATAGCGCACTTTAAAACTCACATTAAATACATAAATAATTAAAAATCCTAAAAACACCCTCTACACGTGCAGCAGGCACACCCTAACTGCAGGCTGCAAAACAACTGCATCCTCAAACCACACAAAAATGAAACTACCTCCAAGGCCCTGACCCAAATCACCCTCAGGTACCACCCCAATGCATGTGATACATTGCCATTCCAATTTCCACAGACCCATTAATAACGCTCGCCCTCCTTTACTCCACCACAGGGTCCGATTCAAACGACGAGCTCCAGGACACCCCTACCAGCACACCTGCAAAGAGGGCCAAGACCAACGGCCAAAGACCCTCCACCTCAGCTGCACGGATCAAGACACGGCAGCAGCACAAATCAAGTGGCAGCACACAGGAGGGAACTTCAACAGGCACCCCAGCAGCCAGCATGCCCACAACAGCACCACCACAGGTCCCCCCAATGGATGCCACAGAAGGCACTGCTTCTGGTGGCAGCAGCACCATAGGTGACACTGCATTAATGGCAGCATGCTCCGACACAGAAAACGGGGATGTCGATGTAGGATCCATCCATGACCTGTCTCAATCCCCCTGTTTGTTTCATCCCGTACACCATGAGGATACCACGCAGGGGCACCCACAAGACGACGACTGGCCATCCCCCACAAGCCCTGTGGCAAGGCAACATGAGGTGACCAGCCCCTCTGTGACACCACCGCAAATGGCCATGGCACAGCAGAGGCAACAGTCCCTCGACCAGGTGATCGTGCAACAGCAGCAACTGGCCACGCTCCTCAAGGACCATGCTGATGAATGTGGGGGTACTAAGGCAGCCATAGAAACATCAACTGAGACACTTAGGGCAGAAATGGAGAGAAGTACAGAGACACTAAGGGCACAAATGGAGAGAAGCACCGAGAGCCTGAGAGTACAAATGGAGAGAAGCACCGAGAGCCTGAGGGGGGAACTGCATGCGACGTCCAAAGACGTATGTGCTGAACTTGCCACTGTGCGCCGTGTGCTCACTGAGCTCTCACAAACCCTTAGGGACATGCATGGACGTGAGCAGGCAGAGACATCATCCGTTGCAAGTTCCGTCCAGGGCAGCCCCCAACGTAGATGTGGGAGGAACCTGCGCTCCACAGGCAGGGGTGCCCCTGATACCCGGAGAGGGGGCTTGCAATAGCGTCTGCCCACTGACAATGAGCATCTTTGGACACTGGTGTTCGGGGGGGAGGTAGGAGGGTGGAGGGGGTGTGTTGGGCTCACTTGGGTGGCGGGTCGATGGGGTGTGTAACATAATTTCACATATGCTATAAACAATGCACGATCATCCAATGAGATGTGTGGACATTGATCTTTGTGTACGAGGCCTTTATAGGCGTACAGTCCATATTGTGCATGTTCCAGACACACACAGTGCCACAAGTCCCATGTCCATGTATCAGCCACCAGGCGTGAGTGCTAGAAGCATGAATCTATGAGAATCTGACGAATGTCACGGCCCTCCTGTGCCTCGCGGACTCCTTGAGGTGCTGCCACATCCCCACCCTCATCATGACCATCTTCAGGTGCTTGCAGTTCTGCGTCAGGGGGCATGGGCACATTTCTACGTACGCACATGTTGTGTAGCATGACACATGCCATGACCATCTTTGCAACCTTCTCATGGCGGTACAGGAGTGCCCCGCCAGACCTGCTGAGGCAGCGGAAACGAGCCTTCAGTAGGCCGAATGCCTGTTCTATGACTACACGGGTACGTGAGTGGGCATGGTTGTAGTCCTCCTCATGCTGGTTCTGTGGGTTCCGGAGTGGTGTAAGGAGCCATCTCTTCAGTGGATACCCGGCATCACCTGCATGTGGACAATAAAGGATGTTTGTGGAATGACATTGCTACGTACGCACCCCCCCCCTCCTGCCAGGTCATTGCCGCATCACATACCCCACATTATCATGCATGAAATGAGACTCACCGAGTAGCCAGGATCTGTTCCCTGCGTGTCGCTCCATGTAGCGTGGTATTGTAGAGTTCCTCAAGACCATAGAATCATGGGTTGATCCAGGAAATCGGGCACAACAACGTGTAATGATCCTGTTGGAGTCACGCACCATTTGTACATTAAGAGAATGAAATTGTTTTCGGTTGCGGTACTGGGCCTCCATGGCATGTGGGATGACCAATTCCACATGGGTGCAGTCGATGGCACCAATGCAACCCGGAATGCCGCCAAGTGCATGGAATCCCACTTTTGTGTTCGTAATTTCCTGCTCCGAGCGTGGTAGAGAGATGTAGTCGTCTGCGTGCTTCAGGAGGGCATCGAGCACTTGCAATAGTGTCCGTGAGAACACTGGCTGTGAAATGCCATGCAACTGTCCGACTGTGTGCTGGTAGGTGCCTGTGGCCAGAAAGTGGAGTACAGACACCACCTTCAGTAGGGGTGGGATGGCGGTTGGGCTATCTATCATGCTGACAAGGTCAGCCTGTGTCATGTCCACAATGGCGGTTATGGTGTCCCGGTCCAAACGGTAGAGGGTGTGGATCTGCTCATCCGTGAGGTTGAACGGATGTGCTCGGAGGCGTGGGATTGCGGGCTGCCTGCGTGGTGGTAGTGGCTGTGCTGGCGGGCCTTGCTGGCCCTGCCTTGCCCTCCTCCTCCTCCTGCGTCTCCTCTGTGCGGCCGGTTGTTGTAGTAGTTGGTGTTCGTCTTCTTCTTGAAGTTGGAGTACTTGCAGTGCTATCAGGTCCCCCAGGGCCAACATCGCTAGTCCTGCCGGTAGCATTTTGGAGTGGGTGTGGTTGTGGGAGGAGGTTGGGTGTGCAATTTATGTGTTTTCAGGCTGTATAGCCTCCACCTGTGGTGATTCATTCCACCTGTGCAAGCTGCAATCCCCTTTGGGCGAGCACGTCCCGCACACAACGCTGCAATTCGACGCATGGCATCTTGCTATTACAATCATGTATTTGATCCCGATGGCAGTGAACTATTGGTTCATATGTTCATTCTGCTATGGTCCCATTGTTTCACATACTATCTTTGCAGTCGCGAACAAACTTGTGAAGGGTCAGTGGAATGTAGTACTCGATTAACGGTGGACCCTCATGCAGCACTGTACCGAGGTTCACCGACGGGCGGGGCGTCCCATTTGTGAGTGAAGCCAGTTGCCATTTTCACACACTGCCGCACTACATGGATGAATTTGTGATTTCAAGCGGTCACAGATGCATTTTCGACGTGATGTTGCAAATGAGGAATTCGAAGGACGGCGCTTTCGGTTTTCAGCTAGCGGCGAGGAGACGCCCACAGGTCTGACTGCAAATATAACGTTCTATTGTTTAATGTCCTTGGGACAGGGGCCATGGCGAGAATGCAATGATTGATATGAATAGTATGGGATGCGCAATAGCGTAGTGGACGATAAGGCAGGACGTTCCCAAATCCATGTTACTTCACAACACTGGAATTCCGGCCTGGAGCACAGTGGATTTTGCAGACTGCATTACGCACAGACTCAATGGAAATTTCACATGTTATGTGAGTAAATAATCAGGCGTTTTCATTCCGGGATGAGGGAATGATGTATGGATGCATGGACAGATGATTTAATGGAGAGTTTGCCATGTACAGGGCTTTTTGGAATCTATCCACCTCCCCTGCGCTATGTGATGCAGAGCTGCCATAGTGGGACCATCGTCTATCTGCCCTTGTTGAACCCTCCCTGTCTCGACGCGCCTTCAAACACTTGTGTCTATGCACGTTACTAATCCCATCTAATGGATTCTGTTTTGACAGACGCATGCACACAAACACTCGTTTGTAATAGTGTTTTCACCTCGATTTTTATAGTTATGATTCGCAAGTGATTTTTGGGTGGGAATAATCCTTTTGAGTGGGCTAGCATGCATATGGCTGTGGATTTAGTGTGATCATTGAAGTGAGTAATTCAAATGAAGTTCTGATGCCCATACTATTCTTTTTCATTTCATTTGGGTGACAGGTATCTCCTCCCCTTTTGCCGCTGCCATCTGTATGCCACTCCTGCAGATGGCTTTTACTCCCGACACCTGCTGCTTCGTGTTAATCAGTGGAGCACCATTACGATCTTATGGGACGATCGCCAATGGGCCACATGCCCTTACGCAGTACTAGTGGCTAGGAGCAACATATCGACCTTTCAGCTGGACTAGTGCCTACCTAATGGGACGGCCCTGCGGTTCTAGGCGCTTCCATGTTGCCTTTTTGAACGTGAATGTAGCCCCTGTGTACCATGAAGGAACAGGGCGTCACACAAGAAGAAGCTGGTCATTTATTGCGGATGCAGCCCACAATAATGAAATATATTTTGGAGTTCATGACCTAATGGCTGTATGGGCTTGGTGATTTTGTTGTGCATTAAATTTCTATTCTGATATTAACCGTGTAGCGTTCTTCTTTGCAAGTAATGTAGCATATTCCTATTTGTGGAGCGATGTATTGTGAGAAGATCTGCATTGGGTTCCGGCTTCTGAGTATAGTTGCGTGGTACTGTACTGGCCGCGTTTGCCTACGAAGCCCAGTGTGGTCAGGGATAGGGGCTACCATTATGACTGTTTTAATGATGTCATGCTCAGGGGCGGGGGATTAGCTTTTGTGTAACAGATGCCGGTCAGCCAGGTGGATTGGTGGAATGATGTGATTATCAGAATATGGCTGGTCACAGGTGCCTGTGTTTGCGTGCGTTTCTTGGAGGGAGACTGAGGTCATGTCCATTGGAATAGCTTCTGTATTCGTGCCATCTGTGCCCTGCAGCTCCCATTGGCCCCTCTTGAGATGAGCCTGGCTGCTCAGTCACTCTGCCAAC
This sequence comes from Ambystoma mexicanum, assembly GCF_040938575.1. Taxonomy (NCBI): domain Eukaryota; kingdom Metazoa; phylum Chordata; class Amphibia; order Caudata; family Ambystomatidae; genus Ambystoma; species Ambystoma mexicanum. The sequence continues at coordinate 1,485,572,150 of NC_090929.1, forward strand.
TTGTGTGGTACATGCTTATGCTGATGGTTGGTTTGTTTACTGGCAGGGCTGGTGCAGTCTCACTCAGGATACTGCTTTGAATGTTGCCTTACACTGGTGTCAGTCGATGGGGGGGCCTGTTTTTGTTTGTCTCATATTTCAGTTCATGTTGCTGGACTTGAACCTTCACATGCCTGTGCTGCATCAGTGCGGCAATGGTGCCATGGCAAATATGGATGGCCACTCACAAGGCACTTGGAGCCCCTAGATTCATTTGTTCGTTGGCATGCATGGGTGACTTGTACATTTCACTGGTTGCATTGTGTGACTTCATTGCACCTACGAGGAGTTGTGCAATGTGGCCAGGGAGTGGTGTACAGGCACTCAGTAGGGCCGTTTACGGTTGGTTCGCGATGCCGTACTTCTCACCATGGCGGAATGGTACTTTCCGCCATGCTTGATGGCGTTAGGTACATGTCCGCTAGGGTCAGAATTCGCGTACCGTTGCGCCATGGTGGTAATTACGGTTTGGCATGGCGCGCGTGCGCGTACTTGGTGCAGTTAGCGTTGGCGTTCACTACGGTGTCGCTAATGGCATCGTACTTTACGGTGACGGGTCATAATCGCACCGAGCGCTATTCGATGGCGGTATTGCATTTCCGCCATCGTTTTTCGATTTCCGCCAGGGTCGTAATGAGGGCCATAATCTGCTATCCTGAGCATCACTGCTGACCCTCACACATAGGCATAACAGGCCATTGATCCAAGAGAGAACTCTAAAAAAAAATGTATCCCATACCTGTGGAGAATGTCCATGGCAGGGCTGCTAGGGTAGCAGCATAGCATTTACACAGGGATCCTAGTTTACCCATCTGCTCTTTAATATTTATAGTCAGCCATTCTAGGCTCTCTTTTCCAAATGCGGCCTTTTTTTTATAATTCATACACTGACGACACCGAGGTCTATTTGCGGATCAATGAAGCTACAGATTTCTCTCAGTCAAACAATGAATTACACATAAAAGATTACAGCTTAATCCGATAAGAAAATGAGATCATTTTATTTGGTCCTAAACATCTGGTTAGCAATCCTGCAGGGATCCCACCTCCACTCTTAGGGTTTAACCTCCCAACCTGTCTCGCACAAAAGGTCAACAACATTGGCTGCTACTAGCAATCAAGATGGGCTGCGAACACCCGGTTGGATGGATAGGCAAGTCTATATTTTCTTCAGGCTTTTCCTATTACAATCTATCTTGCCCTACATTCCCTCCACCGATCACTCTGTTGTGGATAGTGCCCTTGGGAATTCCAGCTTGGACTATGCCAATGCCATTCTAGCTGGCATTCCACAGCGACATCTCCCACGTCTCCAGGAAGCACAAAATGCTGCATTTAGATGTACTATTTCATATTCCAAAATCAGCCTTGATCGCCGGAAATGATAGCACTAGTTGCTTGTCACGCAAAGAGTCGAAGTTAAGGTTCTTCACTTGGTCTTCAAATGTGTGGATGGACTGGAACCACAATACTTGTCGGAGAGAATCCAGATGTGTCTCATCCAACGCGTGATCTGTGTTCGGCTCACCAACATATATTGGCTGTTCTACCATCTAGTTGTGTGCACTGAGGAGATAGCGTTTTTCAGTCCTGGGTCCTCGGCTCTGGAACGCTCTCCCTATCAATCTGCGTTGAATTGATACCCTCCAACTGTTTCGATAAACTCTTAAAACCTATCCTTTCACTAATGCTCCCAGTCCTTTCGCTCAGCTAATTTATTTTCTTAACACTACCATACATATTTTCATAAAGCCTTAACGCAAACTAAGAAAAACCTGCGCCCAGATGTAGTTGTTATATCCGGTTTATGTGTATTACAAATAAATAAATAGATGCAACAAGACAACTATTTTTTGTGGCCACCACAGTATTTGGAACTGATTCTTTGGAGTTCATAAGTAATTGAAGTGTCAACCACAACACATGCCACAGGGTCTTGAGTGTTTCGTGGCAGGGAGGTTATAATGTTCCTGAGTGGCACCACACAAAGAGACTAATTTGTCCCCAGATAGGAAAGATCCTCGGGCAAGAGAGCTCCATTGGATTAAGATTTTCCTTGAGATGGCGATACAATCCTAAGAAAAGTCTGCACAAGGGTGCCACCTGCCATGGCCTTCCAGGGACTGACTTGATGCATTATGTGCAATGAAGATATACATTTTTTTTAATTGTATTTTATTTACACAATTTTCAAATCAGAGTGTGTCAATCATAATATTTTTAAGTATTTCACTCAAATTCCAGTGGCAGTACTCCACCGAAAGGTCCGTTCTTTTCATTCCAGGGTGGAGATGTAAGAACGTGAAAAGGCCCATTCTACAAACCTTGGCAAATCTTTTGTTCGCGAGTCCTGGATGGCTGCAACCTGCAAGGATGTCTGGGTGCTGAACCCTAACAAAAGGGAAAAACCAACCCCAGAACTCATCACAAATCATGAAACATACATTCCCTGGGAAAGCATCATGTAGTGTCCCTGATTGTACGGTTGTCTGTGTTGATCATGGCTGACCGTGACGCTGCTGATCTTGCCTTCGCTGTCCAACATCTACGGGACAAGATGTGGGCTTCAGAAGTGTAAATCGAGGGTCGAGTAAGTAGGCACAGCGGGTGACTCTAGAATACAGAATACCAAGGCTCTTCGTAACTTCCAGCTGCCTTTGGAGATATGTTGAAACTGATGAGAATATGGAATGGAAGCCTTGCCTTTTGGGTGGGCGCATCGCGATTAAGCCACTTCGTAGCAGTCATTTGTTAACAGTTGTACGCATCTTTGTTGTGGGATATGTGCACCTTGTCTGTGGGGGATAGGTGGCTTTCCCTGTGTGGGATAAGTGCACCTTCTCTGTGGGGGATATGTGCACCTTCTCTGCGGGGGATATGTGCACCTTCTCTGCCGGGGATATGTGCACCTTCTCTGCGGGGGATATGTGCACCTTCTCTGCGGGGGATATGTGCACCTTCTCTGCGGGGGATAGGTGCACCTTCTCTGCGGGGGATAGGTGCACCTTCTCTGTGGGGGATAGGCGCGCTTTCTCTGTGGGGGATAGGTGCACCTTCTCTGTGGGGGATAGGTGCACCTTCTCTGTGGGGGATAGGTGCGCTTTCTCTGTGTGGGATATGTGCACCTTTTCTGTGGGGATAGGTACGCTTTCTCTGTGGGGGGTAGGTGCACTTTCTCTGTGTGGGATATGTGCACCTTCTTTGTGGGGGATAGGTGTGCTTTAGGTGTGTGTGATATGTGCACCTTCTCTGTGGGGGATAGGTATGCTTTCTCTGTGGGGGGTAGGTATGCTTTCTCTTTGGGGGATAGGTGCACTTTCTCTGTGGGGGGTAGGTACGCTTTCTATGTGGGGGGTAGGTATGCTTGCTCTGTGGAGGAGAGGTGCGCTTTCTCTGTAGGTGATAGGTACGCTTTCTCTGTGGGGGATGGGTGCGCTTTCTCTGTGGGATAGGGATTAGTGCATTTCACAGTCAGGGGAAATCGGCAGACGACTTACATCCAGGTTCTCTGGCTTATGTTTTTTTAGCAACACCAAAGACTAAGGGACTGGAGTGAACTGAAATTATTCAATGAGGATTCAATAGAATACAAATGAAACTCTTCTGTAGGATTGTGGTGCTCAGACCTTGTCTCTCTCCTTAGTCTTCCCACCTGACACAAAACAAAAAGTCAATCACAGTCCATGGGGTTTACAATTCTTTCTCTCTTGTCAGTTTCAAAAGCCTGCTGATCTTTGTACAGAAGTCAGGCTGGTTTTTGTTTTGTTTGTTGTCTTTTTTTGTTATCACTACAGTAACGCTGCAAGCAAAAGAAGCTTCAATTTGATGCGGAACACTTGATTAATGTTTGGTTGTATTTATAAAAATGCCAATAAAAACATTTAAAAATAAATCACAATTTGGGGGCCCTGTTGCGCCGAAACTAGATGGCCGCCTAATCGCAGAGCTCCGGACTGGGAGAGTGCATAAACTTGGAAAAGCGCCTTTAAAATACTACGGATCTGCTCTGCACTGACGGCGCTTCTGGGTGAACCCCCAAGCTACACCTTTGCCGACTTCTGGACCCATGCTCCCCCCGGGGGCCGTGCTGTGAGCCCCGCTCTAACTGGGGCTGCGGGTGACATTCTCGAGCCGCGCCGCGGCTCCAGGGACTGCAGCTCTCTCTGACACCAGAGAGCGCGGTGCTGTGGGCCGCTGTGGGGAAGGGGCATCAAAGACCTTCCGAGAGGGCTGAGCCGCTGCGACTGGCGGATCCACCCGGCATTCCACGGACCAAGCCCCTGCACGCTGCCGTGGAATCCACTAAGACGGACATCCACCTCCGCCGGCTAACTTCTGATGGGGCCTGTGGGTCCCGGAGTCCCCCGCCCCCTTGAATCACACGGCGGGTGACGAAGACTTTGCTGCAGGACCTCCCTCCTTCACCCTGCTTTCCTGCTTACCTGCTGTGCGCCCCGCTCGGACAGGGGCCACGTGTGTCTAGCCCGGGCCGTGCCGCGGCTCCAGCGACTGTGGCTCACTCCGACACCAAGGAGCGCGGCGCTGCGGGCCACCGTGGGGGAGGGGCATCAGAGCCCTTCAGAGCGGACCGAGCCGCCGCGGCCGGTGGACCCGCCAGGCACTCTCCGGATCAAGCTCCTGCACGCCGACGGGGACTCCACTGGGCCACACAGTCACCTCCGCCCGCTAACTCCTTGGTGCCTGAAGATCCAGGAGTCTCCCGCTTCCTGGTCCCACACGGCGGGGGACGTAGACATTGCCGCAGGTCGTCTCCCCCTCAGCCTGCTCACCTGCTCTCCCTCCGCCACCCCCCCTCCCACGGAACACGGGAATCTACTCACGGCAAGGTAGGGGGTGCGGGGGGAAGTGTGTTATTAGCCCCGGTGATCCCGGGTTGCCAACCCCGCTCAGTACAGGCGTGCCTCGCAGGCCGCCATACTTCTACGCGGCGGCGGTTTGGGCACTGTGCCCCCCACGCTGGTGATACCTCTTCTGGTATTGTTCACCCCCCCCAGATCTGTGGGGACACACGCTGCGGCTGGGGGCCTACGCCGCACTGCGCCGCTGCCGTTCCCCCTATCTCCTGCTACTTGAACCAGCGTGCTGCACCAAGCCTGCGATCACCAGCACCACAAACCTTTGGCTTCCCGGTGTTCTTGCCGCCCAGTACCAACGTGGCGGACCTATTGCCGTGATCCTGCCAACCACCATCTCTCTGTTCTGGGCGGGCCACCCCCCTGGTCCCATACAACCACTCCTGGGTCTCACGCGCCCTGCTCGGGGTTGGACTGTTTCCTGCCCCCCAGTGCAGCCCTGCCTGTGTCTGCCAATGGCAACTAAGGGGAGCATAACTTGTTACCTACTGGCTGGCTTCATGCTGCTCCTACCATTCACTTCTACTATACACGGCGGCGTGCCTGGGCTGTGTGGGGAGCCATCTCGAGCACGGTGATACTGTGGTCTCGGTGTACTTCCCGGGTCCCCCGGACCGGCACCGGTTGCCTGCCTGTACCACTGCTGAATGCCCTCCCACCTGCTTCGGGAACATTGTCTGCTCGCCTTCCCCCCCCTCGCAGTGAAGCAGCCAATCTATACTACAGGAACGTTGTCTGCTCGCTCTCTCCCTCCCTCCCTGCAGTGAACCGCTCGCTCTGGACTCCTCACGACTGCGCTCCCACTGCTCTCAATTAATAGCTCTCCTGAACTTATAGCTCTCCTTCCACCATGACTAAGGGAGCCGGCTCTAATAAGAAGCAAAGTTCACTAAACATGTTCGCTAAAACCCCCTCCAAGCCACTATCTGATCCTCCGGAGGAATCGCCGACGACCACTGCACCCTCCACCTCTGACGACTGGCAGAAAATGCTGGAGTACATGCGAGAGGGCTTCACGACACTCCATACTAAGTTAGACGATATGAATGGGACCATCTCATCTATAAAGGCCCACATTGAGAGGACGGACAGCAGGGTCACTGAGATTGAGACGAGGGTTGGCACCACAGAGGACGACCTGACCTCCCTGCGCACCGCTGTAACCGCCTTGACCAGGCGGGTCTCTGTGGTCGAAAAGAAAAACGATGACCTCGAATCCCGCTCCAGGAGGAATAACCTCTGCATTGTTGGAATATCGGAGGACAACATCCGAGAGCCCTTGGAGGATTACGTGGAAGGCATCCTCCTGTCGCTTCTGGATAACCCCAAGCTTTCGGCACAATTTGCAGTGAAGAGAGCCCACCGATCCTTATCTGCCAAGCCCAGGCCGGGTGCCCCGCCCCGTCCCATCATAGCCAGAATCCTCAACTTCCGCGATCGTGATTCCCTGCTCCGGGCGGCCAGGGCCAAGGGGGAGTTGCATCTGGGGGCGGCTAGAATACACTTGTATCCGGATTACTCGGTGGCTGTCCAACAAGAGCGTAAAACCTTCCTTGCGGTGAAGAAGAGACTCCGAGACTTAGGAGTCAAGTACTCCATGCTTTTCCCCGCCAAACTGAGGATTGAACACTCTAACCAAACGTATTTCTTTACCATCCCAGAAGAGGCTTCGAAGTTTATTGACGAACACATACCTGGCTGATCTAAGCAATGTTAATATGACTCGCATGTTTCATCATCTATTAGTATACCTGGGCTGCGGGATCGGACCGCCACGGCGCTCCCTCCCTCACTATGGGCACTGTTCATCGTAGCCTACTACTGCGCAGGTTGCTTCTGTTGCCCCTTTACCTTTCCATATAGGTGATGTTTCGTTACCATACTGTTGCATCATAGACCGTACTGTCTGGTTCGTGTTGGACTCACCGCCCGAAGCTACCCTGGTTTCTCAACCCACCCATTTCCGTAACAAATTCCGACACCCTGGCCCCTCTCTAACCATGATTATACCTGATCCTTTGGCGCTGTGTCGGAGAGCATGGCCCCATCCTATTTCCCTGTGGGCCCTTGCCTATGGTTTTTGTCCCGATGTAACCTGCACACTATAAATGCTCCACCTTAACCTATTACGTAGTATAAACCTCCTTACACTCTCCCCAGTCCGGCCGCCATCGCCCGGCTGCTAACAGTCCCCCAGGTGCTGATGCCTAAAAGTTTATGTTTGTTCTGGTTTTGTTCGGGTTTCGTCCCTCTGATTGGGGGAGGGATGTGGGCGGGGGGTTGGAAGGGAATGTTCTGGTTTAAAAATGTCTTGACAGCCTCCGGAGGCCCTGCAAGCACAGCACCCAAGCAATTCATATATGCAGTCAACCGACTGCATACACCTATGGTACACACTTTTCACAACCCTGGAATCCACCTTTGTTTATTCCACTGCCACTCATATGAATATGGCTGATACTTCTCTGACCTTTATGAGCTAGAATGTCAGGGGACTAGGCAATTATAAGAAGATGCGGCAGATCCAGCTCCATGCTGAACGCCACCGGGCAAAGATCCTTTGCCTTCAGGAAACCCACGCTCGCTCAGAGCAATGTGAACGATTCGCCAGACAATGGGGCCCCCATAGATATTACACTAATTATTCCAGAGTCGAGGCACCCTCATCCTAATACATAGTAGTCTAAAGTGCTCCTGTCATCAATCTCACATAGATCCACTTGGAAGATTTGTACTCATCACAGGTATATTACAACATCAGGAGATAATCATTCTGAACATATACGGTCCCAACGTCGACGACCCCGACTTCTACCATCACCTAGCCACTTTACTTGAGAGCTACCCCCTGATTCCTATTTTATGGGGCGCGGATTTCAATACGATATTAGATATCACATTGGATAGGTCCGGGTCTCGCCCTCGTCAACTGTCTAGGGCGGCCTACTCTATCTTGACTTCGCTCCCCCGCTTGGCACTGGTGGACGCTTGGCACCTAATGTATCCCAATGACCGTACTTACTCCTTTTACTCCTCAGTGCACGATTCCCACTCTAGAATAGATAGATGGCTGGTCACAGACTTACTGATTAGATGCGTTACTCGCTTGGCCATTCTCCCCAGGACACTGTCGGACCACTCACCAGTACTCATTTCGTTAAACTGGGGATCAGACGCCAACAAAACAAGATAGTGGAGGATGAGTCCTCATGTGCTTCTCGACCAGGTTTTTGCCTCCGAGCTTGAATCCTCTATTGGAGAATATTTCGAGATTAACTTAAATTCTGTCTCTACGCATGCTGTGCTATAGGAAGCCTTTAAGGCACACACTAGAGGAGTCGCCATCTCTAAGAGCAGTGGCATCCTTAAGAGCATCCGTGCTGACATCGCCACCAGTGAATTGGCCCTAACTGCTTATGAATCCCAATACGCTGTAGATCACTCCCCAGCTACCTTGGCGAGTCTGGGCACTGAGCTGGACAGGTTCCGTGGCCTTGCTGAACGAGAGGTTAAGTTCCTGGACTCCCCTCGCTTGGTGAGGAAATACGGCCGGCAGAATGTTGGCTAGGCTGCTACGCCGCAAACTTGGTGCCCCCAACATACCGGCCATTGCTAGACTAGCTGGCACACTCGCATCCTCCCCTCAAGATATCAATTCCGAGTTCCTTGCGTTCTACACTTCCCTGTACTCGGAGGTTGACACCTCCCAGATTTCTGAAATCAATTCCTACTTAGAGAACCTCCCGTTATCAGTCCTATCAGTCGACACTAGTGCCTTCCTTGAGAGGCCCTTTACCCTAGAGGAAATCGTGGAGGCCATTGAGTCACTGGCAGCGGGGAAGGCTCCCGGCCCTGATGGGCTCCCTATGGATTTCTATAAACTATACAAAGCACAACTAGCGCTGCACCTGCTGGCCTTGTGGGAGGAGTCATGCGACATGGGCATACTTCCGCCATCTCTCCGTGAGGCATTGATTATGGTGCTCCTCAAACCTGGTAAAGCCCCTACGCAGTGCAGCTCTTACCGACCCCTCTCGTTGATTAATAGCGATATTAAAATATTTGCCAAACTACTTGCCAACCGCCTGGGACCGTATATGTCCCACATTGTTCATCCAGACCAAGCTGGCTTTGTCCCTGGCAGATCCACCTCCCTAAATTTACGGCTACTCTTTAATCTACTCAACAGAATCGACCCGGCCACACACGCAGTGGCGGCCACCAGTGCCTTAAGTGGCACTACAAATCGAGCCGGGGCCCATCGAGGGGGCGTGGCCTAACAACGGGGGTCTTGATGGGCCGTTAGGCCACGCCCCCTTGACGAGCCCCGGCTCAATGGGCTACTGGCACCCCTGCCAGGCAGCCTTTTGTAGAGATTAGCACCCTCTCCCCTACTGGGGAGAGGGTGCTGATCTCTGCATTTATTTTGTATAGGCTTGCCTGGCAGGGGACAGCGCCTCGCCTATTCAGCCTTAATGGTGGTGCTGCCCCTCGCCAGCTGGGGAGGGGCAGCGTCACCATTAAGGCTGAAAGGGTGAGGCCACTGGAAGCAGAGGCCTTTTTCCTAAAGACTTAAACTCCCGAGAATCCGCGGGAGCTTCAGTATTTAGAAAGCAAGGCCTCTGCTTCCAGCGGCCTCACGTTTTCTCCATAATGGTGGCGCCGGCCCACGTGCATCCCTTGATTAAAGGGATGCCTCGCAGGTGCGGCGCCACCATTATGGCTGAAAGGCATTTTTTTCTGAAGCCCGAAGCTCTCGCACACGAGCGAGAGCTTCAGGCTGTAGAAAAAAATGCTTTTTCCTGTAGTGGCCGGGGCTGACAGGGGAGATTAGTGGGCCCCGGCAGGGCCCCGCCTCAAAACGAAATTTCGGAGACTGCCGGGGCCCAGCCCCGGCAGGCCCCGGCCCACTTAAAGCCCTGGCGGCCACATTAGACATGCAAAAGGCATTTGATTCAGTCTCTTGGAAATACCTGTGGTGCGTCCTCGAGAAATGTAAATTCGGCCCCAACTTCCGCTCCTGGATAAAGCTCCTTTACACCGCCCCATCGCCCAAGATTTGTACGGAAGACAGATGCTCTTCCCCCTTTCAGATATTTAGAGGAACACGCCAGGGATGCCCTTTTTCCCCACTCATTTTTGCTATTGCCATGGAACCCTTTGCTGACATGATTCAGCAGTCACACTCGCACAGAGGGCTGCGCACATCTGGCCAGACTGACATAATCTCCCTTTATGCTGACAATACCCTGCTGTTTGTTCGATCCCCTGAAGTTAATCTCTTACCTATACTGACAGACGTTGCTCGATTTGGGGACATATCCGGTTTGACGGTCAATTGCTCCAAGTCTACATTATTCCCATTCACGGATTCGACACAACCCCCTCCGGATCTACATGGGTTCACCTGGGCTTCCTCTAGCTTCACCTACCTAGGGGTGGTGGTTTCCCGGCACACGTCACAGCTACGTGACGACAATTATCATACCTATTTAACTACCCTCGAGACTAAAACCTCAAGCTGGACTGAGCTTCCCCTCTCGCTAGCAGACAGAATAGGCATACTGAAAATGATTGTATTACCTCAATTACTGTATCGTTTCACCAACCTGCCCCTGTGGCCTGGGGATACCTTTTTCCAAACACTACGCACCATATGTAACACCTTCCTCTGGCACTCTGGGGCCGTCCGGCTCAAATTGACTACACTAACTGCCCCTAAGGCGTTGGGCGGCTTTAGCGCACCCGATTTTATCAGATACTGGGTGGTGGCCCAATCGCAGTTTGCTGCATTCCGGTTCAACACCACTGATCCCCCCCCCCCATGTTCGCCTTGAGAAGCTAGCTGTCTGTGACCGAGTGATCGGGTCCCTGGTCCTCCAGCCAATCCCCCCTGCATTAAACTCGGCAAATCCGGTGGCTTGTACATCCCTGGCGCTGACTAAACTCTGGTCCATGGTCGGAACACCCCGCCCGTTCCATGGGGATCTGCCTTTGTGGAACTTCCTTTCTGATGTTCCACACATCCCACTTTCGGTGGTCGCCCGCTGGGCCTCTGCTGGCTTCCTGACTTTACGCGATGTCTTTGAACAGGGAAACTTCATGGAATGGTCTGACCTTCCCCCCTACTCAGGCGCCGACCCTCGGTGTGGCTACAGTATTCTTCGCTTCGAGCACATCTCAAGTCCACTTATCCAGACTTCCCCACCTTGCCCACCGATGAACCTATAGTTGAGGAGCTCTGCTGCTATCTCTCCTTCAGAGGTAAAGTGTCGAGGCTCTACTCCTTATTGCAGACCAGAGCGGCCCCCACTTTGCCGAGCTGAGACGCAGATGGGGGGAGGACCTTGGTACCGAGATCACTGACGAGAAGTGGGCACGATGTGCGCTCGGACCCACAAGGTTTCCTACAACACTAAATTTAAACTCATTCAGTTTAAAGTCCTACACAGGTACCATCATACACCCATGAGACTCCACCGTATGTTTCCTGCCAACCCCCCCACTTGTCCTAGGTGCGGCACAGATCAGGCCTCTTATATGCACATGTTGTGGCTATGCCCCCATTTGTCCCAATTTTGGCTAGACATTTGCTCTACATTATCTGACATTCTAGAACACCCAATCACCCCCACCCCACTGCACTGCCTATTCCATGATCTCCCACAGTTGCCCCGTGATGTCAGGAAATTGGCAGGCCTCTGCATGCTACTGGCAGTCCGCTGTATATTACTCTGTTGGCTCCGCCCTACAGCGCCCACCTATACCCAATGGCTCAGATCGGTCACATGGGCTCACGATACTGAACAGTCCTGGAGTGCTATGCAACATCCCCACTCCAGGCCGAGGGACATCTGGCCGAGATTCTGCGACTATATTTCTGCCATGACTTCACCCTCCACCTCCTCCTCTACCTCCCCTGGTGGTTCCCCCTAAATAGCATTCTGTTCTGGGGCATGTTATTAATACTCTGTATTTTGCTGGTTATTGATATGCTATATTCACGCAATGTGTATTGTTTATTGCTCGTACTGTTTGCAAATTGCGCTGGTGCCTTGTGGCATCCTCTGGTTTTTTGTTGTGCTGTCAAGTCAATAAAAAAGAGTTTAAAAAAAAAAAATCACAATTCACCTTCACGAAATACAAGGACCACAACCCCTGGTAGTTTGGGTCATTTAGACAGAGGTCAAGTGTCAGACACTGACCTTCTCTAGTTCCCGCCTCTCTTTCAGTGGTGAAAGTCTTCTCCTCTCGGCCCTTAAGGCTGTTTCTCCGCTTCCTCTTCCACCCGGCATATTTCTCTGGCTTCTGATGTTTTTCCACTTTCTTCTCCTACTCTGCTCATCTCCATACCTTGCTTGCTCTGCCTGCCTCCATCTCGTTGAGTTCCACATACCCTCCTCTCGCTCCTGTTCTATCGTGCTACTCTGAATTGCTCCTTTGTGTTTCTGTCACTTTCTCCTTTAATGCTGTTCTCTGCTGAGTCACTGTTACACATTACCGACGTTGGTCATTGTGGCAGCGCAAGCGATTATGTGCGCCAATCAGGAGTAGTACTCCCAAGATGGCCGGCGTCCTATTTTCTCGCGCCGAGAACTGCAGTCTTGTTGTTTCACGTTTGCAAGGAACGTTGTCGGCAGATCACGCGACTTTATATACGGAAGGAAGTGCAGCAAGCAAATGCGTCGCTACTGCTCTTACCGACGCTTCGTAAATTTGCTTCTAGGAATTTAGCTTTGGCCGTTCATGCTTGAGACTTTCCTTTCTCTTAATCTCTTTTGTCCTCCTATTACTCGTATTGCAGATTCCCGCCTCCACACTCTCTCCATGCAGAAAGTCTCTCTCCATCTTTGTTCGCTTCGGGTGAACCTTCGAGTTATTCTAATCCATTTAACTCTCAAATAGGGAAAGCGATTTCACTCATCTATTTTTAGAAAGTGAGTCTTACCTTTTCACACTCTCCGACACTGCCCTCCACTGTCACAATTACCATTGGTTACTGTTCTTACGATCCTTTCTATTTTGTAGAACCACTCTCTAACGCTTCAGGACACAGATCCGTGAGCCCCCGAGTGTCAGGTTCAACGCATGCATTTTAGTAGGCACCCGTTAAGACTTTGAGTAAGTGCTCTGCTCTTTCTTTCCTATCCTTGGTACCTTGCTATGGGTATTACTTACCCGTTCTGTCTCCCCTTCTTAGAGAAGTCTTCATCGCCCTTGAGTGTCCAAGTACCAAAGAACAGCATCCAACATAGACCAGCCCGGAAACAGGGTTTTTCCCCAGGAGGGTTTCCCTGAGGGTCGTGCTTTCTTCCTCTCTGGTGATATTTTTCTTCCGAGAGGGAGGGGCAGGATTGTCATGGGGGATCTTTCTCTTCCTCATCCGCTGTCTTCCTTGGGAATGGCTGACTGCCCAGATTAGTTTGGATTTCGATATACAAGTGAACTGGTGTATATTATTGTATCCTGATCCGTCAGTTATTGCTGTCAAAAGTAACAGTTAGCGACGCCCTTGAAAAGATAGTAGTAGTACCAGGGCAGACAGCATTCACAATGGAGCAGCAGATGCAACAACTCATGGCTGTCATGCAGTCTATGTATTTAGAAATGCAGACCCTTAAACAAGACAACGCTCAGTTAAGGCAGCAAGTAGCTCGTGCATTTTCAGAAACACCTCTGTCTACTTTACACACTGGCAAATTTGACGGAGATTCTCACAAATTGAAGGAATTTCTTTATAGTTGCACTGTACAATTTACTTTCAAGTCCCGCTTTTTTCCGACAGATAAGGATAAGGTTGGCTTTCTGATATCTCATTTATCTGGTCCAGCCTTGGCCAGGGCTACCCCTTTAGTTACTTCAGATAATGCTATCCTTGATTCCTATCCTACCTTTACCAATAGTCTGAAATCAATGTTCAGCCGACAGGACATTTCTGTAGCTACCCAGATGAAGCTTCTTGATTTAAAACAAGGCACCAAAGACCTCATGTCCTATATTACCCACTTCAAACAATTGTCCTCCGAAACAGGATGGCCAGATGACAGGCTTCTTACTTTATTTCGACGAGGACTTTCAGAGGAACTCAAGGATGAGGTCTCTAAAGTACCTCGTCTGGCAAATCTGGCAGACATGATTACTCTCGCTATGCAGATAGACTATGGACTTCAGGAAAGTTCTCACGAGAGAAAGAAGGGGAAGGGAATCCGACCTCACACGGATTGCCTATCTACCACTACTAAGCCGGTACCGGCGGAAGAACCCATGCAAATAGGGTCGGTGAGAGGTCCCCTTTCTAGCAGTGAGAGAGAAAGGCGGAAGACTTTAGGTTTATGCATGTATTGTGGTTCTTCCTCTCATCTCCTTCGGGATTGTCCTGTGGTCCCACCTCGTCGGGCACGTTTTCCGGTGCCGGGAAACGGCAAGTCCCTGCCATAGGGGGAACCACGGTAGGCGTTTACAGACAGTGTTCCCCAGATAAGATTGAGCTTTCCTTAGACACAAACCCTGTTGAGCAACCCATGCTTGTATTTTCCCTGACAATTTGCCTCCCGGATGTAGTCTTACAGGGTATTCCTGCGTTGATTGATTGTGGGGCTGCGTGTAATTTTCTGGACGATCAGTGGGCGACAAAGAAGGGGTTTGCCAGAATAGCCAAATCGCATGTCACTCCACACTCCAATTCAGGGGGTTGACAAAACCCCTTTGAGTTCAGGACCAATTCGAGAGGAGACCACTCCTGTAATATGCATGATTGCATCCCATAAGGAGACTTTAGTTTTTGATCTTATAAAGACTGCCCATTCTCCTGTTATTTTAGGCCTTCCGTGGTTACGTACTCATAATCCTTTCATTAATGGGACAGCGGGCACTCTCTTCTTGAGCTCTGAATTTTGCATAGCTCATTGTCTGTCTCAGGCTTCTGTAGGAGTACAGATTCCAACCGAAGTGGTCAGCCCTCTGGGGTTTCCTTCTATCAGTCATATCGGTAGAATACTTGATTGTCACCAACAATATCAACTCCTGAGTTCCCTACTCTACCTCCTCATCGGAAGGGATGATTGTCATATAGACATACTCCCAGATCAGCCAATCCCATTTGGACGTATGTATGTCTCAGTGAGAAAAGACTGCCCTTAAAGAATACCTTAATTCCAATATTCAGAACGGACTCATAACCGAATCTAAATCTCCAGCAGGTGCTTAGTTATTTTTCATCCCAAAGAAAGACTTGGAAGAACTGAGACCACGTATCGACTATCGAGGCCTGAATAAGATTACTATTCCTGACAAATACCCAATGCCTTTGATTCCCGACATTTTAGAAGCGGTTCAGGGGGCGTCTTTCTACACCAAGCTGGATCTCCGAGGTGCTTATCACCTTATCAGAATCGCTCCTGGAGATGAGTGGAATACTGCCTTTCGGACGCCGTTTGGACACTACGAGTATCACGTCATGCTGTTTGGTCTGGTTAATGCACCAGCAATTTTTCAACGCTTTATGGACCACCTATTTTCGGACATCCTTCTACATTTTGTAATAATCTATTTAGATGATATTCTGGTCTTTTCCACGAACAAAGAACACATCCAACATGTAAACCTTGTTTTAGATCGTCTTCAGGCGAACCAACTGTACTGTAAGGCAGAAAAGTGTGAATTCCATCGAGAACAAGTTACTTATCTGGGTTTTGTATTATCAGCACAGGGAATATCCATGGATCCCAAGAAGGTATCGGCCGTATTGGACTGGCCTTCTCCGACGTCCGTAAAAGTGATCCAGCAATTTTTGGGATTCATGAATTTCTATCGCAAATTAATTCCATGCTTTTCTAAAACCATTCTTCCAATCACCAGATTACTAAAGAAGGGAGTCCCATTTTCCTGGGATGGGCTAGCGCAAGAAGCATTCGAGAAACTGAAAAGTCTATTCACGTCTGCTGAAATCCTGTCAACTCCATATCAGTCTCGACCATTTATTGTTGAGACGGGCACCTCTCATCATGCCGTAGACGCCGCTCTTCTCCAAAAGACCAAACAGGAAGAAGAGAAACCAGTGGCATACCTGTCAAAGACCTTTAATCCATCAGAGGAAAATTATTCAGTCCTAGAAAAGGAACTAGTAGCCATAAAAAGAGCCTTTGAGGAGTGGTGACATCTATTACTGGGTTGGGGGCGTGGCCAAGCAGCCATGGAGTAGGCTGCGATTCCTTGGAGCTCTGTGATCCGACTTATTGATTCGAAGCAAAACGCATGTGTTGACGGCCGATTCCAGCTGAAAAAAGACATGGTATCTGGGTGAATCCTTCAGGCAGCAGATGAGCGTATCGGCGAGAGAAAGTGGACACAGCAGACTGAATTAGGCCACTTTGTGTCCTGATCCAGAAGCGGCGCAATCGATACTAAGATGGCGGCTTGCCAACACAAAGGGGACCCCCGGCGGCACTTGAAATCGGGTGCCAGGCGGGCAGTGACTGGACTGTAGGCGTGTGGTGGCGGATGAAACAGTGAGTGGCCGACTACCGGAGAAAAGCCCACGAATAGCCCGAGAGGATGCACACAGCGCTGGGCCACTGGGCCACGAGATAGGCGGCACGGCCTTGGCGCTCCCACTAGACCAGGACGATGTACGCATGAAACGAACAAGAAGACTGATAGCGTTCCCGCAGTAAGTTGGAAGCGTCGAGCATGCAGGGATTACATCCCGAATCCGCATCGAAGAGAGGATGAGCAAATACGGACAAAATAAGTGGCGCCGAGACCTGTACGCCCGAAACAAAATGGCGACTGATCCTGAACAAAGGATTACACTGGTGGACCATGAAGCGGCCTCGTAAGGTCTGGGACGCAGCAGATGGTTATATGCATCTTGTATGTATCATCCGCCTTTGATAGGTGCATATAGGTGCAAAGACCATGAAGAAGCACCTGAGATGCTGATGACGGCACCATGCTGATAACGGGCATGGACGCTGAGAGGTAATTGTGACACGGAAAAGTTACAATCCACCTGAATAACGATTTTGTGTATAACAATTGGTGTAGGCTGATATACAGAGACTCCAACGACTCGAATAACAACTAAGCGGCACCGGGCCGGAGCCAGACACGTGGACAAGGTTGCACCATGTCGGTGAAAGGTTTGAGAGCCAAGACCAAACAACCTACAATGGAGGTCTTCGCGAAAGCGCAGAGGACCCCCACAGCATCGGAGCGGAGCGCATCCACTACTTCTGCTGAAGAAGCCCCAGAAGGAGACAAGCACCAAATCCTGGAGGCTATATCGGAGCTGAGCACCAAATGGGGCGTGGCGATGGCGGACTTGCGGACAGCCCTGGAGGGCAAAATCGATGCGGTCGGGACTGAACTTGGGGCTGGCGGAGAGAACAAGTGGGCTGGAGAGTGCCGTAAAGACCAATACTGATGTCAGCACAACTAACGCAAAAGAAATTCATGTTCTCAAATAGCAGGTTGCTAACCTCGAAAATCGGGTGGAAGAAGCTGAGGGAAGAGCGAGGAGAAATAACATTCGGATAGTCGGCCTGCCGGAGGGGGAGGAGGGTCAAGACCCTACAAACTACGTGGAAAACATGATCCTACAAGTAATAGGAGCAGATAAGCTCTCGCAGGGATTCACGGTGGAGCGGGCGCACTGAGCCTTGATGAGGAAACTGCGGCCTGGGGCTCCGCCGCAACCTATCATCGCGAGGATCCTGAACTACAGAGATAGGGCGATGTCCCACCTTTAGAATATTTTCGTAAAGGTGGGACAATACAGAGAGCATCTGCCAACATTACAGCATACCCGGACTATACGATGCTGGTGCAGAGACGGAGATACAGCTACATGGCCGTCAAGAGGAGGCTGCGAACAGCAGGCATCAAGTACATGCTCCTGTACCCGGCAAAACTGAAGGTGATACATAAGGGCAGAGCGCTCTTTTTTGACACTCCCGAAGAGGTGGTAACGTGGCTGGATCTGCAGGGTTGCCCGGAACAAGAAGTGGACCGTGACCGGCAGGAACTGGATGGCTAAAAACTGGTGCCGCGGAAATTGGGGGTACCGGATTATACCGGGAAGCGATACTAGTTGAACACTGGATAACATTTCGGGCCCTGTGCCCGTCATGGACTGGAATATAGTAGGTAAATTGTAATTGGAAGCAGCATAAAGTTAACACAATGCGTAATACATTTGGAAATAGGAGCAATAGGATGGAGGCAACTCACCCCCGAAATACTATTAGTTAAGTGGCCATTAGGGCGACTTTACCCTACTGAGCCCTGAGCATAAGTTTATGCTGGACGGGGCTAGATGTGGGGGTGCCTGAGATCCAGGGATGGAACTAGGCAACAGTTGGGGGAGGCGTTGTTGGGGAAGGGTTGGGTTGGGGGAGTGAGGGGAGGTGGGAAGTTTGGGTTGTACATAGTTTTGGGGAGTTTAAGTTTAAATATGAGCCTACACGGAAGAGTTGAAGGGTGGTATCTGCATAGCATGACCGGGAGGGTTCGGTTGGGAATGAGGGAGGAAGATATCAGAGCGCTATGGGAGATCTTAGAATAGTGATGTGGAATGTCAGGGACTTAACAGTTATATGAAGAGGAATAAAGTCATGCTGTATTTGAAAAGACAAAGGATAGATGTTGCACTGTTGCAGGAGACGCATTTGACGCGGGAGAAACTGGAGCTAGTTGGGAAAAAATGGAAAGGGATTGTGGTGGGTTCGTCGTACTCTGCTTACGCCAGGGGAGTGCTTGTCTGGGTAGCACCTAATGTCCCGTTTCAGCTATTGCAGGAAATGGCGGAGACTGATGGGAGGATGGTTATAGTGAGAGGGCTGTTGGAGAATAAAGAGGTATGCATCGTGAATACGTATGCCCCTAACCATAACACGGCGGCATACTTCAGGACTCTGTGCACTAACCTCAGTATGTGTGTGGGAAGCGTGGTTATTTGGGGCCGGGATTGCAATTGTGTAATGAACCCCAAGGTGGATAGATCTGACAACAGGATTGATAGGCCCACCCCAGCGGCCAAAGCATTGCAGGTCTTACTAGATGATTTCGGCTTGGTAGACGTATGGAGAACAAAACATCCCAATGATAGGCAATATTCGCATTATTCTGCCCCGCAGCAGCTACACACGAGACTGGACTAGGTCTTTGCCACGCCGAATGTGGTGGCAGAGAGCACCCAAATAGAATACAAGGCGAGGGTCCTCTCGGATCACTCGCCCCTGATCCTTGGGTGGCAATACTGCCCCCCGAGGGCACGGATCCCGACGTGGCGCCTCCGAGCGGAAGCACTCAAAGATCCGGTCTTTCGTGAGGACATAAGGGATGAGATCAATAACTATTTTGAGACGAATACTGGTAGTGTTGACTCGGCGGGTACACTATGGGAAGCTTTTAAGGTGGTGATGCGGGGGCAGCCATAGCTAAGTCAAAGGGCCTGCAAGGTGGGGTTCTGGCTGACCTACAAAGAGATGAAGATGAACTAGAAAGAACATTAGAATGTGACAGTGTGGACACTGAGCTAGTACTTAAACTACAACAGCAATGTGCGGAACATTGGGAAAGGCTCTGTAACCTCAATTATAAAAAGTATGTGGAAAGGCAGCACGCGGGAGGAGATAAAACGGGTAGGCTTTTAGCGTGGCTGTACAAGAGTGAGACCCCTAGACCCCCGATTACGACAATAATTAGAGAGGATGGTGAGGTAGTGGACACTCAAGAAGGAGTTAACAGGGAATTTGCGGATTATTATAGGGTGCTATACGGAGACAAGGAGTGGAGTAGTCATGAGGAGATAACCGAAACACTAGAAGATATAGGATTACCTAAGATAAGTGAGGAGGAGAGAGAAGAGCTTGATGCACCAATTACCCTGGAGGAGCTGAGGGAGGTTGTGAAGCAGTTGCCCACCAGTAAGACCCCAGGAGAAGACGGGTTCCCTAGTGAATTTTACAAGGTATATAGAGAAGAAGTGCTACCCCCATTGCTAGATATGCTTAACGAAGCGTTTGAGATAGGAAGGTTGCCAGAGTCACTCAGAGAGGCGATCATAATACCGCTTCCTAAGCCCAACAAACTGGGGTATAGCTGTAGCTCCTACAGGCCTTTGCCGATGCTGAACCAGGACAGAAAGATACTGACGGCTGTCATGGCAAACAGATTGCGAAGAGTAATTAGTAAATTAATCCACCCAGACCAAACGGGCTATGTCCCAAACAGGAATATAACCCATAATCATAGGAGACTTCACCGTGTGATCGAATGGGCAGATAGAAATGAAGGCGAAATGGCGATTGTATCCCTAGATGCAGTTAAAGCTTTCGACTCCGTTAAGTGGACATGGCTGCTGGCAGCCCTGGGAGGTTACGGAGTAGGGCCGGGTTATATCAGGTGGGCGAAAATACTATACAGTGAGCCGTTGGCCAGAGTTCGAACGGGATCGGTGATATCCGAGAGATGGCAGCTTAGTAGAGGTACCAGGCAGGGGTGCCCCTGGTCCCCGATGCTTTACATCCTAGCCCTGGAGCCCCTAGCAATATACCTCAGGCAGCAATACGATATGATAGGTATTGAGGTTGGGGAGGAGCGGCATCTAATATCCTTATATGCAGATGATTTATTATTATACTTGAAATACCCAGAGGAGAATCTTCAACATATCCTTGAAGTGATGGAGAAATATGCGGGGTTGTCCGGCATAGCGGTAAATCCTCAAAAATCTAGTATATTCCCCCTAGGTAGCTATAAGGGGACCCCTGAAGAAAGGTTGCTGGTGTTACAGATACCATGGGTGACTGGTTCTTTCCGTTACATTGGCATAGATGTGTGTCACACCGTAGAAGAGGAACATAAGCACAACACTGTGGTAGCTGTTGAGAAAATCCAGAAATGCATGAAGTTTTGGGAGAAGTTGCCCCTAGCTATGATGGGACGGGGGGCAATGCTTAAGATGGTGGTCCTACCTAGGCTTTTACATTATTTTAACAATATCCCACATATGATACCCAAGGAGTTCTTCGCTAAACTGAATAGTGTGTGCAGGGACTTCCTATGGCATGGTACCCGGAATAGAGTAGCGCTATGGAAGTTGCAGAACTTCTACGAAAAAGGGAGGTATCAAGCTGCCCAATTTTGAGGTCTACTACATAGCAAGTCAATTACAATATGTGGCCAATTGGCTCTCCGAAGTGACCCCTGAACATAGGT
This sequence comes from Ambystoma mexicanum, assembly GCF_040938575.1. Lineage (NCBI taxonomy): Eukaryota > Metazoa > Chordata > Amphibia > Caudata > Ambystomatidae > Ambystoma > Ambystoma mexicanum. The sequence goes on from NC_090929.1 coordinate 1,485,593,284, forward strand.
TGTTTGGGCGGGTTTGTACCCCATTTTACTTAAAGGAAATGATATGGTTGCCTGAAACAGATATGAAGGAGCGCCCCAAGATGATGATGTTGGGGTGGAAAATGTGGCGTCGAGCGTGTCGGATGATGGAGGACCCATTCCCGTGCTCCCCGCAAGTACCGCTGGTCGCATTAGCAGGAGGGGACAAGCAGCTGAGGGTGATTATCAGGACCTACTGGGAATCGGCAGGACTGGTAACGTTGGGGGACATCTGGCAAGAGGGGACCATTAGAGATTTCGAAGAACTTGGGGAGGAGGTGGGATTACACACTGGCCAATATGTTACATACCATACAACAGTGTTAGCAGAGGAACCAGATGCTACTGTGGGGGTAATATGTGACATATCGGAAGGGGGGCATGAGATTTCTAGATTGTACGAGATGGTGATGACCAAGGTGGGGAAGGAATTGACACATTTGAGACTTGATTGGGAGGAGGAGAAGGGGGCCCCGATGGGAGATGGGATGTGGGAACGCACCCTGGGATATCACAAAAAAGTGTCAAGAAACGCCAGACTTAAACAAATACAGCTGTACATAACGCATAGAGCATACATGACCCCTCTGAGGATATCCAAGTTCCGGAATGCAGGGTGACAGGCTTGCCCTAAGTGCGACATGGAAAATGCTGACATGACACACATGCTTTGGTCATGCCCAGTAATCGAAGGTTTCTGGGGTGAAGTGGCACAAAAATTAGCGACAAAAGGGGTCACGCTTGTCATAGACACGGCTTGGGCCTGCTTGCTGGGAGGGTTCCCCAGACCACGGGAACTTAAACATGTCGAGAAACTGAGAAATTTGGCATATGTGTTAGCAAAACAGAGGATCGCCATGGGATGGAAGAAGTGCCACAAGCCACGGGTGGAGGTATGGTGGAGGGAGTTACAGAAATGGGCGGAGGCTGAAACGGTAGTATGGCAGGAGGCGAGCGGCATGAGTGGGAAGGAATAAGTGGGTACCCTGATGGCATGGAAACTATTAATAGCGGAACTGTTTGGATCTATATCGGACCCGACTGAATCCGAAGATAGTGAGACCCAGCCACATGTAGCAGATACTGAACGAGATGTACAAATAGGCTCATAATGGAGGGTGGGACTTGGGGAGCAGTGGCAAACTGGAAATACAAATTGTGTTTACTGGAATTGTTGTAAATTACACTGCTTGTTGGGTTTGTTTGTATTGTTGTTTGGTTTGAATAAAATGAATAAACTATTTTAAAAAAAAATCTATTACTGGGTTCAACCTTTCTGGTGGAGGTCCGTACAGATCACCAAAACCTCAAAGTCCTGCAGCAAGCCTACACCACGAATAGTCGACAGGCAACAGGCACAATGGGCGCATTTCTTTCTGCCGTTTCAAATTGAATTTACCTTCCTTCCTGGGAACCAAAATCTACGAGCTGATGCTCTCTCTCGCAAAGACTCTCCTACTCACAGATTTACTCCTGAACTATTATTCCCGAGAGCTAAATTCGTGGCAATGGTTACCGACTTCCTTCACGCACTTAAGCAGGAAACTTCCCAGAATAGGCAGTTATGTGAGGATCTCGCAGTCTCCCATCAATTTACCATGAATCAAGGATACTATTTTTTCAAGGAACAAGTCCTGGTCCCGACCCCTTCTCTTCAAAAAGAAGTTCTTCAAATGTGCCATGATTCCAGAGCTGCGGATCATCGAGGTTATCAAAACACTCTCCATTTAATCACACGTCATTTTTGTGGCCAAATTTAAGATCCGACATACGAGACTATGTGTCAGCATGTGTAGTTTGTCAACATTCCAAGATCCCTCGGGTTCCGCAATATGGTCTTTTATCCAGCATGCCCGTTCCTGACAAACCTTGGCAAGTGACATCTACAAATTTCATAGTGGATCTCCCTACCTCCTCTCAACATACCACCATTATGGTGACTATTCAAAATTCCAGGGGCCGCTCAGATGTCCAAAATATTCATCTCTGAAATATTTTCGGGACACAGCCTTCCAGACACCATCGTGTCTGATAGAGGCCCGCAATACACCTCCCATTATTGGAAGAACATTTGGCTTGAGTTGGGAATTCAAAGATCACTTAACTCGGGCTATCATCCTCAAACCAATGGGCAGACAGAACGCCTGAATCAAACATTAGAGGGGTACTTACAGTGTTTTGTTTCCGCAGCCCAGGATAATTGGCTAGACTTGCTCCCGCTGGCAGAATTCGCCTATAACAATGCCAAACATGCAGCTCTAAAGAGTACTTCCTTCTATTGTTCTTACAGATATCATCCCTCATGTATACCCTCAATAACTCCATCTTCCTCCTGCTGCCCGGGAATGGACAGTCTCTACTTTGGCATACAGAAGGGCCATCAGCTTGCTCGTCTATCCCTTCAAGCTGCCCAAGACCGAGCTAAACTCTATGCGGATCGCCACCGCCGAGAAAAAACTACATTTAACGTGGGAGATTTGGTCTGGTTGGCTTCCCGGTTGCTTCCTAGACATTTAGTTAATTCGAAGCTATCACCCCAATACTTTGGTCCCTTCAAGGTGATATCTCTGGTGGGAGCAGCAGCAGTTTGACTGGCATTACCCCCTTCCTTGTCTCGTATACATCCCATTTTTAATGTTTCACAGATTAGGTTGTCGGTTAAAGGTTGTTTTCTATGGACAACTAAGACTCGTCCACCGCCTGTGATTACAGAGGTCGGACCTGAATATGAAGTTGCCAACATTTGTGACTCAAGGTACCGGAGAGGTCGTCTTCAGTTCTTAATAGACTGGAAAGGATATTCTCCTTCTGAAAGAACATGGGAACGAGCTTCTGGGGTTCATGCTCCCAATCTGGTGAGAAGATTTTTTCGGCTTCACCCGGGAAAACCAGGTTCTCTCCCACTGAGGAGGGGACATACTGTTACACATTTCCGACGTTGGTCATTGTGGCAGCGCAAGCGATTATGTGCGCCTATCAGGAGTAGTACTCCCAAGAAGGCCGGCGTCCTATTTTCTCTTGCTGAGAACTGCGGTCTTGTTGTATCTCGTTCGCAAGGAACGTTGTCGGCAGATCACGTGACTTCATATACGGAAGGAAGTGCAGCAAGCAAATGCGTCACTACTGCCCTTACCGACGCTTCGTAAGTTTGCTTCTAGGAATTTAGCTTTGTCCGTTCATGCTTCAGACTTTCCTTTCTCTTAATCTCTTTTGTCCTCCTATTACTCGTATTGCAGGTTTCCACCTCTGCACTCTCTCTGTGCAGAAAGTCTCTCTCCATCTTCGTTCGCTTCGGGTGAACCTTCCAGTTATTCTAATCCATTCAACTCTCATATAGGGAAAGCGATTTCACTCATCTACTTTCAGAAAATGAGTCTTACCTTTTCACGCTCTCTGACAGTGCCCTCCGCTGTCACAATTACCATTGGTTACTGTTCTTACGATCCTTTCTATTATGTAGAACCACTCTCTATCTAACGCTTCAGGACACAGATCCGTGAGCCCCTGAGTGTCAGGTTCAAAGCATGCATTTTAGTTGGCACCCGTTAAGACTTTTTGAGTAAGTGCTCTGCTCTTTCTTTCTAACTCTGTTCTTGGTACCTTGCTATAGGTATTACTTACCTGTTCTGTCTCCCCTTCTTAGAGAAGTCTTCATCGCCCTTGAGTCTCCAAGTACCAAAGAACAGCATCCAACATCGACTAGCCCAGAATTCTGCAGAGAAACAGGTTTTTTCCCCTCAGGAGGGTTTCCCTGAGGGTTGTGCTTTCTTCCTCTCTGGTGGTATTTATCTTCCTAGAGGGAGGGGCAGGATTGTCACAGGGGATCTTTCTCTTCCTCATCCGCTGTCTTCCTTGGGAATTGCTGACTGCCCAGGTTAGTGTGGAATTCGATATACAAGTGAACTGGTGTATATAATTGTATCCTGATCCGTCAGTTATTGCTGTCAAAAGTAACAGTCACCTCCTTTCCTCTCTATTGGTAGCCTCCACTCTTGCTCATTCAAACTGTTCCTCTCCTCCTCCACCTCCATATCACCCATTCCACAATCTCACCTGTTTGTATCCACTCTTCCTCCTCCAGACTGCTCCTCTCCTTCACCTCCACCTTGTCCTCTTCCTCTGTACCACGTTCCTCCTTGCCACGCTGCCACGCACTGCCTTTCTCATGTAGCCTCACTACGCTGAATCCCACTCCTCCTTTCTCTCTTTTAAAAAAAATAACTTTATTTAACACGTTAGCAGACATGTTACCTTGTTGACAAACCTTCTATACGGAGTAATAGTGACGGATCAAGTTACTTACCTGTAACTGTTGTTCTCCAGCATGGGTCTGGCATGGATTCACATGCTCATGAATGTTCCCCCTCGTCAGGCTGGGAATCCTCGGTAAAAAAAAATCAGTATCAGTTTCGTTTCTGATCTGTCTTTCGTAGTAGTAACCAATCACTGATCTCTGCGTCATACTGACCACAGCCAATGACTGCCCTCTCTCTAAGCCCCGCCTCTGGCAGCCATCTTCAGATTTGGTAGCACGTGAAGTGGCAGTATGGCCAAGTGAAGAGCCGCAGAGGGGTAGGCGGGAGGGTTCGCATGTGAATCCATGCCAGACCCATGCTGGAGAACAACAGTTACAGGTAAGTAACTTGTTCCTTCTCCAGCATGGGGTCTGGCATGGATTCACATGCTCATGAATATAAGAATACATAGCAGTACACACATGCACAACCACGGGAGGTGGCAAAAGGCTCAACATTAAGCAATACAAAAAACTCAACATTAAGCATCTCTTACCTCCTCACCAGGCTCACCTTAAGCGAACAGGTTGCGCAGCACTGCTTAGCCGACCCTGGACTCCTCCCTGGAATCCCGATCGACGCAGTAGAATCTCGTGAAGGTGTGCGTCGACCTACACATAGCAGCCCTGCAGATGTCCAGCAGGGGCACACCAGATAAGAACGCCGTAGTAGCAGCGATCGCTCTGGTCAAATGGGCTCTCGGACGGCCTGGCAGCGGTCGGTTAGCCAACCGGTGGCAGTGCATGATGCAGCCGGAGAGCCATCTGGAAATAGAAGACTTCGAGAGAGCCTTCCCTTGATTCACAGGTCCAAAGTTCACGAATAGCTGTGATGTCCTCCGAAAACTCTTCGTGCGGTCCACGTAGAACTTCAGCGCTCTAGCCACATCCAGCGAGTGCAGAGTCCTCTCGGCAGGCGAAGGAGACGGGAAGAAATCAGGTAACACCAGGGGCTCGTTAAGATGGAAGTCTGACGGCACCTTGGGCATAAAGGAGGGGTGCGTCCTAAGCACCACCCTCAAGGCATGGAAAGTCAAGTACGGTGCTTTGCAGGATACGGCCTGGATCTCTCCCACTCGTCGTACGGAGGTAATGGCCACCAGGAATGCAGTCTTCCACGACACAAACTTCATCGGTGCGGAGTGCATTGGCTCGAATGGGGGCCCCATGAGCCTGGTCAGCACCACCCTAAATTCCCACGCCGGGGCCGGGGCCTTCACCGGCGGGAACGACCGGAACAGTCCTTTCATAAACTCTTTTACCAGTCGATGGGACCACAGGGACGTCCGTCCTGAGGTTCTGGTATATCTGGAGATCGCCGCCAGATGAATCTTAATGGAGGCATGGGCTAGCCCAGCCTTTGCCAGCGATAGCAGGTACGGCAGCACTTGAGGGGCCATAACCCATAGGGGGTTGATCTTCTGTGCTCGGCACCAGATAGAGAACCTCTTCCACTTATGACCGTAGCATTTGAGAGTCGAGGACGCCCTGGCCTTTGCAAGAACCTCTCTGCAATCGGCCGGTATATCGTAGCCTCCAAACTCTAGCGCTGCAGGAGGCAAGCCTGCAGGTTCAGCGACACCGGGTCGTGGTGGAAGATGGCGCCTCCTTCTCTGGAGAGAAGGTCCGCGTCCGCCGACAGCTTGATGGGAGGGGACGTTGACAAGTCCAGAAGGTCCGGGAACCAGATCTGCCTCGGCCACGCCGGTGCGACGAGGATCATCCTGCACCGGGACCTCTTGAGCTGGTTGATGAGTCGAAGCAGCAACGGCAATGGAGGGAACGCATACAGGTATAGGCCATCCCAGGGGAACGAGAACGCATCGCCCATGCTTCTCGGCTGAGGAAACCTGCTGGCGAACCTCTTGCACTTCGAGTTCGTCGCTGTTGCGAACAGGTCGATTTGAGGTTTGCCCCATCATCGGAAGAGTTGATCCACCTGATCCTGGCGCAGCTCCCACTCGTGACACGCGCGCAGCTCCCTGCTGAGCGAGTCGGCGATGGTGTTTCTTTCTCCTGCCAGGTGGAAGGGAACCAGGAACATCCCCTGGGCGACCGCCCAGTGCCACAGATCCTGTGCCTCCTTGGATAGGGCTGGGGATCTGGTGCCTCCCTGCTTCCGTATGTAAAACATTGTCGTGGTGTTGTCCGTGAAGATCCGCACCACCTTGCCCTTGAGCGACGGGAGGAACGATTTGAGAGCCCAGAACACGGCTCGGAGTTCCAGGACGTTGATGTGCAGGAGCCTCTCCTCCGGGAGCCAGAGGCCTCTTGCATGGAGATCTCCGGTGTGGGCGCCCCAGCCTTCCAGGGAGGCGTCCGTCGTCACCGTCTCCTGGTACGCCGGCGTCTGAAAGTCCTTGCCCGCCATGAGGTGCGCTCGAACGCCCCACCACTGAATCGCCCGCCGGAACACCTCGTTGAGGGGGACCCTGTCTTCGAAGGTGCCCGTCGCCTGCATCCAACGGGCGTCGAGAAATTCTTGAAGAGGGCGCATCCGTAGTCTGCAGAGGCGCACCAGGTAGATGCAAGAGGACATCATCCCCAGGAGGGACTTCATGGACCTCACCCTGGCCACGTCCAAGGCTAGCAGACGCTGCACCTTGCCTAGAATGGTCTTCGTCCATTCTTCCGATGGTGCCGCCAGGCGCCTCACTGTATCGAGCTTCGCTCCCAGAAACAGGGCCCCCTGCGACGGCACCAGGTGGGACTTTAGGTTATTTATGGCGAATCCCAGGTCTGTGAGTAGCTGGACGATCCTCGCAGTGTGTTCGACGGCGAGTTCCCTCGTCCTTGAGCGGATGAGCCAGTCGTCCAGGTAGGGGTAGACGTGAATCCCTTGCAGGTGCAGCCGCGCCGCCACAGGTGCTAGGCACTTGGTAAAGACCCTGGGGGCCGACTTCAATCCGAACGGCAGTGCTCTGAATTTGTAGTGGCGTCCCTGGACGACGAACCTGAGGAACTTTCGGTGACTTTTGAGGATAGGAACGTGGAAGTAGGCATCCTCCAGGTCCAACGACGACAGAAAGTCGCCTTCCTCCAGCTGTCCCAGCACATGCTGGAGGGTGACCATCCTGAACTTTTGTGACCTGATGTATTTGTTCAAACGACGAAGGTCCAGGATGGGGCGCCATCCGCCCGTCTTCTTCCTGACGAGGAAGTACCTTGAGTACACCCTGGAGCCCCGGAGCCTCTTCGGGACAAGCTCGATGGCGCCTTTCCTGAGCATCGCCCATACTTCCAACAGCAGTTGCGGGACGTGATTTTCCTTCCTGGCCACAGGTGGAACGTGAGGGCACTTCTTCAGGAATTTGATAGAGTGTCCTCTTGCCAGGGTATCCAGCACCCAACGGTCGGTGGAGATGGACTTCCACACGCCGACGATCTTCGTCAGCCGGCCTCCCACCGGGGTGCTTTGGTGGGGGCCCGAGGCCACGGCCGGTTCAGTCCTGCTTGGAGGTGGTGGCCTTGCTGCCCTGGCCACCTTGCCGATGGCGGCGAGGCGCTCCCTGCTTGCCGCGACCCCTGTAGGCCTCCTGAGACGAGGAGCGTGCTGCCTGGCGGTAGGACGACGAGCCACCGCTGGATCCCTTGGAGGCACC